>NW_027072035.1:14226313-14826313 GCF_038088225.1 Cyrtonyx montezumae
CATAATTTAGATACTAATTACAAACTAGGAAAGGACACTGCTTCCTGATAAATTCTATTAAATAAGACTAATTACACCGGCATTTCACTAATGGTTACTTTAAAAAGAGAGCTCCCACACCATTTACTTTGGGTGAATTAACCCTTGGACCTTATTCAGATGTGCTGTAGCTGGAAAACTGAAGCAGCACTGCGTGGTGGCTTCTTTCAGTAACCTGGAGATAAGCCTCAAGGCATTACTGATTCAATGGGCGGCTGAGATACAGTTGCTCCTGACTGTTGCCTTCTCTGTCTTGACATAAACCCTCCGCTTGCTGTACACCCATGATATCAGCAAGAATGACCCAGGATCCCAGTGTATCTTGAGAAAAAATTTCCTCATCAAAGATCTAAGAGGAGATGCACAAAGTATCATGAGCTCATTTGGCATGTGCACTTCCATGTACATGCAGGTAAAACAAAACAAAAATGCGGTTGTATGTAGACTTGTAGTTATCTAATATGTTAACTAATATGTACCATAATTCATCTGCATATTGTTATGACAGGTATAATATAATATAACAGACATAAAAGATGCTGTTAGACAATAAGCAATTTACAGATTGTAAACAAAAAGGTTTTATCAGCAGTAAATAGGTTACTGAAAAGTATGTGTGTTATGAGTAAGTAGGAAGGGATCAGTATCACAGTGAATCTGTATTTTGAAGAAAATTCAGTTCCTCAGTTCACACATATGTACTTTTCCATACTGAGTTATACACCCTCTTCTGACTCTATTTTTGTTGCTTTTGTTGTGATACAGCAGAAATAGGCACTGAAAACCATTTGGGTAAAAGTCATGTTTGTTCACGTCTTCTGCAAAGCACTTGGTATACTTCAAGAAGAATGATAATTAACAATGCATGGATTTTTTCAATGGATGGTGAGTTGAATGATGAGCAGTATCATGCATTAGTGATCTTTACTAAAGGCATCACAGTTCCCACAGATGATTGATTATGGAATACTTTGGCAAATGTTCTACTTTGAATGAATTCAGACTCCATTTCTTTTTTCTTTTTTTCTTTTTTCTTTTTCTTGTGTGAAGATTTCCATTGTTTTGTTTTGTTTTGTTTTATTGTAAGTACTTGCTTTGCAGACAAATAAAGAATAACTCAAGCAGAAATGATGTCAAGAAATTTAATTTAGGGTGTTCACAACCCAAACAAGAAATGCTATTCACCTTCAATATTACTGTATTTTGTTTGAACGCAAAGCCTATTTCCCTCCAAGGAGACAGCTGACTCTATAGTAGCAATTCTCAAGCTATATTGGATTTTATCTTCCCATCACAGAGGAGTATCTAAAAATTCATAATGAAGGACAGACTCACCCACTGTTGCCAAAGTTTCCCACACTATCATAATTACATTGAGAAAATTAAGCAGAAAGTTAAAAACATCTGCAGAGGGAAATGCCTGTACATTTGTTTCACACAGCTTGTACACACTGTGCAGTTATTTCAGTCTCAGGAATGTCTGGAAATAGTTCTCTCTCTCTGTTCATACTAGGGCTGTACAGAACAAAACTGTTTTGCTGGAAATAGAACAAAACATTCACTGACAGAATTTTTCAGTGATACCAGACTATTCTCCTGTTTCATGTACTGACACAACATGACAGAAGGATAATCTGAAACATATATCATCAAATTTTGAATGATGCCAGCATTAATAAGGTCAGTGCCAAAGTGACGCCAGTAATGGATCTAAAGGGGAAAAAAAAATGTTGTAAAACCCATTTCACCAGTGTATGTCTGAATTATCTTTTCTGTATAGGTCTTTATCTTCAGAGACCTGCACTGAAGGACCTCAAGGGGACTTATCAGAAAGCACTGCCTGTTTCATTGCACCTTACAGGAAATCCAGAATTCCAGCTGTGTGTTGTTGTTGGTTTTTTTCTGTCAGAAGAAAATCTTGGGTTTTATTTGCACATTTAAGAAGCTACCTACTAATTTACTAAGACAGTGATACACTAATGCCCTGGTAGAATCCACTGCTTGTAGTAACAGTAGGTTTCAGAAGACAGAGCTTTACACTTGCTACAGAAAAAATGGGCTCTATGTTTGATTCAGCAGTGTTCTGGGTATATTGTCCTTCTCTCCTTGTCACATTCCACCTGATCATAGAGGATAAGTTAAAACAATCTTAAGCATTGCAGGGCCATGTCTGAACCAAAACATTCCCGTGGAATTAAAATGCTTAACATGAATTTGACATAAGAATTGGGAGTCCCAATAGGTTCCTTTTTTATTA
This sequence comes from Cyrtonyx montezumae, assembly GCF_038088225.1. Lineage (NCBI taxonomy): Eukaryota > Metazoa > Chordata > Aves > Galliformes > Odontophoridae > Cyrtonyx > Cyrtonyx montezumae. The sequence goes on from NW_027072035.1 coordinate 14,228,610, forward strand.
TTATTTTTTTTAATCAGGAGAATATTTCACCTTTCATTACTTTCTTCAAGGTGCTGAGTTTGGTTTCCTCATAATTTATAAGTTCATGCACGGGCAATACAATCTCATTTTCACAGATGTGACAAACCTTTTTTGGTGAATCACTAAGCTTAAGCCTGTGTTTAATATTCTGTTGTACAGAGACAGCCCTTGATGTCAAGAGGCACTGGATGATATACATCTCATCTGATCCCCGTGATGCCCAATTTTCACTTGACTATGCGGAGTGTTTGATATTCTTTTGATAGAGAGCCTCACCACACCCTTGGTCAAGGAAAGTTATGCTGTCTTACTGCTCCTTCAAGGTGCTAATCAAAACAGACTAAGTCAATACTGCCCAAGAAATCCAAAATGAGGCAGAACACTATTGCACCCAAAAGATAAGGGTAAAGACTCCACAAAAACTGTATTTCATCTGCTTACACTAAGGTTACATCCTCTTCTTTTATTCAGATGGCTTTCTGTTCTCTCCCTTCTCCACTCCATTCTTGCTGAAGTGTGACATCTTTAACCCTCTTCCTTGACCTTAACCCCACAGTCAACGCAGAAATTTTCATTTCCATAGGTATGCAAATATGTCATTGTTATACCAGGAGTTTGCACTGCTTGGTAGACAACTGCCTCACAGTTGCTGTGGTTTGGTTGATTCTATCACCAATGACAGGGTTTCTCCACCTTTCCCTCTTCGGGGCATGGGAAAAAAGTATGAAGGAAGCAAAAAAGATAAGGAGGGATACCTAATTTACTGCAAATGATAAAAGAATGTAAGGCAATATGATATGAAAAGGAGTTACAGATAATAAATCGAAGAAATGGGAGAGAGAAAAGTTGCTTGCTATGCTACTGGAAACAGAATGGAGGTTTTCTTCCCCACTGCTGTGCTATTCTACCTCTTACCTGGAATCAGAAATCATGTGGGGAGTACTGGAGCCTTCAGGGACTGCAGTTTGTCTCTTCTCAGTGTATCTTCCTCTCAGAGATCTGGAACACAAGTTAGCTGACACTGCTGACCCAGGAACTGCAGCTCCCTGGCACTGTGCTTCAGCACTAAAAAAGCTTGCCACATGATGTCTTGATATGGAATACTGATAAAACCAGGACACAATTGAAGTGTGATGACTGTGGCTCTCCCTTTGATAGCTACTGGCATTCTTCAAGGAGGAATGCATCTTTGTCTGACTCTTTACGTCCTATCAGCTTGTACACTAGAAATACATAACACAAGCTTCTAAATAGTCCAGAAATATCCAGCTTATTACTGACTTCAGACTGAGACTATAAATTATAATAGTCAAATACTGTAGAGCACCCACAGGTGTGTGCTGGTGGATTTCCATTTTCCCCCTGGGTCAAGGCTATCAGTAGGTATACAAGAAACCACTAGAAAGAATTTTTGATTCTTTAACAATTAACAAAGTAAGATCATATACGTTGTTGTAGTATCTGCTTTTGATTGTTTACCTTTTTTTTTCCCTCTTTAAATATCTGTCCTTGAAGGAGACCTATCTGTTTCACATGGTAGAGTAACTTACACACTACAGCTAAGGTACAGTTGGGTAATTGGGTACAGTTGTCAAGCATACATATCAGGCACACTGATATGCCCAAATGGAAGACAGGAGTCAAAGAGCAAGAATAGTTTTGGTTTTTTGAACTTTTCCTGGGGATTTATGATAACACAGGTAAAATAACTTACTGTTTTCAAGTACAAAAAGAAACTGCATTTTCACATTTGTCAACAAAATCCGTATACACCTTTGCTGCTGCAGTACAATACAAGTCTTGGCATCAAACTCATTGCTCAGGAAGAAGAATGACACCATCAGAAGAAGCTGAGCCCCATTCTGGACAGATTTATCCTTGAAACAGCTCCATTGTGAGCAAATGCAAATCACTCCAGCACCCCAGCCCTGGAGTCACTAACTATCTTGCACTAATACTTAGCTATTTTGCTTTTTTTTGTGTGTGCATGTAAACTTACTGGGCTTTCTGTCTGTTGAAGAGGATTTCCAGAAGGAGAAAGATGCTGAGTCCATTTGTGGCTCTCCTAAATGATCATCTTTGTGAACAAGTCATTTCAGATCACTTAGGCAGTTGACAGAATTCTTTCAAGTTGCTTAAACAAATATTTATAGGATAGAGTTTTTTATAGATAAATTTCTTTATTAAAGAAGAAAAACCCTTTATTTTCTTGAATTTGTCTGAGATTTCTTAATAAATGTATCTAGATAAAGTCTTCAAGCAGTTTTCTCTGGTCAATGTCTCCTCTTATCTGTAGGTCTTAAGCTAGTAATAGATAACATGATCCAGAAAAAATGGTGGAATGTTTAAAGCCAGGTTTCTAATTAGGGTTTTAATACATAAAATGTATTAATTATGTCAACCTAATAAACGTGGCTGTAGACAATGATTCAATAGAAGATTATGACTGGTTCAATATTCACCCAATCTCTGAGTTCACACATGATATCTATGCTCCCCCTAATGTTGATTCACAGGTGTACCTCCATTTTTGTGTCAAGGCCTCTGGCTTTCTCCTTCAGTAGTCTAGACTCTTACTAATCCCCTCTTTAGCTATTGCTATCTAATGAAAATCCAGAAGCAAGGAATTGACATTAGTATATTTTCAAACAAAATAAGATTAAATTTACATAATTTACATACTGAGCAAGCTCCAGAGGTGACATTCTGTAGGAAACCAGCACATTAATGTCAGTATTACCCAAGATCAGGCAGCTGTATTCAGAGGGAAAGCTATACTTGTGATGCCAGTTTTTTACTGTCTCTGGACTTGGTCAGATGCACATGGGGACATCTCCTTTGTACGGAAGAATAGTGTCCTCTGTGGAAGACTGAGGAAGAATAATAAATTTGACATGGTTTTGTCTGCATCCTCACAGAAAGGTACAAGGCAGTTATCATCACACCTTGAATCCAGGCATCACCTACACATGTACTCTGTAGAGCCAGGAGCCAAACAAGTGACTAACTGTGGCAAGCAACCAAGGTCTCCTTTACCACCTCATTTAGGCCATCAAGCTTCTAACATGAGTTTGGAGATACTTTAAATCTAGGGAAGAGCCAGAACAGTTTTAATAAGTATGCCCTTTGAAATGCTGTAAATATCTGGAACATATAGGGAGCTACAACAGTACAGAAAAAAGTGGACAGAAAAGTGAAGCTGGGAATGCAGGTAAACTGAATAAAAGTCATTCCCAAAGCAACATCTCTCACTTGTTTTGTAGCAATGTCCATGTCTGAATGTTTAGTTTTATAAACTCTGTCTGCAAGTGCTTAAACCTTCACCTTGTGCTCTCACTGGCTGCATTCCTACTGCTTACACAAAAACAGAGTTTATGTTAATGCCTAGATCCCTCAAAAAAAAAAAAAAAAAGAAAGAAAGAAAGGAAAAGAAAAGTGTAGTGATCAGTATCCATCATCTTTCCAACTGCCTTGTCACTACATCAATTAATACAATTGAGCAAAAAATGTCACAAGCCCAGTGGAAAAACCTTTACACAGCCTTTCAGGGGGAAGTTTACTTCCAGCTTTTTTCCCTTGCATTAGCTTCTGTCATCCACAAAACAACAGAACCCAGTGGTGTCAATTATATTTGATTGACTGAGTAAAGCACACACACAAATAAGCGAAAACAATGGACACAAAAATCTATATATGACTCCCCTTGTCAGTGAGAATGCCTGTCTTCTCCATTTTCATGCTGCACGGTGTCCTGCTGCTACAGGCGTAAATGTTTCCTTCAGCCCCCAAACTATCACCAATTAAGTTAGCAGGGTCTTCAAAGGTGTCAAATGACTCCCTGGGCAATTGGCTGTAACTGCTGTTCAATAAATGAGGTCTAATTTATCAGTTTAACTTCACTTTTAAAAACCTAATGTCTCCCGGTACTGTGTGCCTTTTGCCCAGTGTGTGAAGAGATGCCTGCCAGGTCGCATTTTGAAAGTTGTGTGAGCTCTTGTTAGCAATCAGATGTTCTGTCCATCATACCTTTTCTCTCCATCTGAAAGAGGCATTTGAATAAAACATATTTGAGCTGTATGGACTTGTGTACGTTGAACCTCAGTAGAGCACCCCCTAGAAAAACAAATGAAAGGAACTAAGCCTAATGTGGTTTGGGTATGGAACAGTTTGATCGCAGGTAAATAAAGAGTCCCTTTTTTGCAGTTCTTTGACTCTGCGTGGAAAAAAACTTTTTGTGGCTTTTTTAAGCATTGGAGATGTAGGAGATCTGTGGCCAAATTGGGTAAAGGAGGTGCTTTTGCAGTGAATATAGTCTTCAAGAAATGAGGTACAGGGTAGTGCCTGCCAGTGGGGCTCTAACTTTGTGCACAGACCCCAGGGTTCACACAGGCTGGCTTTAAATTTAGGAGATGACAATTAACATATTCAGGAGAAAAACTGTGCCTCATGGAAAAGAATATGCAAAATATCTATAACCTATTGTTTGGAGATATAATGTTCTTAACCTAATAAATGTGTGTCCTGGAAAGCATATGGGTGAAACAGAGAGATGTGGATAAGAGAGGGTGGAAAATACTACACAGAGTTAGTAGATATAAACTCATGTTACTGAAAATAACACTTTTTTTCCACACCATTACAGTATGCTCACAATACAAAGCCCATGGTAAGAATGAAACCACTGTTTTCACATGTACCCAGGTTAATATACAGCAGTAGTAATGGAAATCTTGGTATTACATTTACACACAGCAGCTTTAATTGTATATTTGAGTAATACTGAAGTGCTACATTTAGAATTTTTTTAATATAGACACTAAACTGCTCAGTGAGACAAAGACTTTCCATTTTTTCTTTTTTTCCCAGTATAGAATTTGAAATCTACCAAATGACTCCTTCTTGCACCACACAAAAAACAGCAAAAGCACCTACACTACACTGTCCACTGGTCATACTGTAGGTTGTGTATTAATACATTATACACATTACTTTCCTAGCTTGCATTACTTCTGTTTTGATCCAAATATATCAGCAACATACCTTGTCTTCAGCTTCAGAATTTATCCTAAATAACCTTAGAATCTTCATATAAAGTTGAGGTTAGTTGAGACTTGTAAATATTATTGATATTTATCTAAAACAGAGGAAATATTTTGGATTCCAAACTTACTAACACCATGAGAAGAAACAGTCTGGCAAAAGCCAAGGACATTGCATTTTCATATTCAGAAAGGAGTTGCAGAAAAGATATCTGAAAGACCTTCTTTTCAAACAAGAACACTGAGAAGGAGAGACTGTGGGTGAAAGGATAGCAGGAAAACAACAAGGTTTACGGCAATTAAACATTCACATATAATGAGCTATCTTTGCTAACTTCAGACAGTCAAGAGACTGTAGTCTTATATATGTCATATATATGTTTCCTCCTTATGTATAGATAGAAGGGATATGAGTAGAAAGGAGTGACTTAGTAATTATGCTTGTGTCAGAATACCTTTCTCAACACCTGCAGACTTCATTTACATTTAATAAACACTAAAACTTAATGTATTCCTTAAATCCCCATGAAGTCTTAATCTTTGTCAGTGTTGTTGTACAATGTCTCTGGTTAATTAAATCATCACTGTTTCATCTTATTATCTACTGTTTAGGTCTATACCATTATCAATGATCACTGCTTTTCCCCTTCCTCTCTCATTTTCAAGTATGAAGCTGCTCACTTGTAGTAGAGATTTTTACTGGTAACTGTGTTATTAATCTAGTCTTGTATGACTAAATTCATTTTGGCTCTTTTACTGTAGCCTTGGGCGTGTTTGGTTTTTCATGTAGAATACCTGGAGTCCCTTCTGCTCATAATCATAGAATCACAAGGTTAGAAAGGACCTACTAGATCATCTTGTCCAACCATCTACCTGTTACCATTGCTACTAAACCATATCTCATAGCTCCTCATCCAGATGCCTCTTTATCACTACCAGGGATGGCGGTTCCACCATCTCCCTGGGCAGGCAATTCCAGTGCCTGACCACTCATTCAGAGAAAAGATTTTCCTTATGCCCAATCTAAACCTCCTCCATTACAACTTTTGTAGCCATTTCCTCAGGTCCTGTTTGTTGCCTGGGAGAAGAGGCCAATCCCCTCCTCATCACCACCTCCCTTCAGGAAGTTGTAGAGTGCAGTGAGATCTCCTCTGAGCCTCCTCTTCTTCAGACTAAACAATCTCAGCTCTTTCAGCCGCTCCTCATAAGACTTGTGCTCCAGACTCCTCACCAGTTTTGTTGCCCTCCTATGGGCATACTCCAGGGCCTCAATGTCCTTCTTGTAGTGAGGGGCTCAAAATCGAACACAAAACTCGGGGTGTGACCTCACCTCGAGTGCTGAGTACAGGGGGATGATCGCCTCCCTGCTCCTGCTGCCACGTTATTTCTGATGCAGGCCAGGATGCCACTGGCTCTCTTGGCCAGCTGGGCACACTGTCATCATGTTCAGCTGAGCATCGACCAACACCCCCAGATCCCTTTCCTCTTCAAAGTTATCCACTCATCCCCAAGCCTATAGCATTATGTGGGGTTACTGTGGGAGAAGTGCAGGACCCAGCACTTGGCCTTGTTGAACCTCATCCCATTCACCTCAACCCAGTGATCCAGCTTATCTAGATCCCTCTGAAGGGCCTCCCTACCCTCAGGCAGATTGACACCACCTCCCAACTTGGTGTCATCTGCAAACTTACTGAGGGTACACTCAATCCTCTCATCCAGGTCATCAATAAAGATATTAAACAAGATGGGCCCCAGTACCGACCCCTGGGGGACACCACTTGAGATTTCCTCTCAGCTCTGCATCTTGAACAAGTGTCATAACTATACTGCTGCACCTTTTGAGCAATTATTGCTGAGAAATATCATTACTCATGGCATCCTTACAGAAAATTCACCTGAAACCTCAGAGCCATTATTAAATAACATTCAAAAGAACCTCCTACCATCTTGTTTTTTCCAGATTATTTACTAACTTCATAATTCTTACATTAAACTCTACCTTAAGTGATAATTTTCCTTGTTAGAGCTTACCAAAATTTCAATGAACTTTAGGAAGCTTTGTTTCATTTTCTGCACATGATCAGTTACTGAAAAAATGTACTGAACCTGGTGAGAGTAAGTTGCTTGGGTCACTTGTTTTCTGCTAGTGATAAACTACTGTTTACCAACCTGCAAAGTCAAACATGAAATTACTGTTTTCCTACAAGCACTCTCTACTTGACTTGTAAACTCATGTTCTGGAGCTTTCATAGTTGTCAGATGGAGATGACTTGCTTCTCTTTTAAACCATGTTGAACTGAAAGGGTTAAAAGAAAATTTGAATGTTACTTCTATACTGGATACAATCACCTCATTCAATGTCCCTTCGTATTGTGCAGATATTTCCATCTTAAACTTTGCTCTCAGTTGTAGGGAGGAATAAGAAGGAAGACAAAATCCTCTTAAGTTTCACTGCATGGTAGTTCCTGGGTTGAGTGGAATGCAGCTGTCCCAAGAGGTTATCTCTGCAGGAGGAAATATGACCCTCAGGTATCTAAAACAGGCAAACGCAGTGCTTTCAGTATGAAAGCAGTGACACATTCTAGATTTAGATGCAGGCAAGCATAGTAGTTTTAAGCCTTCTGCTGTATGAACTTGCCCTGTTAAGAAGCTAAGTCAATGTGTTTTGTAGCAGATGGTGGATTTTTACTGTAACGTAGTTCTAATTTTAAAAATCAATAGTAGTCACATAGGGCAGATAAATTTGTGATTACTGTGACCATTTCTAAGGGTTTAAGGATAGGTAGAAATGTTCCTGCACTGTATGTATTGCCTCCAGAAAGAAGTCACCACACAACAGCCTTATGGAACTGTAGGAACCCTGTGCAGTTGTTTTTTGTTTCTGTTACAGGAGAGGAAACCCTAAAGTACAAGAGCTTTAGAAACAATGCTGAAGGGAAAGAAAAATGACACCCCTCCCCCTTCCATTTGATTTATTTCAGCCTTCCCAGAGCACACCCTAATCCAGACACAGCTTCCAGGTACTCAGCAAGCAGGTGGGGTTTTACTGCTTATATCCTATGTGACGGACTATATCCCCTCTGAACACTTGTGTGGGAAGGCAGTTACAGAAAAATGGCAAACAATGAAATTGAACAGCAATTTATTTTTACACCATAAGCTACATCATTTACACCATTAGCTACAAGGTCAGGAGTATTAATTTGTGATTTATTGAAAGATATTAAAATGTACTTATGCACAGTAATTTTTCATCCCTTACCTTTCTGGAGCCTGTAGAGTGGTAGACTGACTGCTCACTGCCTTCTGGAAGCCTATCTTCCTCTGAGAAAATGTTAGCATGTAGCACCGAACAGAGCCGAGATTCTAGGATTTTATCTACAAGCATACCTTGTGGCAGCACAAAATAATGACATCCAAAACAAAAACCTCGGCTTCTCTTCTCTCTCTCTCTCTCTCTGGGTCTCTCTGTCTCTCCCTCCCTCCTCTCCATCTCCATCTCTCTCTTTTTTTCTCTTCTACTATCTACCTACTCTCTGCTCAAGTTTTGCTCGCCGCAACATGAAGCCTCACACGACAACCAGGTGAGGGTACTGTGCTCAGAGCAACAAACCTCCTCCCTGGATTGGGAGAAAATCAGAGTGCTGGGAGCAACACGATGAGCAGCAGAGTTCTTGATGAGAAACTAAAGCAGCACATGGACCCCAGGCAACAACAAAAGCCAACACAGCAGTGACTTTATGCAAGAAGTTTGAGAGATCTCACTGATATATCCAGTGACACTGCCAGAATGGGATCATTTCCCTTGGGAGAAAAAAAAACAAAACAAACAACTATCAGGTGCACCTTAATAATAATAGTAATAATAATAAAGAATTTAATGGTATATTTGTTATTTAGTAGATGTTCTTGTTCCTGATTTAACGAGTGAAAGAATCCACTGCATTATCAGTGCTGTGCAGGAGTGATTGTAGCTCAGCTGTAGCTTGCAAGAATTCCTGTGCTCCTAACACACAAAAATTGTTACTTTAAAAGTATAATCAGAATTAATAATTTTTAACTATTATATACATGTAGTCCTTGATTTAAAGCTGTTAATAAGCACACACAAGGACTTATCCAAATTACACAACCCTTTTGAGAAGCTTCCACACCACTCTCCTGCTACCTGTGTCCTACACTGCTTCTCCTGCAGCATGCTGCTCTTTTCACTGCAGCTTTCAGAGGCAAGATAACTTAATTTTTTTTTTTTTTAATTTTTTTATTATTCTCCCACTTTACTACCAGCTGTGGTTCTGGCAATCCTGGCTGTACTTTCTTCAGACATCATTATGATATGGTATTACCTCAGCAGTATCATGAAAGCTTTCAGAAACAAACTTCTTTTTTAGCAGATCCAGGGATATCTGTCGTGCTGTGGGCTATTGCCCTCTGGAGTTCAAAGACGGGATGAGCATTTTCTTAAGATAAAATGTCTGTCCTGCTCAGACAAATGTGTCGGTTTTTGTCTCTTTTCATTCCATTTAGTGATCCTCCTCCAAGCATGTAGGGATGTTTCTGCCTTTCCACCAGCCTGGTCTCCTTGCTCTGCTGGTATAGAGAGCACTGAAATGTTTATTTGAAAATGCACTTTTTGCTTTAGGGCCAAGTCGGCAGTTGAGCTAATTTTTGCTCATTGATAGTGCTTATGTTGACTTCAGAACCATTTCAAAGAAGTTTGAAAGTTTTCATTGTGTCTGAGGATCAGCATTGTCTTGTTCTCTCACATTATCATTAATAATAGAAATTAACAGATACAACAGCCAGCCTCAGGTATCCAAGGAAAAAAATATCAGACAAAAAACTCACCTAACCTTTTGCAAGGTTGTTTTTTTTTTTTTTTTCCTCTTTTCTTGAAGAAATAACACAAGAAATAAAGCTGAAAACATGTAATCATCCCTGTGGTTCTATAGTCTTCCATGGGAATTTAGCTGTTCAGGGTAACAGGTTTTTTTGTTCAAACCCATTCACACAATATAACTGAGAAAATATTTGGTCCAAAAAGACAAAATCAAGAATGAGTGGGACTTCTGCTACTTATACTTCTCAGTGAATGTGGGAAGAAAATCCTGAAATAGAAGGCAAGGGGAGGAAGGGGACAGAAAGGGAAAGGGTAAAAGTAAGGGGAAGGGGAAGGGAAAGGAAAGGAAAAAGGAATGCAGCATTTTATCCCAGTGCTTGTGCCCAGCCCAAACTGCCTGAGGGTGTTGTAGGAGCATGGAGGATCAGTATGTCTCAGAGGATAATTCCCAAGCTGATAATTTCTGAACTGCATCCTGAAATGAATGTGCCCAGAAAAATAAGGGAATGTTAAGTCTTATAAACATTTCTCAGTGAGATATACATCCCTGTGGTTTGTGCATTGTTAAGCAGCTGCGAATAATGAAAGATCTTTCTGCCGTGTTTTCCTTATGCTAAATTTAGTGCAAATTAAGTAGACTCCAGACACAGAAGACTGATAACCAGAACTTTTAGACTTCTTAAAGCCCTAAATCTTTCTTTCTGTTTGAAAACACTTGCTGATGTATCCTGGTTTAGGGTATTTTCCTGTGGATATTCAATCATGCTCTGCATGTATGTGTAATGTTTGTCAGAGAACTCTCTCACAGCAACTCATAGACTCCTGATTATGTGGAGATGTAAGAGTTGAAATGGTACAAAAGAGAATAAAATTCCTTAAAGACTCATGGAAATAGGTGCCAATGATGACTACAAAGACCTGTCTACCCTTTGGTAGTGGACATGCCTGTGCCAGACCTTTTTCTTAGACTATGAAGCTAATCAACCAGAATAAAGACATCCATCTTAAAACAGGGTGCCCAAGTTCTGCTTTTCAAAGAACTACCTGTCCTTAAGTTTAGAACCACATTCTGATACTCACAAGTTCCTTAACTGGTTTTAACTGCTGCTGTCCAGAAGGTAGCTGGTACCTGCTCCTCTTTACACTGGATCTAGTTTCCAAAACTGATCTTGATTTGTTTTGTCTTCTGTTTTGCTGGTGGGTGGTGTAATTAGGCAGTGCTCTCAAGGTCTGTGGGAATGCAGGGTTGGTGGAAGCAAAATCTCTCCCTTTCTTCCTTGGGGGAACAATGTGGGCATCATCCTGCAAGGAGCTCCAATGAGCCTAATGGACCACTTTCACCCAGAAAGGTCCAAAAGACTTAGATTTGCCAATGCCATTGGAAAATCTGTCCTTTCAAGTCACTGATAAGGAATATTTCACTTGACAAGAGCAACGTAATATAGACCTTGCCATACTGTAGCTTCTGAATAAAACTGCAGACAGGCAGTGTTGTTAGCACAGTTCCTAATGAAGATATACAGAGCTCTATTTTTGGAGAGTCTGTAACAGGCTTAGTGACAGCCCATGGAGATTTATGCTGCAAGGTGTCCTCAGATATCTGGTGATTTCCCTCCCACAAAGATGTCCCACCATCCTGCACATTTTGTTCTGATGCATCTCAGGAGAGAAGGCTGCTTATTAGCTGGACTAGTGTAAAGTATTAACTGATGGCCTTGCATTACATTTTGTCCTGTATTAAGCTTTATACAGTCACTTAAAAAATCAAATCCATGCCCATTTATTCTGAATTCTTAATAGTTATTTTAGCAATAGTAATAGGGGCATTTCTTGGCTTACCATAAAAAAATTAGATTTTAAAGAAGCTGAAATACTAATCAATGATTCTTCAGGCTAGCTTGTTTTTCTGCTATATTAAAAAAAGTTCTGCAAATACTTGAAACCCCCGAAGTCTGTGGAAAAAAAATGAAATCTTCTTCTCCCAGACCACACTGTGGTGAAATAAATTAGTATAATGATTTATGTTTACCGTTTTAGTCAATTCTGATAGAGATTATAGAGACAAAATGACAAACTGCCTTAGCGGTAAACTTAAATCATGTCAGCCAATCTTTAGTTTTTCCTTACTCTAATTGCTCCTCTTGTTCATTTATCTTCCCAGGCAATCTTTAGAAGAAATACTAGTTCAATCAGTGCATGTGCAAACCACCAGAGATAAAAAGTTTAGCCTAATTTGTCTCACTAAATTGTAATGCCTCTAGTAAACAAATCTTAGTTTGAAAGGAAACCAAGAAAATCTAAATAAACATCCTCTACAGAATGTTTCTCTCCTGCTTGCTACACCTAGCATTGGTGATGTTTTATAAACCTTGCATTTTGATGAAAATGAAACAAAAACATCAAATGCATAATACTATTTAGCTGTCAGCCAGCATTGTTATCTTTTGGCTATTCATGCTAGCTTTTAAGCATAAGCAATTTGGTATTGTCACAACAAAGTAACACAGTTAAATGGCAGAATAAAATACTGTGTTACAGCAGTTATGCAGCAGTTATTCAAAATAGAATTTTAATTTCTCTTTCTATAATATTGAAGCCAACACAATTTTGTGGATTGCATAATGAAGAAATTCTTAATTTAGTGTAGCTTCACTGCAGTCAATCTTAGCTTCCTTTCACTCATGTGAACAGTTTTCCTATTCACTATGAGAGAAGTGGGTTCCAGTTGTGAAGCTCTCCTTTCATGAATGCATCTCATTTATTGCAGCAGGAGTACAAGTCATGGAGAAGGATACAAGCATGCCAGTCTTTACAGAGCATGGGCAAAAGACAATGAACCATCTCTGGGTTGAAAGCCTCCCTACTACAAATTAAATCAGACTATTCACTTGACTTCTGGGAAAATTAAGGCTCTTGAATACAGACACTAGTTAATAAAAAGGTCCATGGCTCTAATTCTCCAACAGCACGCAGTGGCTCATCTTTTAAATAAAGATTTGAATGGCTCTGATTTTGTTGTTTCTCTGGGACAAGAGTCCTATCAATGGGAGAAATCTCATTAAGGGGAATTTTGCCTATATAAGGCTTGCACAATTCAGACTTTCTGGGCATCTGAGATTAAAATCTGATCTGCATAGCCAGGTTTTTGAAATGCATGTGTGTGTCATGTCATCACTCATATAACGAATACCAGCAATTGAATCAAACCACATATGTGAGTAAATAAGTATGTATTTTCAAAAGCCTGTGGTATTGGCCCTAGTTTGTTTTTCTTTTTCAAATCATCAAAATCCCATCAACTTTTACATTTAGCAATTTTTGTTATGTATCACTGCATAGAGCTTGCTCCTGTGACTCGAGCTTTATAGGGAGGAGAAACATTTTTAAACACTGAATTACAACAGCATCTATAATATGGTCATTGGCTGAGATATCTTGTTATTAGAGAACACGCTTGCCAAATACATATGCACTGAGTGGAAAATATGCTTTCTTTCTAATTAAGAAATTAGAGAGCAAAGATAAAAGAAGAACATCACCATTTTTGGACAACAGAGACATAACTCATGTCAGATGCTGGTATTCTTATCACTTTCTCATTATGCACATTTATCATGGTCATTCATCTACTTATCAGGTCTGGATGATGGCACAAACATCAAAAAAGCAAAAACAGTCATAAGACCTCTAAAGAAGCATGGCTTTGGTCCTGATCTTCAAAAATATCTAAAAAAATCTCATGTTCTGTTTCATAAATGGCAAAAGATTAAAACTTTAAAGACAAACAAAAACTGCATATGTATAAAAAATTTCTATTATCAACTTATTTTAATGGTCTATGTCTCATTTGGCTGTCTTACATTTTTCTTTGCTCTGTCTGTGGAGCCAGACTCTCAACTGTTCCCTACTACAGCTCATCATGACGGTACCAGTTTACACAATCTGAGGATCCAGACCATACTCATTTCTGAGAAAGCACTGGCACATTTACATTCCCTTTTTCCAGGGTGAAACAGTGCTCTTAGGTAGTGTCCCTGTGCCTCTTGGAGCAGCAGAATTACACCAGTGAGAATTCAGAAGCTGGGCTTCTTCATGTCTCTTCATGTTAGTAGAATCACAGTAAGCCCTTCTTGTGTATCTTAACAAGACATTTATGCTGAGACTCAAAGCCTGACTACATGGATGACTTGATAAAAATAAGGTTTCTCTCTGGTAACTTTGTCAATCAATCAGTGTATTCAATCAACCTCCAAGAAAACCTAACTCCGTTCCAAAGCACTTTGGCAGGATGAGTTTTATAACTCTTCTTTATAAGGGCAATGGTCAGAAGAGCAACATGTAGAGTAAATTACCTGGTTCTGGCTGGTGTCCAGATGGGAAATGCTGTTCTGAGACCTGTGGCTGGCTGCTACTGAAACCTGGTGGAAAGCAAAGCACGTGGTTGAGGGCTGGCAAACCGATGTCCCTGCTTACACCTTGTATCATCTGATCAGTACCTGGATGAAACAGAAGGGGAGTAAGAGCAGCCTCCTTCCTTATAAGTTCATAAGTTCATAAGTTCATAAGGTTGGAAAGGACCTATAAGATCATCTAGTCCAACCATCCTCCTATCACTATCTCTACCCAACTACTAAATTAAGTCCTTTAGCACCTCATCTAAACGCTTCTTGAACAGCGCTAGGGATGGTGCCTCAACCACCTCCCTAGGCAGGCCATTCCAGTGCCTGACCACTCTTTCAGAAAAGAAATGCTTCCTCAGGTCTAATCTAAATCTTCCCCGGCGCAACTTGTGGCCATTCCCTCTCGTCCTGTCATTACTTATCAGGGAGAAGAGACCTACCCCCTCCTCACCACAACCCCCCTTCAGGAAGTGGTAGAGTGCAATAAGGTCTCCTCTGAGCCTCCTCTTCTCCAGACTGAACAATCCCAGCTCCCTCAGCCGCTCCTCGTAAGACTTGTGCTCCAGACCCCTCACCAGTTTTTTTGCCCTTCTCTGAACACGCTCCAGGGCCTCAGTGTCCTTCTTGTAGTGAGGGGCCCAAAACTGAACACAGTACTCGAGGTGCGGCCGTACCAGAGCTGAGTACAGGGGGATGATCACCTCCCTGCTCCTGCTGGCTACACTATTTCTAATACAGGCCAGGATGCTGTTGGCCTTCTTGGCCACCTGGGCACACTGCCGGCTCATGTTGAGCCGAGCATCAACCAACACCCCCAGGTCCTTTTCCTCTTTACATTCTTCAAGCCATTCTGCCCCAAGCCTATAGCATTGCATGGGGTTATTGTGGCCAAAGTGCAGGACCCGGCACTTGGTCTTATTGAACCTCATCCCATTGAGCTCAGCCCAGCTGTTCAGCCTATCCAAATCCCTCTGAAGGGCCTCCCTACCCTCAGGCAGTTTGACACATCCTCCCAGCTTTGTGTCATCTGCAAACTTACTGAGCATACACTCAATTCCCTCGTCTAGGTCATCAATAAAGATATTAAACAAGATGGGCCCCAAAACTGACCCTTGGGGGACACCACTCGTTACAGGACGCCAGCTGGACTTAACTCCATTAACCACTACCCTCTGGGCACGGCCCTCCAGCCAGTTCTCCACCCACAGAAGAGTGAACCTGTCCACACCATGGGCTGCCAGTTTCCTTAGGAGAATACTGTGGGAGACCGTGTCAAAGGCCTTGCTGAAGTCCAGGTAGACTACATCAACAGCCTTTCCCTCATCTACCTGTCTGGTCACCCAGTCATAGAAGGAGATGAGGTTGGACAAGCACGACCTGCCCCTGGTGAACCCGTGCTGGCTGGGTCTGATCCCTTTATTGCCATTTTATCCTTTGTGGTGCACAGAAGGCAACACCATGAGATAGAAGTGACTGGTAAACAACTTCCTATGCTTCCTGATGGTGCTCCTTGAAGTGACCCACAGTATGACCTGGCACAGGGAGGGTGCAAGGTGTGGGATCTTAGCAGGAGTACTCAAATTCTTTCTCATGCATTGCTTTTGAGTGCATTTGTACAAGTGTGTCTGACTGAGAAATTAAAAACAGAACACTGTACAAGAGTTTCTCTTCTGCTGAATTTAAATAAATATGAGCAAGGGACTTGACGTGAAGCCCAGTCTCTCTTTTCAGTACAAACAAGGACACACAGTGGTTATGAGACCTCAGATATGTCACTTCAGCTTTCTAGGTGTGAATTACAGAGAGCTGAATAGGGTGTTGAAAACATCCTGGCAAATATAGCCTTTTTGTGAGTTGTTTGGTAAGAGATCACAAATTTATAAAAAAAAATGGGCAATCTAAATCACCAGATAAACAGTTGGCTTTATTAAAAAGCGTGCCTGCTTATGAGTGTTTCCAGCTTTGATTGCAGCTGTCAGATATATGCCATATCACCCTACATGCCATGCTATACCTTCACTGAATGGCTTTGGCATACATATTATGAGCACCTGAAAAAAACTGTGGAGTTCAGAGATGCTCAGACAAGGGGTGGCAAGATTGAAGCATGCCTCGAGCACTGTTCTGAAGTCCCAGGTGCTGCAGATATACATATTTTCTGTCTGCTTTAATGGCAAACAATGTCCCACAGGTACCTACATGTGTGGGACAGCAAAGACACTTATTAAGATACACGGTATCTGAACCCTGAGGTGGTGATACAGGAATCAAATGATTCAAGGGACATAGGAAGAATGCAACTCATTTTTCTTGTATCACTTATCAAGCAAGAACATGGGAGGCTTCTTTATTTTCTAAGTAAGTTGTTGAAGTGCGGTACAGGAGATCCTTCTTCTCAGCAGATGCATAGGAGCATGATATGCCATACAGATGGCAAAGTGGTCCTGATCTTTGTGGAGTATCCTCGAAGAAATATGTCCAGATAAGAGCAGTGTCCTTGGGAGATCCAGCTTAAGTCTGTGTCTCTTCAATGGGTTCTTCAGATCCAGTATCAGTCCACACGTACAGCCATTCTCAGTGGCTCCCTTCTAGCCCTTTGGGGGCCTCTAAGTGATACGGACATCTGGCCTATAACAGAGAGCCAGGCTGAGGTGGATTCACAAGCATGAAGAAACAAAGATGACTGAGCAGGTCTTGGAAATCATCAACAAAGTACAAAGACAGCCACTGATATTCACAGGATCGGTTTTATCAGTTTCTCCAATCCAGCAGTGCTGCCTTCTGGAGAGAGACCATATTCAACCTTTAAAGTTAGTAAAACCTTTTTCTTAAGAGTGACAATGAAAGTCATTATAACAGTGTCCATGTTTTTGCTATTATCATTACATTGTTAGGGGTAGGATGTGTCTGCAATGCTAAGTAAAACGATCACCGAAGTCCTATCCTCTGGTAAGACTGTGAATTGCAAGAGAACACACACCAGAAAGGCCTATATGCAAGAATAGCTGTGTTTCTGCTACTGTTTTATTGATCCCACACAGTCTACTGTTCCCAGTTTCAGTGAACCCTTGCTAGGGCTCTGAAAAGATTTACAACTTTAGCACAAGATTATACATTGAAATAACAAAGTGCAGCTCTGAAACTACCAAAACTAGAAAGAAACTGACAGTCATAAAGAGAAAATGCATGTTCAAAAGCTGTATGTTGAACTAGACACTGCACTACCAGACGCTGATAAATGTACAGGCAGAAGAGAGGCTACTAATGCGCACAGAAGGAGATAAAAACTGGAAGATGGCAGGCTGTTTGGTCACAGTTTCAGTGACTGAAAGGTGGGCAGATGTGAAATACTGATATTTTTATGCTACTTCACATTTGCATGTGATGAACCTGGAGGCCAAGCTAGGAAAAATAAAGATGAAAAACAACCACTACCAAAAATCAATACCCTTACATAGCTGAAATCATAATATAGTAGTAGTTATTCCTCTTTCTTTACACATATTGGGTTTTGGTAACATTGTTGGAGCATTTCATACATATTCTGAGGAGGTTTAATGAAGGAAGTATGCTTTAAAGTTAATTCTAAGTTTTTTAGAGCAAGACTTATGATTCCAAATGCCTTCAAAAGGATACCTTCAGGATCCCAAATGTAAAGTACATATCCTGACGTAGTTTGATTTCAATGACAGTATTAAGACCTTCATGTATTAAGTACAAAATATTTTGTGAATATCAAATAGAGTATTTTAGATTCATTTACAGCTGTATTTACACTGCTGCAAGGCACAAGCTGCATTTTTATAATTTGCTGCTCCTGGAGGGTTTCCATTTCTTGTAGGGTATTCTAAATGGTATTTAAGAAGATAATCTTACCATTAATAAATTTGAAAGGAACAGAGTGAAAACTGTCTTGTAATATAAAAATGCAAAGTACCTCAATGGAAATAAACAAATAACCCCTGCAGCTTTGTACGGCAATTAAATCAACTGCAGAAGATGCAGACAGTGAGAGAAGATTCACAATTGCGTTATGAAGATTGTTGGTAACATTTAATCAATCAGAGCAAGATTTGTTTGAGTATGAAATTTTAAACACACAAAATTAACACCTAGAGATTGCTGTGGGATTATATAAAACATAGAATTTAAAAATAAAAGCTATCTTGCTCAATGACAGAAGCCCTCAGTTGTTACGAGCTGCAAAATGGCATAAGCAGTATAGACAAAGCATGATGGGGCAATAGATCACAGTAATAACATTTGCAATAAACAATAACAGAACAAAGCAGACATCTATAAAAATCCCATGAGGAATTTGCCTTATCCATAATTTTCCTTTACATTTGAGAAACCATGTCAGGAAAGACCATTACAGCCAATGGCACCAATTAATTTCTGCAACTTTTAATGACATCTTTCTGGGTAGAAACCTCAGATAATACCCCAAGCACATGATTGAAAGAAGCCTGTGTTTGATTTGTACCAGACTGTTGATTTTTTTAGTAGTTTTAAAGAGTCCCAGTGCAGCCAATCAAGCTATCAACATGAAATACTCAGATATTCCTTGTAAAGTAGAAAACAGAAAGACAATGGGACTTTCGTAGTAGAGTTGACAGACTACTGGTGATTTTATTTCAGTAGCTCTTTGAATGATTGATTACATGAATTTTTATTCCAAAAGAAAATTCTATCTTGAAAGAAATCTTTGATTTTCATTCCATACTGGATGTTATTTTATCCTTAAAAGGACTGTTGAAATGCAGAGGAAAAAATAATAATTGATTCTGGAGGGGGGGGTGAAACATGTAAAAAAATACTGACGTGTTTGGTTTTCTAGTTTTCAGTTAACCTACAAAATTCATGCATATGATAAAAATTCTGTCTGGAATTTCCTCATAGATAAATCTTTGGAAAATTTAAAAGATGCAAACATGATTCCATGCTTCTTTGCAGAAGAGTTTGGTAATATCATTCTCTTTCTATCTTAGATCAATTGTAGAATTAGAATTCAGAGCCTGAAAAAAGACATAGTAGCTCTTCTAGTGAGTTTCCTGCATCCAGCAGAGTGAAGATAGTTATTACAATCTCTGTAAAATTATGAAATATGGAACCAGAGTGACAATAAAATCATGTGTGTCCCTCACTGTAGCTGGGCCAAATCTTGTATAAGGGTTAATCCCATAGTGCGATTGGCCTCACAGGAACTGTGTGCATGCATGTCTCTGACGCTGTGTCTGTAGGGGTTGTGGGCTGACATCTGGACATCACAGCTTCTCATAAGACCAAAACTTTCGTAGGGAAAGGCACAGGAGCTTTATCATGCAGATAAGCATGGAAGCACAAGGATCACCTCACGTCCTTCTCAGAGGTACACAGGCAGGCCTGCGGTCAGCCACATCATATGGGGAAGTTCTGAGTCCTGTTGTACACTGACAATTGTATGGGGGGAGAGAAGGGGTGGGAGGAAACAGTCAAGCAGCTACAGTTGCAATAGCTGTATAAAACTGCCCCCGGAAATCAGATTCCTAGCATAGAAGCCATTGGTAGGAGCTTGGGCATACTGACCTGCAAAACTGCTCAGGCAACTCCTAAGCTGTCACACTGAGCTGTCTGTGCTTTTTGTGCCCTTCTATTTGCTGCTGAAATATTGTGTGCCCCCATGGAAAAATACACCACAGGATGTTTCTTCCAAGGCTTAGACATTTTGTATGACCTAACAGGAAATTTTGTTGTTATGAACTTGGATTAATTTTTCAGATCTATGGCTTTCATACTGATGATTGCTAACAGTAAGTTAGTAAGAAGTAGGGCAATGAATTTCATAGACAAACTACGTTGAAGGTTTCAAATGATATAAATACACCTGGTTTCTTTGGAGTACTCTCTGAATACTGAAGAACCTTGTAGTACTATAAATAGTAAGAAGTATACCATCAGAATTTGATCTTCTAATGAGCAGCAAATAGCAAATCATGGTAATGATCCTTGGTGCATTGCATGCGTATCAACATTAGTGCTGCCACCTGTGTGGTACTAGAAATTTTAGCCCTCCCTGAGCGCTGACAAAAACCTGGCCTGCAGGTGCAAAAGGCAATAAGCTGTTTGGCTAAATGCTCTGGACTGCCAGAAGGATTGTACCAGCTGATGGAAACAGGCTAATTCCAGCCAGTAGAGTGAATGGTTCAGAACTGTGAAATTTATGAAGCCAATATATTTATTTCCCTCTAAGATATGTATATGCAGTATTGGTATTACTCCTTTATAAGAGACCTCTTTGCTGCATGATATTGAATTCAATCACTACTCCAAAGCTCCTGTGAATGAAAATGCCTCTCCTCAAAACCTGATTTGCTTTTTCTGTCCTAGTGCATTAAAACAAACAAAATCCACAAAACTAGTCCATAGGTCTCTCTGTCTTAAAAGGAAAATAAGAGTCACCCCTCCACAAACAAGAAATATTTCCATATTTCAAGAATATTTCACAAGAAATATTTCCGTATTTCTCTTTGATGAAGAATTTTCCATGATAGTTTTGTAGTTAATTCTTCTTTCATTACAGAAAATCATTGTTATATTAGCCACTCCAGGGCTCACATATGCTATCGTTGCCTCCTATATAATCACCATATACTTATGAATACAGTAGAGGTTAAAATTTTACTCTCATAACATCAATTCTGGAAGGATATTTTCACCTCAAGAATTGCCCCTCTCAGTCCCATACTGCCATCTCTTCAAAGATGAATTATCTATCACAGAAAAAAAAAGTAGCTGCTGCGTATATCAGATGTGACAAACACAAGGACTAAGAGTATTAAAAATAGTTATGTTTACTTTTATTGGCAGAGCTACTCAAAAAAATAGCTCAGTAGCTGCAGTGCAGATATTAATTACATTGTAATGATCAGGAAACAGACCAAAAATCCTGTCAGGTTTTTTGTTACAAGCACCCAATTTCTCTCTCCCGATACCTTTGTTAACCACTACAAATACCCCAAAATGTGAATTGTGTCATGGATGACCCAAGTAAGCATGTGCTTGTTTTGCAAAAAGACGGGTGTTTCATCCCAGAGCCTAATTCACTAGATTTATCTGCTACAATTACAGCACTTTGATCACTCCAGAATAGGTGGTGTAATGCGTGGTGTAGCTGTCCTTTTGCAATTCACTCTCCTTATCAGGATACATGTCTGTTGATTTGTGGGAAGCTGGCTGTTTTTCGTTCCTGACAAACTCCAGTGATTAAAATGTAGTGGCTTGCTCTTGTTCCCCTGATAAAGGTGACAGCTGCAGAGTTTCCAGTGTTAGTGGATATGGTCCATGCAGATTGCTTTTTAATGAAAGCAATATATTATCTTACCTAGAGACCCCGCAGCCTTACCTTGTTAATGTATTCTGGCTTGGCACCACATTCATCTATAAATTAGTTGTATTAAACATGCTTCTTACTATTTGTCCAGTCTCTAAAGAAGTGGGTTTTTTTAAGTTTATTTGGTTTGTAACTTTGCTTCACACCTCCTCCAGCAGCAACATGATGTGCAAAGAGAACAATGGTGTGGATTTCTCATAAAAACATCTAGCATTATATAGCAGAGTCACAGACACCTCCACACTCAATGACTTGATAATCCTTTACATTTAGCCATTAAAATACACACTGAGGGATGTGGAATCAACAGCACTTAACTATACAAGTCATATCTGCAAAGGTTTTCCCCTCTGCTGTTGTTCTGCTATCAAAATGATATAAGTAATAAAATCAAGCAAAACCAAGATTAAGTTAAGAAGTCATTTTTGTAGCCATGCTGTTTAAATTGTCTGAAACAAAGCAGATTGAAAATTCCAGTTGCACTTGTATCCTTTAACAAAAGCGTGCAGATCTCTGGAACACTCAAATGTCAAATTCATTATCACTATGAATGGTCTGTTCTCCAGATATAAGCAGCACACTCACTGTCAATAATTTATATTATTTCTACTAGCCTTCAGAAAAGGACTGGAATCTCATTTAGGGTCCAACTTCTGTTCCTCCACCAGTGGTATTTTTCTAGCAATAGCTAAATATTTCAACTCTGTATCTCTCATAAAAGAGATACGAAAAAATATGAAAGTTTGATTACATTCCCAGTACTTCTAAGCAATAATGTCCAGTGCATCAGTATAATTCAAAGGTGATCAATAAATGATCATTAAACATCTCCTGTATGTAGGGTAGTGAAAAAGTGAAATATTTGATAATCTAGAAAGGTTCATATGAGAGCTACTAGCTGCCATGAACATGCTTTATAAACCTCAAAAATCAGATATGCTGTGGTAGTACGAGGACTTTTTCAGTGTGGGCCTATTCTGCATTTTGGACTTGAAATGTTGGAGTTTAACTCCCTTAGAGCGCCTGCATGTCTCCATGCCATTTGTATCTTTGTTAGCAATGCAAGCACAGTAGGAGAGATAAGTAAGGGATTAGCAATGGATTAAAGGAAAGCCTTTGGTTTATATACACTGCATACATTGCCCCTGCGGTTAATTTTTTGCATTTTTACATTTTGTCAGAAAGATAACAAAATACCACGTTTGCTTATTTCCTCCATCGGACTAACACCCCGCAAAGCTGTGCTTAGACTGAATAACTAGACAAGAGCTACAAATACTTCTGGTTTTCTCTGAGCAGCATCTTTGAAGCTGGGGAATTATGTTACTTCATTTTCTATCTTGCTTTTATTTGCTTTCTATTTTTTAAGTCAGCCGGACCTGTGAAGTTTTCTTGTCTCAAGGAAATACACTGTCTTCTTTTGGTCCAACACGTAGTGTCCTGTGGGTCTGTAAATGCATAGATAGAGGCAGAGAAAAAAACCATAAAACTGCAGTTCTGCGCAGGGACTGCACATGGATCTCTTCACCCAGAAATACCAGTTCACAGCTTAGGTGGGAACTGCACTTTCTCATGCTCTCTTTTCTCTGGCAAAGTTTGTTTCTAAAAATAGATTTGCATTTTACCCCTGACAAAAACGTGAGATGTGTTAAAGGAATGAGCAATACTGCACTAAACAGGCTGCACGCCATTCAAAGCTCTTTGAAATGAGCAAACAGGCTCCAGCTTTCTAAGTTATTTCAGTGGTGTATATTTTTCTGCCTGTAAGGAGAAATGATTGTATTTTTACTTGTTCTTTCTTTTCCTTAGAATCATATGAATTCCTGATTACATCATGGTGACACCTGCATTGTATTGATGGCAAACACTGGAGGTCCCAACTAGAAACTTAAAGCTATAGAAAACAATTTGATTTTTTGCTGTAAAGTAGCATATCTCAGAATTATAAGTCTGATAACCCTGTAGAAAGAGATCAGATGGAACACTGACTTTCTCATCTCACTAGGAGACTTTAAGGACCATCCAGCTTTTGTATGTAGACTACCCTGAGTGCTTAGCACATGTGCCATCCTCTCCTCTTCCACCTTAGAAGCCCAAAGTAGCCAAGTCTCAAAAAAATGTTCTCATGAATCCAGACTGTAGCTGTAACCTGCAAGTGGGGAAGGGAGACAACCACACCAGCACCATCCCTATGCTCGGTTACAGTAAAGCCAGGAAGGTGAGTGAACTGGAAAAGACAGAGGACAGGACTCCACCATGAGGAGAGAGAAAGGAAAGTTACAAAGGCTCAAAAGGAAGAAAGACTTTTCATTTTGTGTTCATTAATCGTTTAGACAACTGTACAGATCCACGAAGTTTATGCAAACAAATCCACAGAGTGCTGATTGCAGCATTTGTTTACATATTGCCAACCTTTGCTTTCCAAATTGGTTCCTCTGATATGTTTCTCCATCAATAATCTGTTTATAGCACACGTTAGATGCACTCCATGAGTTGTTCTCCACTTTCATTTTTTTTCTTTTCTCTTTTTGTTGCACAAACAAATTGTGATTGACAAAAGTAGCATGCCGATACAAAACAAACAGAAATTCCACTTCATATGTCACAACAGAAAGAAAAGAGATTATCAAACAACTAAATAATGCAATCTACAGCAAAATATACCGGTAAATCATACAAACCAGGGTAAATTAGATAACACTGTCCATATACAATTACTCTGGTTGGCTCCCATGACAGTCTTTAAATGTGACATGTTATTTGACATGTATGCAATTAGGGCTTAAAATCAATTTTTTTCTATTCCATTTAAAATAAAAAATGTACTGTTTCCAAAGCAAACACTACCTTTTTTTTGTCAAGATGGAAAAGAAGTAGTATCAGGTTAGCAGCTTCTCAGTACTACGGTGCAAGCCTGTAAGGGATGGTTTTCTGAGTTAATATGAAAGACAAGAGCTCAGCAAATAATTTCTGCACAATGTTTATGCTCAATTATTGCTCCTGTATTATTTCAGAGGTTTCATAGGAACCTCTGTAAAACCAGGCCCTAGCAAGAAGCATGAAATCTGATGCACAGTGCTATAGATGACAGTAAACACCAAGGCAGACACCTCTTTCCAGGCCCAGCACCTCTCGCCCATGGTGCCCTGGGTGTGTCAGGTGGGAAATCCTCACACTGCTGGGAGGAGAGACGTCGCTGGTGTGATGCTGTGGGGTGAGGAGTCACCACTTTGCTGCTGTTCTCTCAGTGGGAAACTAGCATGACAGCGCCCTCTCATCTTGCTCATAGAAGAGCTAGGAGGTTTAGGTGAAAACTCTCTGAAGGTCACTAGATTTCACTGGGTGATTACGGCTCAATAACAGTCCGGTTCCTAAGCTGTCAGGAGCTCCAGGCTCTGATATCCATACAGCTTATATTCCGTGTTGTGGGGACCCACACAGCCTAGATCCATGCTATCTGAGTGCAGCAGACAGTACTCCAGCTGGGCCAAAGCAAGCTCAGCCTGAAGGTGCCTCATGATGCCTCTCCTCAGAGACAGACCTGCTGCACTGTTGTGGTCAGAATGAGCTGCTTTACCTCAAATTCTTAATTCGCCCCACAATTTTACTCATTTTTCTTCTTGAGTATTTAAAAAGACTGAAAAAAGAAAAAAAATACAGTGCTCTCCTTTATGCATAAAAACTCTAAACAGGTATTAAGATTGCAGTATTTCACCTGGTGCTTTTATCCCTTTTTCCTCTTAAAGCCTGTCCTGTTTTCCAGACACTTAAAAACAAACAACAAAAAAAACAAACACAATAATAAAGTGCTTTACTATTTCTTCAAAAGTTATTATTTTTCAGATCATCATGAAAATTTTCTCCACTTGAGGAAACAAAGATTATTTCAATTTCTTCCATAGCATCTTCACAGACAAGCTGTTGAAGCATAGACTGGATGTGCAGTGAGATGAAAACTGAATGTTTGGGACCAGGGCATGGTGATCAGTGGCACAGTTTGTCTGGAAGCAATAGATAATGGTGTTAGTACTGGTTACAATCCTGTCTATCATATTCACTGATCACTTGGAAGATGGGTCAGGGTGTACCCTCATCAGCTTTGCTGATAACACAGAACTGGGTGGAGTGGATGATACACCAGAGGGTGGTGCTGCCATCCAGAAGGACCTCACCAGGCTGCAGAAATGGGCTGAAAGGAAACTGGTGGAGATCATCAAGAAGTCCAAAGCCCTGCACCTGTGAAACAACTGCACCTTGAAAATAACACCAGGCACCAGGAACTGATGGAGGATGAATGTGAATTATACATGACAGTACTTCACTCTTATTCCTGTAGAGAATATGAAACATCAGGAAACAGTAATTAGTAAAACAAATCTCTCTGTAGTGATAGCTTCTATTGTGGTTATACTTACTGAAGACAGGATCTCAGAAGCAGGTTCCATCATGCATAGTATTTCATTGTCATCAGAGCTGTGTTGTTGGCACTGGTGTGCGGATAAGATGAATTCTGATGAGTGCTACATCAGTTCTTGGCAACCTACTCTTTAAACTACAAGTGATTAAAAAAATGCAGCCTTCTAAGTGAAAACTTTTCTACTTTTCATCAGTTTCATACAAGCACTTGAGAAGGAAAATATGTTGGAAAATTCTTCTTTTCTGGACTGTGGATTATAGGTTCATAGGTTCATAGGCTCATAGGTTCATTAGGTTGGAAAGGACCTACAAGATCATCTAGTCCAACCATCCTCCTATCACTATCCCTACCCAACTACTAAACCAAATCCCTTAGCACCTCATCTAAACGCTTCTTGAACAGCGCTAGGGATGGTGCCTCAACCACCTCCCTAGGCAGGCCATTCCAGTGCCTGACCACTCTTGCAGAGAAAAAATGTTTCCTCAAATCTAACCTAAATCTTCCCCGGATCTTCTCTGGGGAGAGATATAAATGCGTGATGTATGAAGTTACTCGCTCAGAAAGTCAGACAGAGTGTGCCACCCTATGCGGCTGATTTTCCTGAGAACAAAAGGGATATATGACTCTCACTAAAGCTCTCCTCTTTTAGAAGCCATGCCATTTCAAAACTATGCAGGGCCAACTTATATTTCAGTAAAGGGAGTGTAAAAATGGGGCACGACAGAGATAAGACTGGCTTGGTTTGGAAGGGACCTCAAGCATCATTAGGTTCTAGATCCGGTTGCCCAGGCCGCCTCCAATCTTAATGTCTTCCTGGTGAGCACCAGGTCTAGCAACGCTTCACCTCCGGTCAGTGTGTCCAATATCTGAGCCCGCTGTTTTCCCAGCAGGTATCTCGATGATGGAAATCTCCCATCAGGATGACAGCCTGTGAATGTGACACTTCTGCAGCTTTTTGAAGCCTCCGCGCGGAGCCCGCGCCGGGACCAGCCGCGCAGAGCTCCCTTCAGGGGGCACGGCCGCGCTCCGCGGGGCACGCGCGCCCTCTGCTGGCTGCTCTGGGAAGCGAGCGGCCGCGGCGCGGCGGTGCTCCTCGCCGGGGCTGGAGCCCCACGCGCGAGCTGGTGCGGCTTTGTGGGGGTTACCAAAGCGCAGGAGGGCTGCCGAGGGAACGTTTGGTCTGCCGTCATTTTGGAGAGGCTCTGTGAGAGTTTTCTCCGCCGGGGCTCACTGCTGCCCGACCTTGCTGGAGTCACACGAGACGATGGGCAGAACGCGAGCACGGGGGAGCATGGCATGGAGCTCATCCGTGTCTGCAGACCGTTTTCTTAGCCTCAGCTGCTGGAAATCGCGTCTAGATTCACAGTCTGTTTATGATGTCAGCAGTGAGCGAATACACCATACAATCAACATACTATCAATTTTCATATAGGAGGCAGACAGAAGGGCAGAACTCAGCCTCACAGTGACCAATGGCTGTGTGACAGCTATGCCCATAAAACACTCATGGAAGGTCAATTAAGGGATCAAGACATCTGTGTTTTTTGTGAGAAGGGGCACCAGTCCCCCCCTCCCGTGCTTACTGTGGTGGGTACCATTCCCTTGCCCTTTGTAGGTAGCAGGAAGGGATAAAAATATTTTAGCTCTGATGAGCTTGTTTGCTCCAGAGCCACTGTAAATCACAGCCTTAAGAATACCAGGTTCCTCCAAGTGACTCCTCCAGCAAGTGGACATGCAGGAGTGATTCTGGAGAGCAGCATAACCAGCATTCACACCTTTTCCTTTGCAAGATGCATGCCCTTTACCTTGCCTCATTTAACAAGTGAAAGTACTACCTGAAACAGGTACGGCCTCTTCAGAGATTTTATTTCCCTGGTCATAGACAGGAAAAAGCAATCTGCTCCTGCTGATCTTCCCTGTTGGCCATCGTTTTCTGATAACTTAGGTTTTATATTTTAACCGCTTTGAAAATAGTGACAAGCTAGGGTGGCATTTATCCCTGAGAAGGACTAAAAGCACATGTATCTATACCCAGCAGGGGCCAGGGGATATTTCAAAATGAATCCAGTTCTTGGAACATGTGTTGAATGCTGCTTTAGAGGCCTGTGTGTGCTCGTATCTGGAGGCAGCACTGCCTGTACAGGGTGTGGGTGTCCACAGGTGGTACCACCCAACAGTGCACACACTGCCACAGTCTTCTCTGCAGATTTCTTTCTTCTCCTGAAGTTTTGCTTTGCATTTTCTCTTCTGACACTGAGTTCTGTATTTGTCAGTGAGTATGTGGAACTGGGATTGTAAAAATATTCTGCTTGGCAGCCAGGCTTGGCAGTTCCAATCAATTTAGGACCATTACTCATGACAGGATGGAGAAGGCAGCCCAGGCCCAGGGTGTATGAATGTTCTCAGGGCCCAAAAATTCCCTTGGCAGCCCCAGGCAATGCAGTCTGCTTAAATTACTCTGTTTTCCAGTGTGCCTGTGTTGATGTGGTGTTTTTTTGCCTCCTACTTATAAGGGTGAATGAGACTTCACAAACTCTTTCTGTATGACTGACAAGGTATCTCAGGACACAAGGATCAGAAAGGTGAGCAGCAAGCCAGGAGGGGCTGTTTCACAGCATTATGCTGACATCTACCTCTTGAGTAAGTTTTGGTCACAATAGCTTGCTCACTGTTTACTTGCATGCCTTCCACAGCTTCAGCCACCAGGAAGGAGGTGTTGCCAATGGTTGTCTGTCTACTCACATCTGGGCAGCATGCGTTGCAGCACTGTACTGTGTTAGTCCAGCTCACCTCTGCACATGGTGTGCAGAGAGAGACCAGCACTGGAAAAAGTGTTGCCCAGCAGCTGTCAGCTACTTGGTTTTGCTTGGCAGCAGACACAATACGTGATACACAAGTTAGGTTTCACCCAGGTAAGCCATCTGAGTGGAGAGGAGCTCCACCACACAGCATTCAGAAACAGCTCTGGGCACAGCAGATTGCACCGGGCATTAAGGCTAGGACTGAACAGCCCAAAGTTGTCAGGTTGCTCAGTGCAGGGTGTAGCACTGGGTGTAACATACACCGATGTCAATGAGAAAATTAAAGCATCCATTGTCTCAGCTCTGCTTGCATCGCAGTCATTGAGCACCTTACCAGCCCACACTGTACTGGCATGCAGGTCTGCTGAGCTACATATGCATTCTGGGAGCTTGTCCTTGCTCACAGATCTCAGAAACCTGAGCTATGTGCTGGGGATGGTGCTGCAGTGTGGTGGCAGCCTGGCTGCTTCACTGAGCAGATGGCTTAACACCCATTTTGGAGTCAAACCAGCCTTGGGCTAAGTGGGCAGGCATGGTCACAACCTGATCCTCTATTCCTCAGCCTGTCCGCTGCTGGAACCCATTCTCCTTTTCCCCGTACAATTCCTAGAGTTTCCATGTTTTAGCAAGGTTACAACCAAAATTGTAGTCGTGGATCCAGACAAATGACTCTGGCCACCTATTGGATTCATCTGTATGGGATCCACACTCGTTGCTAACTGCAGGGTTCCATATAAGCATCTTCTGCAGAAATGTGCAACAGATTTATTTGCTGGAGCCAGATACTTTCCCAGTTCTGCTTCATGCCAAAAACATGCTTTAAATAAATATTTTTCTGTCTGGCATTGTGAGATCTATTTGACTTATTCTTTCTTCTTTTCTCATGACAAGGAATTCTATTTTGTGCTCCTGTACTATAAGCATTCATGTTCTATTTTAGATCCTGCTTAAGGTTCACTAAACCTTGGATTGCTTACTTGCCCAACAAATATATGGGTCTCATTTACCTTTTCCAGTAACCAAAACTGAAATTATTGATTACCTGTTTCCTTCAGGACAAATTGTTAAAGTGCTTCACTTCCAAAACAGAGAAACTACAGAGCAGAAAATTCCCCTGAAAATGTAAAAAGGTCAATGGTGCATTTGATGACATGAGTGCTTATGAAGCCACATAATTCACCATTTGTTACTACAGAACTTATTCCTAGGGGGATTAGCATTGCCAATAAATATACCATATGCTGGATTCTGCATGGAGGTTTTTTAAGCTACCTTACTAAGTCATTAAGGATCTCCCATGACAACTATGTCTAAAATGGGCCAAACCCACCAGGGTTCCCTAGACCAGTGAAGCATGCAGGTTAAAGGATGAAGTCATGTCTCACACATGTACCAGTTCTTCAGTGAGAAATATACAATTGAATAGTTTGCCTGTGACTTGTCTTTCGGGAAGAGCAATTGCTCCTCCATTAGGACATGAGCTTAACCCTTCCTTCCTGCCAGAATGGGAGAAGAAGGGGAAGCACAGAGGAAGACAAAGCAGAGTTTGAGCAGCAGCTTGTAACTGCAGCAGCTCAGGCTCCAGCAGGAGCCATGGAGATCCAGGGGAGGTTATTAACTGTTTCTTATGGTTAACAAAATGTAACTTAGTTTTTAGATCAAAAGGCTAAATAAATTGAAGAAAACTGATTCTTGGAAGTTGGCCCCTCACAGGAAGAGCTCGTGTGAGCATTTTCGTGCTGCCAGTGACTTTTCCTCAGCAAAGATGCTTGAAACTCCAGAGCAAGAAAAGCCTTTCCAGAGCAGGAAGCTGTGTGACAGACACACATATGCATGGAGCAGGCTACACCAACCTGCTGAGAGAATGGTTTTGCAGATGATGGGAAAGCATTAAGCTGCTTTAGATGTCGGTTATTTTCCGGACTCCCAACCCCAAACAGCCATGTGCCTTCATCACCTCCAGCCAGCCGCCAGCAAACAAAGCTCTGCCAAACACAGCGCCTGTGTGTGTGTGAGCACAAAGTGGTGTTTGCTTTGAGACAAAAACATGGTATATAAACACATCTCACACTGCAGGGGTTGAGCAAAAGCCTGGAGCCCACAATTAGAAACGAACTCTTGGAGGCACTGGGAACACTGAGGGGAGGTCTGCACCATGTGTGAAGTGAAAGATGTTACTTAGCTGCAGAATACTAGGAAAAATTCCCCAAAATAGCTGAAAACTAACGACAAAATTCCCAGAGACTTCATTGGAAAAAGTATTTGGTTCACAGGATATAGCATAGATGGCTAAATTTTATCAGGATGGATTCAGTAGATTTACTGTCAGAGAATAAAATAGCAAATGAAACAGTGACGTGAAAACACTTGTAATGTGTGCTCTCTAAAACAGTCTTTGAATAGTTGTTCAAAAGATATACATGTTGGGCTTTTGTCCTCAGAAACTTTTTATCTTCAGCCTAATTTCCTGTTTGCACTAACACAGATATTTCCTAAAGCAAATTAAGCTAAGACTAGTGCACAAACATCCAGCTCACATTACACCAGAGTGAAAACGTGCACTTTCTGCAAAAATTTTGCCCACCACGTAACAGCTATCAGAAGCCAAGCAAATCTGAGCGGAAGAACAGAAGAACAGTATGTGCATGCTTGTCTATATAAACTTATCCTTAAACGTGAAATACTTTTGAGAAAGCCAAATCCAAGCAATTAACAACAAGGTAATCCTGTTGGCCAGAACCATCCACAGATGGCATTCACTTCAATGCTGCAAAATAAGTGGTTCATAAAAGTGCCGTATGGAGTGCTTTTTCCAAACTAAAATTAAAACAGTTGCAATAGCCAAAATGAATCAGGACCAGAGCCATACACGAAAGCTTTTTCTGAACAGAATGAAATTTCTCATTAAATGACTCCAGTTACATTAGAGAACAATTCCATGCTTTGAAAGCTTCCATGTCTTTCTTTTCCCACCATTTTTAAAGGCCTTTTTATGTTGCTGCATTTGAATAGCTAAAAATGTTACTGTATCTGCTAAAGTGAGTGCTAAGTGATCTATTTCTCCCATAATATGGATAGGTACATACAATAAAAGACATTTCCTGCATGTGTTTCGCATTACAGGGTACTTTGTTGCCCCTATTATATCGGGAATTAGGGGCTGATTTTTACCCTATTAGGGTACTTGCGCTGAAGGGGAGTGCAGTGGAAAACGGCGTCTGACAGCCCAGCTACTTGCAAATCAATGTATTGCCAATTTTTTCATTCATTTCGATAAGGAAAGATGGAAACCAGAACAGAGATGTTTAGCCAGATAGGCAGCTAGCAAACCTGATTCCTGAAAGTAGAGAGTATTAAATACCCTTGGTAGCAATGAGACCTCTTCTCATCCAGGTAATTATGATGTCATCGAGATCCACAGTCCTATTGCCAGGAGTAATACTACGATTCTTATTTGACAGATTTATTTTTATTTATTTTTTATTTTTTCCCAGCTGTCATTGCCACTCTAGATTGCTAAAACTAGCAAAACTGATTGATGAAGCAGGAAGGGTCTGAGTTCCTCATCCACAGGCTGATCTCACCTCCTATCAGGTGTTGAGCCCTGGAGCCTGGGCAGAGGTGATCTTGCTGTTTCTCCAGCCATGCTGTCATGTACACTGATTTTTTTAAAACCAACAGACTTCCTCTCATTCAAGGAAAAGTCTATAACTTCCTCTGAGTTACCTATCCATAAGGCTGCGTTCCAACAGAGCATGTACTTGCAAACTGAGAGGTTTTGTCTAACTATGTTGTTTTCTAAATCTTGTATTAACACAGAATTAAAAAATAATAAGAAAAAAAGATTACTCCTGCTTCCTGTTTGGAAACATTTCCCCTTACCTGACTTGCAGCCACTTTCACTTCTCCCACAACTGCCCAGCAGCAAAAAGATCAGCACACATCTCCCATCTTCCAACCCCAGTCTCCCATCTTCCAGTCCTGGTGATGCTCTGGTACCCATTGCCACTGCCTGTGTGATGTTCTGAATGTCATCTCCAAGCAAGTGGAAGAAAAAGAGGTTATCAGGAGTAGTCAAGCATGGATTCACCAAGGGAAAATCATGTTCAACCAACCTGATAGCCTTCTATGATCTCATGGCTGGCTGGGTATATGAGTGGAGAGCAGCAGATGTGTACCATGACGTCAGCAGAGCCTTTGACACTGTCTTCCATGGCATAGTCATAGGCCAGTTGGAAAGTGTAGAACAGATGGATTAACAGTGAGGTGGTCTGAGAACTGGCTGACTGGCAGAGCTCAGAGTGTTGGGATCAGTAGCACAGTCTAGCTGGAGGTCTGTAGTTAATGGTGTTCCCCAGGGGCCAGTACTGGGTCTGACCTTGTTCAACATCTTTACCAGTGACCTGGATGAAGGGATAGAGTGCACACTCAGCAAGTATGTTGACAATATGAAGCTGGGAGGAGTGGCTGAAACACCAGAAGGCTGTAATACCATTCTGTGAGAGCTGGACAGGATGGTGAGTTGGGCAGAGAGGAAATCAATAGGGTTCACCAAGAGCAAGTATAAGGTCCTACACCTCGGGAAAAATAACTGTACACATCAGTGCAGACTGGGGACTGACCTGCTGGAAATGAGCTCTGTGGAAAAGGACCTGGGAGTCCTGATAGATAACAGGCTGGTCATGAGCCAGCAGCATGTCCTTGTGGCCAAGACCTCTTGTAATGTGAAACGCATTAAAAAAGCATGGCAGCAAGTAAAGGGAGGTAATCCTTTCCTCTACTCTGCCCTGGGTAGGCCACATCTGGGGCACTGTGTCCCATTCTGGGTTCCTTACCTCAAGGCAGACAAGGAACTTCTAGAGAGAGTCCAAGTAGAAATTTCTTTTCTTTGTGGGTAACAGAGCACTGGAACAGGCTATGCAGAGACACTGTGGAGTCTCTTTTGGAAATATTGTAAACCCATCTGGACACCTACCTGTGTGACTTCCTGTAAGGAAACTGCTTTAACAGTGGGGCTTGACTAGATGATCTTCTGAGGTTCCTTCCAACTTCTACAATTCTGTGATTCCACTGTTGCTTATGCTTCTGTCACAGTCCAGTTATTGAAGGTGATGGATTGACATATACATACTCAGAGAAGATTAAGGCAGCAAATGAGGCCAAATGCTGTCCAGTGACTTATTACAAATGACAGGAAGATGGGGGAATTGGTAATGATAAAGAGAGAAATCCTAGTAAACAGTTCACAAGGCAGGGATAGTCATTGCCAGGGATCCAGTGATGTCTCATTGGTCCACAGAGAGGCAGCAAGTCATTCAGCAATTTCTCATTGACCTGCACAGCTGCAGTTTGGCAGAGGGGGTACCCCTTCTTCCTTGGAACTCTTTGGGCTTTTATCATCTCTACAGCATCCTTCTGGTTGCCAGAGGCAGCAGTTGTTTGTTAGGGGCACTTCTGTTTGTCTGTTTGTTGGGGGCACTGTTTGGTTTGTCAGGGGCAGTGGTAGTTGGCGGGGGTACTTCTGTTTTGTTTGTCAGGGGTGACAGTGACAGTAGTTACCACAACATGTCCATTGGGTAATTGGCAGTTGATGATGTGATTGTTGCATGGTGGGCTGCTAGGTATACACACTGACTGCATGGTGGATCTCTCCTTCGAGATGACCCCCATAAGTCAGCTGGAATACCAAAACAGAAGGAACAACCAGAAAGGTTTCTCCTGGTCACCCAGCCATGTACATTTCTTTCCACTGTGCTCATGGTAGCCATTAACCCCAAAAGCTTGTTGATCAGGTTAAATCTCAAATGGATACTGCAGAACAAAGCTTTGAGCCAGAAGTCGTTCCAGCCTCTTAAGGCTCCATGGGGTGCAGCTTATCTGCCACTTGGAACACAAGAGCAGATGCAAACGGGTCTGGCTTCTTGCCTGTGATTTTTTGTCATCTCAGTCCCTGCAGTTTGTCAATTTACTGAAATAGGCTTCTATCACTCCTTGCAGCCAGGAGCTGGAGGCCACACTGAAGAGCTGTACTTTAAAAGCTGAAGCTGTCTGGTGACCTGAAGCTAATACTACAAGGATAACTGCAAATGGGTCATACCATTGACATGACTTTCCAGTTACAGAGTTGTAAATAAAGCTTAAATCCACACAGTTGGAAGAGTTTTTGTTTCCAAATTTGTGTTGAATCAAATTTTAATTATATCGTTAGGAAAATTTTAGATCCTAGGAAAACTCTTTCCTGAGATATCCCTTATGCAGCTCACTAGTATCTTCATGCTTTCAAGCTACCATTTTTGTGAATGTGCAGTGTTTGACTACACGATTTGCTACACAAATGCATACAAAGTGCAAAATACCAGAGAACACCTGTTAGTTCAATAGGCATATACCAAGTTGTATCTTCTACCTATGCAGCATTTTCAATTCTTTTTATATAGAAGAATACTTACCTATATGATAGAGGTGTGAAAATCAGTCTCTGTTAGAAGTGGAGTTTCCTTGTATTTGGACATCTGTGGTCTCTTCAGTTAGAAAAATCCCATTCAGTTCCCATGTCTGACCTCCCTCACCATCCAGGAGATGGTGGCCTTTGACAAGCTTCAAAATATGCTGTTACAGGAGAAGCATGTCCCTTGAATATCATGCACTGGAGATCTCCAAACGATTTAGCTTCTTTTGTTTTAATCAACACCAGATTCTTCTCCTCAGTCACCAGTGGATATAGCCTAGTCCTGCTTAAACACTGTTCCAAGCAAATAACACATCTGTTAAACATACACAACTTCTGCCCTAGAAGTTTTTTCTTGAAGTAGAAATCACTCTTCTCTTTCTATTGAAAAGGGCTGGAAAGGGATGAAGAACACCTTGTTAAAGATGACAATTTTTTTTCCCTAAGATGGAGCAAATTTCTGTACCCTCAAAATAAAATAAAAAAATTGGAAATAATAGCATTCCTAATTTTCTAGAAATGAACTTTTATAAATAAATCTCTAAAATACATTGGGACATGCGTAAGCATTGATACCGATATGGATGTTTTGTCTATTTAATGCTGCCAGAAACACGCACAATTTTTACAACTGTTATAAAAGTATAATAAAATGCAAAGAAAGATGCTGCTTGTATTTTTTTGCTATAGCATGAAAATTATTTTCTTCCTGTTTCTTTTATTGTGTCCTCTGTTGCTGCACTTATTGTTCATGGAAATACAGCATGAATTTCCAGAAAAATTCCAATGTTGATACCTAGACTGGAATTCATGACTTTTCTTTGTATGTGGTGTCTTTTAACACTTCAGTGTATGTCTTAAGAATCCGCATTCAGCACTGTTATGCTTGTAAAGACATTACAGTTCTGCAAAAACAAAACAAAACAAAACAAAAAAAAAAACAGTGAAAACAATTTCCAGTGCTGCCACTGGACACTGGATGTCACTGGATGGCAGTTTTGTGTTGTAGAATTAGAATTAGAGCAGCCCGTAAATACATTGACCTGTCTCCTAGCTACCTCATAGTACAGAGGGAAAACGGCTTCAGAGAAGTCATGGAGAAGTTGCCAAGGAACAAGCTGGTCATACACACACAAGAGAGACCAAGAGTCTTTAGTTGAGAACAGTTCTCATTTGAAAATGCTTTCTCACAAATGCACTTACCTGAAAAATCTAGGCAAAGTACTGAGAGGAGACTTCTGCCTACTGTTAAGATTTTATGTATTTCAAGTACAATTATGAGCCATAGCATCATATAAAAAGAGTGGTCTAAAGCTCTTCTCTTTATCAAGCACCTGAAAAAGTAATGCATTCAACTGCAGGCTCTGTGCTGGGGTGTAGCTCTCCACTCTGAGATGTAGCTTATTGCCTCTCATAGAGAACTGCCAGTTCCACCCTGCAGAAGACAAAGGAATGTGCCTGGCTCACTTGGTGCTGCCCAGATGCATACAGGACCTGGAGGCAGACAGCAGCCTTTGGCACAATGCCACTTGCAGCCTTCCTGAGCTATGTCAGCTAGCCAGGCCCCAACTCCAACAGCAAACAGAAAAGTGAAGCACTCACCATCAAACAATGACCCAGAAGCACTGGCGTAGCACTTATCCAACAACATTCTATAAACTCTCTCTTCCTAAAATCAGGAGCAGGCTTACTAACAGCTTGTTTGACACAAACACGTCCACGATGCAGTTTTTGCTTTGTGCACAGGCTGTGTTCCCACCCGCAGTGAAGCAGGCAGCTGGCAAGACCTCAGCCTAACAAGGGCAGCAGCATGACGCTGCCTGTTGCTGCCTTGTAGGTGTCCAGGCAGCGGAAGACACAGCAGCTGTTGCATAGGCAGAGGTAGGAATGCCTTGGGGAGTAGCTGTTGCTGAGAATGCAGCTCAGTGTTCCTCTTCTCCCAGAAGCTGGCAGCAGTAAGCCTTGCTTGCAAGAGCCCTTTGCCAATACACCCTTTCCATGCCAAGAGCTCTTACTGGAAAGGCAAAAGCAACCTTTACCCATGCTGCTGAGATAAGCTGTATTTACCTTCTTGATTCCTTTGATTTTTTATGATTACCTCCAGGAAAGGAAAGATAAAATTCTCTTTTCCAGCAATAAGGATGAGAACCGAAGGAAATGGGCTAGATACAGGACGGGGATCACCACCAGGTCTTGCACTCTGCCATCCCACGCTTACCCTTGTTGGCAGTGGCAGCTTCTTGTCACCAAAATGGGCAACTGCAGGTGATGCTGGATGCCCTTCCTCAATCTGCACTGCTCTCACTGAGCGATCTCTCTCCTCATTTCTCCTGCTCCACAACCATGTGCGCACTGAAATCAGTGAATACTAGACAAAAACCTTTTCTTAAGGCTTAGAAGCCTGGCACACAGTGAAAACTTGAGGAGAGGGAACTTATCTTTTTTATTTTTTATTTATTTTTTATTATTTTTAATGGTCCAGAAACATGTATTAGAAGCTGCCATAATTCAGACAGATATTTTCAAGGAAGGCTAAATTTATGATGCCTATTAGGTTCCTTAGCAAACCCATATGTGGATATTATTTTATCAATGTTCTCAGATAATAAATGCCATACCACAAACCTCTGGCAGAATGCTGGTTGTCTTGACAGTGCTATAAAAGGCATAAATTGTAAAGACCTCAATGGTTTTCTCCTCTGTTAAGCTGATTCTGCCACCATTGAATCAGAGCCATTAAAAGAGAGCAGCCTGAGAGGGATCTCAGGAGGTCAGCTGAGTTCGCCTGCCTGCCCCATGACATTTCTCATGGTTGTTTCTGGCACATCACTTCTGACAGTTGTTTCTCCCACCTGTTCTTCAAGTCCTCCAATTATGACTCTCCCACATCTTCCCCCTCAGGCTATTGATTCTGGTGCTATCATTACTTGTGGAAAGTTTTGCTAACATGTAACCTCCATCCCCTTTGTTCTATATTCACTGCTGCTTGCTCTACACGTGGTAGACAATGCATACAGCAACAAAGAGAAGCAATTTATTCTCAACTTCCTATTTAGTCGTGGTCTGGAAGACAGTTGTCTTACCTTTGTTAGTTTTTTTTCCTCCAGTAAATAAGTTGTTTTTATCAGTTCCTTATGGTTTAACATGTGCAGTTTTGTGCTTCATTGTTAAATATATCCCTCAAAGTTTGTTGTCTGTACCCATAGCCAAGAAGAAAAATGCAAAGAGCATCTTATTCTACTAATAGTACTTTGAAATAGCTATCCAATCTCTCTGCATGCATGCACAAACACATAAGTATGGCATGGCCACAGCTTTCTGCAGTGTCAAACACATGACGTGGCCCTTACTCTGCAGTTTTTTGAGGTTTAATAGAAATCTGTATACATCTACATGTAACTTCATGTTCACATCTCTATTTTCAGACCCCTTCTCTTCCAGATCGATATGATTTTATTTTATCTTTTCTCAGAGCAGTACTACTGACTGACCAAACTGATACATAAAAGCTTGCTCAGTGTTCTAATGGCCTCTGGATTTCTTATCTACTTCCCAAATACACCCAGAATAAATCTTTTCCTTCCTGCTGCACACTGTTTGCTGGTATGCACATTACCAGAACAGCTAGTAGTTAGAGTGGAAAAGGAAGTGGATGGACAGATGTCAAAGACAAAGAGCAATGTTCTCCTCAGGAAACAGATGTCTTGAGCTGGTATTTATAGCAGTCCATATATGTTACACAAAAAGAGCCCAAGTAACAAAAGCTGGAGTGTCTGGAAAGCTGGAAATGTATTATTAAATGTAAGCAAGGGAGATGGTGGATCAGTATGATGAAGAAATAATGAGTAAAGACAGGCAATACATTTGGTGTATGCAAGAAAGTGATATGACAGCAATGCTGTGCAGAGGCAGAGGATGAACTGCAGGTCAGCCAGTGCTGGGGCTTTTCTTACTTTTGCAATCTATATTCAGCAAATTTTCATGTTTGATAGACATTTTGGTCAGAGGCATGTGCTATTTGTGCTACTTGTTTTTCACGCAGTTATCTACTTAAGAATTAGTCTTTATACCTCAAAATGCACTCATGAAATGAAAAAAAAAGATTACACAAAAGCTAGATACATGAGTGTATACCTGAGCACAGCTGATGTACAGTTAGAAAGACATTTCTGATGTTTCCGTAGGAAATGTCCCATCATTTAAGAAATTTTTATGTAACTGAGAAATCACTTCATGTCAGACAATTAAGCCTGGCACTTTGATGCTATGAATGCAGAGACTACGTTTTTCACAGTCCTTTCTATCCAATTTTCATCAGGAAAGCTTTTAAAAGGTAAAAAGTAACTTCTGTGGTACCAGGAGCTGAATCCTACTCTACCAGCAGTCAAAAGTTGTCCCACCACAAGATCTATCCACCAGTAATTCCTGCCTGGCACAGGATATATTCTGACACTGCTGTAACAGTAGGTGATAAAACATGCAGTGAATTGCCTCTCAGACAACAGAATTTGAATCAGTTACCATTTTGTAATAAGTAACAGGATTTGGGAGGTGTTTTTTTCTGTCTTTCTGATGTCATTTACATTCTGTTATGCTATTACTCTATGTCAGCCTTAAGTTACAAGATTTCTGAATGACTGTTTCATTCATTCATTAAACTTCCCTACTTTGTCTCTACCTAATTCGTATACCAGTGTTGTTATTTTATTCATTTGTAATCTAGTATACTGATGCATTTGCCTAGAGGTTGGAGGGCAAATATAATATTTCTGAAATGCTACTTTACTGATGCAGAACAAAGCACAGTCCACTGTTATACTGATGAAATAAAGTGCCACGCTTGCAGCCATGATACTGTGTGTAACCAGATGCTGCCCACCCCAAACACCTGCAACAAACAAAACAATCAGCCAACCACAGAGACAAGCCTCCTTGCAAATGATTTTCATCCATTTTGAATAATGATTTCATTCTCCAGAAACAATGAGAGCCATACAATATGAAACTGAAATTCACTGCTGCTATCATATGCTCTATTAATTGGCTTTGATACAAAACTGCAGGACTTACACAGAGGTCTTATGCTGCAATCTTTATGGGTGAGTGAATATGGAAAGATAGTCTCTTGTGCCCACAGATACAGCATTACCAGGATGCTCAGTGATCACTTCCAAGTGACTTCACCATCTCCTTTTGATCAGAAATTTCTCTGGGGACAGGGGAAGGCAATTTCTGACAAGGAGTATAATCAAATTGGCTTTGTACTGCTATGTACTTGCTTGAACTGATATTTTCTGAAGATATTTGATGAAAACCCCCCATCAATTCTATATATGCTTATAATCTGTTGATAGAAGCCTGACTTCGACTCATGCCAAGGGGATCTGTATGGAGGACTATAAACTGAATAGGAGTTAGGGCACCTGGATTCTATAGCTACTGAGGATACAGAGATAAAAAGCACACACTTCAGCCAGCTGAAGAGAACGTAATCAGCATTTCTCTAATAGGAATGACATCAGAGTGTATCACGTGTAGACTCTGAGGCCTTCGGTAGGAGACAATCTACAAATAAAGAACAGTAAAAAGAGCAGTTTATACATGAGTTCACCTTCTCCTAGGATAATACGCTCCAAGCACTGTTCTTCATGCCTGTAGTGTGTGTAGGCCTCACTCCAAACAACCAGACCCTTCCAGCTGCACTCAATTATCTGTGACTCACCAGTGGTTACCTAGCAGGTATTTCTAACCATAAACCCTCAGTGTCTTTCGGTACCCTGATCCTATCTCATTCAGTAATCTCCTGTTGCCCTACAATACTTGTGTAACTTGACTCACTGTCTACTGCATGAGACTACACTCCACAGAAACAAATCCAGCAGGGCAGGTGAATTTTAAATTCCCACTAGTCACATCCAGCAATTTCTTTCTTCCAGGATTTGACAGCATTGATGGTATTTACACCTTAGTCTGTTTCAAATTGTTTCACAGAAGTTCAGTTATCCCCTGATACAGCTAGACATTAAGCAGCTACAGTGGCCTTTACTGATCTCCAGCGACTCAAGATCACTACATGCTTTTATATTTTTGTCAGTACAGAGTTCTTAAGGACTGAAACTGTCCTTGAAGCCTTTGTCCAATGCTGTCACACAAGACAAAAAAATTCAGGTGAGTCATTTTAAAGGCCACTGCTAAGGCTTAAGACCTTTCAAATGCGCTGTGTGTTTGCTTTCTCAAGATGCATATTTGTGGGTCTGTTTAACCCACTCTTCTGCCATCAGATCACCACGGTCAACACCCAACACATTTTCAAAGGCACAAATTACCAATGTGTCCTGAGCTCATCCACCAGATACAGGATTTCTTCTTAAGCTCTCTTTCAGCACACAGGCAATTACTGAACGTCTATTCTTACTGTATTTAGATTTTTTATATACACACAGATGATGGGAGGCCTGGTAAGCGGCAGTGCTGTTCCTGGCTGATAGATTTTTTCTGGAGGTTTGCTTGTTTCTTTAAACAGCAGACTTCAGGTCACCTAGAGTGCTAAGTTTATTACTTGAGCTAAAAAACTAAAGTGCTGCCAAGTGACAGATAAGAACTGTGGAAAGAAACTCGGAATTTCATTTCTGTAAGTGGATGCTCTTATTATTTCAAGTCATATTTTTTCTGATCTCCCAATTGGCTCCATTTTATCCAGTAGTACTCTATGCTTATCCAAAAGCTATAAGTAATGTGCTTGGGACAATTGGTGATCTCAGTGTATGGCAGATGCACTGCAAAACGTGATAACACTCTGAAGCATGATCAAAGAAACACCTGCATATCATTTAACTACAGGCATCCGACTGCTAAGTAACTCTTCCAATAGCTCTTCTAACTCCACTTCCCCTGCAATAAGAAGTACAGAACTGGGAAACCTATAAATTAGGTATCTAAAATAAGTGGGATGAATCACACTTGGGAAGCCCTTATGTATTCTCACTGACTAGAAAATAAGCCTAAAGTTAAAAGTGAAAATTTTGGTATTATATATATTTCCACAGTGAAAAATGGATAAAAGAAACTGAAAAAAAAAAAAAAAAAAAAAAAGGCTCCATTATACTTCAACAAAATCCTCTTGGGTGTCTGCAGTACTTACCTAATAGCTGTGCAACTGCAGGAATTTAACTGGCATTATTTCAGCAGTGTGGTACGTCTTTTTCAAGAGAAATCTTTCTTTGGCAAACTTCCTCTGACTTCCCAGTCATTAAAATAAACTCTCATGTATGTTGATCTTCCTTGTCAAACCACAGTAATCTTCAAATGGCTCAATATAATCATAATTATGCAAATGGAATATATTAATGAAAATGGCATATATTAATGCTTCAACTGAATGCAGCTCCCTAGTCCACTTCTACTGTTGTGCTGCATATGACACGCCCACAGGATGTACTGATAATTTACAAGAAACAAAATTAATTCAATAAGATGTTAAATATCTGCCTTCTCCAAAACGTTCCAAGTGAATTCAATAAAAGGATCATGACAGCTCTGAAAGAGCATGGTCATGGTCACTCGGTGAGGCAAACATATAGCAAGTATTTGACAAGTAACAATAAATGATAATTTAAAATTGCATTTATGCTTTTTTTATTGGGTTTTTTTTTTCCTAAATATTTTAAGCCTGAAAAGGGTCTACTAAATAAACATTCACCTGAATGTCTGCACCAAAATTATGATGCTGAATATTGCCTCACTATCAAGTGTATCTTGTTTTCAAATAACAAAAACACTCAAACATTAAAACACATGTATGAGAAATCTTTAAACTTAGCGTGTCCTATTAACAATGTCTTTATTTCCTTTTTTACAAAAAGTAGAAATAAAAACAGACAAAACTTACTTGAATCAATGCTTTTGCCTCTGTCTCATTGAAGAGCTGAGCAGGCAGAGTCCTGGCTGAAACTCTGACAGCATATTTCATTGACAAAGAGAACAGAAGATATATGACAACATATCCATGCAAAAGACAAAGTACAAAACGTGTCCTGTGGTCCAACATTTTGGAGGTTGCCTGTGTCATAGCAATTTTCAAATTGTTGCTTTTGTGCACCCATGCCTTTATGGAGTACAGTTTACAAATGAATTACATATACACATATATCATAAAAAAATTTTGAATATGGTCTAACTGCTACGAATTAAGGCATCCTAACAGTTGCTGTTTTGCTGGTGAGGGATATGTCTCATATTAGTGTTTCAAAAGGATTCATTTCAGGCATTTCAAATAAAGTGAGTCAGCACAAGATATGGTTTAGAGGAAGAATTCCTGCAGCTCTGGCTCTTCCCAACTCTTTTGACTGTAAGAATTCTGGCTTTTCCTACTGACGTTATCATGCCTGGAGAGAAGAAAGAAGAAAATTACTCATAGAGACACTAACAGTATAGAGGGATTTGTCTTATGCTTGTTTTCCCTATTTTATCTGATTTGCAAATATTAAAATCTAAATTACTTTTTCTTGGACTTACTTATCTAGACAGATACTACAAACATTAGTTATTAAAAATGTAGATTATTACTCACTTTAGTATAGCTCCTATTCTGCAATCAAAGATGGAAAGCAATAGAAAGATGAGGAGCTTTTTAAGACAGAACATTAATGAGTACACTTTCAAATGTTCTGGTAATAATGGACAAAATGCCTAAAACCTCTTAAATCTTTCAAGAAATAGTAACACAGAAATAAAAGGATCCACTACAGCAAACATAACCTGTACTGTATTTATTCCCTACTCTAAATGGAAGGGAGTCATCTACAGAAGGTAGCTCACTGGTCTTTATGTGTCTGCTTCAGGGGAAGATGATGGCACAAGAAGCAGGAAAAACATGACTCTTTTTAGGACAGGGACTATATGGCGTCAAACAATACAACTAGGTACTAGTTGAAATTATTATGGGTTTAATTATATACTTAGAAAACAATCATTTAACTTACAATGTATCTTCATTTCTACAGTATGTAAACTTAATATAAAATATACAA
Organism: Cyrtonyx montezumae; assembly: GCF_038088225.1. Lineage (NCBI taxonomy): Eukaryota > Metazoa > Chordata > Aves > Galliformes > Odontophoridae > Cyrtonyx > Cyrtonyx montezumae. Next base: position 14,272,977 of record NW_027072035.1, read on the forward strand.
TGAATTTTAGAATCTATCTATTGTGTACACGACCCAAATATTAGTATTCCAGTAACGATAGGAAAACTAAATGCTGAACATCTGTAATGCTGTTTCTTCAGTTCCTTTCATATGCCTCTTCCTGAGCCCCCCAACCTATTCTTCTCTTCAATTAACCTTTCAGATGAAGAATTTTGGACTATTTGTCCAGCCCAGAAAAACTTTCAATGAAGTTATGTCTCCTTTTCGGTAACTACTGCTGAACAGTAAAGCTCCTGCAATGCAATCACAACTAGCTGGTTAGTGGTTGCAAAGGGCAGACCCTCATGGTTAAAAACCCATACCAAATCACAAGATTGTATATAAAACATTTGTCTTAATCTTATAAATTTGTGAGCCTGATTCTTGCAACCCAGAATATTGCATTAATTTATTCCAGTCTACAATTAGCTCTAAGAACCAAATATCTCCAAAAGGCAGATCTGTACTATGCTTAGATATCCTTGTGATTATTTCAGTATCTATTGGCAGCTAACATTCTCAGGAAGCACTGCTGCACATTCTGCTAAGGGGGTATGAAGGATGTTTTATTTTGAAGTCCTCTGCATTCATCCCACTTACTGCAACTTGCATACCTAAAGCAAGGGCAGAGGATGCAGAACTGAATTAAAGGAGGGTAGGGCTGAGTTGAGGAGGTCAAACAGGAGCACTTAACCTATATTGCCATAACAACTTTCGGGCACCTAACATGTGTTGTACTTGTCAACCATATGCTTAGTATTCAGAATGAAGCCTTATGAAGGGATGCTTTCTTGGACTAAGATAATTTTTATCAATTAACTACTGCATTAGATTAGGTTTGTAGCACTGAAAGACTGGCATCAAGTGTTAAAGAGAGCTCATTTTGCTGTCCAACAGTTGTGCTGTAATCTCAGTGATGGTTTCTTTAAACTAGTGCTACTTCTTTAGGTGACCATGCTGAACAAACATGCCTTCTACAACTCTGCCCACTGACCCGGGGGAAATAAATTCCCGATACTACTAATGACTGACCAAATTCCTAGTATCTCATGGTGCCTGTAGGAACAGAAATATCCAGCATATTCTCATGCAACAGACACAGCATAATCATAACTATTCAGACAAGAACATCAGTAAATTATGTGGGAGAAGGCTTAAATTATTTTTATACTGATTTTACATTGTACTAGTTTGAATCATAACTAGTTTATTAGGTGTACAGATGAACATCCCTTTCCTAGTATTCACATTTGGGATGAACACCGAATTTATCCAGCACTAGATCTGGCACTGAGAAATCTTTAAGGTTAGACCCACTTGCTATTTTCAAGGCATGCCCAGCACATTGTCTGATAGAAGCTGTCTACTGCCTGATAGTAGATTCTGCTGACTGACCCTGATGTATGAAGCAATTTCAGCTACTGATACCTGCAGCTATTAAGGGGCCTTGTATTGATACTGTGAGTTACTGATATGATGCAGATCTTGCATTGTTTAGTGTGGGAAAAAATAGTTTATTGGCATACATGAAAGACAGAAAAAACTACTAGCATTTGCTTGGAATTGTAATATATAAGAAACCATCCAGTCCTTCCAAAAGGAGAAAATGTCATAAGACATTCCACACATCTGAAATTTACTCTAGAACCTTGAGAAAAGTAGGGTATCTGAATTTTCAAAAGGACTCTAGAAAATTTGATATTATTCTCTACTATTCACTGTAAACAATTTGAATAAAATAAACTACACAGCCTGGATGAACCTGAATACATCCTAAAACAGTAAAACAAAATAACAGAAGCTGCAGAAAAGGAACCTGATAATAGATTGACAAGAACATAATTTGATTCTAGGTAGATTCTGTACAACAATTTCAGATTTCAGAAGATGCTAATAAAGTCTCAAATGTAAGAGATCTAGAGCTAGAACAGTTTCAAGACTCAGGTCTGTGTCCAGTAATAAAGACCCTGAATATAACCATCTGCACGTGTTTTAAACACCAAAAACTGCACTGTTTTTCACAGTGACTGATTTTTTTTTTTAACATCTCTAAAATGGTAATTACACAAACACAGCACACCCAGTGACATGCAATACAGATGAAGATGATTTAAGTTTCACTGGGTAAGGGGCAGGACACAATGGACTAATGACACACCATAATGACTAGCTTGCAAATTCTCAGAGACTGCAAATCTGTGTTCTGATTTCCAAAAAGTGCAAAAGATTCTTACGTGAACTTTGGAAATCTTATGCCATTGAATCTGGCACACAATTTACCCACTTCTGTCCTTATATGTGAGTACAGTGACAGCCCCCTTCAAGCTGAGATCTAAGTGTACATTCCTTGTTTCCTACTCTGATCTTCCAAATGCTCCATTGCCATGGAAAAGTGAAGCGCCTTCAGGGCACAGAGTGTGGATCATAGTTCCTTGTGGATGGCAAAACGTGGGGGCCTGGCTCGCTTCCCCCAGCCTGTGACTTTGCCAGCTGCAGGAAGTGCCACCCTGCCAGGGATTTCTCATGTAAGAGAGTTTACATAAGACAAGAGCAAATGACTGCAACTGGCAAAATCTATGGGATGGCCCCAACATAAGGATAAGATTATGGCTGTGTACAAGGCTGGACACAGTGTGGGCACTGAAAATTGTTCACTAATGCTTCCTCAAACTGCTGCTGTGCAGGCAAATTTCTATGATGGAATTTCCTTTTTTTTCACAGCACAATTAAAGCTCTTGGAAACTTAGAAGTTCTGCTTCTGGATTCACATAAACTTTGCCGATGACTTCAGAACAAGACTTTCCTTCCTTTGCTTATTGGAAATTAAGTTTTTAAACATGAGAAGCTCCTGGCACTAGGAAAAAAATTGAACAAAAACATTTATTAAATATTTAGAAAAAAAATAACTAGAGAGGAATTTAAGCTTCTGAACTACAGTATGATTAGATTATAATTTTCCCAGAAGTTTCTTCAAATGTGTAATTTTCTTTTAAATGAACAGTCAAAAAACAATGACAGCTAAGTTTTATAAACCATTTGCTTACAAAACAAATACATTTTGTCAAATGTTTTATCCAACATGTCTTTATGTACCTTGAGGGACTGGTCTCCATCTGCCTGAATAACCCTCATGGTATACATTAAGGACTTTAAATGCAGTCAAAATCATCAAATTTTCAAAAGCTGATTTAACTTCAAAGTCTGAGAGAGAATAAGAAAACTCTAAAAACAGGAGTGTACTGGATTCAAAGTACAGCATCCTGCCTCCTGTTCTCTATATGCTCCATTTAGAGAAGAACTGTTGTGTTTCTGTTCGCCTCATGGGAGGAAATTCAGTTTCCATTCTCATCTGGTACTTCACTTCCATTCAGCTTCCATTTGGCTGAACACTCAGTCAAAGTGAGCTATACTGTCTAGTGGATTTATGAGGTGACTATCTTTTATGCTTGCTTAGAATTGAAAACTTCTAGCCAGTTCAATGGTGACATCAGCAAAAAAATCCATCATAAATTTCTGGTTTTCTAGGAATTGAGATGTTCTTCTACTCACCTACTTCCCTTCTTGAGCATCAATCAGTTCTGTTATTTCACTTATGAATGAAGTTAGCAAACACATGCAATTTGAGAAGACAAAGCAACAGAGATGATAAATATCACCATACACATACCAAGCATAGTTACACAGATGTTCTTCATTCATTGTGCTAGAGGAAAGATTGGTGTGGCTGAAGCAAGGCCCCTAAGGAAGTACAATATCAGATGAGTTACAAACATGCACTGAGCTTCTCACATGCATAACTAGGAAATCTATCAAAACATGCAGTCAAATGGCCATGGCAGCATTTTAACAGATTTCTTTTTAAGTTAGTAAAACTTCTTGTACGTATATGATGTAATCCTTTAGGAAGGTATGAAAATGTATTCCTTCTGATGTTCATAACAACAACATGCAAACAGAGTGTTTTCACAAGCAATATGCATTTTACAGTGCAACTGACAATACTGTTAGTATTATCTCACCCAACTCTTTATGCTTGTATGGGAGCTATGAAAAACACTCATGAATCTGTACTCCATCAGAATGTCTTTGAAGAGAGACTCTTTATCACTACAAAATTAGAACCATCCTTTTGAAAAATAAATTGCTGCTGGGTTAAGAAAATACTTCTATGGCAATTCAGTTGAATAGTGTGTAAATAAGCAGTTCATACCATGATTCCAACTGAACTTTAATGAATACATTTCCACTTCAATTTAGCCTATTAAACCTTCTCTGAAATTTTCAATTTATTTCACTTTCAGGTATCATGCTCTTTTAGTAGTATCCATTAATATGGATTGGTTACTATTTGCCAGTTCTCTCTTCTGGATGTCCCTTTTCCATATTCATTTTGCTTGCTCTGTGCCTAAGATTTTCCTGTGTTTTTCTCCCATTACCATGTCATACTTTTTGGAGTATATAATTCACTATTCCTCTTCCTACATCTAGTCTGCCTTACATTCTTTCTTTTTTTTCATCTTGAAAGTATTCTTTTGCCTCATGTCTTTCCATCACCCCACCTCTTTCACACAGTCTTTCAGAGAGGATTAAATTATCTACCATTCCCTCTCACTCATTTATTAGATTTCCAGATACCTGAAGCTCTCTCTGATCCATAAACACACTGCACTCATAGCATTTCCTACCTCTCTCTTTCATTCAATAACTCTTCCTTTATCTTGGAAAATACCTTTGTTCCAAGTTACTTTCTTTCAAACAGGAGAGCTAGACTTATAACTGGAGATACACCTCATTCTGCTGCGATCCCCACAAGTACACTGCTCACTCCAGAGGTGACTATCTGGAGTCAGTCCCTTTTGCTATAGACCAACCATACACTCTGCCAAGGGAAGACAGTGTGCTCTGGGAGGGGTTTGCAAAAGAGGTTGTGTACCGGCAGCTTAGACACCTAAGGGATGGCTGTAGCTTGCATAGAAGCAGGGAGAACTTCTCCTGCTGTCTTTACATTCTGCCACTTAATTTCATCCTGTTGGCTTGATTATGTGTATAGGACATGGTTGGTCTAGTCCTTCAGGTATTTTCTTTGCAGAAAATCCCATGGATTCAAACATGGCATTCTTTTTATGACCTGTCACTCAGAGCAACATCTAATATCATTTCCAGATGAATCCTGTCTGTGTAGAGAGCTTTCAACAAAGAATATGTGTACCATATGCATTGAAAGTACAGACTATGTACACTACCATAAGCCTGCTACTCCTCAATAAAGCCTTCTAAAATTGAAACATTGGATTGGTTTTCTACTGCTCAAATACAGTAAATTACTTGCATATATCTTTTTGCTGTAGAAAGGTAGGAAAAAGAAGCTGTCGAACATTCATTACTTAAAAAGGAAAGAGGAAATAAAATAAAGGATCCTTCCTCCTTTCAGAGAACTCACTGGCTTGTTTCTTCCTTTTGTGAGAGCTGCTGGGTTTCCCTTGCTGTCTGCCGTCTTTCTTCCTAATGACGTAAAAGGCAGCGTCGAGGAGGTTTTGATCAGGTTTGCTGTTTGACAGTTGTTGTTGTTATTTTGGTTACCACTCAGTGTCTCCATTATGGATCTAAAGGTTCCAAAAGGCCTTTTCAGCTGGTCCCCCGATGGTTCCCCAGTGCTGGGTGGAGCCCGCAAAAGTGCTTTGCCCCGTTCTTTATCCTTTTCCTCATTTAGCTCTGCCTCAGCTAGCTCCACCTGTGCCACAGGCTCCTCGAATGTTACTCTCAGTTTCAAGTTTTGGGAGGTTCTGCGCTTTGAAGATGGAGACTTGAGAGCACTCTTAGGGCTGGTGGCAACCTTTTGAGCAGTAGCACTGTCTGTGCTGGAAGGAGAGCTGTCTCCACAAAACTGGCTCTGAGGTACAGTACCAGACTGATACTGGGCTTCGTTATCTGGATCACTGCTCTCTGAAGTAGGGGAAGGGCTGTGGCCATCCATAGACTTAGAAGCTCTGGTACCAAAAGGGAAGCGGCGCCCTGCTGCTGAAGTGTGCTTCTTGATCATCAGCTGCAAACTCTCTGTGCTCTCAATGCTTTCCACTATGGGTTGAGGCCTTAGTTTGTCAGTTCTTTTCACAGGGGTGTTCTTATGGTCCTCAGAATTAGCTGAATCTGTGTCAGACTCACTGAGAGACCTCTGCATAAGCTGCCTCAGTCTGGCTAACTTGAGCTCCCTTTTCTCTGGCAAAATCTTCTTCACGTTCTTGGAAGATGCATGAGCATCCTGAAATTCCAAGGTCAGTTTTTCCTGCATACAGACATTTTCAGAGATTTCCTTTCCCAACAACTGGCGCAAGATTTTATCTGAGTCCTCATCTTTTATCTTGGCTCGAGTGCGACTAGAAGTTCCCAAGCCGCCAAGAATCTGAATCCCATCTTGGGCATTCAATTTACTTTTTGGTGGAGACAATTCATCTGCTTCAGATGGTTTCCACTGGGGTTTGCCAGAGGCAGGGGATGATGGCGAGCTTAAAGAAAAAAAGAGGAGGAAATACCATGGCCAAATTAATGCACATATAAAATGCAAAACTGTCATTTCCCGTTTACAAATCTGTCCCAGCTTATTGTTACTTATCCACTTTCTCGCTACTCACGTGGAATTCATTACTATGATGCTACAGGGAAGAGTACTGAGAGAAGGATGCAACCCTGCTTCCATTTCTAATTAGAACTCAAGTCTCTTGACTTTCTTTTTTTTTTACAAAGACAAATCCTTAAAAGAAAAACAGAGTGATTTCAATGCCAAAGATTTGTTTCTCAGGGAAAATTCTGCAGAACTACTATTGTCTCTTTGTGGGAATTGACACAGCTTAGGAGGTGAAAAAAAAAAAAAGCCAAAATGGCAAATGCCTACTATTCAAGTCACATCACTATATAAAGTAGCTTACTGTAAATACTGCTAAGTATCAGCTCTCTACAAAGTGGTTTCATAAATATAAGCTTCATCTGGTACTAGTAACAGACATACAAGACTTCATAAAAAGTCATGTACTTTCAGACTCAAACCTTTTCAGATATGAAATATTGAAAAGCACATGAACAGTGACATTTATTTATTTCAGCATTATTAGACTGATAAAATAAGCTGAGGACTCCAGATGTTGTATAGTGAGGAAGTGGAACTGGAAATAGGAAGCCCATGGGGTAAAAGAAGCACATTTACTTGGACAGAGCACATCTATTATTTAGACAGATCACGATTCATGACAACTGTACACATTTAAGCTACAGTGAAATTCCAGTCAGATTACCTTGCGGATGCGGGCAGAGACTTGCCCTCTGATCTCTGTGCTTCTAAAAGCTGTTGGAGTTGGTTCTGTAACGTCACACGTTCTACAGTCTGCCTGAAAGAAAATGTAAGAATCTTCATCTTGAATTTTAATGCTGTCACCAACAGTAATCTACAAGATAAACTGTTCAACACTGCATTTAAAAGAGAAGCATTCTACACCTACAAGTAAGACTAGTAGATAAAGACATGAGATTATAAATAACAGCATGAACAGAGATTCTGTACTTCTGTAAGTTGCCTCCAAAATCCCGAGGGCATTTGATGATCACTGTACAATATTAAGATGCTTGTTTGTGAGAGATAATTTTTTTATACTTCATACAAGAACAAATGTGGGATCATAAATGTCAGTTCACTGGAACTAAATAACTCACAGAAAACAATGTTCCAGAAGTGAACACATTTCAGAGCAAAATCAGGGCCACTTGTCTCTTGCTTGCTTGTGAAAAGGAAGAGCAAAGGGACAGATTAAGAAGTTACTTCCTATATTTGGTGGGTAGCTTTTACTCAGCTGAACAATGGCTCCAACAACCACTCTCTCCTTTTCTCCCTGCAAACATACTCATAGGGGAGTCTTAGCCTACTGGAAAGAGCTGGTACAACCTTTCTCAGCTGCACAGAGGTGTAGGAAGAAAAACATCTGCTTACTGCCCAACCGTACCAAAGATCCTGCCTGTGCTTTGCATCCACATTATAAGCAGTGTTGTACATCCTGCTGTCTTTGCTTTCAGTGCAGGATTGTGATCCACACTGTTTTGTAAGTAATTTTAGAGGCCAATGTTACAAAAATTACAGTATTAGATATAATTTATTAATAATATGAAAATGACATCCATATCAGAAATTCAATTTTCCACAGAATTATAAGAACATTCTCTTCACTTATTTCTGTAGGACTCTATTTAATAAGTTAATCTCCAGATTGCCAAGTAGCTCAATGAAAATGAAGGAACAGACCAGTTTACCGCAAAAGCTCTTCTCATCATCCCTACCCCTCCCCCATTTTGATCCTTTGCTCTAATGTCCCTTTAGCTTGTTTACCACAAGACAGCATTCAATCTTGCTTAGTAGAGTAAGTTTCAGTGCCCCTAAATACAGCAGAGATAGATAGAATTGTTGGGAAACTACTAGAAAACAGTAATTTTCATTTCAGCTTTACATTAGTGCATATAGGCTGTCTTTCACTTGGAATACAATCATTACCTTTGGTTTAATTTCCTGATCCTGATCAGAAAAATAAGAACCCACCAAGCAAATATGACTTCATCTGTTTTATCCAGGTTCTACTTCTCTTGTTGTAGAACTAATATATTTTTAGTACTTTTTTTTACATTAGACCTACAAATTCAATATTGTTCTCCAACACTGATTTGGATTCTTTCTCAGCTCACATGCAGTCAGCAGAAGATCTGTGTTCCAAATGCAGTCTTAATAACTGGGAATGTCAAAGCCAGAAATAATCCAGATGGCTGTACTTTTATGGCTGACACAACTAACTGTTTTGCTTCTAACATATCAGTTACAAGTAAAGTGTGATCTGAAAAGTACTTGAGAAATAAAGGTGGGATCTTGACATACTGCCTTGCCATCACTTTTTAAAACATGATCATGTTTTGCGTAGATATTTACTTTCTTTAATTTTCCATCCTTCTTTCTCTTGCCTACACACTTCCTTATACTATTTTAAAATCACTCCTACCTTCTGTCAACACTGGCTTATATTGCAAGTACTCAGATGTTGTCATTTGAGAGCCAAGGAAATTTTGCTTGAGATTACACTGTGATACGGTTTATCTGTTTTACTTTCTATTTTCTTCAACTTCTATTTCTAAAATCTAAATCTGAAACCTTTAGCTTTAATGGAAACGTATGGCACCTCTGCATTAAGATCCTTACTGTGGTTAAATATTTTATTGTGCTAAAAGAATTAACATTTCCTTCATTTTCACAGTTCATCTAGTTAATAAACACCCCACACCAGAGAAACACACACATCTTGCCAAACATTTCCCCAGAGAAGTGTAACACATATACCTATGACAACAATGAAAACGAAGGATCTCAACTCCTTGGAACAGAAATATTATTAAGTGTTAAAGAGTCTGATTCAGGAGACAAGACCACTATAGAATTACAAGTAAGATAGTCTTTAGGGTACAAAATTCTTAGGATCATATTTTAGACAATGGTCCCACTAGGTGTTATGTGAAGAACCCAGCACCTCTTAGATAAATCTTGAGCCTCAGCTACCTCCAAATGAAATCAGAGTGTTTAGTTACTGAACAAGGAATGAAATGAGGCACTATTTAATGAAGAACCATCATTCATGATATGTTGCCTTACTAAGGGCTAGAAAAATAGAATCAAAGAATCTGAACATTCCAAATTGGAAGGGAACTACAGAGATCATTGAATACAACTCCTGGCTCCACACAGGACCACCCAAAATCCAAATCTGACAGTGTTATCCAAATACTGCTTGAGGCCTGGCAGCTCGAGGCTGTGACAACACCACTGAGGAGCCTGTTCCATGGCCCTGCCTCTGCTCCCCTTGTTAGGAAGATGTAGGCTGTGATGAGATTATCTCTCAATCTCATTCAGCTTAAAAAAACAAAGGGACTTCATGTATTACTTCCTCTAGACTCTTCACCATCTCTATAGCTCTCCTCTGGATGCTTTCTTATACTTACCATGTCCTCTTAGATTGCCATGCCCAAGCCTGTACACAGTACTCAAAGTGAGGCCATATCAGGTAGAGCAGACCAGGGCAATCCCTTTCCTTGCCAACTGGCAGTGCTGCATCTGACGAATCCCAGGGCATACTGCAGGATCACATTCTACTTGTCATTAGCCAGAGCCTTTCTACATGGCAGATTGTAAGATGTGAGCCAATAAGATTGTAAGGTCTACAAAGATGTGTGAAAGCAGAACGACAACCAGTATTTTGTACAGGATCTGTGAAAAAGTTTTGTGACTATGTTAGGTACTCTCAGAAAATTGTTCAGAAAATTGTACTGGTTTGACCAAAGTTCTGTAATTAGCAAGAGATGCAAACCAAAGATATATTCTGAAGTCAGCAACTGCAGTTTTATGTTTGTTTTTTTTTGTGGGCCACTTTCCTTTTTAGCTATGGAAAGACTTTTTTCTTCCTTCCTTCTTTTGGGACAATTAGTTTTGGGACAATTAACTTTTGGGACAATTAATTTTAGGTCAGTTAATCTTCCTATGAAGATTTAATGGAAAATTTCCAGTTATAAATAGTTTCCCTCTTTCAGACATCAAAACGTTCCTCTATGAAAGGAGACATAGACTGAACTCAAAATGTTTTGCTGTTGGTTTTTGTTGTTGCAGTTTTTCATCTTTAAAATGAACTGCTTTGGATCAAATATCTGCAAGATATGAAGACGTTGGCAGAGTGTGATTTTATTGTTTTGCTTCTGTAACTTCTTTTCAGGAATGCCTCCAGAGAATGATGGATTAGGTTGATTCCTCGATAGAACTGTTTTGGTGTTGTCTGGAAGAGCTTTTAAGAACCAAATGAAAGGTATTACTCTCTTGTTTGGTTTTGGGCCTTTGAAGAAAGATCTAGTAAGGTGTTGGTTTAGAACAGTTTTTGTACTCAGTTCTGGCACAATATCAGCCATTTCAGTCTTCTTGTGGTTGGGGACATACAGTGTTCACAAACAGAATTTCTTAAGCCTGGTTGATAAGAAGCCCAGAAAATTAAGCAATGTGTACGATCAGCTTATGTTTACAGCAGCTAAGAAAAAGTAAGGAACCAGATCAGAGCTTAGTGTGTTGATAGCAGTACCCTGAGCATTCAATTAATTAATCCATCATGATCTGCCTGTAACTAGGCCAATGTCCATGACCACCAGTAGAAGTAGATGGTGAAAATGCAGTAAAGCAAGCTCATCTACCCAAGTGGGACCTTTTCCTACACAAGAGCAGTTCAAAGTGACTTAGACTGTAAAGTGGACTTAGTTCAGACACTGTTGTGATCTTCAGAGGTGCTACAGCCAATGAATTCTCCACATTATTAGAGGTGAGGCTTCTTGAGAAGTTGCCCCAGACATGCACTTTAAGATATACTTGGATTTTTACGCAGACCTGAAAGGACAGGCAGCTAATACTACACACACTCTTCTAAAAATAGTACAAAACAGATACCTGATTATAATAAAACTGTATTATTTGATTATTTTTAAGTTACATTTTATTATGGTAATAAAAACTGAATTGCTGTGGTGATCTGGCTCTGGCTGGCTGCCAGGCACCCATGCAGACAGCTCCATGGGACAGGGGCAAAAATAGGAAGAATAGAAATGAAAAAACTCATATGTTGAGAAAACCACAGGCACATCACTTACCAGCTACCATTAGAGGCAAGACAGATTTGGAAAACTGTTTGAAAAAACAGTTTTGAAAAAAATATTAATACCAGAAAAAAACAGAATATGTGATACCTCCTGCACAGTCCCTGTGGGCTTTTGTGATATTTCAAGTTGAGAAAATACCCTCCAACTACTATTTCCATTTTTCCTCTCTACATAAAAAAACAATATTACAATTGTGAAGAGCCACCAACTGTATATAAAAATAAAACAAGCTATACAAACAGAAATCATGATCAGCAACAATGTCATCTCAAGGTATTCAAAGGAAAAGGACTGGATTGCTTATGTATATATTTATACTTCATATATTCTCTTTTTCACTTCCACTCCCCTCATTTCTGTTCACAAACAGATGCCAGAAACAAAACAGGTGAAAAACTGAGCTGCTAAAGGTGAAGGAGTAAGAAAGTGTGGCAAAATAAAGGAGGACTATGACTCATATGAGAATCAGAAAGTGGACACTGCTAATAAACTGAAAACAAAGAATGGTATTAAGAATGAACCTGCTGCTAAGAACTGAACACTTACTCCTTTAGTTGCTTTGTTAGCTTCACAACCTGAGAGGCCAGTGACATACACGTCTCCACCACCACTAAGTAGCGGGAACACATGGTGTGCCCATGTCGCTCAGCACTTTGTGAGGGTTTCTCTCCCACGTGGTTTTGCATGGTGACATTAGCTCCATATTCAACTAATGTCTGTAAAGTCAAGAAAGGAAAGATTGACATCCATAAGCATGAATCTCTGTTGTGAATTCTGGCCAACAAGAATAATTTCTGAGCACAAAACACACCCAAAAGAAATGTTTGAATAATTTTAAAAATAATTTTGTCAACATTTTATTAGCTTGAACTCAAAACATAACTAAAATCTATTACACAGGAACAAAGGTAACATAGAATAGTGTTCTGTGGTTCAAAGAGGTAACAAAAAAGAGTGTTAGTGGTTCAAATAGATTATAAAAAGTTTGTATTATTTCTTCTTCTTTTGCAATTTTATTAGTTTTCTGCTCATTTGTTTCTATAAGATAGAATAACTTGTAACATTCACACTGTGAGTGAAAATGCGAAAACCAGCCAATGATCACAGCATACTCACATTTAAGCAATTATTCCTTCACTTCTTAGACATGGCAATAAACTTTTTCAGATGTCTATGCTTTACTGAAGACTGTGCTATCTTTGATCAAGGCAGACATAGAGAAAGAGACACAGGCAACTGCAACTGAGATTACATCCATGCTAGAAAATGTCTGTCAGAAGTCAGAGGGCAGTGGTGAGCTGTAATGGCTTACCAACTCCATTATCAGCTACTGTTGGAATCTCTGCACTACTGTGCCTTGCAATATAATCTTAGAATGTGATTTTATGAATTTTTAGCATGAATATTTGCTGACTCCTCTTGCAGTTTTGATCTTGATTTCCTACCACTGCAGGATCACTGGGTTTAAAATACTCAATGGGGCAGTCTCAATATCTTTAGAAAATCTCTTAGAGAAATAATGCTTGGATAGGAAAGGTACATAGATTCTTCCCCAAAACCCCTTTAGCTCAGATAGGCACAACATTTGGTTTGCAGAAAGTCCAAAAAGTTTTTAAACAGTTTTCTTCTGATGCTGAAATTATCTCATTGCTCTACAATTGCTGGGTTAACCTCTACCATCTTCTTAAAAGATCCTTAAGTAGTTGTCAGCTTCTAGTTGTTAGGCAAAACAATGGCTCATATTCTGATACTTATCCCCGTGTTACACACAGAAGTAGCAGAGAACTCTAGAACTCTAGCTTGTTGCTGGAGAACTGTCCAGGTTACGAGCATGATCTCTGAATTACTCCTAGAATTTGAGTCCAGAACATCGTGAAGACAAACAAAGTTCTGTCAGGCTGACTTCAAGACTTGCAATAACTTAGGCAAGAACCGAAAACAAATCTTCACTCTTCTAGTTTGTGATAGTCAGTGTTACCCACTATTCATGTACAGAACACAAGCAATGTGTATGCAGCAGTTTTCAGTCACACTTTAAGATTCTTAGAGTGCTCTAGAAAGAGATGTTCAACAAAACCACAATATATCCCAAAAGAGCATCATTAGACACAGAGTGAGTGTGTGGTTGAAGTCCACCTAGGGTGGCTGAATTATTCAGGAGCAGCTGAGACCAGCTGGGGTTTGGAAAGACCTTGTTGACTCAGAACAACAGAAACCTTTAGAGCTACTGACCAAAAAGAGGAATGGTAGGCTATCTGGTTTGCTAAGACTAGATACAAAAGAAAATTACGATCAATCTTGCACTGTATCCAATGTAAGAAATTTGATTAATTCACTAATTAAGAAAAACAAGCAGGAGGAGTTATGAACCTGCAAAAAGCACTCATATAGTTTGGAACATGACGATCTACTCTTTCAGCAGTTCTCTAACTGTTAATTTGTTTCTCGAGTATCTTTCTTTTAGTTGCCTGGATTACTTTTATTTCTATTTCTTCTCCAAGCAGTTTTCATTCAAAGTGATCCCAACACCAAATACTAGACTGCATTCCTGTGACTAATGGTTCTGTTGACTCTGACAGATAAAGGGTGCATCTGTGTTCTTCAGTTCAAGACAAAACGAAGATGGTTGGACCCAGCCACCCAGTTCAACTGTACAGCATTTTTGGTTTGTCTACATTGAACACTGGTATTATAGAGAGATATTCAAACTGGTTTATTCAGATCTGGCTCTCAAAAGCACTGTAGCCACACAAGCCTCTCAATAGGTCAAATTCCCTTTAAGGCAGCTTTGTATAACAATGCTATATTGCTCTTCATAGCAAATATTATTTGTTTAAGAAATTGCTATCACACTACTATGTTTAGCATAGATATATCAAAAGATTACAAGTCTGGAAAGGATGATTTGCTCAAGGTGGAAATCCTTCCATACAGAACAAATTGCATCTGTGAGACTTCACTAAGAAGAGCTACAACTTTTCACTGGAAAAAGAAACAGAAGGAAAATATCAAATCAGTTAAGAAGATCATATCTATTTTGGCTGCCCTTCTTTAACAGAGCAACACATGTGTTAACTGCTTGTGTATAAATTAAATAATCATGCTTTCTTCTGGAAACATGTCTACTTTAGTTTTACAATGGCATAATTACAAGTAGAAACAAACAAAACAAACAAACAAAAAAACAACTTTATTATATTTAAGTCTGAGTTCTACTTGTTTCTTCCAGTATATCTTAAGGTATCTATAATTACTTCTATGTGTAAAATCTCCTATAAACATTTAAATAGTTCAACAGATCATTATTCAAAATTCATTTCATTTAAACTATATTTCTGATGTAGATAATACTCTACCTGTATACATCCTAGATAGCCATGTTGAGCAGCTATGTGAACAGCAGTATTTCCATCCTGATCGACTTCATCCAGTGAAATCCCTTGTTCTTGCATAAACTGAAGAAGCCATAGAAGGATTTTCTCCTAATAGAAGGGGTGAAAGAGATGCCACAAAAGATAAGGGGCAATAAAAATGTACAGGTACTAGAGGAATGCTGGTACCAACATTGACCAATAACTGCTTTTGTAAGACCCTGCTTTCAGTCCCTCTTACTTGTGTAGGACTTGGTCTATCAGAAGCCTGCCTCTAGGTGCTTTTTCTTTTTCTTTTTTCAAGCCAGTACACCACAATACTGTATTTATTTTATAAAAAGATACCACATTACAACAACACAACATGAAAAAGTGTGCATGCCTATATCCTGGAAAGGACATCTAAAGCAGCAGAGCTTGTACGCCAACCTGAAAAATTTCTTTCAACACTTTGTGGAACTTTATGAGCATCTTCAGAAAACAAAAACAGGAATATACACAGATCACAGAGCTGAGCAGATAGAGTTCTCAGATTTGTCATAATTCCTCAGCTCTTGACTATTATGCAAGAAGAAAAGCAACACAACTAAAACCACCTTGAGTTCAGCCTGAGTTGTCTGTCAGTGCACTGACTTGTTAAGGGAAAGATGGAACCTCGGATTTTTAGGTGTCCTCCAAGCAACTCCATCCATTCAAGTATCTAAATCTCTGCTTTCTAGTGGGCTAGACTGTCTAGAACTTATCATCTTTGTATTTCATTTTCACAACAATTCCTTTTTATTACAGGGTAAAGGAATAGGTATTTATATTTCTTAGCTGAATGACAACTGATATAGCTGGCATAGGTCATATACTTGATAGCCAGGACAGAGAGATGATTTGAGATCACATATCCCTTTAAAAATACTTCTGAGCAATTTCTGGAGATGCCAGCAGTGTTGGCAAGCAGCACAAGAGGATTATACTACTCCTGTGAATTGTGTTTATGTATTAATAATGAAAAGAATAATATTTTAGAGAAATTCCTCTGCAGAATTGTAAAGACAACTATAGCCTAGAAATTATGTATTTCTTCAGAATACATCTCTTCAGTAACCAAAATAGTGAGCGTGCTCTGTAATTTTACAGTCCCAATCAGCATGAAACAAATTATGCTTTCTAGTCATTTATTTTATCAACATAGAAATCAAGTGCTGGGATGGATAAGTAAATGACATTTAGAACTGATCACAGACACAATGTTTGAGGCCTGATGAAACAGTCTGTGTTTTCCCAAAATGACTCTGTATTTTAACAGATGTATCTTTGACATGACAAACACAGGGAAAATAACTGTTTTCTTCACTTTCTTATAGAAGAATGAAAAATCATACACTGAAATATTTATCACTTTAGTAACATTCATAAATTTGGAAGAGGTTACTTAAATAGGCTTTACATCAATGACTTGATTTATTCTGACAAAATGAATAATAATAATATTTATTTATAAGATATTGATAAAATAAAACAATCACATGCTTGTTTTGCAACAGGATCTGATATATACTGACAAATTATCCAGCATCTCTGACCATTTGAAGACCTTCAACAGTCTTAATTTGTAGCAGTGGTTAATATCACTATGGCATATTTCAGACCTACAACAATTCAAACCTCCCTATAAAATAAAATCTGGGAAAATATCATTATACATATTTTCTGCTTTGGGACAAAATGCAGACTTTGTATCTAAAAGCTGGCTTTTGAAACAGGAAGAACAGTTAACAACAACCATCCAAATTGGACTAAAAGTCCTAAATGGACTACAAATGGGAGACTTAGCATGGTGAAGTGTATGTACTCTACAGCTAATCTTTGCCCCATTACTTGATAACAATTAATTAATAAATTCCCAGTAGATAGTGGGTTTTTGAATTGAAAACTGAGATGTGTGAAAAGGTATCTGACCTGAGATAGGTGAAGACAAACATCCTAAAGTGTATAAATGTACATTTGTGTATCTATGCTTCTTATGATGTCATGATGTTATGATGTGGAATATCAATAACACAACAAATATCATAAAACTATAACAATGCTACATACACTTCCCACCCCATTGTGATCACCAGCAATACACCACTGCCAAGAAGCACACAAAAACCTTTCTAGGCCATCATTCATGATGTAGCTCTGGCTCCCTCTAAGCCCCTCTTAGTTCTCTTGCACCTCACTGACAAACACTTGGCATTCCCTTACCCTATGTCTCTTAGTTGTGTGGTCCATGCTAGCATAGCATCCATGTTGGAAAGAAACTATAGCTCTTCAAAGTCAGTACTGAATACATGCACCTGGCACCTATATGTTGCATGGTGTCTGTGCCAGAATTAGTTGGTATGTGATGTGCCATGCACCAACAACCTGTCATGGAAAGCCTTGTCAATCATGGTTGCTTCTTGCAAGACTTGTACTTAAAGAAACACTTTGCAGGAGGTATGCAGACCAGGCTACAGGTTGGTTATACACTCTCCTTCCATCAGTTGAACATATGTGACTCCTTTCTTACTGGACAAAATACAGCACTGTTGAGATGCTTTTGGAGTGCCGCCATGGCTATGGTTTGATGATGTTTAACATAGCAGCTTTGCTATGAACTCACTTTTGCTGCCCATTATAAATGATAATTATTCAAGAAAAATACAGTGCACATGCCTAATGCCTGGGGAAACAATGGATGGGCTGACTCATAGAAAATGATTTAATAACAGGTCTTCCTTGTAAAAACATTACTCTTGTAATTCTGCCAAGACCAGTGTTTACATGGATTATCTCTCATGTAAGTAATGGTAAAATAAATTAAAACTTTGAGGATAGTGCCAACTACACATTTGAATATCTAAACTTTTTTTCTTCTTAACACAGTTGGGCAAGATAACCTGGCTTCTCTTCAGTCTCAACATTCCTTCATGTTCACAAGACATTTATAGATTACAAAAAAAAAAAAAAAAAAAAAAAAAGTTGACATTACACGTGAACTTTCTTTGGCATTCAGCTAACTAAAAAAAATTGGCAGTACTTTTTATATCACCTTTCTACATTTCATACATGGTTAACTGTAGTTGGTGTTTCTTAACTGGTGGAGCTCCCATTCTGCTCTGAAAAGAATATCTGAATTAAGCCTGTCAGATCTACTACTGACAGTAGACAGCATAGTTCACTGAAAAAACCCACAACAACAAAGTTCACTGGATTTAGTTTGTATAAACATCTTTACAGATGAAAATAAAATATCTGTACAAACATCTTTAGAGATGATGAAAAATTAGGCCAGTGAAATGAAGTCATGAACCTAAATTCATATGAAGCTTTTTCTTTCAAACTTTCTTTCTAGCAACGAACAACCTTTACTCAAATCTAGTTCTGACGGTTCTCCCAGCTTCTTTATATGCAGAGGAAGTTTTATAAGCCAAACTTGTTACACAAAGCAGGACACAGTCAGTATGTCCAGTAGATTCCTAATTGGCACTAGTAACATATTCTTAGCCAGTGAGCAAAGAGATAACAGAGGCCTTTGCACAGCATGAGAACAAAGGTATCTGTGTTGCCTCAGGAAGCAGCAAGATAAAGAGGGGACCAGCAAATTCATAGACTTCCAGATATGCTCCTCTTTTTCCATCCTCCTCTGTAAATCTGTGCTTGGAAAGGCAGAAACATGCCACGATATTCTTATGGCACAGAATGAGACAACCATGCTTGTTCTGGAAAGAGAAAGCTAATTTTCTTTGGATCAACATGCTGCTTGTTGATTTAAAAGAAACAAAAGCATTAGCACGATAATAATATGTTTTCTGTATTTCTCCTTGTCTTTTGAAGAAAATAGGTGATAGGAGTGGCTCATCTTCCAAAAACATTAGTGAGGAACAACCAACTACTATTCCTTGTATAGTAAATTCTAGAGAAGGCCTTTTGAAGAGGGGTTATTGCAAGGTCTGTTTAGGAAAAACAGACTGTGGGAGGAGAATGTGGTTCAGTCAAGTGGTATATGTTTCCCCAGACATTAGCCAAATACCAAAATGCTGTACTTCTGTGGTTTCTCATGATTAGATTTATATATAAGCTAAGTGTGGAATAGGATTGGTTTGCAACATATTTTTATACGTAATTCTCAATAAAACCAGAATTGGACAGATGATGTTCAAGTTCTGCCATGCTTCACTTCACTGCCAGTATATTGAATTCCTAAATTGCCACAATATGCCCATTTTTTTCTTTCTTTCTTTTTTTTTCTTTTTTTTTAAGATTAATCTCTCCTGAAAAAGGAATCTGAACAATACAAAATTTCTGATGATTTTCTGATGTATCCTAGGCGAGCCCTAAGGAATCATGATGCTAAATTCACTTGATGCTCATGGGAATGATAGGTTGGCATAATAAAATCCAGCTGACCTCCCACAAAACATCACTTAAAATTTAAAGAAAAAAGGACTTCAGAAGGAGAATACTGAAAAAATAGAGAAAGTGGGAAATGTTCT
Source organism: Cyrtonyx montezumae (assembly GCF_038088225.1). NCBI lineage: Eukaryota > Metazoa > Chordata > Aves > Galliformes > Odontophoridae > Cyrtonyx > Cyrtonyx montezumae. The sequence continues at coordinate 14,292,568 of NW_027072035.1, forward strand.
TTCAATATTTGAACTAATTTCAAACATTTGTGCTTAAGAACCACAAAAAATATTCTTTAAATTGAATTTCCTATGTGAACAACTCAATAATCTTTTTGAATAAACAAGTGAAAATCATACCTGACCATAGCAACCAGCATAATGAATAAGGCTTGGATGATCCTTTGAGCAACTTAATTCTGCAATAGCTTCTGTTTCGCTCACCATCCACCGAACACACTCCAACTGACCATTCTAAACAAAAAGAAACAAAAAACAAAACAAAACAAAAATCTTAGGTGTTTCGTTACAAACACATCTACTCAACAGGAAGAAACTTGTTAGAATGATTAGGATATTATGAAATTCCAATTTCTTTTATCTGTTCTCAAGTATTATATTTGTTTATCTTGCTGTCATGGATTAAATATAGTTTTATTACTTATAATACGCCATCAGCTTATACATGCCCCAGGATTTCCGTCTTCTCAATCTTAAAAAGTGAAGCTGAGTAAAACTGTTAGTACAGAACATTTGCTGAATAGCACCACAGCATACATCACTTCAAGAGGCACTGTCTGGAGCCAAGGTTCACTTGCTGAAGACAGTGAACAACGTATTTTCCTATAAGGTCTAGTTTTCACTGATCAATAATTAAGTGCATTCAGTAATTAAGCTACTATTACATGTAGGTAGTTCTGAAAGCCACGTGTCACATTTATTGCAATGGAACCTACAACAGTTACAAAGAGCACAATAATACTGTTTCATAAAGCAAATTCTCAACTACAAAACACTGTTTTTCAACATGTTCACTAACATTAGCTCTGCATGTTCATCAGTGTTGAACAAGAGCCCACATTCAAAGCTTATAAAAATCCACTGTGTCATCAGTGACCACTGTTGCTGTCACTGTTGAAATGCACCACCCATCATGTCATTGTGCTCATATCTACTGTCTGGTCTCCATAAATGTTCAGCAAATATTGATGAATATTACTCAGTGCCATTTTTTTCCCATGAAGGAATTCAGTTACACACCTTGGTTTTATATGCACTTCCATGTCAGAAGCCATTTTGCCAGACTGCCACTCTGCTGCTAGCTGTCACACAGCAGCAAAATGTAATAGAATATTAGTTGGAAGGTTCAATCTCTATTACCGTATCACCAGCATCTGCCTAGGACACTGTGGGTCGACATAATAATTTTTAAAAAGGCATTACTTTTGGAGCAGGCCTTGTATATGTAGTGTCTGCACACTCAATCCTTATAAATTAGGAACTGTGATCATAGAATCACAGAATCATAGAATCATAGAATGGCTTGGGTTGGAAAGGACCTCAAGGATCAACAAGTTCCAATCCCCCATGCCGCATGCATGGCTGCCAGCTCCTAGATCAGAGCTGGATCTGGTTCCTCTGGGCCCCATCCAACCTGGCCTTAAAGACCTGCAGGGATGGGACATTCACAACTGCTCTGGGCCACCTGTTCCAGCATCTTACCACCTTCTTAGTGAAAAACTTCCTTCTGATATCTAATGTAAATCTTCCTTCCTTCAGAAAGCATTCCCCCTTGTTACGTCACTATATACCTCTGTAAAAAGTTGTTTTATTTCATGTTTATAATCTCTCTTCAAATATTGCAATGACTTAAAAAGGTCTTCCTACAGCCTTCTCCAGTCTGAATAAGTCCAGTTCCTTCAGCCTGTCATCACAGTAGAAGTGCCCCAACCTTCTTATCATCTTCATGGTCCTCATTTGGACCCTCTCAAAAATTTGACAGCTTTTCCATTTGGGGGCCCCCAGACTTGAATGCAGTACTCCAGATGGAGCCTTCTGAGGGCAGAGGAGAGAGGAGTAATGGCACCATTCTTCTGATGGAATGCAGTATAACATTGGCCTTCCTGGCTACAAGTGCAAACTGCTGGTTTACTTTGAGTTTTACATTACCAGAACCCATAAGTTTTTGTCTCAAGGCTAATCTCCAGCTTGTATTCCAGTCTGTATACACATCAGGGATTATCTCAACACAAGTGCAAAACCTTGCACTTTACTTTGTTGAGCCTCATTAGGTTCACATTGACCCATCTTTTGGGTTTATCAAGGTCCCTCTTGATGGCATCCCTTACTTCTGCCATATCAACTGCATGACTCAGCTTGGTGTCATCAGCAAACTTGCTGAAGGTGCACTCAATCCCATAATCTAAGTTAAAGATGTTAAAGAGTACCGGTCTGAAGATGGATTGCTGGGGGACACTGCTTGGTGCCATTCACCTCCACATGGACATACAGCCATTGACCACAACCCTCTGGCTGTGACCTTCCAACCAACTCTTTATTCACAAAATAGTCCACCTTTAAATCTCTCAGATTTAGAGATAAATATGTGGCAAGGTCCGGGGAACCATGTCAAAGGCCTAGCAGAAGTCCAGGTAGATGATACCAGTTGCCTTCCCTTTGTCCATCAATGCTGTCCATCTGGTGGCCATCACAGAATGTCACAGACTGGTCAGGCATGATCTTCCCTTGGTGAAGTTGTGTTGGTAGTCTCAGATCACCTGCTCATCTTTGTCGTTCCACAGTTCCTCCTTAATCCCTTTCTTATAAGTGGGAATGATGTTTCCCTTTTTCCAGTCCCTCAGGACTTAAACCTAACAGCTATGACTTTTCAGATATGATGGAGCCTGGCTCAGCAACCACCTCATCCAGATCCCGTGAGACCCTGGGATGCATGGTGTCTAGCCCAATAGGGTGTACATATTTAGACTCATGAGGCAGTCTCAGATTTGCTCTGCCTTTACAGTGGGGGGCAGTTTTCCCCTCCAGTTTCCTACTAAGAGGTTCAGGAATGTGAGAATCCTGGCTGCCAGTGAAGACCAGGGCAAAAAACAGCCTTCTCCATATCTGTTACAGCCAGTAATCCTTTCTCATTCATCTGAGGAGGTATGTACACTCTCTTTGGCCCGTCTCTTCTGACTGATGTACCTATAAAAACCCTTTTTGTGGTTTTTAACATTCCTCGACAAGTTCAGCTCCATCTATGTCTTGGCTTTCCCAATCCCATCTCTGCAAGTTCAGACAGCATCTTGGTATTCTTCCCAGGTGACGTGTCCTTGCTTCCACTGCCTATACTTGCCTTTACTTTCCCTCAGTTTGACCAGCAGGTCCTTGCAGACTCATGGTGGTTTCCTGTCTCCTCTGGTTTTCCTGCACTGGGGGACAGAGAGCTCCTGCACTCTCAAAAAAGTATTCTTAAAGAGTAGTCAGCTTTGTTCCACTCCTTTGTCTCTAAGGACAGCTTCCCAAAAAATTACAGAATCACAGAATGGTTTGGGTTGGAAGGAACTGGCCTGTATTAGAAATAGTGTAGGCAGCAGGAGCAGGGAGGTGATCATCCCCCTGTACTCAGCTGTGGTACGGCCGCACCTCGAGTACTGTGTTCAGTTTTGGGCCCCTCACTACAAGAAGGACATTGAGGCCCTGGAGCGTGTTCAGAGAAGGACAACAAAACTGGTGAGGGGTCTGGAGCACAAGTCTTATGAGGAGCGGCTGAGGGAGCTGGGATTGTTTAGTCTGGAGAAGAGGAGGCTCAGAGGAGACCTTATTGCACTCTACCACTTCCTGAAGGGGGGTTGTGGTGAGGAGGGGGTGGGCCTCTTCTCCCTGATAAATAATGACAGGACGAGAGGGAATGGCCACACGTTGCGCCGGGGAAGATTTAGATTAGACCTGAGGAAGCATTTCTTTTCTGAAAGAGTGGTCAGGCACTGGAATGGCCTGCCTAGGGAGGTGGTTGAGGCACCATCCCTAGCGCTGTTCAAGAAGCGTTTAGATGAGGTGCTAAGGGATTTGATTTAGTAGTTGGGTAGGGATAGTGATAGGAGGATGGTTGGACTAGATGATCTTGTAGGTCCTTTCCAACCTTATGAACCTATGAACCTATGAACCTTTAAGATCATCTAGTTACAATGCCCTACTATAGGCAGGGACACCTCCCTCTAGAACAGGCTGCTCACAGCCCCATCCAGCCTGGTCTTGAATGCTTCAAGGGAGGGGACATTCACAACCTCACTAAGCAACCAGTCTCACCACCCTCACAGTAGAGAATTATTTTCTAATATCTAGTCTAGTTCTATCCTCTTCCAGTTTAAAGCCATTTCCTCTCTTCCTGTCACTACCTCCCCAGCCTTTGCATATCCCCCTTTCAGGTACTGGTAGGCAACTATATGGTCTCCTTGGAGCATTCTCCAGGAGCACCTCCCCTGCAGCACTGATCGTTTTTATGGTCCTCCTCTGGATCCACTCCAACAACTCTGTGTCCTTACACTTGGCCTTGTTGAATTTCATGAGGCTGGCATGGGTCCACCTCTCAAGCCTGTCCCAGTGCTTCTGTATGACATCTCTTCCCTCTAGTGTATCAACTGCACCACTCAGCTTGGTGTTGTCTGCATATTTACTGAGGGTGCACTTGATCCCACTGTTGATGTGGCCTACAAAGATGTTAAATACCACCTGTCTCAAAACCAATCTCATCTCTGAGGAATTCCACTTGTCTCCAACAATTCTTGAAGCAGTCTGAAGAACACCGTCCTGAATTTCTGTCTCCACTCTTTACCAGGCCAATGTTCCTTGAGATCATGAACTCAACCAAAACACGGCCACTGCAGTTCAGGCTGCCTCCAATCTAAACTTTAATGATCTCTTCCAAATTGGTGAGTATCACATTCAGCAGTGTTTTCCCTCTGGTGGGTCTGTCCAATACTTGAATCTGAATGTTGAAATCAAAGGACTCATAGAGTCTCCTGGTTTGCTTGTCTCTCACCAAATTATTTCCCCAGCAGGAACATGGGTGGTTGAAATTTCCTCATCAGGATAAGAGTCTGTGTGTGTGAGTGTGCCATTTCTTGCAGCTGAAGCAGAAAGACGTGATCAGTAGGCTCCTATTGCTCAGATGGCCTGTTGTGGACCTGAACCACCAGCTGCCTCTATTGGTCCCATCCCTAAACCTTAACCCACAGGCTGTCAACTTGTTCATGACTGTTAAACAGCATGAGCTCATCATAGCCTATCCACTTTTTAACATAGAGAGCAAACTCTTCTTCTCCTGCCCAGATCCCAGTCTTCAACTGAGGACTGAAGTGAATATAACCTGTGCTCCCAGTCCCCTCTATACCTTCCCAAGGGACATAAAGCCTTTTTTTTAATATTTTTCAATATCCTGATTGCAGCCTTGTGAGTGCCGGCCTGAAGGACCAGGAGCAGATAGTAGTCATTTGGCTTTATCATACCTGATATCCTCTTCTCGATGTTCCAAATGTGGACTCATGGCCACATTGTATTCTTTTCATCATTAGAAAAATCTTCATTGCCAAATCTGTATTCAAATATTAGTAAGCATGTTCAAATGATAAATGTGCTTTCCTTTGTACCATAATTACATCATTTAAAAAATATATTTAAAATTAACATAGTGAATTAATAAAATGAAGTACCTGGTGTGTAATTTCTTTTTATTATTATTTTTTTCTAATTCTTGGAGAGCTGTCTAGGACACTGGCCACAACATGCCATTACATTTTCATTCTCTAGCTTGTAGCTCGATGTCAGAAAGAAGTTCTGAATCAAAATAATCTGCCGTAACAATTAATTCCTTAGTGGCAAATGTTATTTGTCTGCTGAAATTCTCTTTCATGGAAATGTATGTTCCTGTGTACAAGCTTTCTTTCATTTTGAGAGTTGCTATTATTCTGGAACATAGGTGCATGCCCCACATGACATTTAACTCCCAATACACCACATGATGTTATGATGTGGAATATCAGTAATACAACAAAAATCATAAAACCATAACAACATGGTACATCATTATCTAAGTTACAGTAAGCAAGAAGAATAAAGTCCATTCTGTTCAGTTTCAGAGTATTTTGAGAGCAAGGATTAAGAACTGTATGGTTTAGTTATGCCAGATCACTTTACAGCTCTTGCACATAACCAGCTCAGCCATCATGCAGGTCATCATTAGAAACATTTGGGCTTGAGCATTCTCATTTACATGAAAAATTCCATAATGTTTACACATTTTTCTAGAAATGTGAAAGCATTCTCAAGTGTTACAGAAACTAAAGGAAGTGATTATGAAAAGGCAATTGTTCTGGAGAAAAAGACAAACATTACTATATTATAAATGCATTATCTACCTACGTCGAAATAACAAGAAAGAAAATTATTTCCAAGTAAAACTGTAAGACTTCAAATTGTCAGACTATAATTAATCAGATTGGACATAGGCCAGGATATTAAAGCTAAATATACAACAATATATATTTTATAACTTTTACAACAATAATTAATTAGTGTAGCTAACTATCTGTTAAACTTTATTTCCATTAAAAAGAATAAAATCCCTGAGATCAGCATGAGGTCACCAGGTCACTGGAATGACCTTTCCAAGATACAAGCCTGCAGGCTGGAGTCTACCAGTTGTCTATCAGTTCCTCAAGTTTCTCAAGAAACAAATAATTAAAAAAAAAATCAGGAACACTCATCGCCACTTTCATTTTTTCCTCTTAAGGTACTCAGTGACTAAGAGGAACGGCCTTTGACCATCCAACTTTACTTAGGGCAAGTTTGGCTGAATTATCAGCCTTCAGTACATATTAGGTTTTACTTTAGTGAAGAAACACCATTTACTTTAGTGAAGAAATACCATAGTGAAGAAACACAGTACCACACCCTGTGATATAGTAGGTTTCCCAGTAAGATTTCACACTAATTTTTGCAGGTTCTTACGGGTTGCTCTGTAAAATGTAGATTTTAACTCTGATACAACTGTTCCAGACAGCCACAAAATTTCAACAGTTTCTTCATGCTTTGTAAACATGGTCTCACATCTGTCTTTCAAGATCCCACATAAAATTTGTAAGAATTTTTATGTTCTCTAAAGATACAACTGAACACAAATTAAATAAATGTTCCTCAGAATACAGCAATTTTAAGTCAGTTAACTGATTAAAATATGAATGCATATTCAGTGATAACAATGTACAAAACATCAGTATTATTTGTACAACTGACATTTTATCCTACATCGTAACAAATTTATTGGATTACGTGGTACTTCTTGAAAAATAACATTCTGTTGGATATATTACCTACTCAAGTCACAGAAAGAAGCTAAATTGCCCTTATGTTACATTACAGTAGAGGCAAAGACTGAGTTACCTTTATTGCTAAACCAGCTGGAGTTAGCTGCTCCATGTTCCTTTCATTCAAACAGTCTTCACCCATCAAAGAAGTGAGATGCTGCAGGCATTCTGCATGTCCCTTTGATGCTGCTACATGCAACAGATTGTTGTCACATTCATCATGAATCTTATCCAGATTATCTGCTGCTAAATGAGGCTGTTAAAGAAGGTGTTATGTAAGTTAAAACTGAGGACAAAAACATACTGTGAATCTTAAGCCTTAGAACCCAAGATACAAGACAAAGACATTTTCCATTATACATGTTCCTTTACATCTCAAAATCAGAAGATTTTCATTTGTATAGCACCTGGCTACCATAAGCAAAAGGACAGAAGCAGGCTGCTCATTGATTTGGTTCACTCCTTAGTTTCTTTCCTGATGCAAATTCCATACAACAGTGTAAGAACTTCAGTAGCTTTAGCTTTTTGTACTACTTTGCCCAACAAATAATTACATTTTCCTAGTTCTGCCTATTCACACTTGGATTTTTTCTCTCTCTTTTTTCATTTGTCAATATAATAAAGAGTCATCAAACAGGAAACATCTATGACTGACTCCTAAAATGTTACCGTTAAATTTCGCTCATCACAAAAGTACCAGCTTGTATTTACCATCATCTAAAATGCAGTTAAAACACAAGGCAGAAGTCTTTTATGTGGTAGCTTGTATCCATAAAAAAAAAAAATGTTGGAATATTTACCCAAAGTCATAACCATGACTTAATACACTGTTAGACTGCCCAAGTCTAATTTTCAGACAAAACAATTTGATTGATAAACTCCAGCAGTAACAGTAGTAAATTCCTAGATCTGTGCAGACTTGCCAGAAAACTTGCTGATGAATACCCTTGACTCAGAGGTTTTGACCTGCTTGGAAAAAAAAAAAAAGAAGTGTTTTCTGCATTCCTACCTACCTATTATGACCTTATTATTATTATTTCTTTTATGCTTTGTTTTTACCAGTTACCCAAATTTCACTATGTGGGGTAAATTTTCTCTACCTTTATTTCTTATTGAGTACTCTAATATACTCTTCTGCCCCTGCACATTCTTTGAATGTCTGCCTTTGTTTTTGCTGCTATGCTAATAGCATGCCTTTGTGCTTGAGCTAGACTGATAAATAGAGAAGCTAAACAAAAATCTGAAAAAAAAACAGTTTTATGGACACTGGACATCCTCCAGCCATTCTGAGCGGAGATCATGTGTTCGCCATCATTGTGTTCACTTGCATCTAGTTACTCCGGGAAACATTGTTGATAATGTGTGATCACAGCACTAGAATTACTGAAAGCTCCATAGGGGTCAGAGGCCAATGAGGCGTTAGAGAAAGCTCCTGCCTGAGAATGCTGCTGCAACAAGTCGGCAAAAACACTCCTGAATAATAACCAGAATACAACAGAAGGCCCTCTGTTCCCACCGTCTGCCTCTAAATAACAACCAAGATAAACCACCAATAACTGAACAAAGCAACCCATAAATGTTGTGAAAACAAAACCCAGTTAAGATTTAAATTTGATATTCAAATGAACTCCACAGTTGACTCCTATCTTGTACACAATTTCACTTTACTACATAAGCTAGCAATCTTCTATCTTGCTTTGCTACATACTTGATTTCAAGATGAAAATATTCCCCTTGGAAGATCATTAACCGGATTTCTAATGAGCATATAATAAAAAAAGAGAGGTGATGCAAAATGCACACTTCATAAGCTTTGCCAACGACACAAACCATAGCACGGAACTTCCCCATTCTATGTGGTTTATGAAAAAACATATGATACTTACCAGTAATGATATTTGCCCCTCCTTTACAATGTTTAAGATGCTCTTAAATTTTTTCACCTCTTCACTCCTCTCTTCTGAGCCCCCTGGACCGCTCCAGTTCATATTCAGTTCCTCAAGCTGCTTGCTCTCTGCCACTGCTGTCTGCAGGTGAAAAGTCCTTAGGTGGCAGTTTGGCATAGTCTTCTCAGTTTTGTGAGCCTGAGGACCAGCAAATGTCCTACAGAGGAACCCTTTGCCCGGGGCTTCTGATTCATGGACTGAGCTGCACTTCACTAAAGGCTGGGAAAGCTCTAATTCTTCTGTTAAATGCTTGTGCTGATCAAGGACAATGGGTCGTGTTTTTCTCAGCTGAGAGCCTTTCACAGGAGAGAGAACACAGAATTGTGTCACCCCAGCAGGCTCTATGCTCTCTGTAGAGCATGTCTTGCCACTAACACCATTCACTGTTGAGCACACGCCGAAAATTTTTTTCTCAGGAGCTACCTTTGTGAAAGAAACAAGTTGTTGACTTGATTTAATATAAGGCACATCCAAAATTTCATCCATATCCAGGTCGTAGTGCTCCAACTCCCCAAGCAGAACAGTAGGTTCAATGTTTTTACTTTTAAGGTTTTCTCCTTCTCCTGGGCTCTGGTCATCATTTGGAGGTGCAGGCTGAGATTCATTGCCTTTCTGGTATTCACCCTTCTGGTTCTTTTGGTCATCACTTTCATTATTCTCAGAGCTCTCTGGCTGATGCTTTAATGGGGAAACCCTCTTCACTGGTCTGAATTTATTACATGCATCTGCAATTCCTGTTGGTTTCTGTGCATTTCCGATAAGAGTTGAACCTCCACAGTTCCAGCTGCTGCTGGAAACTAGAGAAATAATAGATGATTATGATTTATAACTGCTTGTCATTATTATATGAGTAACATAATATGTTTCAAAGGTACACCTGGCTAGGCACCAGAAACCAGAATAACATGATACCGTATTTAATTCATACCTTAGCAGATTTAATTGCAACTCTAAGAAAAAAATTACACTCTAGAACTGCAGTCTTTAAAAACTGTGTTTGTAATCTGAAGAAGGTCCAGAGGAGGGCCACGAAGATGATCTGAGGGCTGAGCAATTCTCCTATGGAGAAAGGCTGAGGGAGCTGAGTTTGTTCAGCCTGGAGAAGGAAAGGCTGCAAGGAGACCTCACTGTGACCTTGCAGTACCTGAGGTAGTGTGATTCTCCTGAACTCATAAACAGGAGGGAGACCAACTTTTTATACTGTGTGATAATGACAGAACAAGAGAGAATGGTTTTAAAATAAAGGAGGGGAGATTTAAGCTATATGTTAGGTGGCAAATATATACTTAGTGGGTGGAGTGGCACTGGCACTGCTGCCCAAAGAAATTGTGGGAGCCCTGTCCCTACAGGCATTCAAGGCCAGATTGGGTGAGCCCTGGGCAGCTCAATTTTGTGGGTGGCAACCCTGCTAGAGACAGGGGGTTTGGAGCTCAATTACCTTTAAAGTCCTTCAAATAGTGTGATTCTATAATCATTTATAAATAAAGTAGTTTGAATCAAGTAATGGACACTAGTATAGAACCTACTGTCATTCACAGTGGCTCTGCCCAGCTATGCTTGGTTGCAAATATCACATTGCACAAAGATGCCGCAGAACAGTAAGACAACTTTCCTGGGAGGCCAACAAAAGGTTTGGTAAAAAAAATTTCTAATGGATTTGTTTTAGCAATAGCAACAACAATCTATACTTTAAGGGCTAATATTTCTGGAAAATACGTATTTTTTCATATGAGAAATGGAAACTCTGTTTTCGTCAAAACAGAAAGTCAAGAGACGTGAACCTTCCTATCTGCTTAGCCTCAGCAAGGCTGTACCTTAGGTACTTAGCACATTTCTGGGCTCACCTGTACAAGGAAGATACCGACTTCCAAGTCTGACCCAGAGACAGTAAGGTAGTTCTGGGACTGGAACTTCTTTTGTCTGAAGAGAGGCTGACAGAGCTGGGACCATCCAGTCTAAAGAAGGCTCAGGAGAATCTTTTCAGTGTGAATAAATAAATGATGGGAAGTGCTGAAGAACAAGCAACCAGGGGTCTTCTCAGTGGTGCACACTGACCAGACAAGAGATGCAAGCTCAGTTTGCTGCCATCTGAACATGCATGATAGAAAGCAGCAGCTGTGTGTCCCAGCCTGAGCCTGGAGAGGTGCCCAGCCTGGGTAGAAGAAGTCCTGGGTCAGAAGAACTGGAAGAGACAGCCACATTCTTTACCTCACTTAGAAGAAAAACAGGGTTTTTTGCTGTGACATTGGTCACTGCAACTAGTTGCCCAGAGTCTCAGCCTGTGGAGATATTTAAAATTCCACTGGACATGGACCTGGCGAATCTACACTAGCTGACCTTGAGTCAGCAGAGAGGTTGGGCTAAGTGATTTCAGGAGGTCCCTGCCAATATAAACTATTCTATGATTGTGTGATCTGAAAATTAACACCTACTTATTCAGGTGTAATGTTTCTTTTTCCATTTCTCCTCTGTATGTTGGGCTTCTCAATCCAATTTTCCATCCCTTAATGCATGTGCATGCGTGCACACACACACACACACATTTATAGCTCTGGACCGTTCAGCACATTGGAGTTTGACCAGCAAATGTGACTTGCAGAGAAGAAAGAGAGCTCAAGACACATGAACTCTTAACAGTATCAGGCCTACACTCTTTCCTACAGTTCCAGTTGGTGAAATTTATGTTCTCTTAATCAGTCGAACTCTGATAAAGAGTTTATTTTGTTAAGTTTCAGTAGAAAAAACCTCTAGGCAGTTTCTGTTTCCTATGTTCCTCTTCTGTACACTAAGAGTTAATGCATTCTCAAAGTCAAGAATGCAGCTTAAACATAGCAGATTTATTACACATGCTAACTGCATATCAGCGAGATCTAATCTGTGGTCAAAATACACAATTTGCCATGAACACCTTCGTAAGGAAACAGATACATACACTTTTAGTGCAGTTCTAATGTTTGAAGTGAAAGATTAGCACAGCTTAGTAGTTACGGATGTCTGAAAATTACCTTAATACTTTTGGAAGTGCTTAAGAATACATTTCCGAAAAAGAAATAAAAATAATGATAATCAGAAGGCATGTAACTTTGTGGGCCAATACAAAGAACGCACTGTACTGACTTATTTATGTATTGTATAAGATTCTAGGTTCAAAGGCCTACACTTTTATGTTGGTTTTATTTACATGTGAAATTTTTTCCAAGTGATACAGGCAAATGGATACCATATGTTTCCCAGCTGTTTTGTTCTGACAGGAACTATTAAGCACTCAGTATGGAAATGAATTTTGTCTGAGTTTTATGAAAACACTGCTTTCAACACAGGGGTCTAGACAGAGGGAAAGGCATCAACATTTTGTTTGTTGTCACTTTCTTTAAGCTTACATTTCTTCTGCTGCTTTGCTTTTTCCACTTTCTAACCCTAGCAACGAGCTTTTACAGAAATCACTAGTGATAAAACTATAAAATCAGACACCACAAAGAAGCTATGACCTTTGTAATAAATCTACCTTGGTTCATTGCACAGTCATTTATTTCTCTTCCATCACAACTGGAGTGCAGTAAAGCAATTGTTTTTCTTCATTGTTTTTCTTCCCAGCACATTGGAGGAGCATCTCTTTATAAATACTAGCTCCAGAAAATCAAACTGTGACACCAAGAACAATTACTGATACTTCTACTGGCTTATGAATATGTTCTGTACTTAATTGGGATGATGAATTTACACTGCACTTAATAACGGATTAGAATACGCCACCAAACCACATAAAGCAGTAGGGAGAAAAGCACTTGGATGCTGTATGGTCTGCATTACTGCTTAGCACTTACAGCATGGTTTCCCCCTACAAAACATGAGAACATCAGCCAGAGTGGAATAGAGCACTGCGAGACACTCTTCCCTCCAGTTTTTAGTTCCTTGCTCTTGGAGAAAGCAAAAACAAGCAATGTCTGTGTCTTCCAAAACACTGTTACGGTAGGAGTTACATACACGGTCTTCAACAGTTGCTCCTGATGAAAAGCCCCTTGCTCATTTTTCCAGGAACTTAGACAAGGGCCACTGAATGTCTGGGTCAAATAAATACTGCTTGATTCTTTTAAAAACAACAATAGAAGATGCTTTGAACTTAAAGCAGTGGACCAGAAAGTGAAGCAGCTAATGTGATTCCAGAATCTGACAAATAGTTCTGGTATGTTCTTGATAAGCTCTATCTCTTCCATGCACCAATATTTCAAATGTAAAATGGTGATGACAAAACTTATTTTTTCCAAAAGTGTTGTCAAATTTTCTTTCCTTAACTTTTAATCACTACCATGAGAGACTTGGATGATCCCACTGTTGTGTTAATGTAGAACACAAAGAAAGGAACAGAAGAACTGGGAAGAATTTTCATCAACATCAGTAAAGTAGTGTAGGTCCAACTGACCTGAGGTACTAAAGATTTTCCTTGGCACAAAAGGAAATAGTATCTGAGGAAAATCTGGAAGGGTCAAATTTATGAAAGTAGTTCTTAACCATATATTATGCTCTGTGCTTGTCTCGAGGAAGAGAAAATACTAGATTTGAATAAAGAGGCCTGAAGGCATGTTTACAGTTTCATTCATTCAGAAGCATGCTACAATTGTGAAGGGCAAATAATTAGAAAAGGAACTTCTCTGGCAATTCAATCACTGTCATATTTGATTTTAGGAATTTGCCTTTAGGCAAATTAATACCTTTAGGTATCCTTATAACAAGTTTCCAGTTGGAAGCATCTGCTGACTTCAAAGTATTTTTCAATATTATTCAAGTTTCAAGGGTGTGGAGAGCTGTGATGGAGCGTTTTACCTGATATATGAGCATCTGTGGAATAACAGAGTAATCATATGCCTTTTGTCCAGCCATCAAGACTAGCCAGTGCACAGATTAACTCTGACAGGCAATTCAGAGAGAAGAGCTGGGATGACTTCATCTTGCAGCTGGACATTAGAATTACCTGACTCTAATGAAAATAACAAAGAGCAAATCTTTTACTTTAGGCCTCTACGGAAACTACTGCTAAAGTTCACTTCTGAAGTTCACAGAAGAGCCCGTCTCCCTGTCATAAGGGCACAGTAACATTCTTTAACTGCTAATATGTTCATGATCTATTGTAACACAAGGAAGTGACAAAGGGCTTTATATCAAACAGTATCATGTCCAGATGAAACTGACCATAACATTGAGTGTTGTTCTTAGATAATCCACACAAGATCTTCATGGATTCACCTAACAGAGAATGAAGAACAATTCACCTTTGTAGGATACTGACTGGCTGTGGATCTAACAAAATGGTCAAAGCTCTACAAGTGTGCTTCTGTCACCATCATTTAGATTAACGCTTTGACTAATGGTCTGCAGTCATGACTGCTACTAATGAACAGCTCAGATATAAAATGGGCAGTGGTATGGGCAAGCAGGAATAAAGATAAGAGTTAACTTCAGATCAGTTGGCACTGAATCCATGTTGTTTTACTAGATCATTAGACAAGATAGACCTCTTTTTAATGAGACTGAAAAGGTGCATTAAATCATTCCTCTTTTTCTGTGGGTGGCAAGTGGTGACCCTCATAATTGACTTACATTACCACACAGCTCTTCTAGCTGGCTATCTCTTCTCAGAACAGACAGCAGTATCTTATGGTCAGCTATGTTGAACCTTTGTCCAGCAAAAGAACTGTACAACTTCCCTTGATCCAAATAGTTATCAGTCATCAATGACACTAACACTAGGTGACCTGAGCTAGATTGTGCTAACTCTAAATTTCCAGTATTTCAGCCTCTGTTTTATGTAAAATCCAGATCTACGCAGTCACATAACATAGGAAAATTGTGAGTAACAGAGAAAAATATTTTTGCTTGAGCCCTGAATTTGATAATCCTACAATATGGTAAGGCTATCTCTTGATTTAATCATATCTAGTTGGTCTTTCAAGTCTATGAAATTCTGTAGCTGAATATGGTTCTTACTATGATTGCTTCCCTAATAACTCTTTCTCAAAGTGTCCTGGTAGCAAAGTCTTTATTGTAGGAGCCATCTGGAAAATAGATCTTTGAGCAAGCTGTTGTAACTGGACCTACTCTGAGCAGAAAGTTGGACAAAATATCCTTGAGATGTGCCTCATGACTCAGTTATTCCATGAAGAAAGATGTAACCACCCTGAAAGAACACAAGCCCTTTTTGCAGGTAGTAGCAAGACTGGAAACTACGTGTAAAACTGACAGAAGACAAAAAAAGAGACAGTAGGTTTTTTCCACAAAAACTTTTCAATATGTATTCAAAAATATGGTATAAAATACAGGGAGATACTCCCTGCCCTTGCTTCTTGGGAACATAATGAACAGCTTTTTTACCATTTAGGCTATTATTATTTACAAGAACAAATTTTGCTTGGTTGGCTCTGTTGCCACCAAGGGATGCATTCAAATGACTTCATTTGAAACGCTTCCTCTTTTACAATGAACACTTGGAATTTAGTTTCACCCATCACCATGAAGGAATTCTGGGATTATTACCAACAACACCTATTTTTTAATAGCACTGTGTGACTCCATAATTATTTGAGGCCACTACATATATAAAAAGGTTCACACTGGGAATTTTACTGTCCTCTGAAATAAATACCTGACCATCTTCCTTGTGATATGACTTCAACAGAGCGTCTTGATTCAGTTAAGTATTGTACTCATTTCTGGTTCATTTAGAGTACTGATATTCTGATTTCATATACAGATGGCAAGGTGTTGTCTAAATAAGGGAAATTTTTAGAAAATTTCTCATACTTTTTAACATTTGACTAATTTCCAACAGTGGCAGCAAGACTTGGAGGGATCAATATTTATTATCAATAGATAATAAAATTATTAACAAATAGATAATAAAAGCCAGTTCCGAATAACTATCTATTATTATTTCATTAATGTAACTGAAATAATATTTAACAATTTTAACAGAAGGTGGCACTGTTTTACAGTTTTAATATATTAATAACCTCCAAGAAGGCATTTTAGAGTTCTTTAATGTAAGCTGCAAGTCATGAGAGTCTGAATTAAAGAACGACCCTGCACTGATAAAATGAATGTGGAATTGTTTCCATTTAAGTGGGATAAAAAGAAAGAAAAGGACTAGAAATGATAGAAACAATGATAAATAGTAATTTTTCCTTTTAAATAACAGTACATATTTTCCAGGTCATGCAAACATTAATAATGAATAAATACTTAGCTTCAAAATCAAATTTTACTTTTAAGTTTCTCTTGCTGTTAAAAATTAAGAGCTTAAGATAGAAATTGTCTGCCATTTTATGTTCCTTAGCATTTTATACTTGCTAATTTCACTTTGTCAAATATAAAACCTACCTTTTGAACTCTTTTGTGAATTTTAATGGTGGCTTTGAGCTCTGCAGTAAGATACTAAGATGGACACTAAAAATGAACATGCTTTTATCTACAAGCAAAAATGATACAAAGTGAAATATTGTTCTTATATGAGATATATATTTAAGGAAAATTAGAAGTCATTGTAGCTGACAGAATATTCTTCAGCACAATGATGTGGTTCATTGAAGCTCATTGAAATACAGATGTTAGACTCGATGATCCCGGAGGATTGCTTCAAACTCAGGACATTCTATGATTCTGTGAGACGTCTTGAACCATTTGCTCAAGCGGCCATAGAAAATCTTCCCAGAAAGAAAATAAGCAATTTCATGCTTAATAACAGAAGCGTAAAGGTCTGATTTCTGCTGCCAGAAATCAATGGGCAGACTGGCTAACACTTCATTTCAGAAAAAAAAAAAAAAAAAAAGCTGGATTGATATTTAAATTATATTATTTAATTATCTGTTTCTGTTCTTTGTGGCTATTATTCTAGCTATGAAGATCATTCTCTTAATGCATGATGGAAGAAAAAACAATTATCCTCAATCTCACACTGCTGTGGTTATATCAGGATTCGGCTCACAAATCCTACACCTACATCTTTGGCCTACAGCTTCTCTCCCATCCTGGAAATATTTTACCTTATAGCCTTGGGGCACTGGCAGATATACTTTGGTTCCAGGACTCCCCTGGAATTTTCTTGAGTCATAATTCCCTCACTGTGAGGAAGGACACAGAGGAGCCAGTGCTGAGACTGTATTCACTGCACAGCTTCCACACATATCTTGCACAGAGGACCCTCCCATATTGACAGTTGCCCAGTACGGAAAGGAAAAGAGGAGGAGGAGTGAATCTGGGGAGGAAGGACCTGTCCTCATCCAAAAGAACAAGTAATTTGAGAAAGAGACAGAAAGAAATAGTTAAACAAACAAACAAAAACTGATGAAAAGTTTACAAGAGATGGATGAGCAAGCATACTGACTGGTAAACACCAGTATGTGTATCTATGTTTAAAAGTCTTTAGAGCAATTTGGTAAATGTAATCAAGCACTTTCATATATTGCTAACATATTATTCAATGTTTAGTTCAAATGTGAAAAAAAAGGTATTTATAGGGCTATTTACTAACTTACCTGACAACAAGGAATAGTTACACCTCCATATAATCAACCACATATTAAAAAATGTAATTCCAGAAAAAGGAATGGTCCTTTAAATTTGTTATATAAGTCTTGTGATGAAAATGATTGTCTTCATATTTATGTGTACCTTGAAGTTGAGACTTATTTTACCTATAGCTCTCACTTAATTGCCTTAGTGCACCAAATACTTTTTCTGAGCTGAAGCTGAAAGAGGCTGCTTTTTTTTCAGGCTGTTAGGGTCCTGACATGTCTAGTCTGACAGCCAACACATTATACTTAAATTCCTTTAACAAATAATTCTCAGAAAGTTCTACTTCCACATTTTTTTCTCTGTTTTAGAGAGAAAAATGCAATCTGTAACTATACAGACATATAAGGCAGGAAGATGGACAAGTTCTTGGAAAAGTCTGTTTTTCTCTGTGTAATTACTTAAACTGCCACTGGAGAACAGACACAAAAAAGCAGGAACATTATGGACAGTAAAAAATTATGATGTAATTTATCCTCATCAAAAATAGCAAACAGTAGCAATTATTTGTGGAACTTTTTAAATGGCCTGTGAAGGCAGGAGACTGCATCGGAAATATGAAAAATCAAACGACTGGGACTAATACAACGTTTATGAATGCAGTTCCACTGACATATCAATGATATCTGTGCAGGGATGTAAAGTGATATCTTCCTGTGCAACACTATGTGTGTGTGTATTTAGTGACTGAGTAAGAAAAGAATAAACTTTTGTACCATTTCCAATGCATAAACTCACAAGTGATAAGTACAGTGAAAAAAACACATTTTAATTCTGCTTCCAGTTTGCCAATATTATAATCAGTGCTAGAGACCTATTTTTTGACTCAAGAATTTTATACAAAGTTTTGAATTAACTTCCACTGGCAGACTCCCCAGCACTGCTACTGTCTTCCAGCAATGCCTGTATTTACTTCTGCCAGATCCTTTTCAAGGCAATGGATGAGTGGAGATGTAATTAAAATCATCATTGAAAAACATCTGACTGCAGAGGCAATCATGAAACAACAGAGCTACACAATAACTGTCAGTATCCTATGGTTTTAAGGAAGAGCTCACAACCAATACTTTATCCTGCTATCTGTTAGTATTTTACCCTACAAAGAAGACACTTTTCTTCCTGAGAGCAGATAGAGATGCTGCCACTCTGTCTGAGCAGTACCCATGGGTCATGGGTATGACATGGATATGTATGTATGTATGCTGTATGTACCCATGTGAAACGACAATATAATGCCATGCCACCAAATGACCAGCTGTTAATACTGGCAATACTTACACACGGTTGGAGAAAACAAAGGGGCAAAATATGTGCACTGAGAATGGAATTAAGGAAGCAAGGAGAGTGCTGAACATGGAGGAGGGGAACCATGGGGGCAATGGTGAGGAGAATGGGAAATAGAGGGATCTAGACATATGTAGGAGGAATATTCGGAAAGACTTTGTGGGATGAGTGAGGGGAGAATGTGAAGAGGAATGGGAAGATAGAATAGTGGGGAAGAAATGTGTGTTACAAGAGTTAAAAATAGGGGAAAGGGCATGGGAAAAGTGAGAGAAAAAGGGAGGAAATAGAGGAGGAAGAGATGGGACTGTAGAGTGAGAACAGGAAGAAGAATAGGGGAAAGAACTGCAGGAAGACTGGAGAACAGGAAGGGAGAACAGCAGAGACAAACTCTGGGGAGAAAGATGTAAAAGTAGAGGATGTACTGAGTGTGAGAACAGGAGAGAGGACGGGCAGCAAGGACATGGGAGAGGGACAGCAAGGATGTAGGATGTAAGTGGGGAGGGCAGGGAAGGACAGCAGAAAGATGGGGAATGGATGGGACAGAGAGAACTGTGGTGGTGGTAAGACTGGGTGTCCTCTCTCATATTCCTTGCCTCTCTGCTTGCAGACTTTAGGGGCACAATCACTGATGTCCATGGTGTAGGAAAAAACTCTGCAAGAATGTATGGGCAGGAAAACTTCTCTTTGCTACCCAGAACAGTGGCATGGGGCTACGAAGACCAGGCCTTTATGACTCTGGCAGAGGTACTAGCTCTCGTAAAGAGCTTAGTAACACACGTTGGAAATTCACAGTTCTCTGAAAGGAAATCAAGAAACAAAATTTGCCCAAGTATCGCACAGATCCTAAAACCTTCTATCATCTCGCAAATTCCAAGTCCACCCTTTCTGTTATAAAAATCTTATGATTAACAACATTAATGAAAATTCAATTAAAACATCAAATGAGAGCGCAATAAACTTTTCATACTCAACAAAAATGCTCTCTCACCAATTCATTTCTCCTCCATCAGGAAGAGAAAAACAAAAGGGGATTAATCTGATTTACAGAGTGAAAAATAGCACTGAATGCACTTTTTATCAGGGGGAGAGCAGTAGGATGGAAGGTCCCCAGCTGGTTCTCATCTATATGCCATGATTCTTCATTTAGTTTACACTATTAAAGTCAAAAACTTTGCTTTAATCTTAACTATTACAGTATGCCTTAGAGTAGATTCTATCATGTAGCATCCTTGATACAGTTTCAGACTCTGGCAAAACATCATCCCTCAAACTGGTCATGGCCATATGGGTAGTAAAAGTATCCAACATTTTTTCATTGGCGCCTACATTATTACATCTTGTCACCAATGGTTTCTCAGGTTTTCGAGTAAATTGTTGCATATACTGTGGTTTGGAGCTGCTGAGATGAAGCCCTACACTTATCTGTACGCAGCCAAATCTTTTTTTGGAACTTTTTTTTCCTTCTAATGAACTAACATCTGTTGAAAAAAAAAAAAAAAAGTCATGTTTCCAGAAAGCTGTACAAAAATTAGAGAAAACAAAACAAGGGAGCACGCCAAGAAGAAATCGTTGCCAAGCTGTACGTGATAAAAAGCAGCCTAGAAAGTGATGGGTGGACAGAAGTGGGGATCATACCTGATCTGTCTTCATTTTGTGAATCACACCTTCTACATAATTCTGGGATAGTCTTGAGAGAAGTTATAGAGTACTGTAAAAAAAGAAAAAAGAATACATCAAGTAATTAATTCAAAAAGATGAAAATGAAGGCTTTCCAACAGGTTGTGATGACAGTGTCCAGATCTATCAGGCTGAAGGTACTTCAGGCAGTCTGATGGTGCCCTCAGGTCGCATAACAAAGCGGATGGTGTCTGCTTTTGTGTCTCACAAACTGATTTTCAAACACACAGGAAAGCATCCACAGCAATCGCCTTTCTAAACATAACTACTGTTTAGGTCACGAATATATTTTATACATTCTTTACATGGAATGTAATGTAATTTAGATCTCACAGTAAATCAAGACTTCACAAGGTCTCACTCTTCCCACTAAGACTTGTATTATGGCATTTATATGGCAAGATAGTTAATGATTAACAATTAGAATTTGTATGTAAAATTAATGAGAATGTATACACCTTAAAGATCTGTTTTCAGGAAGGGGTACATATGCACCCATATATCACACCACAAGGCTCATGTCTGGAATCCAGGCTTTATTAAGGTAACCTGTGTTGTTACTTTGATGTGACAGGATACACCTGACCATGATCAGTTTGTTCTCTCACAGCAACACTGAAAGGGAGAGAACCAAGGATGATGTATCTTACTAAACAGAAATCTTTCTCTTTCTTTTATAAACTTGAATAACCTCAGTAGTATACATAATCCAGAGTTATAAAACTACAAGTTCTGACATAAACTAATTAAGTTACTTCATACAAAGCCTTCCTTAGCCAAATGCTTAAATGTTACAGGAATCTTCACTGAAATAAACAATCACCACCATACCTGTGAAAGATCAATGACTGTCCGTTAAAACAAAACCAAATGTTTTTTTTTTTTGTTTTTTGTTTTTTGAAACTAAGAAAAAAAAACATGATTAGCAGAACTGAATAGTTTTTTGGAACATAAATACCATATGCTTTCAAAGAAAAATATTTTTAGTTGGTGTGTGCAAAACAATTACACCCTCATTAGATTTCCACACAAAACTTAAACAGTCAAACATCATTCTAGCTTTAGTTGACAGTTTGTCATATGGAGTTTGATTTGCTCTGAATGCACAGCTGGCAATCTACCTCAAAATAATCTGAAGTCAACCTTGTGATCAACTGCAGAAGTTTATTTACTTCTCTGGTGCAAGTTCAAGTAAGTCTATTGCTCAACTGATTGCAGTTACGTTTATATAGCCTCACAAACCTTCCATGCCTCACTTTTTCCCATGATGGCATGATTTAGCGATGAACTGATAAACTTCATCTACAAGAAGTACTCCCAGGAAGAACACAATTTACTAATCAAAACATTTAGCACAGAACTGCCTTGTGACTCCCATCCACATTAAACAAGGGGGTAAATGTAGGTCTGCGACTGCACCCAATCTGACAACTTAAAGCCATAAACAGAAGAGGAACTGACACAAAGAGAAAGATGCTGCTACAATACAAATTAATGTAAGTTAAACACACACAAGCATAAACACCATGTGCTTTACTTCACTGTAGTTACTGTTTAATAAAGATCAAGTTGTTAAGCTATACATCTTGCTATTTCAGCACAAAGACTCTGAAGGCAATGTTGAACTGGCCTAGCAAGATTCTTAAGAGAATCCAAGAACATGTCTCCAAGGAATATGGTAGCTTCATAAGACCAGCTGGTGCAGTTTAAACTATTACACAGTTTGTAATTCAATTAGAATAAGGCCTTTTGTATTCTATTGCTATGTGCTTTGTCAGGCATCCTCAAAAACAGAAAGATTGTTCTCTTTCTGTTCTTTTTTCTGTTCTTCCTGGAACAACAAATTTTCTTTCAGCTTCAACCAAAATGTATCCAATCCCCCACAACCCTCCCTGATAACAAAAGTAAAATAAAATAAAATAAAAATTAGTGTTATGTATTAATCATATTGGTTTGATAGTCTTAACAGGTTTACTCCCACTGATTTCTGTCCTCAAAAAGACTTTTGCACACTGACATTTCTGCAATCTGTCTTTTCTGGTCAAGAAGTAGAGACCTTATTGAAACTACTCTTTTAAAATAGTCCTTTCCCAACCCTAAATACAACACATTGCCAGCTCTTCCCTCTACAACTACTTTTTTCTTGCATTCTAGCTCCATCTCTCATTCACCAGTAATGTTTGCTAGCTTTACTTCAACAGAGAGCTTCAAGGATACTAGGTATCAGTGGTATCAGTGACAGCAAAAGAGGCTAATACTGCAGCTTTTCCCTAGAATATCACTTAGATTTACTGCTATTTAATTTCAAGTTCTCTGTTTCCCACCTTTCTACAATCTTAAGTTGTTTCACACAGAAAATCTAACTCACTTGTGCAAGTTTCCCAGTATAGCAGTCAATTAAACTAAGAGCCAAGGGCCATGATCATAGGCATGAGTATCAGTGAAAGGTAAGGAGATCAGAGTGCTTTGTGAGTCTGTCTATGTGCACATTTTGCTCTCTAACAAGTATGTATTATTGTTGACAGTGAAATTCAGTAATAGGTATCTTCCTAGAACAATGTATACAATGATATTTCTGATTGCTGATTGATAGTTGGTGCCCTTTTTCCCTTGGCTTTCATGGCATGCCAATGGCCAATCTGTCACAGTTAATTTCAGCACATCCTTAAGAAGGTAGTAAAATGGAAGAACTGCATTAACAGCAAACAAAAGTCAAGAGGCAGGCACAACTATTCCATGTAAATACAAGATATTGACTTTTTTTTTCAACAGACAGGGGAAAACAGAATCTCCCCTGACAGCTTATCTTACAAACACTTGTAAGTCATGTTGAAGTGGGCTACAGAATTTGAATTAATGCAAATGTCAACATTTTGAACTTCAGCTGGTTTGCAAATTTTAATTAAAAAAAAAAACAAACCACAAGATAAGAGAAATAAAACATCAGTCTCTGTTGAGACTGCGTAACTTCTCTGCCTCTTGCAGACTGACATATCTGAGAAGCATCAAAAAGAAGAAATACTGTATTACAAGGTGTAGCAAGATATGAATGGTTAAAGATAAATAAATAAAAAGTGAAAACAACATTTTAAATTTGCATTGTAGAGAATACTTTTAATGCCTCCTGGAATAGAGTAAAATGGCAAAGCTGGACACATACTGTGATTTCAGACCATGTTATCACAACCATGACATCCACAAAACACTCAGGACCATGTCTTGCTCTAGCTGAAATCACAGCTCCTTGTTTTCATTTAGACAGAGAAAGCAGACACTTCCCTTCACTACAGTAAATTTATTTCCAGGCATTATTATTACCATAAGCCAATCAACATTTCAGCTTATTTGCTATATTGGTAAACAACTTAATTATTATTCAAATGCCGTTTAATTAATACATTTTTATTATATTTGCAAAACCACCCTTTTTCTTAGACATTTCAGAACAAGTAAAGCAACAGCACTTGGTCTAAGGAAGATTTTTCTCAATAATATAAAAAAAAAAAGGAAAAAAAAGGAAAATGAAGGTTAGCCTAGAACTGTGTTTGTGGGAAATAACTCTCCTTGGAAAATATCCTTACTTAATGGATATGATCAACACCTTCAGAGTACCAATCAGTTATTTGTGCTGTGCATTGTTTACCTGTAGGTTGCTCCAAAAGTAATTCCTCCTACTTATTTTCATGGAAACTACAACAGATACGAAGAGTAGCATAACTTCATTTAATAAATCAAATACTTTGGTACAAAACACTATTTTTTGTCACCACCATTAGTTATGCATTTTCACAAGCAATGAACAAGAGCCCTCATGTTGCACTTGTAGAAATCTGCACCAGCTGTGCATGGCAGTCTGGGACATGGCTTGTCTTTCACACCTTTGCTGTCTGGAATAATCTGAACACTACCAACTGTGAATTCAGTGGCACACCTTTGCTTCATCTGTACTTCCATGGCAGACACCATTTAGTCAGACTGTCCCTCTGTCACACAGCAACAAAACGTAACAGAATCTTGTCAGGAAGGTTCAACCCCAAGTGCCATACCACCTTTGTTCACCTCTGATGCCCTTGGCCAACACAATAAAACAGGAGAAATCACTTTTGGAGTGGCTTTCATACAATTTTATATAGATATTTCATGATACTCTTGTAATGTTAAAGCACGCAACTTTGATACTACTGCTATGGAAGGCCTGAATCTAACACTTTATATATATTTCTGTTTCTATCTGCTTTTTTTTTTTTTTCTTATAAGGGAGAGAGCAGAAGAAAGACGATTATAGTAGAGTTAATCAGCTAGGCAAGAAACATATCCACCCATTGCAGTTAGTGCCTGTTCCAGCATGGCTGAGCAGGACACCTCATGCAGAGCCCAGAAGCTCTGGGTGCCACGTGGGAAATCTGGCTGGGCATTCCGGTATCTCAGCAGAAACCTGAAAGGAGCAGTGACTACTCATGACCAAGGTAGGGTACAGCAGGTTCAGGAGTGCTCTGTGCCTAGCAAGCAGGGAGCCTGGAGATCAGCCACATCCTGACCATGTACTCAACAGGGCTCTGCCAAGCAAGGATGGACAGCAAGAAGCTTTTCAAAGTGTGTCAACATACTTGGCACGTTGACAGCTTCTTAATTACATTTTTGCCTCTCTTACTGTGTTTGCTGCTTTCATATATTTTCAGAATAGGCCCAGTCCTGTACTGGCACCACAGAGTCAGAGTGCTTTCCCTGCAAACTCAGCTTCAAGCAGCTTACAAATATCTATCATCAGAAGCTATGGCTACATACATTTTTATGGTCTTTCGAAATTACTCCTGTAAACCAATATTCTGTAAAACAGTTAAAGTAGTTTTAATTTGCATAATTTTCCAGTGCAATAGAAATACAAATTCTGCATAAAGTACAAGGAAAACTTAAAGTAACCTCAACAGTAGTACACAACTTAGGAGCAGGAATATAATTATGGGTAAAATAAAGAGGAGAGAAAATGGGAAGTTTAAAACATAGTTTTACTTACAGTGCATCCACTGTTCAATGAACCTTAAGGTCTTAACGTTTGCTATTTTGTCTTTTTTGTGTGAATTGTTATTCAAGAATTAATAACCAAAGATACTCAGTTTGGTTGCTTCTTGTTACTACGGAAAAAATGCTACTTTTGTTTAATGTAAGCAAGAGTCCCATAAATCTGTTCTGCTGTCTGAACTACACTCAGATATGCTGTATTATACAGATCTGATATGGCACCAACCTAGTTTTCAGAATAAATATCTTATTTCAGAGATACGTGCAGTTCCATTTACTTGCATACAAACAACGATGTTCAACAAAAAAGGAGCCAAGAGCACTTACATAACCATGCATCTTTAACAACAAATCCTAGAATATCTATTATATTTTGATCATTTTTGCTGAAAGGGTTTCTACAAGGAACTGTGCTAGCACAGTGCTTTCCAGCTCAAGTACTTTTACAAGCACATCACACTAACAGCCTTCTTGCTGCCATTATTTTTGGCCAGCACTTTTCTGCGCTGGATTAAAACCAGAGGGCAAAAGGGAGCAATTTAAATTGCTACCACCAGTGCTGTGCAGCTGCTCCTTCCACAGCAGGCCAGTGGTAAACTGTGAAGGTCGAGCATCTCTGAGTGCTGCACGGCAAGAGGTGAGGAGAGCACCAGAATAGCCAGGAATTTTCTTATTAATCTGGTTCCTGGCAACAAATCCTTCATTCCCTTACTTGTGAAAGTAGAACTAAAAGCAGTACCTCTACAATTGGTGCTGGTTTTTAATTCAAGGCTCAGCATCCAATGGGAGAATAGCACATTACAGCAGTCAGCCTGAGCCACTTGGTGGAAAAACAAGTAACCTAACCCACCCATATGCAGGAACAGCCACACTGGGAGGGACACAGAGAGGTTACATCCCCTACGTTTTACAGTCCTTCAAAACTGAGTGTAGAAACAGACACCAGGACATGATCTACTATAGAATAGTAATAAAAAGAAAGTTGCCCTGAATAAGGTATTCTTCCAAGACGGGCTTATTGTCCTGTAATATTTTGGGCATTTGCCATATTCCTCTTTAATAAAAATTCAGTGTTACGATAGGTAAAAGCAAAACACTGTCCAATAGGAATCTATCTGTGAATATAGCACTTGGACTTTTTAAAAATGATTCAAGAGTTCCAAAGGCTTAAGGAAAAGATAGGCCCTTTGTTAAACAAGCAAACAAACAAACTACAAAGCAAGATAAACCGAAACAAGAAACCCAAAGCAAAACAAAGAAAAAACACCACCTTCAAAATAAATAACTAAATAAAACAAGCAAAGAAATAAAAAACACTGCAAACAGCTACACTACAGTTATGACAAATGTTGAAGAAGATGGGACTTGAAAACTGAAATAATAAGTACTGATGGTGGATTTAAACTGTGTATTTAAGTTTTTTAAACCTTATTTACTAGGTATCCAACATACTAGCAATTGTTTCCGAAAAAGAAGAAACACTACCCGGAGGAATACTGCTGTAAATAATGGGACATACTATGTCAGTGCTTCCCATAGCAACTACTAGTAAAATAGTTTGTAACAACCTTTTCGCTCAAATTTACAGTCACAGCTATTTTAGGTGTGACATGAAGGGGGCAGTACTTGAGTCCCCAGTGGTCAGCCTGCCTCTTGCTGAACTCTACCACATCACAAGGAGCTGCCTCACAACTATATATAACATCTTGCTAGCTTCTGAAAGAAGGAGCAGAGCTTCCACGGAGAAGGAGCAAGGAGGAGAGAGGCAAGAGGGTTTTTTCCAATGGAAATACATTTAATTAAAAAAAAATAAAAATGGAGAAAGGTGAGCTGTCACTTTAGTGTCTAAGGCCAGCCCAAGAGAACATGTTCAGACAACTGTAATGCATAAGCAACCCAGAAATAAAAGCAGTATATTGATTTGACTCACAAACCCTTTTTACCGAAGGTAGAAGGCTTAACCTGATTAGAGTCTTCCCTTACAAAATATTTTATTCTAGATTCAGTACTTTAAATGTTTCTGTTGGTAAGGTAGGTGGCGTGCAACATTTTTTTGTTTTGCTTATTATATCAGGACTGAGATATCTAAAATTTTCTCAATTCACATAAATAAAATAAGGCTAGTACTTACAGATATATCATCACTAAAGTCTATCTCATCCAAATCAAGGTATTCAGGGGCTTCCATTATTCTTCTATGGACATTTTTGGTGGCTCAGCATAGTAGTAGAGACCTAAATAAGAAAAGAAGAACAGGTAATCTAATAAAGTCAAAACCACACAGAAATAGTTTAATATAGTTACTTGATTGTTAAAAACATGTGAAGTACACAGGCAGGTCTTTGGGAGGTTAATCCTCAATGCAGAAAACAGTTTTTCTCCTGTACTCTACATATCGTGGAATATCTTCTGTTAAAGATGCTATCCTTTACTGCCCAGAGCAAAGCTACTGTTACTTCTGTTCTCCTGTGCTCAGGAAGGCATATAAGAAATGAAAAGCATGTGATGTGCAGAAACCAAAATCCCATCACACCTCATCTTCACTTCTCCATACAGGTAATGTACAGTGCAGACAGCCTTTTACAGGTGGGTGATTTATCCATCCTCAGCCTGTGCCTGCAATTCTTCCCAATTAATAACCAAGGCAAAAGCAGAACTGTATCAGTCTATGTCCACTGATTCTCAGAGGTCTTCAAGACATCGTTATGGCAAGGGGAAAAAGAAAATTCTCTTGCAAAGCAAGAAATTTGGCTGTGAAATTCTAAATAAACTGGAGATTAAACAATCAAATCAAAGAGAGCAAAACACAGCTTTCCAAATCCTAACTAGAATGCATGCATGTATTATCACTAGAGACACATACAACAAAAATGAGAATGAAAAAGAATGCTATTTTAAAAGCCAGTAAAAGAGTGGTAATTTTTACAAAATGTGAATCGCTATGTGAGTATTAAGTATTATGATGCAAGCAAAAACAAACCTTGATAGTATTTGTACATAACACCAAGAAATGCCTGCAGGAAAGTCCATTTTACCCGTATGACAACTGCCAAGAAATACATTTATGAAGAACGACACGTCATTTGTGCAGTCCAAATAAAATAATTGCATGAGCAATTTACATGTGGTTAAGACTGCTGTAGAATAAAAGTTTTGAAAAAAATCTTTTCTGTGGGTGTTACATGCCTTGGCAGACAAAACTGCAATCACAGATCTCAGCAACACCCTATACAAACTCAAAGCTGATTCTAAGACAGCTGTTGTTGAAAAGTTTTTGAAAGAAGAACTGAGAGGCACTTCTGCTGTTTCAAGCTACAAAAGCTGGAAAATCCATTTTTCATTTCTCACCAGGTTATTAAAGGTAAAGAATTATTCAATACAGTTTTGTCTTGAAATGGAAACAAACAAACAAAAATACCCCCACAAAAATCCATACATGCTTTCTTTATTATCTTAGGATACTTCTGCTCCTTTCAATATAAGGAAGGAAGTCCTGGAGAGGAAAAATTAGGAAGGAAGGGAGTACGGAAGAACAACTTCAGCTAATTATTTTTGACTCTCACTGTTGCTGTTGAATAAGGCAGTAGAAAGGAGATAGCTACAAAAATGTAAGAACACTATAAAGCCCTCACTCCCTATTTCTATACAAAAACAGATGTGGCGATGCTGTAAAACTAATCAGAAGCAGTTCATTTTATAGATTTCCTCAATAATATGTTTAATCTTAGAGTGAATCACTAAAATCAGACCAAACTTGCAATGAAAGGACTTAGCTGTGGATAGACGTGACACATTCAAGTGTATGAATTCTTCTCGTAACAGATTTTCTTCTTGTAATAGATTCTTGACATAAATATTGACTTTCAGTATATTTTTTTTAAGGTTTGTGCTTTAGCATGTTGTATATGGGCAACATTACAGCTTGCTTTTGGCATCACCATGACACTCAATCTCCTTTTGCAAGCACAAGACCACACGAAAAAAAAACAAACACAAACACCAATTTCTGCATTGTTTGTGTACACATATAAACAATTAGTAATCACTATCGCACAGGCACAATTTACACTTGGCTGAATGATACAAAATGATAAAAAAATTCCCACTGTCAATCATTTCAGATTGAAGAGTTTAAGAGCTGATACAAGATTTATGGAGCTCCTAGAATCTCCTCTAGCAGAGCAGAAAAAGATGAAGAAATGGGACAAAACAATTAGTATGGGATTTTGTTATAATGATACACTTGATGGCATGCGTGAAACACAGAAGACAGTTTGAAGTTTTCCCTGGAATTAAATAAATTTAAAAAAAAAATCCATCATGTTTAACCTGATGATTTTTTGCAATTATAAGTGATTTACTCAGGAAAAACAAAATGCAAACAAATACCAGCACCACCTCTGAATCCTCAAAAACACAAGAACAGACATAATTTTGATAAAAGAACTGTATTCCTGACTGCCATATGTATCGAGATTCCCAAATGAAAAGATCTCGATCTTCTGAACTTTTAAAATCATAATTTCAAGAAGTCATAGAAGCAAAAACTCCGAACACTTGCATCCATCTGTGCTAATGACAAGATAGCATTTCACTGGGATGCACAAAACTCACTATGTCTATCTGCACTTTTGAAGTGTTATTTCCACAAAATGTTGTCTTCTGTCTTCCTCAGAACATAAAGACTATGAAGCACAGAAGGGCTGAAGAGAAGGACAGTAACCAAAACAAAGATATCTTCTCAACTGAAAGCTTCTCTTTCCAAAGATAATGCTCAGTTATGTGTAAAGAAATGGTAAGGGACTGACACACTGAGTATTTTCTCCATGCAGTGAAACCAGACATCAACTTAGAGAACATGTATCAAATAAGATTTCCCATGACTAAACTTGGTGTCTTATTCAAAAGATGCACTTTCTGAAACAGAGTAGAACTACAATATGTATAATGCAAACCATATGGTAAGGATAGTACTCAGGTTGAGACTATTTTGAGACCTTTGCAATAGCTGAATTCAGAATTCAGCAGAGGTATAAACAAACCAAATGGTATTGACAAGCAGATAATAGGCAAACTGGACAAATTCAAGGTAAAAAGAATTGCAAAGTTGAACTTCCAGCAACAGATGGTAAGAGAGGAAACATCATCCACTAACAGTAAAGAAAGGTGATTTTATGGTATCATGAGATACTGCCATCAGGAGAAGTCATGTGGCTAAAAGCCACACTGAAATGTGTCAGTTGTAATACTGGTATAATAACATCTTGCATAAGTATCATTGCATCAGATACTGAGCAGTGATTTTGCTGCAAAAAAAAAAAAAAAAAAAAAAAAAAAGCAAAACAGAAAAACCACCATCCTTTTCCTTTTCAAACAACAGCAACAATTATCACTGATTTTACAAATTAGACAATTTCCCCTACTATTGTTCCAGGTTAAGCCTGTTTGTCTGAACCCTTTTCCTGTTACTGTAAAACATTTAATATGACTAGGTAAATAGGGGAAAAATGTCAAAGAAAGCAATTCACAGTAAAATTTAAACAAACAAAAAAGCAATTAAGTATTAGATAACGAGGCCAAATCTGGTAATTTCTGCAAGCACTAAAACTCACTCTATACCAAAGCCAGGTGACAATTTTATATTTTTCAGAAGTTTCTTTTTTGACCTAGATCAAATATTGAATTTGGCTCACCATACAGCCTCAGAAAAGCCATGCCAAGGGACAAGCCATGAAAGGGTGAAGAATACTCAATGTGGGAACATCAGAAATGCTTTAAAGGTCTTTCTGCTACTGACTTTGCATTGTAATGCCAATGGCCATCATCTTATCTATGCTCTTGCACATCAAATACGAGACTGCAGAGATAACCACTTGACTGTTAGGCATTTAATTAAGTGAATCCAAAGACTCATAAGGGAGAGGGAAAGTAAGTAAGCTCCAGGTTGAGCTTCTTTCTCTGTTTGCTCACTATAAAATCCTGTAGTTGTTGTGAATTCAGTAGTTTCAGAAAGAAACTGGATCCAGTGCCTCAGCCAAGAAGAGTCTCAGAGATGCATGTGAAAGGCTGAATCCAAGAGAAAGCCCAAAAATAATCTCTTATTAAGACAAAATAGTATAAAAAATAAATAATAAATAATAATAAAAAAAGATCACTGGTCATTTATGGATACACAAACACCAAGGTCAAATGATAAAATGCCTAAGTAAGTTGCTGACAGTTTGTAATTTTCTGGGTGATGAACTGTCTGGGTGGCAGGGCTCAAAGAGCCACTGTGAATGGCATCCTGTCCAGCGGGCAGGTGTTCATAAGTGGTGCTCCTGAGGGGCTCAGTTATGCTTAATATTGTGAACAGTGTCCAGGGGAGGGTATTGTGTGTGCCCTCAATAAGTTCACAGATGATATCAAATTAGACAGAATCTGCTGAGGGTATTAGAATCTACAATGACTTAGGTTGGAAGGGACCTTAAAAGTCATTTAGTCCCAGTCCCCCCGTGGAATGCTGGCTTCACCAGATCAGGCTGCACAGTGCCCCATTCAGCCTGGCTTCAAGGTTAGGAAGGTTTTGCAGAAGATTCTAGATAGGTTGGATCAATGAGCAAATTTCAATTGCACGACATCTAAGAAGGCCGAATGCCTGGAACTGCACTTTGGGTCATAACACCCCATGCAGTGGTAGAGGCAGAGGGAAGAATGCCTAGAAAGCTGCTCAGGCAAATGCGAGCCAGAAGCAACCTGGCTTGCATCAGAAATAGTGTGATTTGCTGGACCAGGGAAATTACTGTTCCCTTGTATACATGGTACAATGATGAAACTGTACGTTGAATACTCTGTTCAGTTTTGGAACCCTTCAATACAAGGAGGACCTCAAATTGCTAGAGTATGTGCAGAGAATATGACAAAGCTGGTGAAGGGACTAGATTGCAAGAGTTATGTAGAGTGGTTATGTAGAGGGAAATATGGCTGTCTCGTCTGGAGAGGAGGAGGTTGAGGTGAAACTTTATCACTCTTCATAGCTACCTGCAAGAAGGTGGCAGCAAGGAGGCTATCCGTCCTTTGTCTTGAGTGACAAATGATTGGACATGAAGAACAAGTCACAGGTTACACCTTAGAGGTTTAGGTTGTCTATTTGGAAGAATTTGTTAATAAAGAGGATTATCAAGCCTTGCTGCAGGCTGCTCTGGAAAGTAGCTGAATCTCCATACGTGGAGGTATTTAAGAGACATGTGGCACTAAGGGACTTTGTTCAATGATGGGCCTTAGTATGCCACATTTATGGTTGGACTTAGTGATCTTGGAAGAGTTTTTCAAGGTAGATGATTCTATGTCTGTGATTTTGAATTCATGTGCTTCTGTCACTCTTCTATGAATTCAGTATTGTTTTAAGACAGTAAACCTGCAAAATGTGTACGTCTGAGTGTACTGTTGTTCACATAAGTTTTACCCTGAGGTAGTAGCTCTTCACAAAAAAACAAGAACTCATGTTGACAAAAAGGATACTCATATTATATACAAGTATATAACTGACTAACTAGTTAGACAAGTTTGACACATGCAGGTAGCATACTCGTTCATTGCCCAGCATTTACAAGAGTTGCAACTGACTTTAGAGAAGCAAGAGTATACTTGGAAGACAGCTTTTTTAGATAGTAAGGCACCTAAGACTATATTCATCAGTGGTAGGTACATGCTGTATTGACATTGTAGGCAGTTTTCCTCCACACTAAACAGCTAAGAAAAAGATCAATAGGTCAGTCTGTGAACACCTGAACCCCATTAAGATTGCCGAATTCTAGAGTGCTCCACAATGAAAATTATGGGGTTGGAAACACATTCATCTGTGTAGCAGGACCTATGAAGCAGAATTCCTATTTATTAGATATAATTCCTCTTTACCTTATAAAACACGCATAGAAGAAACTGGAGCCGCCGTGAGGAAAATCATCTCTTAAATTGCAACTAGCACTGATTTCTTCTGAACAGCATTACAGCTGGCTTTTCCTGCAGCTGGAATAGATCCTACCTGGAGCACTGTTGGATATTTCAGAGTATGTGTATATGGGAAAATGAGGCAGCAGGATATGTACTTCTTTGTTGGAAAACTGAAATAACAGTATTACAACATTGCCTAGCCAATTGCATTTATTTCCAGTAAAGCGACTACTACACTTGTAGTTTGGTTGCATGCCAAGGCTGACAATGTGCTTTATAGATGCAGAAAATCATGTTAATAAAACTAGAAATTATAGTGCTACTATCCACAAGCACAGACTTCTCTATGACAGTATTGTTTACTTAAAAGTAAACATTATAACATTAATGCTAAATTGCTTGCCCAGATTTTAAAGCAAACCCAACCAATCAGTGTTTCTGCTTACTTGTCAGTTGCAGATAACTAAATATTTGCTTGTGAAGCCAAGCTGCTGTCTGCCAAATGCTCTCATTTAGTCCTTTTTTCCCCCCTCATTAAATAGATGCATTCTTAGTTTCTCAGTTTATTCTCTGACACCCTCCTAGAACTAGAAGCAGAAACGTCGCCCGTTATAATTTTTAGTGAAAACAATAGCACTAACAACAACAGGAACAACCAAAAAAAACCCACCAAAATCGTGTTGACAGATACTTTCATTAATTAACAGATTTTACTGACTGTCACAGATTCTCTTGGTAGGCCCAATAGCCTTTTCTACAGAAGAATGCACTGCACAGGTTTCCTTAGTAGAGATGGAGGAACTGAGGAAATGGAAATAAGTTGATTATTCAGTTGTGAGATATCACCATCTCTTTGCATGATAAGCACAAGTTTTATCTTAAATTACAGTCTCTTTCAGAGGCTCTCCTGAGTGATATGGCTGCATAATTTAACTTCTGAAGGCAACTAGGAGTTGGAATTGGAAACTAGTTAAGAGCAGGTCAGAGTTGTCCTAGCTTCCCTTCTTGCTGCACTGAACAGAAATGTGGTTGGTGTGGGGCAAAAATGAAGCTACCAGTGAATAAAACAGTTAGCTGAAAATCAATCAGTACTGATTGTTGTTCCATTCCATTTTTATCACTAAGCCCTCTATTCATCTTTATTAAACTCCCTACTTCTCACTGTCTACCTTCATTATTTAGTTTGATGAATTTTCCACTCCAGAGAACTTTGAGTATATAAAACTAAAGTATAGCATGCTTTTAATAGTTTTGAAAGAACAATTCTTTTAATTTGAGACTTTGACATAACTGTCCAATTTTTCATCCATTTGAGGCTGATTTTTGAGTCATGCACCCTCTTCATAAGCTTGAACAAATGGCACTTGACTGTTTCTCTCAGCAGCAAACATTTCCATATCTAGCTCTGCTTTTTCTGACTGCTGTCACCCTTGTCCATGTATGCTTTTGATTTTTCCAGACAACAAAGCTGTTATTGGCTCCTTCATTTCCTTTCCATGTGTGCTTAATTAACAATGACACCCTCCAAAGTAGTCAGAATCCTTTAGGCAGAGCACTTAAAATCCTGGGCTTTAAGAGGGTCACATGTAACGAAGCAAGGGAATCTGAATAGCTGTCTGGAGAATAGAATCCTGGATGGAAAGTAACAGAAGCACAAATGAAAAGGAGTTTTTCTATTTGTTTAAGTAATTTATAGCGTGCAGTCAAACCCAAGAGATAGATTTTAAATTTAGCAGTAGGATGTCTGTGGTCTAGTTTCCAACTGTAGTAGCAAGTCATTGTGGCCAAGTGACATCCAAAAAGTTAAAAATACTGTTGCAATATTTTGCTTGTGGTAAAGGAAAGCACACTGGTTTAAAATCTAGTCTTACCATCTGTGGCATGGAGGACACTGGTTATAAATTTATGTAAGTTCATTAATGGTCTGCTTTTTTTTCTGCATTTTCTGCAGTTGTCCCAGTAACACAGAGTAAAACAGTGGTAAATCAGAATGGAGGCACTCTATCCATGTAAAACGTAGTAAATTACACCAGACAGAAATGCTCTTCCTCTCTCCCAATTCACTATCTGTATTATTTTTTTAACACAAGTGGATGGCAACCCTGCCCATCTCATGGGAAGCTTGATGACCTTTACAGTCCCCTCCAACCTAAGCTGCATTGTGATTCTATGATTTTATGATTCTGTGATTAAATGTGCACAAGTTTTAAGCAGTCACTGTTGCTCCTGTGTCTGGGAGATGAGAGGTATGCCTGTTTATCTGTCTTTTGTACAATCCTGATAAAAGAGCAGTTAGAGAGGAGTTGATGAATACTCTCAGAAAGAATACACTTCATCCAGGCAGAGTTCTGACTGTTACTGTTGTAGTTTTAGTAAAAATAGGCAATTGCAGTGGACAATAATGATCACAGAGCTCTGCAGAAAGGCTAATTACTGGGTGTGCATTTTGATATATGCAAGGGCTGCATTTAGAAAAATTTTAAAGACATTTTCTGTATATCATTTTCCTCCAGTTGCATTCAGGACATTTCCACATCTCACATGATCTCATCTGGTTTCTTTAAACTGTATAGTCTTAACTTGATGTGAGAGTATGAAAACTCAGAAAAGAAGTTGCAAAGAACAAACAGTTGAGAGAATCAGACTATCCACTTTAGATTACAAAGGGTGATCTGCATTACTCAAATGGTGAAATTTTTAATAATTTTCATCAACATTAGTGTTGCCAGTCCAGGAGTGTATTAATTCTTTATGATTCTAATGGCCTGACTCTATATGCCCCTGATTGAACTGCATGGCAATTAGCTCTGGAGCTGTGTTGACCTGTTTGTGCTCTTTTTCATCTATCAATCAATAGTAATAAAAAAAAGTAAGATCAATTTCAAAACCTCTTACAACCGAATAAGAAATAAGAACCATACTGACTTCTTCAGTTATCGTTCTGGAAGAATGACGGTGTAATGACACAAACAGAATGGAACACATTTAGCAATCTGTGCTGGGAATACTGCAGTAGCAGCATAGGGTCTGGATGTGAACATTCACAGCATCTTTTGGTTTGTGAAAGTGTCGAAGTTGTACAAATAGAACAGAAAACAAAAACTGCAGAATACCTGTAGGAAAAGACAGATATTTCAGAGGAAATGCAGGAACTTCTGCATTATCTAGCAAGTTCCTTAAAAGGACATGAAACATAATCTGTTGTACATATGTTCTAGATTTTATAGAAAAGACTGTGAGAAATATTTTCAGAGACTGCTGGGATATAGTCAAGATTATGGCAGCTTCCCATAAGAACATGTGTTTACCAGCTCCAACTTCCTTTTGAAACTTCTGAAACACTATAAAGAATTGCTTTCATGAATAACTTTTTCTTTTTTTTCTTTTATTTTTGAACAGGCAGAACAAACAGGATATCTTGGTCATGAGAATCACAGTGCAATCATTAAGTACATGCAGCTTGTTTATATAACGATTATGCCCACAATTATTCATATGAGCATTCCTGTTTCTATATACCCTAAAACTTTCAATCACTGTTGTCTCTTTTTTCATTCTTCTGTTGAATACTTCCATCCATCAGAGGAATAGTAAAGTGACAAGTACTGAAACCATGACAATCTGTAAAAAATGTACATAGAATGCAAAATCAGTGCTTATCTCTGGTTTGGTTTTAGTTGTCAGTGATGGACACCTGACATTTCCAGCATTATGATAACCAGTAAGTGTCCAAAATATGAGGGCTGCTCTGAAAGTAATGCCTCCTATATTATTATGTTGGTAGGTCGGTTCATGATGTCAGTCAGATGTAGACAGTATGACAGTAGAAACTGAACCCTCCCACCAATGTCCCATTACATACAGTGGCTGTGAGCACAGTGAAGCAGCGAGTAGTGCACTTCAGAAGAGGTGACAATGACACTGGTCATCTCAGGTGCTGCAGATCTGAATGAGTGTGACATGCAGGCTCTTGTGCATTGCTGGCATAATGGCATAAGCTACTGGTAGTGACTATGTTGAAAACAGTATCCTGTAGCTGAGAATTTGCTCTATCAAATAATGTTATCCTGCTTATTTTATCTGTTGCATTTTTCAAGGAAATAAATAGGAGGCACTGCTTTTGGAGCAACCCATTTCTTTTTATTCATTTCACACGAATTTATATGCTAGCAAAATAACAAAAATAATAACTTGGTTAGGGAACACTTAAACACAATGGAAGCCCATAAGCCTGTGGTGTCTGCTGTTTTGCACATATTAGTGTTGCATCTTGGTGAATGATCTCAGTGTGAGGCTACTCTCTATTATCACTAAAAATTAACAGCAACTGCGAGAGGTTCCTGAAGGCTAAAGGAGAGCAAATGTAACTTTTGTCTTCAGGAAGGGCAAGAAGGAAAATCTCATAAAACTAACAGGTCAGGGTCACCTAAATCTCTAGAAATCTGATAGTGAAAATCATCCTGTTAAGTACCTGCAAAGAGATGAAGGCCAAGCAGGGGATCTAGAGTAGTGTGCATTAACTTATTATGAAGGGGAAACCACGCCTATCCAACCCAGCTGCATCGTCATCTATGATGTGGTGACTAGCTTGGTGAATGATGGAAGAGCAGTTTACAGAAGCTTGACATTGCCTCACATAACAGAGAATTGGGGATCATAGAATCCCAGAATGGCTTAGGTTGGAAGGGACCTAAAGGCTCATCAAGTTCCATCTCATCTGCTAGAGGCAGGGCTGCCAACCACTTAGATCAAGTATTAGATCAGGTTTCCCCTTGTCCTATCATAATCTACCCTTGTAAAAAATTGATTTCCCTCATGTTTATAAACTTTCTTTGTATACTAGAAGGCCACAACAAAGCCTCCCTGAAGCCTTCTCTTCTCCAGGCTAAACTAGACCAGTTCTTTCAGCCTGTCTCTGTAGGAGTGGTGCCCCAGCCCTCTGATCATCACCTTCCGTTGGACCCTCTCCAAAAGCTTCACATCTTTCCTTTATTGTGGGCCCCAGACTTGGATGCAGTACTCCAGATTAGGCCTCACATCCTCACAGAAAGCTGATTAAGGGTGAGGACATGTAGGCGTATTCAAATCTGACCGAATATTCTGGACCAGAGTGTTATGGTCAATAGTGCAATGTCTAGTTGAGGGCAAGTCGGCAGTTGTGTATCCCCAGGGGCAGTTAAGCAGATCTGAACAGTGGAACAGAATGCACTCTAAATTTGAAGATGATAAAATACTGGAATGAATGGAGGGCACACCAGATGAATGTACTGTCACTCAAAGGTGCTTGGGAAAGACTGGAAAGGTAAGGAGTGTCCTGAAGTTCAGCAAAGGGAAATACAAGGCCCTGAATCTGGGGAGATAGAACACCATGCACCAATATGCACTGGAAGATGACCAGCAGAAGACAAACTCTGCAGGGAAGGATCTGAGAGTCCTTCTGGCTATGAACCAGCAACGTGCCCTTATAGCAAAGAATGCCAGAAGCCTTTTAAACTGCATTGGGAAGACCATCAGCAGCAAGTGAAAGAGGTAAACCTTTCTGCTCTCCCCAGCAAGGCCACATCTCAGGTGCTGGGTGCAAGAATGATATGGCTTTCTTAGAGTAAGTCCGGCCTAGAGACACTAAGATGGTTCTGGGACTGGAATCTCTTTCA
Source organism: Cyrtonyx montezumae (assembly GCF_038088225.1). Classification (NCBI taxonomy): domain Eukaryota; kingdom Metazoa; phylum Chordata; class Aves; order Galliformes; family Odontophoridae; genus Cyrtonyx; species Cyrtonyx montezumae. Next base: position 14,331,766 of record NW_027072035.1, read on the forward strand.
TTTGAAGAGAGGCTAACAAAAGTTGGGAGTGTTCAGTTTAGAGAAGTCTTGGGAGAACCTTTTCCATGTGTATTAATAAATGATGGAAAGTGCTGAAGAACAAGGAGCGAAGGCTCTTTTCAGCAGTGCTCACTGACCAGACAAGCTGAAACACATGACAATCCAACTGAAGACAACACTTTTTTACTGTGGCAGTTGAAAACTGGAACCGGTTGCCCAGAGGCATTTTGAACTCTCTGTTTGTGGAGACCTAACAGAATATGGTCTTTAGCAACCTGTTGTAGCTCACTTCTGCATGGGCAGAGGCCTCTGTGCTAGCTATCTCCCAGGAGTACCTTCCAGCCTAAACCGTTCTGTGCTTCCAAGCTGAAACACTCTTACATTATTAGCCATAATGTACCCTGTCTTTTCCCAAGAAAGTGGATTTTCATTTTTCTAGAGTTGATTTTTTGAATGCAAAATATAAAACTTCAGTATTTGCTGTTGAAATTTCTTGTAAGTGCACTGTTTGCCTCAAATGTCTTTTTTTTTTCTAATGTCTCAAATGTCTCTTTTTTTTAATAAAATTGAGATATTTCATGTAAGAAAATCAAGTATATTTTATGGATAAGATATTGATCTTAGTATTGAAAAAGCGGCCCTTTTACACTTTAATAAATTTATGCTTCAAGTAATTAGCTTTAAAAATAATAATAATTAAAAAGATAGTTGTTTCTAGTAAACTTAGATCATTGGATTTTAAAATAAGACAGCTTGAATCAAATCAGTAGTTTTCACATAGTCTAGTACTCTCTACATTGAGCAGAAATGCTTCTGCATTATAGATCCCTGCTCCACAATATATTTAATGGGAAATTAAATGTATTATGGAGGGCAGATCTAAAATGCAAATCATAACTGAAGGTAACATGAGTTAAATATACATTCATAGAACAGCTTAAAGGGAGAAGCAGAAGCTCACTGCCATTTAAAGACCCTTTTTAAACAAGTGAAGGGAATAGCTACCATGCCCAAATAGGATCAGTGACTGGCAGGAAGTAGTATTCTGCAGCTTAGGTAAATTGAATTAAAATATCAGTGTAAATAAATTAAGTAGAACTACAGGATAATTTCTACACTTGACCAGTTTAATGTCCTTTGACAAAAAAGTAAAAAATAAAAAGAAGTCTAAGATGAATGGCCAGTACATGATCTTCTCTCTGGAGTAAAAGCTCTTTTTCGTATATGGAATATTACTAAATAGGGAACATAAAAAAATTATTGGTTATATGTAAATTATGGTTCTTATCTGTGAAGCTCCTGACTACATGCAACACCATAGCGCTGTGCTTGGCACTTCTGTGACAGCACTGCTTTTCTTACTAGCATGAGCTGGTTGGAGGATAAGTGGAACCAGTCACCATTCAGAACCAGTCCCAGTTCAGTTTCTAATGCAAATGACTGCTGTAAGCTGAAGTAAATGACACCACATGGATTGGATTTGGATTGCATCAAAAGCACCACCTGTGTATTCTACCCTAAGGGTGCAGTCTTCAGCTACTATCCTACTATGTATTTTTTTTTCTAGATGACTGCAAAGAGTGGTGTTATGGAAATAAGTTAGAGTAGTGGATGTAGTACAGAATAATGCACAATACCGCTGTGTGTTGTAGTGAGGTTGCTGACTAGTCTTTCCCTCTGTTTCTACATGCATGTGCAGATGTCATTTACAGAGGTGAGTTGTTCAATCTGTTTTTATTCTGGATGTTTCTGAATCTTGAAGACCACAGAAAAAGTTAGCTGTTGGAAAATATCTGAAACCACTGACATATGAGCTTCTTACAGTGAAGGAATACTAATGTTAGATGACTGTAGGATATTTCATACAAAGAGTTAATAGGCTTGTAGTAGTTCCAAGGGTAAAATTAACCAAATCAAATATCTCATTTTTGACAGATGAGTCAACCTCTTATTTATTTTGATCTTTTAATTAGTACTAAGTAGACAGTACATTAGCTTTTCTTCTAGTTTGAATCACATAAGCTGTTTCAGTTTTAAAGTAACAAATACTGATTTCCAGCTTCAAAAGTTTCCCTGTCAAGGTTGATTGAAACATACTTATTTTTCTAGGCCTTGTTCCAGAAATCTCCAGTGCATGCATTCTGGTTTAATGCTTAGAATCCAGTTTTCTTTCTTCTTGAATCTTGAAGGAAATATAAAACTATGAGGAGGAGAGTATTGTTTTATCATGAGGAATCTGGAGTGATTCTTTTCGAGTACATGCCTTTCAAGTTGTGTTCCCTGCTAACAACTCTTCAGTTAGATCACTTAGTAACCTGAATACTGATCACACTGATGCTAGATTGCTGTTTTCTTTTGTGTACAAGGAAGACTTGCTGCCTTCTACTATTAAATGTGATGGCTGTTTATAGAAGCACTAAATGCCTAAGTACTTAGAAAAGTAAGAGGGAAGTAATTACCAACAATCAAGTAGTTACTCCTTGCCCCAAGTTGGGTAAAGTCCTAGTCACACAGCTATTAATGAAAAAGTAGAGCTCAGATGTCATTCTTAGAGTAAGTTTTTGCTTCTGGAATAAATTACCTGGAGTACTATTCAGTGCTTAAAAACAAAGAAATGAACAAAAAGCATGAGAAACTGTGTGTCAGTAAGAATGCTGTACCATCATTGTGAGACCTGATGCATATGTGACTGGTACAGTGCCAGTCACAGTAGCTGTTAAAAATAATTTATGTTAGAGTGCCTCAAATTGTCAAGGATTTTCTGTGCAATTCATGAGAGTAGAAGATTAAGCAAGCGTACCACACAATATTACTGACTTTAGCATGACATCTTTAAAATAAATAAACTCCACTAAGACTGCATTGGATGCAAGGTTGGATGACTGTGTGATCCTGAGATGTATGTAAAAGGCTACAAGTCTCTTTATGTTTGACCAGAAAAAAAATACATTTGTTCTCATCTAAAAATCTGCTCTGAATATGCAGTGACTGAATATGCATATGACTTCATGAGGAAAAGAACTGGGCTCAGTATTTGCACCTCTGGAGGGCTGCAGGTGGATTGTTCCTGCATGTCTGGTATGCAAGGATTTGTAAATCTTAATCTTCAGAAATGTATATTTTAGAGTTTTTTGTTTATTTTTATTTTTTTTAATCACTGTGCTTCGCTGCATTCCTTCTTCTCATCGTATCAGTGTAGCTTGAGCAATGATGATAACTGTGTGCTGATTAAAAACAGTGCTTTTACTTTGACTTGCTTTAGAAGTACAACACTGTTTATAAATTGCTGCTGTGAACTTTTAAACTCAGGAAAACTTCTGAATAAATGTGATAAGGGATATGGCAGTCCCAGTCTTAGAATTTATTCTTCTATTGAAATAAATCACACAATTTTTCAGCCTCACTCTTAACTTCTCATTTTTTTCTTATAACAAGTTGTTATTTAAAATTCATCTTTACTCTTTAAAATCTCATGCTCCTATTGAGCTTTCTCCTTTATATTTTTATATTTTAAAGTTGACTGGACAGATAATTTCCTTAGCATGATATATTTTTCTTGGCTTACACTGAAGGAAGAAAAGTAAATAGAACAAACTCGAACAAGAGAGGTTCAGTTGGTGAGAGACAAACCAGACACTGAGCAGTACAAGTAATAGAAAAAAAATGTTATTACACATAATTAGAAAAAAAACTTTGGGAGCCCTAAAAGGGAAGAAAAATTGGTTAATGCTTCAGACTGCATTGTACTATCACAAATCCTTGTATGACTTAATAGTGTTATCATACTCTAATTGTGTCAGGAGGTCATTTTATTTGAATGCATAAAACTGAAGTGATACTCTTCAGAAGCAAATGACTCCTCATTTCTGCTGCAGTTATCTCCCATTACAATCTTGTCTGTTTGAATACTTACTGATCACATTCAAGCAGTCTTCCCCTTAGAGTTAATGAACGAAATGTAAATATGAATAAGAAGCTGGCATTTTCTAAAAGTGCATCTATGTGTAGTATTTAAGTACTGCTCACACATGTGACACAGAGATGAACGTGCAAGCTTCTTGTGTCTTTGCTGCTTTCTTCTTATGTTCTCCATTATTACCTGCAGAGATGCCATCTACATTTGGTGAATAAAGATTTTCAGTTGCTCTAAGAAACTCCTGCAAAGCTTCAGATATGATCTCTGATGTCCACTGTAGTGTCGTTTCATCACATTTATTGTTTAATTGGATTATGCTTGTACTGAGCATCTCTGCCAATTGTTAAGGACAGAAACAGACACAAAGAGACAAATGCAACACCTCTCCAAAAGAACAGTCTTCAATAAAAGACAGCATGCAGCTAGACAGCAGGGAACAGACACAGCAGTAAGAAAAGTATGATGGCTGTAGAGGCAATGGTCTAAGCCAAGATGAGCTGTGCTAAGACCCTGTGCTGTGTTTGGGCCAGAGAGCCCAAGTTTTCTTGATTTCATTCAATAATGCAGTTACTATATTCCCTGATTATGGCAGTGTTCCTGAATTTGTTACAGAGCTTTTCTTAGGCCATATAGTAAAACAGCAAACATAGTACAAAGACTAATTTCTGGTAGAAGTTCACCTTTTCATTGAAGTATGAAGATGGCAGAACTGATGTCAGAATTCTGGGTATTTCCTACTGCTGACAAATAATGTGCCTTCATGAACTGTAGATTTGAACTGAATGACAGGCTTTTCACTGCTATGTATTTAAAATAATGCAAAAGTACACTGTTCCATTTGTTTTGACAGAAAAAAAACCTTAGTTTGATTCTCTACATATTTATTAATGTTAGGGAGAAAAAAATCAGATACTTACCAGATTTCAAGCATTGAAACATATATTATATGTTTATTTTCAATATATAAAGCCTCTTCTGTCTGCCCATGAAGCTTGTTCATCTTGAGCTACCATAGCATCTTATACTTAGGAAAGGTTAAAGTGTTTACTTCTTTATCTCAAACCTACAACTGTAAAGCATAGTATTATCACATAATAAAAAATAAACCATGATGACATTCTGAGAATTAAAGTTTAAGCCTTTAATATTAACTGTGATTAAGGAAACAGTCTTTTGTCAGCTTCTATAGAAGTATTCACATCTGATTTAATTTCCATTTGATTGAAAGTTTAAGTAAATCCCCAAATATTTTGGTTTAATAGTGATGAAATGTAGAAAATAAAATCCCATGTGGCATTTAGCGGGATTTCCAATTTACCACTGAATTAGCCATTTAATTGATAGTGAATCATAGAACCACCTAGACTGTAAAAGCTCTTCAGGAACACCAAGTCCAACCATGAACCTGAATTGGCACTGAGGGATGTCATTCAGTGATGAATGACAAATTCACTGAATGACATTGAGGAAACTGGATCTAGAGATGTGTGTGGTTTTAAAGAATCAGTGGCAGGCCCATTAGGACACTTGTGTTTCTGTACATATAGAGAGAACAAGAGTGCACATGACAAGTAATTTTATAGAATATCATACACTGTCTAATGTACTACGGAGCCTAGAATTCAGACTTAACAGAACGAACTGAAAGCACTTGCTGTTAATGAGACTCACCTGACTCATCCTGCAAAACAGTACTGCCAAATTAAGCAGGCTCAGAAACTGAACTCAGAGGAGAGGAACTGAGGCCCTAGAGGTCATAACATGCATTCACTTTTCTGTTCAGAACTTTGAAAAGCTCTGAGCATAAGAAAGAGAAGGTATCCTGGTTATACTCATGGTTTCACCAGTGACTGACATAACACTTCTGGCATTGGCTACACAGGCTGCACATCACCATCTTCAGCCAGGAAAGGGCACCTTATAGGATTCCACAGGGTGCGAGAGTAGGTTATAATAAAGAAGATAACTTTCCTTAATATAAACTAAATTTAGTTTTCAAAGCAAGAAAGAGAATAATGCCCCTCTGCAGAATTATGGTGATCCGAATGCAATATTTGGTGCAGACAACACCAGCCTGGGAGAGACTGTTGATCTGCTGGAGAGTAGAAAGGCACTACAGAGGGACCTGGACAGACGGAATCAATGAGCCAAGATAAAATGAATGAGTTTCAATAGGGAAAAGTGTTGGGCCCTGCATTTTGGTCACAGTAACCCCAGACAACCTTACAGGCTTGGGAAGAAGTGTCTGGAAAGCTGCCTGACGGAAAGGGACTTTGGTCTGGTGATGGACAATGGGCTGAATATGAGCCAGTAGTGTGCCCAGGTGGCCAAGAAGGCAATGGCATCCTGGCCTATCACGAACAGTGTGGTGAGCAGGACTAGGGAAGTAATCCTCCTACTGTACTTAGTGCTGATGAGGCCCCACCTTGAGTACTGTGTTCAGTTTTGGGCACTTCAATACAGAAAGGACATTGAGGTGCCAGAGCATGTAGAAAGAAGGGTAACAAGAGTTGTGAAGGGCTTGGAGAATATGCCCTATGAGGAGTGACTGAAGGAGCTGGGGCTGTTTAGTCCATGGAAGAAGAGAATAAGGGGAGACCTTATTGTTCTCTTCAAACACCTGAAAGGTGATTGCGGAGTTGGTCTATTCTCACTGGTGACAGGACAAGGGGAAATGGCCTGAAGTTGCACCAGGAAAGGTTCAGGTTGGATGTAAGGAAAACCTTATTAACAGAAAGGGTAGTTAAGCACTGGAACAGGCCCCCCAGGGAGGTGGTTGAGTTACTAGCCCTGAATGTGTTTGAAAACTGTTTGGATGTGGTGCTCAGATGCATGATTTAGCAGTGGGTTGTTAGGGTAGTATGGTTAGGTTGAGGCTGAAGTCAATGATCTTGAAGATCTTTTCCAACCTGAGCAATTCTATGAGTCTATGATACTAAACTGGCAATTTTTTTCACTTTCTCAATATCGTGGAAGAAATTTCCTTCAAAACCGATGTGTTATGCTGCTGTCCAGGAGAAAAAATGTGATCTACAAGTATTTTTAAAATATTTCATAAGTATTCTAATTTTTAACCATACTGTTTGGTTTCTCCATTTAGGGGAAAAGAATTCTTACGGCTGTTGGTCCTGGTGAAACTTGCATTTTTCATGCTGCAGTAGGAAATCTAAAATACACATAGGTAACACTGTATCACACTACGCTTGTAGTTCAAACGTCTCTTTCCTCCCCATCACAACAATAAATTCTGACGCGTTTTTAAAATTTAAAAGAAGAAAAATATTTGTTATTTGTTCGTTATCTCTTGGATGCCAACGTCTTATTTCAAGAGCCAAAACTATTGCAACGGATTGACAGGGCACTGTTTACTTTTGCAAGGTCCTCCCAAGGTTGAATTTATGATTAATCACAGTGCACAGCCCTTGTAAGCAAAAAGAACTCTGAAATTAAGATTTCATCAATATGTTCTGCTAATTAATTTTTTTATTTCCTTGTTTATTGAAATGGTAAAAAAAACAACAACGTATAATGTCAATGGACTGAAACAAAAACAAAAACAAAAACACAACAGCCAAACAAAAGGGAAAAATAAAATGAATGACATTTCATACCAAGAAATGAATAAGTTATACCAAAAAGCACAATCTGGCTTATTAATTGTTAATAAAATAGAATGTGTATTGGTGGGAAATCTGCCACTGATAGATTTTGGAGCTCTGGATGTACAAAATCTCACACTGTAATTGGACAGTTGGTAACTTATTCACTGCATGACTCTGAGCTTTGAAAACATTTTCTTAAACAAGAAATCTTCAAAGAAGTCTTCCAATGTGTTTATTTTGAATATCAGTAATTTAATACTAACACTAAACTAATAAACTAATGCACACAGATCAGAAGATTGTATACAGTGAAACTCTCCCTGGAGAATTGTGATTGAGCAGAAATATCGGGAATTAGCATTTCTCAGTTACTTTCGAAACATGAAATCTGTCAGAAAAAAAAATCTTAACAAAGCAAGCTTAAAAGATAACCCATCTTTTTCCTGTACTTCCTGAAAAAAAAAAAATAGGGAAGAATAAAAGGCACTTTCTCCTCCTAAGTGACCCTGCTTTGAGAAAACAAAACAAAACATAACAAACAAACAAACAAAAAAACTTATTCATTATTACAAGAAAACCACATTGAAAATTGAATTTATAACTTTGCAAGTGGAAAATTCAGTTGCTGAACCAAGACAATCAGGTTGAGTGATGATCTGGTGTTTTTTTGTTTGTTTGTTGGTTTGTTTCCATAACTACCTCTGAATTCAGTAAATTCTACAGCACAATTAGATTTTATTTCATGTTACCTATCTGTTCTACTTTAAATATCAGTGGTAATGCAGGAAGTTCATAAATGTGAATACTCAAGGGGCTTACACGCATCACTGAGAACAGTAAAATGAATGGTTACACATCTGCAGTCTGAACTCTGAGATGAACACAAGCAAATCGTGAATGCGCATTTTTCAAGAGATTGCGCTCATTATTTTCCATTGACTCATGGCTGTTGGCAGAAATGAATAATACATTTTAATACAGCATAGAGGTTCAACAATCAAATCCAGAGATTATATACGGGAATATATCCATCTTCTATGCATACATAATGTTAAAGCTATAGGTTGTCATCTGTTTTTAATACTAAAACACCAAATAATTTATAATGCAAAACTGTAAAATATATATAGAACACTGCATCAATCATGTACAAGTACTAGTGCTGTTCAACATTTCTGTAAATCCTCCATTAAACTTAGATTTGAGACTGAACCAAAGACTTATATGAATCAAGTCATGGTTGCTTGGAACACTGAAAGAAAGACATAAAATGCTGCTCTTTTTCAGGTCAAGATTATTTGCAGTTCACATCATTATTTCAAAGAAAACCAGAGACTGAAATACAGCACACTCCACATTAAAGACAATGCTTACTTTTTTTCCTTAATACAGGAGGCAAACTACTTAATGGCAATTGAGATATTGGCTGACTGGACTCTTAAATTATTTGATGCCACGAGTACTCTCCTAACATAAGCAAAGACACAGCAGAGCTTTACTCAGTCATTTAGTAACACTGTCACATAAGAAGGAATAAATATTTTAATACTAACAGTCTTGCTTTGCATTTATGCATTCCATATCAAGTCCCAAAATGGGCCACAAACCATTAAACAAAAAACCTCTTTGATATATATATAATGCACAGAACAATTACAGTTCAACTGCTGTATCTGCAATGGCTGCCGAGGGTGCACAGCTCACCTTTCACCTAAAATGGATCCACAGTAACATAAAATTTCACCAATGTACAGAAGCACCACATTGGAATGTGTATAGTGTGCTTGTATTTACTTGAGGAGAACTTTAAAAAACACTGATTTTCAGGAAAATAAAATATAACACTGAGAAAAGGAATGGTGGTATATTATCCCCAATTAACCTGAGAAGAAAGGGATCCATACACATATGTATGACTTACTCCTTTAACAACAGCTTACTCCAGGTACAACTCTAAAAGTACTCTGCCATAAAAATGTTCACAACTTCTAAAGTATTTTGGCAAAAGTAATAAGTATTCAACATCTGTAGAGCTGTTGCAAGTTCCTGAGCTCCACAAATAATAAAAAGATACCTTCTTTTTGGTAGCCTAGTTCTCGTGTAAAAATCCTAGTAATGGCATCCACAGGGAACCAGAAACTTGGCCCTAAAGTAAGATGGAGCAGCAAAAGGCTTATTTCAAGCACCACTGCTAATGTAGGCTCCAACTCTCATGTTAGGATGAAATCAAGCATAGCAGAGCTCAGTATTTCCAAACCACGTGTTGGCTTTGGGGGAGGTGGGGAATTCTGTGTCAACAGTTTTAATAGAGCAGATGTGACTCACTGCACTCTCATTTAGAAATCAGAAACTCAGGTCTCTCTTTTTTCCACTGAATCAATGGCAGCAGCACTGCGGGCTGTAGCACGGGAGCAGCAATCCTTCAGAAGATGTTTCTGGTGTTAGTAAAATCAGTTAGACTAAATCATATGATCTGACACTGCAATTTCATGACATGAAACTCAAAAAAACTCGCTGTTTGTCTCTTCAGTGCCATGCAACACCCTTACTCGACACATCTTCTACAACTCATGCTTTCTATGATTCATGGATCACAGAAGAAAATCTGAAATTAATTTAATCAGTACACTATCCCTATAAATCCTCATTTCTTTTTCTTTTTGTCACTGAAGAACATATTTCATTTATAAGAGTTGTCTCAACAAACCAAGTAATGGGAGATATCTTTGCTCAACACATTTTGAATACTGACAGCATCTGTTAGATCACGTTTGTTTTGTTTGTTATCTACTTTAAAGATCGGAAAAAGGTATTTTCCATTTTCTTATATTGCTCATTTAAATTCCTCAGCCCAATTCAATAATCATCCATTAGAATTACAACACCTCATAGTCCCACTGGGGCCTGTTCAATTGCTTTGAAAAATGCACTGGGAAAATACTAACGCCAAATGGTACTCTCTTAAGTTTACAACATTCAAATGCTGTATTAAAACTCAGAAACTTAGAACTTGCCTCATTTTCATTTGCCTGCCAAAACATATATCCTGCATTTTGTCCTATGATGATTTTTTTTTTTTTTTTGCTTCATGTTAGCTTTAATCATAAATTCAGTGAAAACTCCTATGTAAGTAACATTCCATTGCAGGGTCACAATGTATGCAGTGTATCCTGGGATCCTGCAGTGTATCCTGGGATGTGGTGTCCTGGTGAGCAGCCAGCAGTACTCATTCTCCCATCTGGCAAATTGGTCAGCCTTGGGCGGGGCACACGGTGCGAAGCATAATGTGTAAGGAGACTGTGGTGAAAAGCAGCCCCAAACAAGCAGACCCTGAAGGTTAAGGCTTTTTCCCAAAATTCACTCTCCTCGTTACTTAGATCAATCCTATTTCATTTGAGATTACTGAAGTAATTATAGAAATTTGGTTGCATGCATGTAATCACAGAATCAAAGAACTGTATGGGCTGGAAGGGACTTCTAGAGATCGAGTCCAACCCCCCTGCCAAAGCAGCTCCTAGCCCAGGTTGCACAGGTAGGCGTCCAGGCGGGTCTGGAACGTCTCCAGAGAAGGAGACTCCACCACCTCTCTGTGCAGCTGTGCCACTGCTCCGTCACTGCACTGGGAAGGAGTTCCCATGCACATTTGTGCGGAACTTCCTATGCTTCAGTTTGTGGCCATTTCCCCTTGTCCTGTCACCACACACTACAAAGAGTCCAGCCTCGTCCCTTTGCCTCCCGCTCCTTAGATATTTATAGATGTGGAACAGATCCTCTTTGAGTCTTCTTTCACGTTTCCTCATCAGAGAGGTGCTCCAGGCCCTTTAGCATCTCTGTAGCCCTCTGCTGGACTCTTTCCGGGAGATCCCTGACTTTTTTGTATTGGGGAGCCCAGAACTAGACACAGCACTCCAGGTGAAGCCTCACCAGGGCAGGGTACAGGGGAAGGATCACCCCTCTAGACCTTTTGGCCATGCTCTTTTTAATACACCCCAGGATGCCAATTGTCTTCTTGACCACCAGGACACCCAGGTCCCTCTCCTCAGAGCTCCTCTCCAGCAAGTCATGCCTGAACCTGTACTGGTACATGTGGTTATTTCTCCCTAGGTGCATGACCTTTTTGAAGACCGGAGTGACATTGGCTATCCATCAGACTCCAGGCATCTCTCCCATTTTCCGAGACCTCTCAAAGATAGCGGTAAAGCAGTGACCTCTGCCAACTCCCTCAGGAAACATGGATGCATCCCAGCAAGGCATTTACATACGCTGATGTTGCCTAGACACTCTCGGACCATCTCTTCCTTCATCAATAGGGAGCCTTCAATTCCCGAGACCCTCTCTCTTACCTCCAGGGTCCAAGAGTCCCGAGAGAGAGTTCCCACAGTGAAGACAGAAGCAAAGAAGGCATTCTGTATCTCCTCCTCGGCATCCCCTGATACCAGAACACCCGCTCATGTAGTAGGGGACCCACATTTTCCCTGCTCTTTCTTTTGGTACTGACATACCTACAAAAAATTTCATATTATCCTTTATCTTCTTTGCCAGATCCAATTCCAGGTTGGCTTTGTCCTTCCTCATTGCATCCCTGCAAGTCCTGACAACATTCACATTCTCTTCCCAAGTGGTCAGAGGAAGGTCAGACCTTCCTCTTCCCTTTGAGTTTATGCACGAGCTCCCTGCTCATCCACACAAGCCTCCTGCCACCCTTGCCTGATTTCTTACTCACAGTGATGCTCCAATCTTGAGCTTGGAAGAAGAGCTGTTTAAATGCTGCCCAGCTCTCACAGGCCCCCTTACCTTCTAACACCCTAGCCCACAGGATAGCTCCAAGGAGGTCCCAGAAGAAATCAAAGTCAGCTCTCCTGAAGTCCAGGGTAGCAATCCTACTTTTTGGTTCGCTTCTTCCACTCAGGATCCCAAACTCCACCATCTGGTGATTGCTACATCCCAAGATGCCCCCAGCCTTTACTTCCCTAACAAGCCCATTCTTATTAGTAAGAACAAGGTCCAGCAACACCCCATTCCTCATCAGCTCCTCCACCACCTGCATCCGAATGTTATCTTCAACACACTGCAGGAACCACCTGGAGTGCGTGTGCCTGGCCATGTTGCTTTTCCAACAAATATCTGGATGATTGAAGTCCCACATAAGAACTAGTACCTGGGATCATGAGGCTTCTTCTGGCTGCTTGTAGAAGGCCTCTTCAACATCCTCCTCCTGATCAGGGGGCCTTACAATACACCCCCACACAAGCCTGCCCCTTAATTCTCACCCACACGCTCTCCATTGCTACATCACCCTCCCCCAGGTGAAGTTCGATACATTCTAGCTGCTCTCTCACATAAAGAACTACTCCACCATCCTGTCTTTCCTGAAGAGCATGTAGCCATCCATGGCATCATTCCAGTCACGTGAGCCATCCCAACAGGTCTCCGTGATCACTATGAGATCGTGGCCTTGCAACCACATGCAGACCTCTGATTCTTCCTGTATTCTTCCTGTTCATTTCCTATGCTGCATGCATTAGTATGCAGACACCTTAGGGAAGCAGCAAGTGCAGGTATCCCTAAAGGGACACAATGGTAACTTCTCTGGGGAGTCCTCACAAGATCCTACAGGACAATCCAGAGGTATTTTCCTGCAATCTCCTACAGTGACAACATCCCCAAGCCCTTCTCTGTCCCACTGACCACCACCCTCTTACCCCATCAAATCCAGTTGGCAACACTGAACTATTCATTCCACCCTAGTGAGTAACATTTTCTCCCCTTCCCCCTTCATACCTAGTTTAAAGCACACTCAGTGAGCACCACCAGCTTCTGGCCTAGAATCCACTTTCCCCTCAGAGATAGGTGAGCCCATCCACAGCCAGATGCTGAGTAAACCATCCCATGTTCAAAGAACCCAAAGCTTTTGTGGTGGAACCAGCCTTTCAGAGCCTAAGTTTTCCTAGACCGTTCTGTACCCCACACCACCCTAGAAGGGAGAGAGGAAAATATGACTTGCGCTCCCACTCCCTCAAACAACCTCACTAAACCCCTGAAAGCTCTTTTGAGACCTTGAGTAATACTATGGGCACATACTTTTAAAGTAAACAAATACTATTAAATGAGATTTAAGCATTTTATTGCAAATAGAGATAACACTTTATCTTAAAACTAGCACCATCACTTGACTATTGACATACCTGCACATATCTTTATTTTGATGAAAAAAACTGACAAAACCATGATGATTCTGACATTTTACTCCCTAGATACAGCTTACAGTTTTACTTGCTAAAATTATTAGTTAAATGGTGTGAGCTACAGCAAACTTAAATGTTATCAAATAAAAATGTTGATTTCCATTAGTTTCAAGGAAATTTCAAAATTCAGAGAAGAACAATCAGATTATTCTTGAGAGACAGCTATGACCCTGGGATTGGAAAGTTCTTCAACTGCCATTAGTTTTTAATTATATTATCAGAATTAGACCACAGCAGCACTTTGGCTATGTTGTCCTGTATAAAGCACTGCAATGCTGCTGCTGATGCTATCTGTTTTAAACAATACAAGCAGCAAGTATAACTCACTATCAGTGAAACAGACAACAGAATGGTAACAAAAATAAGTTCTAAATACAGAAGCACTGCTGTTATTTCAAGCTCAAGTTTTGTAGTATTGTCTCCAATAGATTCTAAAATCTATCTGAAAATTAAAATTCAATTTTGAAATAAAGAAATATGTGTCACTGCATCAAAAATTAACATCTTATAAAATGTGTGCATGTGGGGCATTCCTTTACTTATACTGACTATGATACAGAATCTCATAGAATGGTCACACTTCAGAATTTTCCAAAAAGATGTTTTCTTCACATAGGGCATAATCAAGGATACTTAGAAAATCCTGCAGTTATTTTCATTTCTTTTCTCTCCCCACTCTCCTCCAGCATTTTACCAGTCTTACTGCTTTAGCCTGTCTCACTTTGTACATTCACATCTTCACAGAGCTTTTAAGGATGCTCAACAGTATTGTTGTACTGTCTTACATTCATTCATTCATTCATTCATTCAGAATCTCCATTAAAAATGAGAAAGCATTATTAATCACATCTAAAAACTGGAAGAGACAAAGGGATGCATGGCAAGGTACATAACAGCATAGTAGAAGGGCCAGGATCAGAAATACAGGAGTACCTCTGTATCTCTTACTCCCTCCAGACCGTATTGATTGCTGCCAAAAATGGGAAACAGCTCCCACTGCAGCGTATTTCTTCTATATAGGAAAAGCAAAGAGATTTAATTAGGAACCAAATGTTCAAGTATGCAGCCTTTGTGGCCAACTGCCTCAAAATAAATTCAGTTTCTTGCTTAGCAACATACAGGACCCCATGACAGAGGCAGGGACATGAGCTGGTTAGTGTTGTCTTGCCTGTATTAATTACAATGACATCTCTTTTCTACCATGTTTCTTACCCTATTATCTATGTGCTTTCCAACTCCATTAGCAAATGAGTCAAAATTATCTTTTAAACTTTTAAACTTAAACCCTTTTCCTCTCAAAAAGGGAAAGAGTAAGGAAAGCACAAAGTGGCAGAATAAGCTCTACCCCTCGCTTTTCTGATTTTTGAGCACCTGACTTTCTAATCATCACAACATCTCTGAGCTACTCAGGTAATGTCCAACAACAGCTGTTTTTTCCTTAGGAGCACAGAGCCAGCCTTCTGTGCAGAGCCTATACCTGCAGGAGGACTTCTGTAGCATTATAACTAAGGTGAGTGAAGAAGATGAAGTACACCAAGGGTGACACACTTAATCTCTAGCACCTCTGAACCTTCGAACTATGTGCTGATGCTGTTTGGGAAAGGGTTATATCTTCTTTATGCTAAATAACAGATCATATTAGAAAAAGGTCCTGCTATTAACAATTCTACTACTCCAGTTTCCTAATATGCATTCTCATCATTTTATGGTCTGGTAAGTGAAAAATGTTGGAGAACTCATTTAAGATCCCCTTGTGCTAGAACGAGACTTGGCAGATCAATGCTGATTCTTATTCTGCCCCATCCAATGTACCAATGCTGTGATTACCCCTCCAGAGGGCATCAAGGACAGCCATAAGACATCTTCCTTTCTTTCTTTC
Source organism: Cyrtonyx montezumae (assembly GCF_038088225.1). NCBI lineage: Eukaryota > Metazoa > Chordata > Aves > Galliformes > Odontophoridae > Cyrtonyx > Cyrtonyx montezumae. The sequence continues at coordinate 14,347,408 of NW_027072035.1, forward strand.
TTTTTTCTTTTTTTTTAAATCTGCTTAAGGAAATGAGGAATATTTTATTTATTTCAGTTCAGTCATTTAATTACACAGAAAATAGTTTCTTGGCAGATAAGTAAGCATTCTTGATAACACTCTACTAGGCTGAAAAGCTCAGCTTCACCTTATTTGTCCCCAGCACGCCTGATATCATGGGAACATATGCCTTGTTAGAGCCTATTTTGTATTGCTCTTTGTTTGACAGTATTTGCTATGATGTGAAATATTTTTATGTCATGAAAAAAGTTTCATGATATCTTCCTTTTTAAGTCCTAGCTTCAATTTCCAAGTCGTCTTTTCTACCTTGTCTTTGCTAAATTACACAAAAACTACACAGTAAAAGAAATTGATACTCAGCAGACCTTCTCAGACTATATCCTCATATGCAGATTCGTTTCAGTTTTCTGACTTTTTTGGCTGGTTTGTTGATCAAAAGGAAAAGTATATTTGTGAATGAAAACATTAAAATCTAACATGGAAGCATACTTCTTGTTGTCAGGCTTTGTTCTTATAGCACAGCACCTTAATTGGAAGCACACTTCATTGAGAAGTCTGTGGGGTAACAATGTTAAATCTGACAAAGCCTAAAAATAGCCCTTACTACATGCATTAAATAAAGAAAGAACTGAAAATCAGAAACAACTTCTCTTAAAAAGGCAATGGAGTCAGACAGTTCTCTCTATGTAATAACAAATGGGTAGTAGTCGTTTTGGTGTCATCACTGATAGTCTTCCAAAATTTTTCTTTCTGATTTGAAAGAGACTCTAACAGGAATTTTGCAGTGGAAAAGTGTCAGAACTCTCTCCCACCTTCTGATGCCCTCTCTATAATTCCTTACGAAGGGAAATAAAATTCCAAAATAAACAACTAAAGGCAGTGGAAAAGAAAACTGGACTGTATCAGTACAGAGGGACACACACCCAGATGCAGTGCATTCACAGACAGCCTAGTAGAGAAGCAGTGAGAATTAAGTCATGAACAGATTTCAGCATGTGTAGGAGTATCCTTGGTAGTGCTAATCTAGACAGCACAGTTAAAAATAGTAGTGAAGACAGACAAAAGCAGCCTTCAGCATGGCTTGACTATCTATCCAGAACACTTGGATAATGCTCCATTAAGTCTACGTTGGCAAGTTTTCACATCACTTACAGATTAAAGGTAGAATCACTGACTCGTTTACATTGGAAAAGTCCTAAAAGATCAATAACTCCAACTCTCTGGAATGCTATCACCAAGCCATATCCCTTATGTCACATCCATACATCTAAGGTGTACCTCTAGAGATGGAACTCTTCCATTGTCCTGGCAGTCTGTTCCAAGTCTTGATAACCTACTCCTCAAAGAAACGCTCCAAATGTCCAGTCTAAAACTAAATCTCCTGTGAAGCAACTTGAAACTATATTATCCTTCTTTGGTTTTCCTTTTTAGCTTTTTTTTTTTTTTTTTTTTTTTTTTTTGAGATTTTCTGTAGTTAGTGTCAGCTTTGCTATCATTTATTCCTAAGTAGCACAGATGTATCTACATGAGCTTCAGTCATGCTACTCAAGTTCAGTGTAGCCACATCCAGAAAAAAAAAAGCCACTATAGACATGTTGACATGTTCATCTATAAACTGAACTTGCAAAAAAACAGAAACAAAAACAAAAACAAAACTGGGAGCACAGTGTAAAGCATAGAGGACCTGATGAGGAACATATGCTCGAGGGAGGGTCCATTTTACTAAACAGATTAAATGGAACTCACTTCTCTCCCTACACAAGCTGCTTTTCTTGAACTCTTGGAGGACACAACATGAAGTTACTGGTTAGCCTTTCCTGTGGGGATTGGTAGATTTAGGCCAGATTAATCAGGATGTTCAGGTACGACAATTCTTCGTGTAATGATGAGACAGATAGTGTTACACCCTACTGGCAGCTGGAGGCAACAGTGTTACGTGTAAATGGCACTCATTCATCTTCATAAAGTACTAATACCAGATGGCTAAATCCTAATCTAAGCAGGCACTTTAGTTATCCACGGTTTCAAGGCCAGTTATTTCAGAAGAACATCAAGACATCAATAATGTCTACATCCACAACTGTTGTTAACAGGGTCAGAACCAACTGTAGGGCTGTAACCCAGCAGTTGATCAAATCTTTTACATTCAGTGCCTCATCCCATCAAATGGTGGTTTGCTGCACGGGGAGAAAAGATTGCTGTATAAGCACTAAGTTGCAAAGGCCTCTCAAGGATGGCTTATGAAAGCTTGTCCAGTGACCAGAAGGATTTACACACATTCCTAACCTGTATTTAGAACAATACACTCCAGAGAGATGGTGTGCACGTTTTCTAAATCGCAGCTAGCACACGTTCAGAAGGAAGGCAGTTCTTCAGCACACTTAGCTGCTTTATGATGAGAGAGTAAAGGCAAAGAAGCTAATTCTGCCTCAGAGAACTGCAGTTCTGGCTGGAATCAAATCACCACATCAGGGACTACATCTGGGCTAACTTACCAAGGAAAGAAGAGAGTGAAAGTTCTGGGCAGAGTGTAAGAATTCTGTGCAGTTGTCTCTCTGTGGAAACCCTATAGACATGCTCTGCCACACTCCACATGGCTGGTCAGACCTGGGTTCACGAGTACAACTAAAACTCCAGACACTCAGTCAGCACTGCTCACAACATTTCATCTAAGAAGTTTTTCTTGAGGTGCTTTAAGAGAAAGCACACCGTGACAATACATTATCTTATCTGCAATGGAAGCATCACAGAAAACAGCAGGACTACAATGTCCATTGCATTGTTTGCTAACGCTTTTCATCTCCAATCCTCAAGAGAAACTGAAGAGGTGGTGGAAAGTTTCATTTCTATCTCTTTTCAGTCTTGGAGTCCGACATCTAAGTTGGCAAATATGGCATGGAGAAACCTACCCAACAGATGCACCTTATCAAAGCTTTTCAAACTCCTGGGCAGCTCAGTTCCTGATGCATGCACCAGCAGCAAGCTCACACTGCTGAACAGTAACAACTCTCCCAAGATCTGTCCTGTTCCATTCAACAGCAAATAGTGTTTTATCATATTTAGACTGTAAGAGGTGGTTCTCCTTCTCCTAGGGGTACCCAAAGATGCCACACACAAATAACTTGTACAGGCAATAAATATACAGAACAGTGAAAATCAAACTCAATCTTCTAGGGATTATGCTATCAAACTGCCATAAGGAAACAGGAGATAAAGATGTTGCAATATGTGTCATATTAAAAAGGGCAGTCAGCAAGTGAATCTTCTGGTGTCTGACCCTATGCATCTGCCAAAAAATGCCCATCAAGGTTCTACAGACCTTTGACACTGTTGAAAATTGCAGTATTTTTTCACTTACACCTAGCCACTGTAAAATTCCTTTGTCTCTAATTTAAGATCTACAAAGAAAGTAATTTTTTAAAGTATAATTCCATTTCCTAGTGGTTTCATTCTGTGTTTCTAGATAAGTTTGTGACCATGTCCTAGCAACAAGCACAATTTTTTTGCTTTATCTAGTCCTCAATACATGAGTTTCCAGAAAGATAATATCTCAGTATTTAATATAATTAGTGTATTTTAATATAATTAGTACATTTACCTTAAGAAAGTACAAGAAGAGAAAAAAAGTCAGATGAGTATATTTACACTAAGCAGAAGAGAGGTATCAAAGAGGATGGTATGAACCTCCTCACCGCCCTGCTGGCACTCTCCTTCTACTGAGTACACTATTATTCCTAATTTTGTTTTGCCTTTTTAGCATTATTGTTATTTTTTAAAGCTTGGACACAGCAATTACAGATATTCAGATGAATCTCTCACCACACTGACAACCATAACATAACAAGCCTTGAGCTAAATCCAACGTTCTTCTTAGGCTTTTTAAAATATACAACCATGACTACACCCAGAACTGAGTGTACCGTGCAAAAGGCAGAATATTTACAGTGGTACATTACTGAATGCAAGACATGAATATGCACACAGATAAATGCCAGTGGTTATATGCTGTTAGTCTGGATTTCCCATTTCTTAAGAAAAATGGCAGTCCTTAAGGCCAGATCCTGCAGAAGTACTTGTGATAAAAATGAGTGCTGTATTTGCTCATGGATGAATGACCAGAGCAGTATGACTTCAGATTACAGTTGTGAGCAGAGAGCTGTCATGCACACGCAAGGAAGCAATGCAGCACAGCCTGATTTTTGCTCACAGATGTAAGCACAGATTGCTGAAACTGAGGAGCTGTAGGGAAGTGTCCGGCTCCTGATTAGCGCTGCATTTTAAAGGACAAGATCCAGATTGATACAGTAACAATAAATGGGGGGAGGAGAGGAAGGAGAGAAGGTCATGCAATGCTTTGTATTGAATTTAAAAGGTAACTGAGACAATGTCTTTTTCTCCAGTGCAAACAAGAGAAAACAACGCCAGCATTTCAACTGCAAACTGAAAAGGAAATGCTTAGGGCAAACACTACAAAGCTAATACTACACTTCACCAGGAAAGTGTACTTCCATGTTTGACTTGATAATTATTTATGAAGTGCAAGTCAACCACATCCATATTCAGAACAATTTTTTGTAAATGCTCCCTAACTCAGATGAAAGCAAACCCAATGAAGGATTTTCCCAGCCACCAAATGGCAACAGCTGAACTGCACTTTCCTTCTCTTTAATAACTGCAGGATCTCCATACCTCTGAACTTGATTTTAGAAGTGGAAATCACAATTCCATCTCAGGCAGGTAAGCAGCAAGTGGTATTTCTGCTAAAATAATTAATTAATTTCTTTTTCCCATCAGTTAAAAAGTCTCTTGAGATCTCAAATCAATAAGGCATCCAATCCATACATTCTACTCTCTTTTCAATGGTTCCATTGTGCACATAATTCCACTGCACAACCACATTTGCATTTAAAGATGAATTCCTTTGTGTTTGCTGTGCACCTGCTCCTTGTAAGCTTATCTTCTCTGCTTCCTCTGAGAAACAGATACATCTGCCAGGACAAGAGGAATCCCAGACACAGCCTTCCCCAGATTCTCCTGTAAACTGTCTGAGGATTGTTCCCTTCAGTTTGGCCACCACTCTGTTACCATGCTTGAGAAGAATGTCTTTGTGCCCTTCCAAAATCTATCACTTACCAACAAATGTTTACTGTTTTATTTATTTATTTATTTATTTTTACCTTGGTAGCAAAAATATACATTAGCAGTAAAAAAGTCACTGTATTTTCTAAATAGTTTACAATAAGTAAACTGGGTCCTTGCAAATACTTTGCAAACTGAATAAAGGGATGTTTTCTTTCCTTTACTTGAGGGTAATCAAGATGGCTTTACAAGGGAAGATGAGATGTCCCTTATGACATTTCACTGTTACGTGTAGCTTGAATAGACACAGGTTTACTCCCAATAAATGCATCAATATTTATTTATTTTATTTTAAATGAATGTAAAATCAAACTGTAAATAAAGCTGGAATCAAAAAGAGAAGTGTTCCCTTTCTGCTCCCTCCTCCCTCCTCCAGGAAGCCACAGATGGCTGCTGGAGCTCCTGGTGGCAATAGAGGCAGACAGCGTGGAGACACAGCTCTGCTGCATGTCACCCCTCATCGGCCAGAGTACTCAAGAGACAGAGCGAGGGGAGGCAGCATGCTGCATTCATTGCTCAGCAACTGCTGGGGCTGCTGGTCCTTGTGCATGTGCCCATACAGCATCACACTGAGCTGTGCGAAGCCAACAACCACGACTGCCAGCATCCCTGCCCCACTGCCAGCACATCATCTGTGCTGCTCTGTGACAGCTACATGTTCCATGCAGGGCTGATCCTATATTGCCACCCCAGCAAAGCATCAGGACAGAGTGACTCACATGTCTCCACTTCAGAGAGCAGGCACTAAGGCAGCACTGCCATGCTTTCCTGTTCCTGCTTCTAGTGAAGGAATTCCATGCAGAAAGGAGCTGCCATGGATGCAGACGGAGCAGAGATGCACTGTGCAAGACAGTGAGTTGTGGCAGTGTGAGAAGCACGCTGCCTCAAGGATGCACAGGAAGAAGAGGTGACCCCAATATGGTGCAGCCACAGTGTGCTATGGAGCTCCACATGGGGACAGGTGGCAGCTTCTGGTAAGGCCAGACAACGAGGCTGAGGGGAAACAGCTCAGACTTAGTTGCTCTGTTAATACATGCCAAAAGTGACAAGAAATTTACAGAACCACAGAACATCCTGAGATGGAAGGGAGCCTCAATGACCACGCAGTCCCATTCTGGGCCACACACAGCAGCACCCAAACCTGCACCCTGTGTTTCAGTGGTGTGCCCGGGTTCCCTGAGCTCCAGAAACTCAGGGCCATGCCCTCTGCCCCAGGGGACTGTGCCATGTCCACTACCCTCTGGGGCACAGCCTTTCCCTCACCCCCACCTGGCCCTCCCTGGCACATTCTCTGAAAGATCAATTGGTTCTTGTGACACAGTAACTGTATTGAAAGACAGTAACTTTTGCCTTGTAGGACGTTTGCAAAAAAAACTAAAAACCTATGTACTTCGGATTATGATTTCTCAATATTGAAAAAAAAATACACAAAAACTTGCAAATCATTCATCCACAGTACTGGGGGAACTGTTCTGCACCTGCAGTAGTATCACTCAGTCACCCCGTCCAGCTGGTCCGCTTTCCACACATGGCTGTAAGTCAACTCAGAACTGAGACCTAAAGAAATCAGGTCATAATTACTTGCTTATCACACCATTTTGTCCTTAAACAACAACAAAAAAATACTGCTGAGGAGAGAACTTTTTCTAATATAATGCACTGTTTTCTCTGTGACCTCCTTGCCTGAAAGCCTGCTTATCTCAACAAGCTGCTCAGGCAAGACAGTCCCTCAGAGCTGCCCCAGATATGGAGGTAGAACTCCACTGCCCCCTCCTCTGAAAGAAATGTCCCCATTTCATCGATCCCTTCTGCAAACCACAATCCACAATTTTTTTTGCACCGCATGGAGCCAGCAACACAGATCAAAAACCACAAACATCTGGAGAAAGATAGATCTTCTGGTTTATGATGTTGTTAGTGACTGGGTGAAATGGTGTGCAGTTTCTGACAGAATGCGCAGACAAGACACACAATGCCTTGTGAAGGATGCTGAAAATGATTTCTTTTTTCACAGTAGGTCTGGATGCTATGTGCACACTGAAGGAAGGAATAAAGGAAAAACTGCTGCATAATTTGTGAACTGTCACTGGATATCTAGACAAGTTGCTTCTTGATAATGGGACAGGCCAAATTCCACTTGTACTCACACTGAGCCCTTCTCATCAGTTCCCATTCAGGGACCCTTCAAGCCTGCTCTCAAGAGCAGGGTTCTTGTTCAGATGCAAAAGCCTCAGGTGTGGCTCCACCATTGCTCCAGGCATACCCACAGCCTCACGAGCACAAGCACAAGAAGCCCAGCAGCTTCCCAAGCTTACTGAGCAGCCTGTGAGCTGTCTGCAGCAGGTAGTGGGCTGCAGATGCCCACGCTGACAGGCAAGCCAACGGGCCTGATTACTTACAGCTCGTTAGGGGTACATGCAGGACAACATGTAGCAGGGCGACTTGTCTCCATGTTTTTTACAGTTTTTTTGCTTCTTGCTTTGTTCCATTTTTGTCGAGAAGTGGCTGTGACTGACCAACGCGTCTTTTAAGTGCCGTGGCTTCGAGCCAACCATTGAAACGCCCTGAGGTAGTAACACCGACAGCGAAGCCCACGTCTGTCTGGGAGCTGATCTGTGTGCTATCCTTCCCGTTCGCTCACGAAACAGCTCCAACAAGACCGCTACAAGAGCGAGCTCAAATCCCGGCTTTGCGCTTTAACCCAGCGTGCTGTTTTTCTACCGAAGAACTCCCTACACGCTCCCCCGCAGCCACAAACGCCTAACTTTTGCCCGGTTTTCTCCCCGATTCCGGCGCCGGGGCCGCTCGCCGGAGGACACGCCGGGCTCACAGCGCCCGGGCAGCGGAGGCTGCACCGGGAGGCGCCGGCGGACGAGCTCCGGCCGGGGCTGCACGACGCGGGGCTCCCCGCCGCCTCCCCGGCCTCTCCGCGAGCCCCGCTCCGCGCCCCTCCCGCCCGCGGGCCCACAAAGCCGCTCACCTCGCCTCACCCCGCGCCGCGCCGCGCTCCGCTCCGCTGTTCAGTGATGGAGCCGGGGAAGGACCCAGGTGCCGCCTCCCCGCGCCGGTGCGGGCTCGGGCCCCGCCCTCGGCCGCTGCCCTTCCTCCGGGGGTGGCCCCTCCGCGGGCCGCTGCCCGCACTCGCGGCGCCTTTGCGGACGGCCGCGGCGGTGCTGCTGCTGCGTCACAATGCGGCCGCGCCGCGCTGCGAGGACTCGGTGCGCGGGGGGCGGCCCCGATGCGAGGAGCGGCCTCGTGCGGGGCGGCGCGGGCGCGGCGGAGGGGATTGCGTCTGGGGGTCTCTCCTCTACTCACCCCACCCCCTCTTTTCCTTTTTTTTTCCGCCCCTTCCCCCTCTTTTCCCTCCTTTCTCCGCCCTTTTCCCCTCCCATTTCCCTCTTGCTCCCCCTTTTCCTTCCCCTTTCCCCTTTTGATTTTTTCCCTTTTTGCCCATTACTTTCTTTCCAGTATTTTCATTTTTTTCTCTTCCGTTTTTCTTCCCTCCCTTTTACCATTTCCCTTTTTTTCCCATTCCATTCTCTCGTCTGTTTTTTTCATTTTTCTATTTTTTCCTATTTTCTTTTCTTCCATTCCTCCCATTTTTTCCCTTCATTTTCTCCACTCTTTCCTTTCTTCTGTCTTTTCACTCCCCACGTCCCCAACCCCTTTTTCCTCCCTTCTTTCTGCCTCCTCGCTACCTCCGCTCCCCACTGCCGCTGCGCCCGATGCCGCAGGTGCCGTCTGCCCGCGGCGCTGCGGGGATCTCCTCGGCCGTTCGCAGCTGTTCCCCCCAACCCCACTCACCGCACACCCCCCTTTCTCATTGCGTTTTCGCGGCGTGTCGGAAAGAAGCCTAAAGGAGGTCTGTTATGAATTAACCCGCGTTCTCCAGGCAGGGGCCGCAGGGCAATCTCAGCACCCCTACAAACGCCCGTGCTGGGGGAAGGTTTGTTTTGGAGGCATCCCTCACTGCTCTGTCATTTGCTTTTGTGGAGGAGCACACTTGGACATGGCACGTTCCATGTACATGCACACTGTTAAGTAAAGCATTTGACGGGGTGGTTTGGTACAGGAATGCCGGTCAGCTCTGTACAATTAAATGGTTTGGAAGGAATGCAGGTCAGCTGCAGAATATCACATCCTGCAGCAGTGTGGCCTGCGAGACAGGGGTGGATGGAAAACCAGAATGGCCTTATTTTAATTTGGAGGCCATAAATATCATCCATATGCATAATACAGCTTTTAGTATCTTTGTGCGTGTTACTTATGATAGCATCCCTATTAGAGCTTATACCCCTGCTTATCAGAGAATCACAGAATTGCAGGAGTTGGAAGGGACCTCTAGTCAGTTCACTGAGTCCAAACCCCTTGCTAAAGCAGGTTCCCTGCAGCAGGTTGCTCAGGAGGTCATTCAAGCAGTTCTTGAATAGAAGAGACTTCACAACCTCTCTGGGCAGCTTGTTCCTGTGCTCCATCACCTTGGCAGTAGAGAAAGTCTCTAAGTATCTACTTCAGAGCTCATTGCTGAAAATACAATTTAAATAAGAGGTGCTCATTAGACTATATGGCTACATAAGAGTAAATTACAACATACAACTTTGGTTCCTGTGAAAAATCAAGTTGGAATTTTACTGTTATTTATGTGGTTCCACATTTTTTTTAATGCTTAAAATAAAACATTCTCTTTACACTTACTGTCTGTGCAAACATAAAGTTATTGAATTATTAGGGTTGGAAAAGACCTCTGAGATCATCTAGTCCAACTGTCCACCTATCACTAGTACTTCTAAAGCATATCTCTGAGTGACACATCCACCCTTTTCTTGAACACCTCCAGGGACAGTAACTCCACCACTTCCCTGGGCAGTCCATTCCAATTCCTGACCACTCTTTGGAGAAGAAATTTTTCCTGAAAACCTACCTCAAAATCCCCAAGTACAACTCAAGGACATCAACTCTCGTTCTACTGCTTTTATCTGGGACCAGAGGACAACCTCCACCTCACTACAACTTGCCTTCAGGGAACTGTAGAGAGTGATAAGGTCCACCCTGGCCATGATGTCATTAGCCTTCCTGAGCACACTGCTAGCTCATGTGTAGCCATGCATCAAACAATATCGCCAGGTCTGTTCCTTCCACAAAACCTTCTGGCTACTCTGCTGTAAGCCACAAAATTTTTCTGAAAAAGAAAATTCTTCTCATTTGTTATTCTATTCCCAAAGGAGTAAGATGGATTGGAAATGCATTGCGGTTATTCCAGCAAGTTTCTGCAGGACCATGTCATCGTTCACAGAATATCAGTATTTCTATATGGTGAAATGAGGCTGGTGTTTGAGCTTTTTACATGGGCAGCCAACAGCAGGACAAGTGGGAATGGTTTTGAACTGAAAGACACTAGGTTTAGATTACAGATAAGGAAGAAATTCTCCACTCAGAAAACAGTGCAACAGCTGCCCAGAGCTGTGGGTACCCCATTCCCGAAGGTCCCCCAGGTCATGGACAGGCCCTGGGCAGCCTGATCTGCTGGAGGAGGGGAAGGAACCCATGGAAGGGATGGGGCTGGGTTTGCTATGAGATCCCTTCCAACCCAGCCACGCTGTTATTCAGTGAGGATCTTGTGATTCCTTGGATACAAGAGAAAAGCATCAGTTTTGAAACATCTACAAGTGGTGACACTGAGACAGATACAGAAGCACGCTGTTAATAGCACTGCTCATAAAGACAACAATTTTTCAGCCAACACGTGAAGTCCATAGAGATGTGTTCTGCAAAAGCTTGGCTGCTCCTGCAGAGGGCCAGCTCTGTTCCTTCTGAGTATGTTCCAGAAAATGTGCAGCAGTCCTGAAATAGAAGTAGACAGGAGGCAGCAGAATCCTCAGAAAAGTGAGTCCAGGAAGGTGTGGTACATTGCCATGTTTCCTTACTGCAACACAGCTGGAAATTAGCATTCTGCTGTATGGATAACTTAAAACAGTTGGTAACATACAAGGGTGTTTAAAGCTGTAATAGGTAAAGGCAGCCTACAGACCTCCAGATGGTGACTCTACCAAGGAACATCATCAATAGTACTGTATGAAGTGAAAACTAGCAATTACAGGGTAAGTATATCTCCTGAAATAGCAAATACCCTTATGTTGATCAAATGATGACCTATGATGAGTCACAGCTATACAACACAGTTGCTGTGGCACTAAAATGTTCCCTTCAAAAAGGGAAATTCAAATTCTGCATGGTCTAGCAAGAATGACTACCACCTTCAGAGCCTGACAGAGGAATTTATGTACTCATCTCAAAAAAGCAGGCCCAAACCAGATGTTGTTCCTGCCTTCAGATTCTGAGATGAATGGGCCTCTCACCAAGTCAACCCTACTACAAAAATAGTTTTCAGGTTTCCCACCTTCATTTTCTCTTGCTCTATTTGAGAAAATATTTTCAATCTGAAAGCCATATAAATATATAAGATAAAAGAAAACACAAGTGTGGGCCTAATTCTGTTTGATAGAGTAACGAAAATGTTTCATAGCCATTAGAAGCACTGAACTACTGTTTAGCCTAAATTACAACAAACAGAACTACCCATACTACCTTAGAGTTGTGAAATCTCTACCTCTGAAGAAATCAGAAGATGCTGTGCCTAGAGCTGCCATTTTATCTTTTTTTTTTTTCCTTTCTGCTCTGTTCTTGTACTGTTTGCATTTCTGATGTCTGAACCAAATCTGTTAGCCCAACAGAGCTCTCTGCTGTCAGAGAATTTCAGAAAGCAAGAGGATGTCTTGAGAACAGTGCAGATAGGATCCTCATCCATAAAATGAGGAAAGATTAAGAAAACTTGAATAATGCTTGATCATAGTTTCAGCTTTGTTTCTGGGACTATACATAAAGGTGTTCTTGCATTGTCAAGAGGCACTTGCATCTAGCATGAGAGGAGGGGAGGCTCAAGCCTGGGGTTTATCAAATTCTTACTGATTTGTTCTGTTCTGTGAATCAGACAGATTATTTCACAGCAGGACACCACACAAATTCAGAAGGGCTGTGCAGGAGAACTCCACATAATACATATGGCTAGAAAGCTAATACATGACACTGTGGCTCAAAAGGTTGGAGAAAATTATGATAATCTGCTGCTCTAGCTTCTGGCATAATAGCCTGTTAATGCCCAGATGAATTGGAGAACATTTTTCAGTCAGAGATCAAAGTTCCATCACAATATTCCTTACAACATTATTATAATAGATAATTAGATTCTATGTTAAATTATGCATACTTTGTCTGGCTTCTCATTTGTCTATTTGAGTTTTCACATTCTGACACTGACTTTAGTTTTCTCTTGCCTACAGTGATAAAAAAAAGTTCTTCAGTCTCACAGATTGTTGGTTTTTTTTAAACTGTACATTTATTTCCAGTACATTCTTAACCCTTCATTGATTCTGTATTAGCTTACAGAGCCAGAGCTTACCTGTGGAACTGCTTGGCTGCAGAGTTATATCAGGATTACACATATAGCTGGCTGTACCAAGTTAAAGTTTGCTCTCCACCTCTCCAGCCACCCTATGAGTGTCTCTGATGTGACTTCATTTAAGAAGAAAAATTAGGAAGAAAGAGAAGTAGGAGGAGATATTTCTCTGTATGATTAGGACATAGAGGCAGTGTGTTGTCAGTTTAGAGGTAAGACAGAAAGTCAGAAGTTTTGGGGGGTTAATGCTGATTTACACATTTCCTTTTAAATTCAGTGAGGGTATTATGAATCATTGAAGGAAATCCTGGCTGAGCAACACAAAATTGGATTAAGACCAAATACTATGTTTCAAGTGAACCTAAAACAAAATATGTACTGACATACAAGTTTTGCAAGAGCTGTAAGTGAATTCTATTCACAGCAGTCCTACAGACTGAGATTTTTTACAGCCATAACCAAGATGCTACTAGTGATTAACTGTTTTGAAAATGCCCTCCTTACTAATGTGATTCTGACAAATATTAAACTCAGATGTTGTCAGTCTCTTGTCAGAAGGCTTCATCTCTAATGTTAGGAGAAAGTACACCCGAACAATAAAACATGAAAAACATTTTTAGATAAATCCCTGGAAACCAGATATTGACCTGAAAAAAAAGAGGCAAAGTCAATCTTTTGGATTATCTCATAATGATGTTCTATGTGAGTAAGGGGAATTATTTCTTAATAAATTTTCAGGATACAAAAACCTCCACTCCAGTTGGCATCTAAATGCCTACACTGGAGGCTGGATCTCTCCTGGAGTAAATAATTCTGCAGTAAGTCTGGGTGAAAGTAGCTTGAGGGTCTCAGAGACAAGGAGTTTCTCAACAGTTGAAGAAGTGGCACTTTTTCCTTGTCCAACTGAACCTCAGACAGACAGATACACACATCCCTGTATATCTATGTATATATATGAAAGAAGCTTGTCACAATGGTAGATAAAACTAGCCATGAAAATGTTAGGCTACCTCAAAGGAAGAGCACACAGTGATCTGCTTTTCTTCTTGTGGAAGCAAGGTTGTTAACAGCAACTACTCCACCCAGTCACCAAGACCAAATGTTGTGATGCTTTCGTAGACAGTATTTCAATACACCTGAAATTATCAAAGATGCTACTTCAGGTAAAAATAATATCAAAGCTGTGGAGGAATGATAGAAAAGGACCTTGGAAGCTACATTAAAAGAGAGTAAAGGCATTTCATTTACAAGATATTTCACTGGCAGAAGGTTACGCCCATGTAATACTATAATGGGATGGAAAGTACCATAATCATAGCAGGATGGCAAAGTCTTTGGCTACAGCAAATGAGAATGAACCCAAATGCAGCAGCCACAGACATGAAGGAAAAGAGCTGTTTACCTTTGGAAGGCCTCAGGTAGCAGGGATCTCTAGTGGAAATGCTCTCATCTCCACTGCAAACCCTTAAATGAGGTCTGGGAAAGGATCCTGGCTCCACACCTTCCAGTTATTCAGGGGCATTACATGCACCTGAGCTCCCCTGGGTTGGCTCTGCCTTCCCACCAGCTGCTCAATCACAGGATCAGGCTGTGACTTAGTGTTTCCACTACACCCCACTTTCATTAGATCTGCTACTTTGCCCCAGAAAACAACCACTTCCTTTGTAGCACCAAAGAAAAGGCAGCCTCGTTTTCTCAACCAGCTGCTGAGATTTTCAACCTCTTCAGTGGCTGACACACAGAATCGTAGAATAATTGAGCTTAAAGGTCATCTAGTCCAACTCTCCTGCCATGAACAGGGATATCTACAGCTCAGTCAGGTGCTTAGAGCCCTGAATAGCCTACCTTGAATGTCTTCAGGGACAGGGCATCCATCACTTCTCTGGACAACTGCTGCCCATGCCTCACCATGGCAGTAAAAAAATTTCTACCTTATATGCAATCTAAATCTGCCTTCATTTAGTTTAAAACTGTTTCCCCTGGATGTGTGACAGCAGATCCTACTAAAGAGTCTGTCCACTTCTTTCTTACAGCCCCTCTTTAGATACTGAAAGGCCACTACTGGGTCTCCCCGGTGCCTTCTCTTCTCCAGGATGAACAGCCCCAGCTCTCAGCCTGTCCTTGTAAGGGAAGGTTTCCATACTTTGGGTCATTTTTGTGTCCCTCCTCTAGACATGCTCTAACAAGTCCATGTCTCTCCTGTACTGAGGATCCACATCCAGGTGCAATACTCCAGTTGAGGCCTCATCAGTGCAGAGCAGAGGAGTAGGGTCACCTCTCTCACCTCGCTGGCTGCACTGCTTTGGATGCAGTCCAGGATGCAGTTGGCCTCCTGGGCTGTGAGGGAACTGGCTTGAGCCCATCTTGCCATCCACCTTGCGTTTGAATTTGTTGAATCTCATGTTGTTCTCCTGGATCCACTGCTTGGCACATGTAGATCTTTCTGGATGGAATTCTATCCCTTGAGCTCATCGACCACACCACACAGCTTGATGTCATCTTCAGACTTGATGAAAACACACTTGATCTCTCTGCCAATGTCACTGATGATTTGATTGCAGAGCATCTGTCCCAGTACTGACCTCTGAGTGGCAACACTAGTCATTGAGTCTCTATCCAGATACTGAGCCATTGACCATCAGTCTCTGAGAATAACCTCACAAGCAAGATGCTGCTAAACATTACAGTTCACAGTGATGGAATCATAGAATCACAAAATGGCTTAGCTTGGACAGGACCTCAAAATCCACCCACCAGATTAGACTGCCCAGGTCTCCATCCAACCTGGCCCTGAACACCTCTAAGAATGAGAAACCCATGCTTCCTTGGGCAGCCTGTGCCATGGCCTCACCACTTTGTGTGTAAAACATTTCTTCCTTATCTCTAATTGGAACCTACCCTCTTTCAATTTAAAGCCATTCTCCCTTGTCCTCTCACTGCACTTCCCAGTAACAAGCCTCTCCCCATTTTTGTTATAGGTCCTCTTTAAGTACTGGAAGGCTGCTATAAGGCTTCCCCAGCGCCTTCATTTCTCTAGGCTAAACAAGCCCCAGAAATTCCAATTCAGATGACTTATTTAGCAAAACTATATTCTCTAGAATGCTAAAACCAACTTTCTATGTAATCTAGGATCTGAAATAATAATGTGAAAAGCATGTGAGGATTGTGCTTTCACTTACCATTATTAGCATTTTAAATCAAGGATTTTTAAGCAATGTTATCAATTCCTGGTGGATAAAGCGAATTGTTTTATGAATCTTAGCCTGGCTACCTGATGACTGTATAGGGAAAATCTGTCTATCTTACTCTTGTGCAGAGTATAAGAAAGAAGCTCATTTCAGATGGCATTTTCCTTTACATGTTTTATTTCACTGTTTTCTATCTCTGTTTTAATTATTTATCTATTCGCCATCTCTGAAGACTAGCACATAGCTATTTAAAAGACTGTGAAATAAAGAAGTAGTCATCTGTATTCATTGTCTACCACTCTGCCAATGTAACTAAGTAGTACTTACTCCTATTTGTTTATAATTATTCATTTTTAAAAGAATCAGAATTGTAAAGATGTGTTGGACTGTGATACTTCCCCCATGAGGAAAGGTTGAGGGAACTGGGCTTGTTTAGCTTGGGGAAGGGAAGGCTCCATGGAGACCACATTGTGGCCTTCCAATACTTGAAGGGAGTTTATAAACAGGAGGAGGAACGACCGTTTACACAGGTTGATAGTGATAGGACAAGGGGGAGTGGTTTCAAACTAAGATGGGAAATTTAGGTTAGATATTAGGAGGAAGTTTTACACTGAGGTGGTGGTGAGGCACTGGAACAGGTTGCCCAGAGAGGCTGTGAATGCCCCATTCCTGGAGGCATTCAAGGCAAGGCTGGATGTGGCTCTGGGCAGCCTGGCCTAGTGACTGGCAACCCTGCCCATGGCAGGGGGGCTGAAACTTGGTGATCTTTGAGATCCTTTTCAACCTAGGCCATTCCATGATGATTCTATGATACTCTTTGTAAGTGTCTTTGACAAGCAGATAAGTGTTGGTGGCAAAATAAACCAAAAGCTAATTAAGAGACAATGCAGTGTTTTCTGTGAGAAAGAAAACACATTTTCAAAGCAAAAGTTGAAGTCTAAAATGACTCCGACTGCAGAGTAATGATTCTCCTGACATGGTCAGTGATACAGAATTTAATTTCTCTCCCTTCCAATGCTCAAACATTCAATTATGAATCAGCAATAACACAGTTTGGTAATTATCATTTGAAGTTGTCATTTAGTTGTTCATATACCAAATAGGGTTTCTGCCAAAGAAAACTTTGTTAGTTATTCAAATTAGCATTGCATTAGGCATTCAAAAGACTATGAAAACTCAAAACAGCAGGCTGGTCCCATGAGGTCCACAGCCCACATTGTCAATCCATCCTCTATCCCATGATCATAAAAATAAAACCAAAAATTAAAGAAAAAGGAGAACAAAACCCAGTACAGTCCAAATAACAGCTGTTCTAAATTGGCATAGCTTTTTGTAGTCAGGGAAAAACACTGTTGATTTCCACCCATGGAGATTTCAGCTCTGATCTTTCATTTTCTTCCCTCCAATATGTCAGTAAGGTTCATAATAGTAGCCAATGATAATACTTCTTGCACAGTGTTCAGATTTCATTTCTATTTGTCTTTTCAGTGTTGTATACAGCAATATATTTTTCTCTCTTCTGCAGATGAGTTTCCTTTCCTCCTCTGCTTTCTTTTGTGTCTTTTCCCTTGAGCTATTATTGTTATTTGAACTGGCAAAGAAATGGGTTCCAAATTTTTCTCCAGAAGAGTAGTGATTTATTTTAATCTTTCTTCGCAGCATGTTCCACATCCATGGGCCACCATGGAGATACCAGCCTCTGTGCTTAGTGAGAACTCCATTGTTCAGGACATTTCTTGTTATTTTGGTGTGCCTTGGATAATGAAGACAAATACAGAATATTTAGCCTGTTGAGAGCCTGGAAAAGCAAGATGTGGAATTATATCTCCTCTCCTTCTTCTACCATTACCATACTAGAACGGTACAAAGGGGCATGAAACACCATTTCCTAATTTCCAAGGACAACTTATGTTAACATCTAGATATTGTCCTGCATGCAATTTAACTTCCCAGTACCGGAACTGGAAGCTGTGTAATCAAGCTGTGACTGCACTGGGATGCTCTAACCTGGCAGACAGCTCCTCCAGAGCTGCTAGCAGCTGCTGTAGTTTAGAAATGCTTTTTGATTGCTTTAGATTGTTTGGCAGCTGGCAGTAGACCAACATGAGGATCAAACTATTCAGCCCTCCTCCCCACACACCCCTTTGTGTGATTGCCAAGTTGAAACTGAATGCCTCAGAGAATCTGCAGCAAGAATTTGGAGTTTAAATGAGAAAACTATTGGATCAGATATACTGTATCTATACTATCAGAATTTGTACAGGCTGTCACATCACACACTGTGTGGGAAATTATTCTGGGTTAGATATGGTACACTGCAATAATGTAGTGGGAAGGCTCACAAGTTCATTTTTGGAGCCAAATCTCCATCTGCCAAAACAGGCTGTCTCCTGGCCAGCCAATAATCAAGACACTTCAGCTAGCTATTGCTTTTTGGTTATCTAGTAATGGTGAAGTATGAAAAAGCCAAGTTCACAAGTGAACGTAAAAGGGCACTTCTTCAAGGATGATATCAGCAAAAGCAAGTTTAAGCAATAGTTCAAACACTGGAGAGATCATGAGGCAATTGTGAACTAGCTAGGAAAGTATTTGTATATTTTAAGGATAAAATAGACAAATGACGTTGATTGCTGTCAGGACCCTGCATCTCCATTTGAAGCCACCTCAGTTAAGGGAGGCAAGGGATTTTGGAATCTCAGAAGCTCTCAAGATTAAATATCCTGACAGCACAAAATTTTTCCACACATATTTTAGTACATGGAAGTGAGCAGAAACCTGGAAGAGGAAAGAAAGGCACAAGTGTATAAAAATACACAACACTCTTAAATACCTCCAGAAGAGGATTTATATAGTGTTGGTCTAGTGTGACAGGGTACAAATTTGCATATGAGATCATAGAATCATAGAGTCACTGAATCTCTCAAACTGGAAGGGACCCAGGGAGGACTGCAGAGACCCACCCTTGGCCCCACATAGCAGCCTCCAAACCTGCACGCTGTGTTTGAGTGGTGTCTCATCTCCTCCTTGAGCCCTGGCAGCTGGGGGCTGTGCCCACTGCCCTGGGGGGCTGTGCCATGCACACTGTGCTCTGGGGCACAGCCTTTCCCTCACCCCTATCTGGCCCTCCCCTGACACAGCTCTGTGCTGTTCTTTGCTATCTCTTAGCCACTGACCTGAAAATTCGTAGATTCATAGATACATTAGGCTGGAAAGGACCTACAAGATCATCTAGTGCAACCATCCTCCTATCACCATCCTTACCCACTAAGCTACTAAACCAAATCCCTTAGCACCTCATCTAAATGCTTCTTGAACAGCGCTAGGGATGGTGCCTCAACCACCTCCCTAGGCAGGCCATTCCAGTGCCTGACCACTCTTTCAGAGAAAAAATGTTTCCTCAGGTCTAATCTAAATCTTCCCCAGTGCAACTTGTGGCCATTCCCTCTCGTCCTGTCATTATTTATCAGGGAGAAGAGGCCCACCCCCTCCTCACCACAACCCCTCTTCAGGAAGTGGTAGAGTGCAATAAGGTCTCCTCTGAGCCTCCTCTTCTCCAGACTAAACAATCCCAGCTCCCTCAGCCGCTCCTCATAAGACTTGTGCTCCAGACCCCTCACCAGTTTTGTTGCCCTTCTCTGAACACGCTCCAGGGCCTCAATGTCCTTCTTGTAGTGAGGGGCCCAAAACTGAACACAGTACTCGAGGTGCGGCCGTACCAGAGCTGAGTACAGGGGGATGATCACCTCCCTGCTCCTGCTGGCTACACTATTTCTAATACAGGCCAGGATGCTGTTGGCCTTCTTGGCCACCTGGGCACACTGCTGGCTCATGTAAGCCGAGCATCAACCAACACCCCCAGGTCCTTTTCCTCTCTACATTCTTCAAGCCATTCTGCCCCAAGCCTATAGCACTGCATGGGGTTATTGTGGCCAAAGTGCAGGACCTGGCACTTGGTCTTATTGAACCTCATCCCATTGAGCTCAGCCCAGCTGTTCAGCCTATCCAAATCCCTCTGAAGGGCCTCCCTACCCTCAGGCAGTTTGACACATCCTCCCAACTTGGTGTCATCTGCAAACTTACTGAGGGTACACTCAATCCCCTCGTCTAGGTCATCAATAAAGATATTAAACAAGATGGGCCCCAAAACTGACCCCTGGGGGACACCACTCGTAACAGGACGCCAGCTGGACTTAACTCCATTAACCACTACCCACTGGGCACGGCCCTCCAGCCAGTTCTCCACGCAGAGAAGAGTGAACCTGTCAGCACCACGGGCTGCCAGTTTCCCCAGGAGAATACTGTGGGAGACCGTGTCAAAGGCCTTGCTGAAGTCCAGGTAGACTACATCAACAGCCTTTCCCTCATCTACCTGTCTGGTCACCCAGCCATAGAAGGAGATGAGGTTGGACAAGCACGACCTGCCCTTTGTGAACCCGTGCTGGCTGGGTCTGATCCTCTGGATGCCATGCACGTTTCGTGTGATCTCCCTCAAGATCATCTGCTCCATAACTTTCCCTGATACCGAGGTCAGGCTGACAGGCCTGTAGTTCCCCGGGTCTTCCTTATGGCCTTTCTTGTAGATGGGAGTCACATCGGCAAGCCTCCAATCTTGTGGGACCTCTCCAGATAACCAGAAATACTAATAGATGGTAGGAAGCAGCTTGGCAGTCACCTCTGCCAGCTCCCTCAGCACCCTTGGGTGGATCCCATCTGGTCCCATGGACTTGTGGCAGTTCAGATGGAGGAGTAGATCTTTGACCATCTGTGCTTGGATCACAGGAGGTGCATTATGCGCCCCGTCCTGGACTTCCAGGTCAGGGCAAAAAGTACCCTGAAGATAACTGCTCTGTCTATTAAAGACAGATGTGAAGAAGGCATTGAGAACCTCAGCCTTTTCCTTATCCTCTGTGGTTACATTCCCTGCCACATCAAGTAAAGGACAATTATATCTTCAGAAATAAAAGAAGCAAACAAACCAGTAACCCAAACAAAAGAAAACAAAATAAAATAAAAATAATTCACCTGAATTAAAATCCTGCGTATAATTGCACATGTAATTATGGCCCAAATGAAATGGAAACTTACCTATTCCATCCAATTTCTCCTGAGTAACTGATCAATTCATCACTCATCTTCTCTCTTTTTCTACTTTATTTATTTGTATTTTGATACCTGCATTTATATACTTCTGAGTCCTGCACTGCTATGCTTTCACTGTATGTGTGTACTGTATCTTCTATAATGGTCAGCATCACGATGATATGGAAAATGATGAACAGAATCTCCATCCACTTTGCATACTGACTTTATAACTAAATGTACAAGGTATATATCAAACATTTGGTGAACAAACTGCAGTGGAATTAATTTAATTTCAAACATGATATTTTAGCTATCTAATTGGTAACAAATAACATAAAATTATGATAAATGCATATGTTCCTTGGATAGCACTATTCTTTTTCATAATTTCTCTCCAAGTTAGAGCCAAACTTAAGTTCAAAAAAGAAGTAGAAAGGAATACTGAAACTATTACACACATTTCGAACATCATGATGCAAACTGTCCCATATGATTAAGTGAATGGAGATTTAAGGTCACGGTTATGATTGGCTACAGAAAACCTAGTATCTTTAAGATTTTAAGAAAAGAACAAGCATGCAAAAATAATGTTATTTCTTTGTGTTGTCTTTAACTGCAGTTAGACAATTTTATTGTCTATTATTGTAAAATATTTTCATAATTTAAGATGATGGAAAACTTTGACAGCAATGAAAACATTTTGTTCTTTTCTGTTTGTTGCGAATAAAACATATTATGCAGCTTCACTTTCAATAATGTAAGGATTAAATGAACCTCTCAAGAGAAACCATTAATTTTGAAATTGTTGTTTGTTATTTTCGCACAGCTTTTCAGATCAAAACATGTGCTGTCATTACATCCATTGGTATACAGATGAAGAGGTTCAGCTAAGCCTGTCCCTGTTCAGGCACTAAAAATGTCAACAGTTTATGGGCTGGTTTGGCTCAATTCCATGACAATTGGAGTGGGGGACCCACAGACCCATGCCCCAGGGAAAGAGAAGTGGGAAAGGGAAAAAGCAAAAGGGAGATGGGCCTAGAAACAAAACAGCAGCAACGATCCAATGAAGAAAGCTAATTTACTAAATAGGATATCAGAACGCAAAATAACACAATATAATTGGAATTGAAGCTAATAAATCAAATAAAATGAGAGAGAGAGTGTCTGATAAATTGAAGGCCTTACGCTAAGCGCTGAAGGCAAGACAGCAGTGAGCACCCGCTGCTGGGTTGATCCAAAAATGAAGAGCCTGTGTCTTGTGACATACAAACAGTTTTATCTTTCCTTCTGAGCAGAAAACAGACAAATGCAAAGCAGCATAAAGTCCTCTGGGGTATGTAGTACTTCTTCTCTTCTGATACAGATGTACCCAGAGCTATTGATGATCCATGGAGCTCGAGCATTAACTCTTTCACTCCCAGTACACTACATGATGTTATGATGAGGAATACCAATAACAAATATCATAAAACCATGACAGTATACTGATGAAGAGGTTTAGCTAAACCACATCAAACCTTTTCAGTGTGCTGCATCTCTTCGTAAAAGGTTCTACAGGGTTCAAAATGCATTGTGAAAATGTTGCAGACTCTTCAGTGGATTGTCATTTTGTCTACCGTGGCAAAAAAAAGAAACTTCCACTGGCTTCACTGTTGTCATTATTTCACTTGAAAGATGCCATAATTCTGTATTGTAGAAGTCAAATAATTTGCTACTTCATCTGTGTTTTCCTTCTACATATCCAGTGAGGCAGAACTTTAAAGTTCAGAACTTCTAGAATGATGTAACAATTGCTAATATACGAAATTCTGCATTTTGTGTAATTCTACACTACTATAATTAAACTGTTCTCATAGTTTAAAATAAAAATAAACAACCAGGTTTGTTCGAACAGGTTTATTGAACTGCAGATTGCTTCAGTCTAGGATAGAACTTAGGCCTTGTTTCTTTTTTAGATTCATGTGTCATTATGTGGTAATACAAAAAATACAGACTTGAAGAAATAGAAATTAATTCAATGCAAGTATTACTCTTAAAAGCAAGAAATATGTTCATCATCACCACTGTTTTTGTTCACATGCTTTTATGTTATTACCCATTTTCAATGTATGAATAGCAGCTTATAAACTCACACAACTAAGGTATATATATATCTGTTCCTTGTTTAGACAGAGCAAATTGTTTAAAACACATAATGTGAAGTCTAGGAGAAAGAAAGGAAGAGGTGGGTGCTGCTCAGAGAGATTAGTCCTAGAGAAATAAAGACAGACTTGTAGTTATGCAAGTATTAGAAAGCAGTACCATGGTAATAGTATAAGCTGTGCTAGCAGAGTCTATAATAGGATCAAGTCAGATAAAGCTTTTTCCTTATGCGTGAAAGAACACTTTTATAAGTCAGTGTTTTTCTGTTATAATCCTTGAAGTCTAATTCATGTAAAGTTCATCATAAGAGATATTCATTCAAAGAGACTAGCACACCCTGAAAAGCAGGGCAGGACTTAATCAGCTCATGTTTCAACATACCTTTATTTTTAAAAGAAAATGTTGATGTGAATAAAGGAAAAAATACTTATTTTTCTGCAATAAATTATGCTTTAACATAAAGAGAGCATACTCAAGTACTTTTACTCTATGGTAAGCTGAAATATTTGAAGATTGTAATTGTTGGTTTTGTGCATTGCACACATTGCTGGGAGTGGTGAGAGGCAGCAGAAGGAACGCAACTGCCTCCTTCCACCAGTACCCCTCCAAAAACTTTGATGCTCCTGAGTGCAACTTGGTGCTGAAAGCACGGCAGGATTTACATACAGTGTGGATCACTGTACCAACCATGACTAAATGGTATGTCTCTGATAAACAAAATACAGTGATGGAAAATACAGCCTATCCTTTGTGACCATCTTTTCTGGGGGCATGGAAGAGTATACAATTAAAATATCCGGTAAGACTACCCAAAAAAGTCACTAATTCTATCTTCTACTGTATTCTCAGTGAAATTTGTTTCAAAATGAGATCCGTAAAGTATGAAGCCTCATCTAAGATACTGAAGAGTAGAGAAGAATGTCTCTGCTTTCAGCAGAAGGCTGAAGAGATAATCAGCCAAATCTAGCAGGACACAGGCTGAGCAAACAGCAAGATGAAAGAAGAGGGATTGAATAAAAAAAATGTGAGGTAGAAGAACTCAGACCAAGTTTCCACAGTAAAGAGATAAAATGCATTCATTTTCTATCTGTATGCTTACCTTTGGGAGGTGAAATAAGTCTAGATGGAGGAATGGGATTTTAATGGGTATATCTATTCTCTGCTCTTCCCACACATCCTACTTACATGCCTGGAACTAGAATGAGCAAGGCTTTTCCAGAGCTCAGAATCTAAAGATCTTTGGTTCCAGAAGTATATGAGAACACATTTTCTTTGTAACTCAAGTTACAACCCCAGTTAGTTTCCAGTTAAAACTACGAATTTTATCCAATATATTTTTCTTTAAAGATTGTAGTGTTACCTCTTTCCTACCCAAGGTGATGTATATTGACTTTTTCTGCTCCTGCTGAACAGTCTTCAATGTTTACTTGTAACAAAAAATCTCTCATTTTCTGGTATGAATTTCCCATTAAAAACTCTACCTGAATATGTTTACTGTTCAAGCAGTGTCAAATGACTTGTAGGAAGATATTATAGGCAAAACTTCACCTTTGAGCTGTGTTCTGCAAAGACAGCTGTACACATATGACACAGTCTGACACTGGAGATACACAATCAATTTAATTAGTTTTTCCATATTGTCTTTGTTTTCAGGTGCTCTGTGACTGTCGTCAGTATTAATTCAGTCGGAGGATTAGAGCATTTAAGCAGCATTAGTGAAGCACCAGAAAAAATACAACGTATTTTTCCTTTGCCTTTTCTGCAGATGTACTGTATGCAGTCTGATTATGTGATTACTAGAATCAAAATCATCTTTCTACTTTGCAGTTGAGAGAAGTGAAAAACCAAGAAGCACTGCAAAGAAGATTAAATATATATAAATATGTACTTAAAACACATTAACTTTAATGAAGATGAGTGATATTTTCTTAAGATGTACTGTTTTCAACTTATTTGTGCCTAGATTAGACTTTCTGGCCATTCCTCTGACTGGAGGTTGGGGTAAAATTTGTTCCTGTTGCTGTGTCAGGTAGCCCATTGTTGCTGCATTGAAACTTTCATCTCCTTCCACTTCTTTAAATATGGATATCTATATCTATCAATCTTAAGAAACAGATACCTGTATCTTATCAGTCAGCAAGTCTAAAAATTTTCATGTTGACCACCAGAAGTCACCTCAAAACTTAATTGTTACCTGTAAATCCCTTCCAACATTTAAATGACTTCTATTGTCTCCTGTTCCTGTGGAAGTCTGTGATAGAACAGTTGCAATTTCTTAAAGCTGAAAATTTATGAATGAAGATTATATTTCTGAGTTCGACAGAATCTCTGTCTGAAAGGTTGCAAGAAGACTAATACTTGCACCAGTAACTCTAGATAACCAAATCTACATAGTGTTTTAGCCTGAGATAGTATGTTTGCTTTTCATTCAAACTCTTTGCAGGCCCTTAGCAGAAGCACTCAACTGCCATCACTACAATCCCTTCTAAAGTGGAGGGATTACCTATCTAGCTTGGGACACAGAAGTGAGGTTTCCACCTCCATAAGAAGGCAGACCTTTCTAGTAAGAATGTTGAGCATTTTCCACTTCCAGCTGCTAATTTTAGTACACTTCATCATGACATCTTAGCCCTAGTAGAAGTAGAAGAAAGTAGAAGAAAGTAGAAGACAAGAATTGAAACACTCTTATAAAAGTTGAAGATTTATTGCTATTTTCTAATTTTATTTTTTCTTTCTTTATTACTATTTTTTCTTGTGAAAATATTTAGTAAAAAAAGTATTTTGAAGAACTCAGAGTTTGGATTAATGTCATTTTGTGAATATTGAGAACCATGATGCAGAAAGCGCTGAAAATCTTAATTGGGATTTATTCAGCTAGTACCTAGCTCCTCCTAAAATGGTCATCCTGAAACCATCTCTTTTATTACTTAAGACTAGCAGTAAGAATTCAAATATAACTCTTGAAACTGAAACTCTTAAATGATGATTTCTTCATATGATATTGCCTTGTTGGCTTAATTTTCTGCCACTGCCATAAAGTTTAGTCTCAGGGGTTCAGATTCTGAATATGTCATTGCTGAAGTAAGTGGTAAATGTGTTTAATGGAAACAGCATTTTCTAAATATTTTCAGGAAAGAGTAGTTGGCCATACCCTCATTCCTTTTCTTTATATAGCTCAGTGAAATAGAGAAACTGATGACATTTGTATAACAATGGTCGAATGAGATGTTACCAGAGCAAGTGGATATTTTTTTGAATAAATTTTCATTGGTTATACATGTCTCTTAAAAGAATCCCAAGAAGACTTCAATTCTTAGTGCTCACTGTTCTACTGAAAACTCTGATTACTTAAAAAAAAGACTTCATTTGACTTGTAAATCTTCTACTTTTATATCAATAGCAACAAAACACAGAAGACAGAATTTCCAGTTTTACTCTCTGGACACTGTAGTGGGGGCTGGTACTCTGGTCATAGGTGATGGCTAGATTACAGGCTCCCACAGGTAAGTACATCCAGCAGACTGTGAAGGCAAAGGATCCCGTTCACAACTGGCTAGTTTCTGAAAAAACCCTTTTGCTTGCCAAAAAATAAAAAGGGGGAGGGAGGGGAAACTATGACCCACTGCTTTTCCTGCCTGTGTACAACCTAAATTCAGTCTATAAGAAGGAATGAAATAGTCAGCATTTCAGGAGCTTACCAAATAGATTACTAGTGCCATGTCTATTTGTAATTATAGGTCAGCTCTTAATGCCGCTGTAAACCACACATTCCAGGGCTTTTCAATCACTTACCAGCATATTTTACTCTCTGCCATTGGCAGCAATAAAAGAAACATGAGCTAAGTCCCTTATTTCTTGCTATGAAATAGCACTTTTTACTACTGTCACAGCACATAAGCTGTGTGAACTTACATACCATCCAAATCTAAGTTATTTCTTGAGATAGTTTCAGTTATGTTATGGAAAAATTCAGTGACAGACTACATACCACAGCAGCACAGTGACAGCTATCTCGTACTATCATGTCTGGAGAATTTTATAATAATATCACAGGCAATGTCTCATAAAATGCAGCCACTGTAACAGCTCCACAGATGCAGAGAAGCTGCAGGCAGGATAAAGTGTCAGCAGCAGGAGCTTTGCTTTCAACAGATATAACTAATTGTTTATCGTTTTGGGGAATGGTACCACTGAAACAGGAGCTGGTTTTCTTTTTCTTTTTTTGTTTTGTTTTGTTTTGTTTGTTTGTATACTTGTTTCTTTGCTTGTTTGTCGGACTAGGTCTTCGAGTATACACACCTTATAAAATCACACAGTAGCTGAGATACTTTTAATATGAGTTATTTTGTTTGTTGCATGTGGAATTTCTACATTGTCTGCTTACACCAAGATAAGTTAAACTAGCTTTTACATCCTTTCTGTGGTAGATGCTACGTAATTGTATTGCTATTGTTTCCCATGGAAATAATTTCTGCATGGAGTAGTAATCCCTCTGTGCTGCTGCCACAGGGACAGATCCATGAGTCAACATGAAAGGAGAAGTAGCAGGGGAGGTGGACATGGCAGCAGTAATGGCTGCCTTGAGGAGCACTGAGACTGGCTGAGCCCAAGCTCCCTTGTCCCCTAAAAGTAGACAGGAAGAATGTGGCCTGGCCTTCCCTGGCTCTGTCATTGTGCCTTTTCAGCATACTGTGTGGACAAGTGATAGGAAAATCCCTGGAGATATGGTCAGCAGTTGTCACAGTTTAAATAGTGGGACACTTTCTGAATGATTAGCACCATGCTTGTCCCACAGGTATGGAATAAGCCATACTGAGGTAGGTGACAAGTTCAGCTTGACACTATTCAGGCAGAGAATGGATTTGTGGTTGGGTCTTCCATCTCAGAGGGATTAAACAAAACATGAAGCTCATCTCCTCCTGAAAGAGACTGTTGACATTGTATGAATACTTACTGCAGAAAGAAGGCTGCAAAAGCTGTTCACATTGGTGGATACCTTGACAGTTTCTTGAGAGAAAGGACTTGTACCTTCCAACAACTGTTCAGTGCTTTATACCAAATGGAGAACTTTAAAATAGGGCAGGTAGCACACTCCGTTCCAGCCTTCCCAGGTACTGCTTGGCATGGTGGGATGCACCAAAGGCAGGTAACTGCTTCCATCCCCTCAGGCAGAGGAAGGGATTGACCCTGGTGATGCTCTATTTTGGTGAGTTTTCTGATAACTTAGTTGTCAAAGAAAAAGGATGCTGCTCACCAGCCTTTTGTATATTTCCTATTCTATTATTTCTCTGATAGTGATCTAAAACGGAAATCTACTGTTTCTATCAAGTATATGTTTGTTTGATTTCAATCACAATACAGATGCTGAAATGCTACACTTTGGGCAGGAAGGGGTTTTACTTGTGTTTTGTTTTATTTTTCAAGGAATTTCAAAATATATTCCTTTTTTATTTATTTAATCTATTTTATCTTTTTTATTTATTTAATCTTCCCCCCACCATGTTGATGTTTAATCTTGACCAATCATTTTGAACTGCTACAGGTCAGGCTTCTAAGTAAGCTGCAAGAGCTTTAAAACTGTGCTGCATCTGTACATCTACAGAAAGGAGCTGCAGGATAGATCTTACTGTTTTTTATATTGTTTTATGCAGCAACTCGGATTCTGCTTACACAAAAATGCTGTTGTAATGCCAGTGTAAAACACTAGCTGGAGTAAAGATAGGAGCATGGGTCTCGCAGCTTAAATGAGTCAGATGGCTGTAATCTAAATTCTTAGCTAGTAAGCTTGGAAACAGTTTCAAAATGTAAAAAGAACCCCATGCTATTTAATTATTTTTCAAATAACAATTGCTGAATAATTGCAAAAAGTAGAAATTAGTCACAGTTACAAAACTCTGTATTCCTTTAATAGGAAGAGAATGCTTCAGTTTTGACAAACAACTGTAGGTGCACAACACTGCATATAACGGAAAAGGTTGGCATCACATCTGTTGTGCTAACATTAGGTCATGGGTTGCTGTCTGAACACAAAGAGCAGGCTGCACATGAGCGGTCTTAATGGGCTCAAGACTAAATCAGAGAGGGACAGCTAAAAGGAAGGAGTCAGGGCGGCTGAACACAGAAATCAGGTACTTCCCTTATAATGTTTATTTTTGTGGATGCTGTTTCTACCAAAATGATGTGCTTCACTGGGCAAACCAATGCCCAGTGAAAACATAAAGCTCATCTCCTCCTGAAAGAGACTGTTGGGGTGTACCACTGTCATTATTTTTTAGAAACAAGTATGCTTTGGATAAACACTCTAGGAGAGCATAAACACTATGAGCATAAAAGGAAAAGAATTCTCTTTATTTCCCAACTTTCTTTATGCGCTTGTAATTAGGAATACAAGAAAGCCTAATATAAAGATGAAATCAGAACTGTGTTCTGCAGGCTGACATGAATCGCACACGGCATCAGTGTACCTAGAGAACAATTTTCATTAGCACTTTTTTTCTTTTGAAAAATATTCCTCCTGAAGCTTTAAAGGCATGCTATTCTGATTTTATTTGGAAAGAAGTAGTGAACTGATGCTATTAGGTTTTAGATTTGTGGCTTAAAGGAACAAATTGTTAGCCTTATCAAAAACTTTTGCATCAAAACAATCCTTTAAATACATCTGTTTTAGAGGTAAAGATAACAAAAGCAATTTCCAAAATACTAATTGAAATGACGTGGACCCACTGGAAAAAGGAGAATTTGAGCCCTCAGAAATACTCAGATTGTGAGTGCTGTTTTGCAGATCTAAGGAGTTGCTTCAGTTAAGTATTCACTGCTAACTCTTCATAACTTTTTTGTTTTGTTATGTTTTGAGGCAAGATTGTGTTGCAACTCCATTGCCACAGAAGAAAATAATGGTTACTTCCTCACTCGAAACAGGGAGTATTGTTCAAATGCTTACAAAATAATCAAATAAGACAGAACAAACAACTCAGCTAGAGAACTACACCCCTGGTAAATGCCCCACTAACTTTTGGCTCTGAACAATCAATTGCAATATCTTTATTGACTTCTACATCCAAGATTTTGGCTTTGGTTATTTGTTACAAAAACTGATGTACATAAAAGCACAACAGGTAGAAAGCTGTATTTCAAGGCCTAAAAAATGGAAATCGTCATTTAAAAGGCTCCAGAAAGTGGATGGGTTTTTATTCTCTGTGACTAACAACAGCACTGTGTACAGAGCATCTGCAACCTCCTCGTTAATGCTGAAGTAGCATTTCTGGGAGGGTTCATTAGCATCTCACATGGAAGCTGAGGGACCGCGTTTCTGTGGTATTACATGACACACTGGTGATGGTGGGGGTCCAGGAGTGCCCCAAACAACTATAACTCACTCTCAGAAAGCAAATATTTGTTTGCTACAGAGCAAATATTTGTTTGCTACAGAGTCTTTGCTTTAAAACTATGACATCTCTTTCCCTCCACTGTATTTCTCAATACAGTGACATGTATTTAGTGTTCAGACACAACAAACATAAAGTGGTGCTCATATTGTAAAAATTAAACCACTGGGGAATCATAATCTCTTGGCTGCCCACAATGTACAACTTGCCAGGTCCACCCAGTTCTTGTTTTTGATAAAACCCATTCTTGTGGTGTTTCCTGCCACAATATATCAGCTTTTACAGAATAGCATATTTGTGTTGCACCCATAATTGTGAACAAATTTCATACTCCAGGAAGAGGAAGTAACAAGTATATAATAATCAGCCTTATAGATGCTGAAACAGAATAACTAATAAAAATATACATTTCAGGGTAAAAAAATCTATGACTGTAAAAGTCATCAGAGATGACCATAAATAATACTTCAGTGGATCTAAAGGTCTTTCAAAAGAAACTAAAAGGTATTTCTTTTAATCCGAAAAAAGGATTGGTATTTCATCCGAAGATTTCTGTATATCCCGCAGAAATAAAATAGGTGAGTGTTCCTACACTTTTCTAAGTATTGCTATTCCTAGAACATTTCACAGATACATAGACTAGAGAGCCTGTGGTATGGACAAAGACAAAAGGCAAGAGTTTGCCAGAAGCTACTGGTAATTCAGTGTTCTTACTTCTCAGTTTCTTTGCAACATTAATTAACAGGTGAATACATGTAAAGTTCCAACACCACCCATTATGTCATCTCCCTGTAGGATGCTCTTTCTTGGAGACAGGTGCCAGCTATTTCCCCCACTTACCACTCGTGGTAGCTCTCAGAATGCAATTGGTTACTGCATTCCTTCTACCAGCAGTTTCAGCTCCTGGCACTTTCTGACACTGGTGAGGAGTGGGAGAAACAATAGCCACTACTGCACTATCTAGCAGGTTCTTCTCTAAAGACAGGTTCAGGTTGTGCTCAGCTTTGTTAGAGGTTTGCACCTGTATTCTGCAAGCACCATCTGTGGGACACTGTGCTAGCTCTTCCCCATCGTTGTGCACACCACAGGTACCACATCCTCTGCTCACCTCTTCCAAAAGGAAATGAGGAAGAGACTGGGAAAGCTGCCTCTTGACTTTAAGTGTATTCCACCCCCTTTAATGCTCAGGTTAGGATTCACTACAGGTTTTGAGAGATTAATTGTATAGCCAGGATTAACATGAACCACCACTGAGCTTCAGTACAATGCAAACATTTTCTTTTGTTTGGCATTACTGCACAAGATGTGCTGTGTTTCCAACAGTAACTGAGAACATGTAGAAGCAAATATCAGGTGCACACAGGAAACAGTGGAAATATGGCCAACTTTGATTCTGTCCAGTTGCTTCATTTCTTTAAAAGAACCATGTGTGATTTTGTACTGGCTTACATCAAACTACAGCGTGTCACATCTGATATTAGCAGTAGTTTATGTACTGAAAAAGGATGAGGTGAATTCAGGGTCAGAAGGATACTGTAAAAGCTATTCCTGCTGTTCTCTGTAATCCTGCATGCATGTGTGGGGAATAGTCCAATTTCTTTTTACACTTGTGGATACTCACACTGAGCCACATCTAAATCGGTGCTGAGCACCTGCAGACATTTGCAGGTGCCAAACAGCTTCCTCCAGCCTATTTCTGCTCAATATTAATTAGATGAGCTGAAACTTAAGAACAAATCCTTCCTTCTCAGACCCAGCTTTTGCAGCATTCTGGTCTGGACTTGAACTCTGTGGCTCATTTGAATTTGACCATTAATTCTTTCTTTGTTACAAACAGCTCATAGAGACTGGGATGTTTGTGGATCTACTAAGTCAGTTGTTTGGGAAAAAAAAAAAAAAAAAAAAAAAAGACATGCAATTTGACATTGCTCCACCTGCACAGGAAAGGCAGCCTGATGGTTAAATAATTGACCATTATCCTGAAGGTGGCTGTGGTCTCCTGCCTATGACAGAATACATGGCTACAGCCAAAGTCTGCTCTCAGTTACACACACTGAAATAAAAAGTAATTTCAGTGTATTCTCTGATGTGAGAACAACATTCAGGCTTCAGTCTCCATTCCCACCCCCGCCCTCCCCTCCCCTCCTCCCTTTTATTGTTTTTTCATTTTGCTAATATGATCTTCCACCAGATTTCTGATCTGCAGAAATTCCAAATCTGTGGTAGAGCATGCACAGTACTTACACATAAACTTTTCCCATAAAGATTTGGCAGCATTTAAAAAATGTCAGCTGACACTTGAAGCAAGCTAACACAGACACAGTTAGATAGATAGATAAAAGGAAATAGAAAGGAGGAAAGAGTCACCTCCCTGCTTGCATTACTAGTATTTCTGTTTGTTGTTGTTGTTGTTGTTGTTGTTTTTTCTGAAATGGACAAAAAAAAAAAGCTTTTTTTTTTTTTTAATAGAACTTTGCCAGGCACCAAGAAATTTCAGCCTTGTGACATACTCTGACAAAGCATGACTTGGATTTCTGCTCCTAGGAAGAGTAACCAGAATATTCTGTCTTTCTGTGGTGCTCTTCAGACTTGGGAAGCCCAGGATTCACCTTATCTTTTCTGATGTCTCCTAAGCAATCTGCTGCATGCAGGGGCAGCCTCAGGACTATGGCAGGGGATGGCTGCCTCCGCAGCTGGCTGTAGGGCCTGGCACACAATGAAGGCCTCACTGAGTTGGCTGCAGACAAAGGTAACCTGGCTGTGGAGCGGTGGGGACTGTTCTGGGCAGGGGAAGCTGCCACAAAGCAAGGAAGCCCGTTGGTGCAGGCTGTGGGTGGTATGCAGCAGGGGGGAGTGATATGGGAAAGCATTGGAAGCTGCTGACAGTTCCCATATTCTGGCAGGCACCTCCCAGGCACGCTCCTGCTCCCACACGCCTCCCACCCCCTCCTTGCCTGGGTTGAAGCAAGCTAACAGCAAAGCTGCACTGTCACCCAGGCAAGGCCCGCCTGGCAGCTGGGGACCCACGCAGTGGTGGAGAGCTGGGCTAAGGGAGGTGTCAGTGCCCACGCTTGGTGGGTGGCCCTGAAGCTGGATTGTTTTCATCAAATCCAGATGGTGATGGTGGGCCAGAGTCCTGGTGCTTTCCTTCCACGTGGGCTGCGTCTGAAGGGTGGAGCCCTGAGGCCAGGGAGCCACAACTCATGAAAAGCACTGTGACAAAGTGTTGGCCTGCCAGACTGTGGTCTAGTCCCATGAGTGGCTGTCTAGCAGGATGACACAGAAAGATGCTCTTTTCTGCCAGTGTCAGGGCCTCCGCTCTTCTCACAGCCAGCATGAGCAACCTGGTCAGGTTTCTCATACTTCAAGACCTTGTCAGTCTAAAGCCTTGAACCCTCTTCTGGCCTCTTGGAACAGCTTGGCCAGAAGGCAGATAGTGATCTCCTCTGGACTAGACCTATGTCTGGATCTGAGACAGACTTGTCTTGTTCTGTGTTGTTTTTAAGAAGAGCAAAACAGGAAAGAAATTGGAAACAAATAAACCAAATGAATTTAAAACAACTAGAGGCCAAGTACTGTACCAGACAGCTAAGTATCAAATGCTGAGAAAATTTCTCTGCAGCATGTGATATTTTTATTTATAGTGTCCTCTGAATGGTTCTCTCATCATGTAAGGATATCTTTTGGCTTCTGTGGCACATGGTGGGGTGGAAATTCTTGGGGAATTTTTTCATGAGAGATAAGGGCACCTGGTACTCAGCAATGATGCCTAGGGTGTCTCATTTGTACATGATTTATCTGTAACAGAAGTCATCTTCCATTACAGATGCATTAAATAAATAGCAAATATTGTATCTGTATAACTGGGCAATAAGGTATGTATGACTGAGAAGTTTCCCCAACACACTTCTCAAGCAACTATACTACCTTGAGCAGAAGCATTCAGTTCTTGTTTTCCATAACACCAGTTCGAGAACCCATTTGCAAAGTTCTGTTTATCTGCATCATCACAGAAAATGCGAAAGATTTTATTGGGATCTACATAGATAGATTGGTCTAACTGCATCTGACATATTTTAGAACTGGTCTTGCAACATGAAATATGAGTTTTAATTTGTAGATTGGCTTCTACCATTCACAAGATTGGGCCTCTTGCAAACTTCAAGGTCATACCAAATGTCTTAGTGTCCATTTCTCAGAGGCCAGAGTGAGCAAGCACAGGTCTGGTTTGTAATGCTGTAGTCCAGCAGTCAGTTCCTCAGCTCTAAAATGGCAGTGAAGGACTGTCTTGGCAGAGGCTGTAAACCCCAACTAATAGCTGTTTTTTAAGTACTTTGAGTGCTCTGATGGGAAGGTGAGAAGGGAGTGCAAAGTATTACAGTTATTAGTGTCTGTCAGATCTCTTAGAGTACATGCAGAGTTCCTAGAGACTCTCCAGCACTTTTTGGTCTTAACTTCATCCTGGGAAACTCTCCAGTTACTTCAATACTCAGAAGCCTGAAAGAAAAGTCAGTGTCCACTAGGCTTACTTTCTCACTGTATTTCTCTAAGCATATACAGATATTCAGGTCAGTTTAACAAAAATAGCTTATATATAGAAACATCTTCCTTAAATATAGTCCTTGGAATCTACTTTTTTTTTTTTTTCATGAGCTCTTCATTAGAGTGGGTTTAGAAGTAAAACATTCTGCTCAGTATAAATTTATGTAAGAAAATAATTGGCAATCAGTTAACTTTCAGGAGACTTGACCTAAAAGTTATACTGAGCTTTTGAAGGAGGTTGATTAATCAAAGATAGAACCAAACTTTTGAAACTTTAACCAGATAAGAATATTTATTCCATGTGACTCATATATAAAACCTGCTTAGAACAGCATTTCAGCAAAAATCTCTTATCAGAGCTCACTCTGTCAACTTTCAGAAAGCCACTCAAAAAGAAAGAAAATATCTGAGTTGTGTTTCTAGATGTAATCCGCTCTCAGCAGCTGCAAGACCCTCTGTTCAACCTGAGATGAATGTAATAATGCTTGGTAAATCCCTAAGACACAAGAAGGATCCAGAGGTGGAAAGAATGCCAGATTCTACACATGGAATTTGCATTATTTAGATTAAAATCACCTTCAGAGTTGAGTCGTATTTTCCACGCATCCCAGAGCTATAAATGACTAAATGCTATTGGATGACAAGAGGTTAATGATTTCAAATTACGAGAAGTGCTTATATTGCCACCTGCTGGGCTTCATGGACTCACAAGCAAACAGGGCAGATTTGTTTTGCAAATGTGCACGAGAGTTTTTCAAATATCTCTTGCAGATAGAGTGATCAGTCATTTCAAGTTGAATGAACAGACAGAGGAAGAAAAAACACAAAAACTTATGTTAATGCCTCCAACAGATAACTTCTCTCTTTTTTTTATACTTAGGCCAATACTCAAGCAGTGATTTCTCTTCACAGAGCTTACTTACTTTCAGACTGTTTTTTATAAAAACGCAAGTAAATCCATTTTAATGTGCATGTTTGGCAGCTAGTACTGCAATTGAAGGTATGCTGGCATGCTGAATATTGGGGTATTCCTATTACAGTGTGCATCTTCTACTGTGAAGGTAGTATAACAAGTACTTGAATAAGGTTTTTTTGTTTTTTGAGTAATTGACAGCTTAATATTTCATTCACTACTAGATTTATACAAGTATCTCAGTCATCTCTATACTATTGTGTGATTACTCCACTTCCAAAATATAACCATCTTGACATTGTAATGTTTTTTACTGAGGTTTTATGTAAAACAGCAGATCTAGAAGGGGATGCATTTACTGCAATGTAGGCAGTTGCCAATATTAGTTACAATTTTGAAGCAGAAAAAAATACCTTCCAAACACCGTTTTTTTCTGTTGTGTTTCTGACACTGTAAACCTTGAGATTAGAAAAATCTTGAAAGTGGAGTCTGGTAGGAAACTGCTGCATATGCAGCTCTGTCATTAAAATATATATGCTGTAGTAGCAATATTGTGTCTTCCACAGACATAGTTTTTTGTGAAACAAGTACAATGAAATCAGAGGAGACAGTTTTTCAGTTATGTTTGAACCTCAAATTTCTTTGGATGAAGGAAAATATAATGTGGGAGAAGATACACACATGAAGCCAAAGTTGCAGAAGTGGTTCAGTCCTATATTTTATCCTGTACCATTCTTGCCACCTTTACAAGTATGTTACTGAATATGGATGTATAAACAACTTCCCAGACATGGTAAAACATTTTCACTTTCTTGTTTTGTTTCTGGCATGCTATTGATCCTAGACAAAAGGTAGTACACAATGAGAAATGCGTCAAGAATGGGGATATCTAAGATATTTTTTGGAACTTAGAACCTTATTTCAACACCAATGATCACAGGATTACAGGATCACAGAATTGTAGGGGTTGAGATCGCTCTCTGGCAAAATGGGCCTGCAAAACAGAGAATGTTAGCCTACGTGGACTATGGTGTTTAAACCAACTTCTTTCAATGTCACATTATGATAAACAGAAAGTAGTTGAACATTTGAATGCAATGCTTCAGTTTGGAGCAGAGACACGCTGTTGATCAGATTCAGTTACAGACTTTACTTTAAGAAAGTCACAAACCTCCTGGCTGGACCAAGCTGAACTAATCAGAAACATCTGTGTGACCACAGTGTAGAAAACTGGGTATGTCCTAGAACTCTGCTCTCAATGACTGCCATCCTTTTCCTGTACCACTATATATTTCCAGTAAACATCCTACCTGCACTGGAGACCACCACTCTCAATGTCCACTGAGATGTTTTTTTTGTGGGTTTTGTTTTTTTTTTTTTTTGTAATAGTTGTCAACAATGAGTGGAGTATAGCTTTAATATTCTCTCATGAAGATTTTGTTAATGAAAATTGTCTCTAAATGTCCCTGCACAGGTTGTTTCATTTTGGGATGGTACTGCAGCATTTAGAAGCCAAATGAATAGTGATTTCTTGTGGTTGTTGTAAACTCAATATCTGTATCATTTAATTATGTCATTTTTTTTTTAAATGAATGAAACTACTTGATAAAAAGCAAATTTGCAAAGACACTGTGAAAGTCTAACCCATCTGTGAGCTTGTGAAGTAAAACTACTATCTTTAGTGTTGCAGTCAGGTTTCAAGCATGAAAACAAGTGCAGGACTCAAACGTTGGATGATAGAAACAGATGGTGGTTATAAACTAGACTAAAGGATCTCTCAAGTAACAGGAAAAACAAAAGTAGACAAATAAGGGCTGTACTGTCTTAAAGTCTAGGTTCAGGAAACTCTGAGTTGATCTTTCCCTGTACCTGGGGCTGGATTACGAGAATTGTTATGAAGGTGTAACAGCTAATGAGAAGAGCTTTTCTTTTTGAACTTTTTGGGCTACTGTGAATACCCCAGGCTTGCCTGAAATTTGCACCCTGGTGGTGGATGTTAGCAGTAGACCTGGTCCAGAGTTCCTGACCAGGGACCTCAGGATATACATTGCCACCTCCCCCTCTCTGAATGCAGTTTTCATTTAGAGTAGCAATGCCTACCAATGTTTGAGAGGACCACACTCAGGAAAAAAAATTAATGAAACTATAGCTTTAATAAGACTGTAGAAACCTCTTTTTAGTTCAAATAAGAAACTTACAGGCATCCAGAATATATATGCCCTTACTGTGAGCTGTACTGGATAGATCCCTTCATTCTTCACTGTTAGGGATTCTACACTGCACTTCAGCTTTACAGATCATAACGTGACAGAGACTAGAGAACCCAAAGGTACTTTCCACTGTCTACAACTTTCTACTGTTTTACAAGAGCTGAGTTAAGCTGGCAATGAGCATTCTCCCTTGTCTTTCTTAAACTGTAAGTTTTCGTAAACCGTAAATATTCTTGAAATATTACTAGGTATCTTTAGTGCCATATCAGTGAAGATTTTGGTAGCCAGTCCATTATGTTACATGAATGGGATAAAGTTGTAATACAGGCACATGGCATTTCACGGTTAAGCACTGGAACTGGAATTCTGTGACTTTATGTTTCTTTTTTTTTGTCAGCAGGCTGCCCAGATTGCACACTGGAAAAATAAGTTGTGGCACTGCTGTCTATGCTCTTTTCTTGCTCCTGAAATATCCTGCCTGCCTCCTACATGCTAACATGTCCAGCACTTGTACAAAGAGTAGCAGATGAGATCTTGGAAACCTGGTTTTATCAGAAAGTGCATCTGGAGGTGTTCCTTCTTTATATCTTTCCAGCCTTTAAATGTGCTATAAGTAGAGAGTGATAATTATAATTTATACTGATGAGATATATTGCAAAAGTAAAACATGGTGCTAACCTCAAAGAGAAACTTCCCTAAACATTTAGTTTTACATGTTTTAGTTACCAAAGGCATATCTTTCCCCACATAGGGACAGGAAGAAAACAAGAAATGCAAGGGGCTTACTTGTTTTGAAATCAGTTTCCTCCCTCTGACCAGACTGGCAGGTAGTCGTCATTTTAGATTATATCTCTTCTGTGTCCAGGGGATCTCTTTCACCATTTCTCTAAAGACCTTTTAAGCCCAATCAGACTTTGCAGACTAATTCACATTCCAAATCCAGATGCCAATCCTGTCTGAGGTCACCTGCTTTTTCCTTCAGAAGCAGTTTTCTTCTGTTATTCAGGTGTTTGATGGGGCTGAGGTCAGTGCACTGGAATATACAGGGCTACCAAAGATGCAAAGACTTAAAAGGCATTCATCTTTTATTTCTTACATTTTAATTGCTACCACTGAAGTCTTAACTATCTAATTAAAATATATCATTGTCTGCTTTTATTGTATTTCTCAGACTTTTACATATTTTTTTCCTTCAAAATTATGTCCAATATTATGTTTCTTAATAATCTGTAAGAATCTTCTACTCCGGTGTTACATAGACTATTTTGTAATACAAGGTTGGTTTGAATTTACTTATTTATTTATTAAAAAAAACTCCATGATTAGTTTATAAAAAAACATGTCACAGATAATCCACAGCAAATCTCAATAAACTGTTCCAATGTTTGAAAGTTCTGTCTGATTTCTTACTTCTGAGTTTGCCTAGCAACAAATTTCTGCCTTTGCAGCTTGTTAAATCATTTCTTCTTTAAAGAAGAAAATTAATTTGGATATGTACTGGTCATCAGTGTGGAACTTCTTAATCTTCTCTTTGAAAAGTTAAGAAGTATAAGCTCCTCTCACTTATCAAGTAGATTTTCTAGTCATAAGACTAGAAAACACTGGTTTTCTTCACAACCTTAGGCAGATTATAACTTTTCTTGAACTGCAGATACCAGAAGTTTTCTTTTCATAAGATAGATTTAGGATGAATCCCTAACCCTCGTGTCAATAATACTGTGTACTTCAGTTACACTAATGAGTGAAGACCAATTCAGTGGGACATCAAGGTGTGGCATTCTGTCTTCAGAACATCCCTTTTCCAAACATTTATAAATCTAAATAGGCAAGACAAATGCAGCATGAGTCAAAACAATACGACAGTAGTTGTCTCCAAGTGTCACATCACAACCATAATTACAATTTTAAGTTTTTCTTGGAAGTAAGTAGCTAAAGATAAGGAGTAAGTTTATGTCTGAAGAAAAGGTAGAGGAAAAGGGATACAAGGAAAGAGCTGGAAGAGGAGCAGAAGAAGCATGAGGAAGTTTTTGGAGAGAATGAAGTGAAGCTCAGGTTAGAGACTCAGACAGTAACAAATAGGATTGCAATAAATACACGGTTTGCACAGATGAGTGAATACCCAGGCTGAAAAATGTCCCTACCTTCTGTCACTCCTGACTGCAGAACTTTCTCAAGCAGCTTTATGAGAATTTTCTAGGCTGGTAACTCCTGCTTCTTGGTGGAGCCTACACACAAACTGGATCCCTCTCTTCCACAACCCTACTGTTTTGCTGCGTGTGGCATGTCTCCAGATACAGCAAACTCACTTGAGACCAATTCAATTGATATAATTTAAAAATGCAGAATTCAGGAAACTCTAGCCCACTGAGAAAGGAGCAAAACTATCCATGTGGGTAGGCAGGATCTCTGAGAAAACACTGATTCAGTTGAGAGCCTTCTTTGACTTCACTGTGCACTGACCAGCTAAATAGCCAAACTGGATAATAAAAATATACATAATTCTCAGTAGCGCAATTCTATTGTTAAGCAAACAAAAACCATGAAGGGTTTCATGCTGTCATAGAAACCTCCAAGGAAAAATTTGTTTTAGAGACACACATACTGATATCTGATCAAACCCTTGTTTTACTGGGTTCGTTCTATACTCGTATGCCACTGTGACCCATTGTCTTCAGCGAGCGTAGTATCAAATTTTATGTTTGCAAAGCCTTCACTGAAATTTAAGGCTATACATTATCAGTGGATAGAACAATTGAAAGCCTGATTTCTACAGAGCGCCATATTTTTTTCATGTCTATATCATCTAGAGAGAACTCACAGATCTACTAGCTTGTAGGTTCTATGCTACGTGTCAAATAGAAACTGACATTGCGTTTAGAGACTTTTTATTCCTCAGGTGGTAGTCTACTAAGCTGGCAGGCTTCAAAAATATGGCTGTATGAAGCCTTTTTGTGAAAGCCTGCTAGGCAGTTTTTGCTACTGCTCTTCAGTATGTGTTATCTTTTGAGACTTGTATAGTAATTAAAGGATTGAAATATTCTCAACTGGTTAAATTATACCCCTTTTACATATAATCCTTACTTGCAGCTACAGTTTCTTTCACTAATATCCCATTTTTGAAATCTGCTGCTAAACTCATTTAAATTTCCAGTATCTTCAGGACTGGTTTTCTAAAATGTCTGTTTCTTTAACATGAATGGTAGATTTAACAGTTTGAATGAAAACAAAAATTAGAGATTATGTTTGTAGTCTAATAGTGGGCATTCATTTGTTTAATGCTGTTTAACTTTGTTTTTCAACTCAGGTTCTGACTTTCTGTACATTTTGCCTAGGGACAGTTTCAGCTGCTGTCAGCACATTTTTAGCAAACCAGATGGAATGTCATTGTTTTTGAAGTACAGGAAAACATTTTTCAGCTCTTAAAATGTAGTGTGCCAGTAGGAAACATGGGTTTGAGCTGGGAATCACTGTGAGCCAACTGGATGAGATAAGATTAAGTGACAAATTACTGAAGTATAGAAACAAAGGAGGCAGAGTTTCTCATTTCCTTTTCCTCTTCTGCAAAAAATAATCTGAATGATAAATGACAAGCAATAACAAACAAGGCTTGTAAGATATCACTTTAACTCTGCTGAGAGCAAATCATAAAAGCATTGTCAGTGCTTTTCCCAGTGATCAAATCTTGCCACAGAACTCAATATCATTATCAGCACAAACTATGGTCAGTGTTAGTAAGCACAGAAGAAAAGCTTGTGAAAGAGAAACTTGGAGGTGAGAGCGATGTTGATACTTCTGTAGTGTTTGAAGTGGATGATATGCTTTCTCCTGTCAGTGCTTTCTGTATCCTTATGTACTTTGAAAATCGTTGCATCAATAATGTAGATGCCATGAGGGAACAACCTCTGAGTTCTCTGTGAGAGCTGCTGCCTCCTGCTGAGTTCATACATGCCCTTGTCTCACCAACAGCCTTCACAGCCCAATAATGTCTTGTTGCATCTGAGGGGGTTAAGGCTTCCTATTTCACAGATACCATGCTAAATTCAGACCTCTGTTGCAGTAACTTATAGACAGAGACAGTTCTCACTTTGCCAAGTTGAAGAATGACATGGAAATTGTACTTCAGGCTTAAGATAAAAGCCCCCGCTCAGGGCTATTTCTGGGTAAGACACACAACACTAAAAGTATGGAGACCAAATTTTTTCACAATCTGATAGTAATAGGACAAGGAGGAATGCCCTTAAACTAAAAGAGGAGAGATTTAGGTAAGATGTAAAACTCAGAGGGTGGTGAGGCCCTGGCACAAGCTGCCCAGAAAACAGTGGGAGTACCATTCCTGGTGGTGTTCAAAGCCAGATTGGATGAGTCCTGGTGCCCAAGGAATGGGGGTTAGAATGTGATGATCTTTAAGGTCCTTTCCAACCCAAGCCATTATGTGAGTCTATTATTCTGTGATACTTCTTGAGTGTTTATAATCATTCTGCTTAATTTATCAGATTTTATTTTTTGGGTGGGAGGAGGGTGGGGATAATAATACAGAGAAGGAAAAATAGATAGGAGAAAAAACTTAAAATGAAATACAGAACTTTTCTGGGTAAGATTTCTGACAAAGTTAAAGTCACCAGGACCCTGAGTCCAACTTTCAGAATGATGAAGGGATTCTGTCAGCTCTATCTTTCTGAAAAGCTAGGATAAATACTTAATAACAAAGATTTTACTGACTAGTAAAGGATGTTTATTTTATTCAAAACTATTTCTGCTCCTTCAATAGCTGTAATGAGGCCTGATGACTTAGTGAGGCAGATGTGGCCAATAAGAATTTATCATGTCTGAAAAATGAGGGACCTGAGATGAGGAAGAGGGGACACAAAAGTGAGACTGCAATACACTTACAATCCTCCAACTATCAAGCCATTCATCACCTACTGAGTACAACAGAATCCAGATTCTTGCGGTTTATATTGCCTGACAAAGCTCTCCATATGGCAATCACAAACCACTGTCCCTGTTTATCCCCTAGGTCACATAGAATCATAGAATCACTCACGTTGGAAAAGACCTTAAAGATCTTCGAGTCCAGCCACAACCTAACCATACTACTCTAACTCTTAACAGCACTCCACTAAATCATGTCCCTGAGCACCATATCCAAATTATTTTTAAACACATCCAGGGATGGTGACTCAACCACCTCACTGGGGAGCCTATTCCAGTGCTTAACACGCATTCCCCCATCTTAAAATTGGGAGTACAGTACTGGTCTTCCTCCACTGGTGACTCTTCACATTTGAGGCAGTGACTGGGGCAGATCTGCACGGTTTAGACAGCATTGTGCTGTAAAGCAGAAGGTGATCATTTTAACTTCTGAAGATGTCTATCATCAAACAATGCCATTCTCAGTCTGAAAATGAAGGGGCTGCAGATGTGCCGTTGGTTGTTTTGGAAATCATTTTCACCAAAAAATGCTGTAATCTTTCCCTGTCTGAATTAATAGTCTACCAGAGATGGATTCAGGAGTGTTCATGTAATAAATAAACAATTATACTACTTCTCATTTCACTTACAACACAAATCACATTGCTTGATATCTCTGAGAAGAAAAGGATCTGATACACGTATTTAATTTTGTGTGTATGAAGACATGAACTTAACCTGTTCTGTGTAAGCACAACTGTAAGTGCAAATGCTCCGGGAAAATTCATGCAGTGCATAAGAGGCATCTCCAAGGTTTTATGTCTAAAGGTAAAAACACACAAAAATACAGAGAACCTCTACTGCTGGTTAAAAGCTTGTAGTGGATTTTTTTCATCTCTTGAATAATCACACTGAGTATTTAATAAAACCCTTCAAACTCCAAAAATAATGAAAAGTGCTCTCTGTTGTACCTTGCTAAGAGTTTTCTTCCTTCGTGTGTTTAACCTGTTCACTGATGTGTTTTGATGCTGATTCTGCTATGTAACATAGAATTTTTTAAAATCACACATTCAGACGCCTCTGCTAGTGCTTTCCCCTATAACACACACTCATACTGACACTCTGTTATGATCATATTTGTCACAGAGGGCAGATAATATCTATCAAACACACTGTGCTTGTGTAGACTTGACACAAGAATACATTTTATCAGGTTTGTGACAAAGATGTGCTCTTCTAACATATAATTTCTGTCAGATTGCTTAATCAATCTGAGCATAAATCACACTGGGTATCATTCTTAGGCAAGAAGTGCTCCAAGAATAGGTTATTTTGTGGTGTTTTCTGAAAACAGCGAGGCTCTACTTGCTCCCCATAGATAGATCTCTTTATAAGGAAATTTCTGTATGTGACAGTCAATAGCTTGAAGAGCTGTACTGTAAGTCTATGAACATGGGGTGCTGAGTTGATTTAAGCTCTGTTTGGAGTCAGTGATCCATCTTGAATCCAGTGATAAATGGGGTAGGGGTGGGATGGGGAAACAACCTGATAAAAAAAACAAAACCAAAAAACACAGAAGACAACAAAGATGCTACTTTGGTTCTCTCACTAGCCCAGTTCAGATGGAGGTCCTTACTCTGTCCAGAAAAGACTGATGGGAGGAGAGGCAAAATTTGAAATCATTATTCAGAGGGTTTTCGTGAGCAATATCACTTTGGCTTTGGTGCCACTGAGAGTCTACTTCTCATCAAAACTCTCATTCCTAAAAGTCTTCTGAAGTCTCAGTTTCTGAAACAGTAGGTGACTCAATTCAGAGGAGG
Organism: Cyrtonyx montezumae; assembly: GCF_038088225.1. Lineage (NCBI taxonomy): Eukaryota > Metazoa > Chordata > Aves > Galliformes > Odontophoridae > Cyrtonyx > Cyrtonyx montezumae. The sequence goes on from NW_027072035.1 coordinate 14,392,214, forward strand.
TCTATTGCCACATGTACCTGCTGACAAGGAAGTTCAAACAGTGAATATCTCTCCCAGTCTCACAGGTCTGCTGAAAAGCAAGACCACAAGATAAATTCCTGTGAGATAGAATCTCTTCAGTGAAAAATCTCATTTCATTCTGTCCTTTGCTGAATACATGAGACATTAGTTAGGAAAAGCATACACAAGGCACAGGTTCTTTCAAAGGATCAGATAGCTAAATCTGAAAGGCTGTGACAGGAGTAGAACTGCAGGGCACAGTACGTTTGATCAAGGAAGATAAGAGCAGAAAAGTAAATTAGAAACAAACTGGGAGAATCCTACATTTGGGTTCTCCCAAACCCATCAAAGTACAAGATCAGAAGAGAGAAAATGATCGTTAGTATTACTTTGAAGCTTTCTTTTGTCATCCCTCTCAAATTATGTTTTCAATGGTGGTGCTGCCTGAAAGTTTGAAATTAGGAAAGCCATTTGCTACTGCTGAGCTAAGTATCACCATATTTGAACTTACCCTGCAGTATCAGCTGCTGGTTTTACTCTGGAGACTTCTGAACCATGTAATTTAACGATGCACTGCAATTTTCATGCCCATGGCTTTCCAGATGGATTTTATTTCTCTTTTTGCTTGTATGAAAGATACATGCATGTGTATTTATTCACACACACACATACGTGTGTGTAAGCATGTGTAAGCATGTGTCCATGCAAGCATGCTACATTAACTTCATTCTGCAGGTTTCAGTTTACAGGACTTTGGGTGTATTATCAGTCTGCCTGGAAGGAAAGTACTGAAGGAAAAGTACACCCACAAACATCACATGGAACTAGCTGGTTCTGGGCACTGATCCAGGCAGCCTATTTTAAAGAATCAAGATCATAGAAACCTTTGGCTGGAAAATTAAAAAAAGAAAGTATCAGTTTTCATTCTGGAGACCCACATTCAACTCTTTATGGAAAATATTTTCAGGAAATACCTGTTGACTGAGTCTTTCAGTTTAACCAAACCATATTGCTTTTGCAAATGAAAAGGAAAGAAATGAAAGAAAAGAAAGAAGAGAGTAAAAAAATACAAAAAGGACTCTGTTTTTGTCCCAGGGGTTGAATTAAATTAACTTCAAACTAAATCATTCTGTGTTGTATGAAACTACAGAGAAAACATCATGCTGTGTGTTATGATATGCATTCTCAACTAATTATTAACATCTTTCCATGTGTACTGTTATCAGTAAATTTCACTTTTTGGCTTTTATTCAAGTCCTGCTTAGTAAGTGTATGTAATCTGACTATGGGAATGGGAGGGAGCACATTGTACTTGAGTATATGCTCTTCGTACTGCTCTGGACAAGAAGTCCAATTTTCTTCCTGTGAAGTCCTTGCAAGTTTTGGCAGTAACTGGAATGAAGCTTGGGTGAGTCTAAAACTCCACAGACAAAACCTACAGCTCCTTAAAGCCACAGCTTCCAACAAGCTCTTTGCAGTAAAGTATCTATTGTCATCTAGACACTAATCCAGTTTTCCCCTCAGTTATGTTCCAGTGCTGGAAGAGAGATTGCTCTGAAAGCCCAGGAGTATTCTTTAAACACTCATACCAGATGTATTTTCAAGATCATATCTGAGTGTAAGAAATACCTTGTTTACTTTCACATGAAAATGACTTTGCACATACATGCTGTTTCAAATGCATTTCCAAAAAGGCCAGGTAGGTTACTTAGTACTTAAATTTAGTTCTTACAAGTTGTTGTCATTTGAAGCTTGGGAAGAAAAAAATCTGTATTGCTTGATTTGAAGATGTGTTTTCTTCATCCTTTCCAAAAGGTGGGATAATATAGAAAAAGGCTGAAAAAACTGCTTTTGTCTTTGATATGTAAGCAGCAGGCCATTTTAAAAAGAAAAGGGTATGTGCATTTAAAAATATTTCATGGTTTCTGTCATTGGCACATGATAGAGCTCTTCATTACAGACCCATACAGTTTTAATATAATTCATATCCAATGGTTCACATAACCACAATAAGCTTTAGATCTCTTAATATGCCTGTTCCTAATGTTCTTTTTGTTAGAAGAGCAACCAAGTAGTGTTTCTTTTCTTGGCTGAGACAAATATCCCCTGTGCTTGCAGGAAATTAATGTGTATTTTCTGTACTTTGGAAAGTTTATTGAATATAAAAAAAAGAGAGAGAGATGACTTTCTCCTTGCAGGCATGTGTTAGGCATTCCACAAACAAAACACTGTGTAATCAGGGCAGCGGTTGCCTTCCCGTGACACTTGAGTTTTCAGAAAAAAAAAAATTATGTAAGTTATAAGAAGTTTTATGTAAGCAGTTAATATTTCTGAGATTTTTTTTTTTTTTTTTGTACACTGCCGGTTCCATTCAACAACAAGGGTAACTCCTCCTCCTTAAGTTGAGAAGCTGTGAGACATGCGGTACGTGTATGTGGTCTGAAGGTCAGTTATAGCATTTACCAGATGATTGAGAGTAAGTCTTACGGAAAAAGAGCAACACAGATTACTTTCTCGTGGCCAGAAGCATGAGGCAACCACAGGGGGAACAGTTTTAGCTTAAACTACAGAACAGATCAGACTTGCATCAGCAGGCATTTAGGGACAGATGCTGGAAGCAGATCAGAGCCCCCTGGGGAAATGTGGACACACAGGACCTCGGAGGAGATGTGCGGCGCCTGATATGACTCATTGCATAAATGAGACAACTTTCTGATTCATATCTGGGAGCCTTCTCCTGGATTGTTCTCTCAAAAAGCGGCTGTCTTTCTGATTCTGTTCCATCAAAACAAGAACAGTATATTCGAAATAACCTGAGCTGTCTTTTTGCATCCTCCTCTTTGAGACAGAATTTTCATTTTCTCTTTTTTTTTTTAATCACACAATGTGTATAATTAAAAAATAAAAAAAATAAAAACAAGCCTAACAACAAAAAGAGCAAATGCAACCAAAATGTCTCTTGAATCTATCTTTTACTGCATATTTAACTCTACTGCTTGGCCTCTGTTAACCAAGCCTTGATTTGATACTACGTGAGCTCCAGTTACTGCTGTTTTGTACAGCCGATTAGGGTTCTCACTGGTCCCGCTCTCTTTTGTACATGTCTTGTGGAGGCATATTTCTTCATGCTGCTGTAAACTGATCTAGTGTATGATTCTTTCCCAATGAACTGGAGAATTTGTCTATTTTTCCAGACATTAAGGGAAACTATGGGAAATTATGTAGAAAAAAAATAAAAAGTAGGTAAATTTACAGCCTGTGAGGAAGTGGTCCAAACTTGGCACAAAGTATCTCAGAACAGCTGGCATGTCCAGAGAAGGCATCCAGCTGAAATGCAATAACTGTTTGTGGGAATAGACAGATCTGGGGAGCAACTTCCAGGCAAAGCATGAATAAGATTTCCTTCTTGTTACACAATGAGCGCACAACTTAGGGACATGTGTGGAAGCCAGTTGTACTAGGTGCTGGGGATTGTCTGTTGCATTTATTGGAAGAGGTGGGATCTAGACAACTTAAAGAACAAAACTCAAAGCTCAAAAATACGTTAATCAGCAGAAAATGAACGCTCATCTTATATTGCACATATTTTTTCTGAGCATGATTATATTGTAGTATATCACAAAGTAATCACCTAAGGCTTGAAATTAAGAGAAGGCCAAAGACATTCCCTGGATGTTCATTGCAGACAACACTACTTTTTCCCTTGGATGTGTATTTTTACAAAACCCTAAAAACACAACCTATATTCTAGATTGCTGTAAAAAATGCCTTATTTTCTTCCAGTCCTTGCTCTTCTTGTATTGCATTTCTTGTTTCACCACATAATTCCTGTTTTCAAGGTCAGTCACTGTCTAGCTCTGGTTAAGTGCTAGTGCTGGGCCTGCATTAAAACCTAAGTATAGGTGTAAAACTACTGAAATATCAATCCCAATCATGCATGATTTTGTTTTATTATTTTGTTTTAATGACTGTACATGTTAAATATGCACATTATTCATAGATGCTTTTGCTCATTTTGAAATATGTATTTCTTCAGTGTCTAAAGTACTCAAAAAATAATGATGTATCAGTGGGCTAATCTTCTTGTATTCTGGTTTGGTTACTGACACATAAAGAGGACCATGCCAGGGTGCAGCACATAAGAAAGAATAGGATACTTAAAAGAAGGATTAAAGTAAGCTGTGATGAATACCAAACCTTCAGACTAGATGTGGGAATGGAGTACTTGCAAACTGATAAGAAAATGCTTAAAATTCTTTTTTGTTTCCTCCCGCTTCCTTCCACTTGCCTCATGTTTGGCATGCACCTTACTTTGTATGGGACTGATTTCAGGCTTTTGGGGCTCTGGCCTCTTCAGGCGCTTGGGTAGCATGTCATTCTCTTGAAACCATTTTTTCCAAGCATTGTGGCTCATGGATACTAAGGGATTTTGTTCCATACTCATGTCCATACATGTAACAAACCACAGTTGGTGGCTGTCCTACTACTCATGTCTGCAAATATCTGTTGTAAAGAATGTTTTCAGCATTAGTTTTGAATCAGAACAATTCTAAACGAAAATAAGCATGCAGATTAAGAAACTGATTCATATACATGACAGGTAGGCTTCCTCTGAGAATACTGGGCTGAAAATTTATGTGTGTCCTCCAGTTCATACCTAGCTGTACCAAGTCTAGCTCTTTTACTTCATACTGTCACAGCCATGGAAGTGCTGAGCCTCCTCCTTGAGAAATAACCCCTCTACTCAAACAGGTTGCTGCATCACAGTGACCATTTTGAACACAAGACCCTATTTTTAATCTACCAAGTAGATGGCAAATATCATCAGGAAGTTGCTCAGCTGAACTTCTGGTATGTATGTCCTGTTGCAGAAAGACCAGGGCATGCGTTGTGCCCAGCCTGCACAGAATGAGTATCTGCTCACACATGACTCTGTAATCCAAATTACTTCCACTGATCAGTTAGCAGGTGGAATTTTTGGCCTTGAAGGTTTAAAACTGATCCAGGATATTTCAGGACTGGGAGAAGGAACACTTGCTTGTTTATCCCAAAGACCTAAGTGCTAATTTGCCAGTGATTTCAGAGAGGGTAGAGCTGGACTCCAAACCAGTCACTGAATCTGCACTGCAGGCCTGCTTTTGTTTGTTAGGAAGAAAAAACCAATGAGAAAAAAAATCTCTCAACCCTAACACCACAAATACACATTGGAAGCTTGAAAAATATGTAATTACCGTGGCAGTGCAGATATGTCTGTAGGCAGAGTCTGCTCTAGGCGTGGTGTCAACACCAGCCCTGCTCAAGGAGTGGTGAGAAGTAGGAACACATTGGAAAGACAGCATGTTGAGGCATAGCGAAGATTCCTGAAATTGTCACAGTTTCCTTCACTTTTGAATGCCTAATGCCAGTAAGAGACAACCTACTCCCTGTCCTCCTAAAAGCAGAGGGATATTTTGCCAGACTAGGCACAGAAGACCTTTCTCACTCAAGCAAGGGAGGTGGGGATTTCATTTTTTCCTCTGCTGCTGTGTAAGACAAAGCATAACCTATTCCAGTATTTATGACTCCCCCAGTCAGCACATGGCATATTCAAGAAATTCTGGGCAGCTCTTCTTGTGTTTATGCTACAGTCTGAAAATCTCATTAGAGTATAATCTGCATCTTTCTTTCCTGTGACACACATGTAAACTCAATTACATGAAGAAATACTACTCTACGAAGTGTATTTCTGCTGTGAAAAGACAGTTTTGTCTGCAAGGTTTGAAATGTAATTTATTCAAAGATTGTCATTCTGAGTACATTTTCATCTTATCAACTTTCTAATGCAATTTCCTTAGACATCTTTGGTAAGAAGATAATTTATATATTAATACTTTGCCTTCTCTTTCCTATTCAACTTATTGTTTAAAGAACGCCGTTTAACTTTTCATTATCAATTTTCACCTAGCTGCTCCTGCTACTGCAGCTAGGTCCAACAGGTCTTCTGTTTGGAGGAAAGACTCGGTCCATACTGAGTCTACTGAAAACAGTGCATACTTTGCTGTGATTTCCTGAGATCTTTAGATGAGGACACTGTGGAATAAACTCTTGAGGTAAGAAAGCTCTTTACAGTGTGAATATTTGTTATGAGTATGCCTATAACATTAACTAAATATTTTTCTAAAAAATGCTAAGTATAAGAACACATTTTCCTTTCTAGTTTCCATTAGCTATATTCCTGCTATTTGGTAAAATAGGTGATTTATTAGATGAAAACTGGGAAAAATCTTTGATTTACATTCAGTTTCTAGAGATGACTTTTGTAGTTCCAGAGTGGTAAAAAGGAGTCCTAGTACAAAAATGGAAACCAAACTCACTTAGCTTGTACTATCATAGTCATTTCCACTGTATGAGGCATAGTAATAAAAAACATATATAGCTTCAAGAAGAACTAAAAATTTCAAAGAATTGTAGAATTGCTTAGGTTGGAGGGGATCTTAACGATCATACCACTATGGGCAGGACAGTCAGCCACTAGATCAGGCTGCCCAGAATCCCATCCAGCTTGATCCTAAATGCCTCTGGAGATGGAGCATCCATAACTTCTCTGGGCAACTTCTTCCAGCACCTTACTACCCTCTGAGTAAAAAATTTCCTCCTAATATCTAACCTAACTCTCTTCCCTTTTAGTTTAAATCGATTCTCCCTTGTCCTGTCACTATCAGACTGCATAAAAATTGTTTTCCCTCCTGCTTACAAGATCCCCTCAAGTACTGGAAAGCCACAGTTATGTCTCCCCATACCCTTCCCTTCTTCAGGCTGAACAAGCCCAGCTCCCTCAGCCTTTCTCTGTAGGAGAGGTGCTCAGCCCACCAGTTATCTTTGTGTCCTTCCTCCGAGGCTGCTCCAATACCTCCATATCCTCCTTGTGCTGGGGCCTCTAATCCTAGATGCAGTACCCCATATGGAACCTCACAAAGGCAGAGCAGAGGGAAACAGTCCCCTCCCTGCCCTGCTGCCACCCGCCCTTTTGATGTAGATCAGGATACAGCCGGCCATCTGGGCTAAAAGCACACACTGCTGGCTCATGCCCAGCTTTCTGCCCACCAGGAGCCCAAGTTCTTCTCCACAGGGCTGCTTTCAAGGTGTTCTTTTCCCAGTCTGTACTCACATCTGAAATTGCCTTGACCTAAGTGCAGCACCTTAGTTTTGTCCTTGTTGAACTTCATGGGCCCACTTTTGAGCCTATCCAGGTATCTCTGGATGGCATCCCTTCTACTGTATTGACTGCACCACTCAGCTTGGTGTCATCAGCAAACCTGCTGAGGTGCACACAACCCCACTGTCTACACTGTTGATTAAGCTGTTGAAGAGCACTTGTTCCAAGACAGATGCCTGGAAGACACCACTCATGACCAGTCTCCACCTGAACACAGAGGCCTCTGGCTATGGCCATACAACCAATTCTTTATCCACCGAAAAGACCAACCTTCAAATCCGTCTCTCCATTTTACCAATAAGGATTTGGTGTGGTGCAGTGTCAAACGCCTTGACAAATCCAGGTAGGTGACACCAGTTACTCTTTCTTCATCCACCAATGCCGTCACTTTGTCTGATAAGGTGCAAATGAAAAATCATATAAAAATTAAATACGCACAATAAATTTAACAGAAATAAAGAAAACCACTGTAAAATCAAGTTTGTTTATAGAAAAAATGTTTCTCTAGTGTCTCAAACTGCTTGACTCAAATCTATTACTCTTGCACCAAATCTATCATAATGCCCTAATATAAAACAGCTCCCAGAGACCTGCAAGACAAAATTTAGCCGTCTACATCCAAAGCAGTTTGTACGGATTTCCACAGCTCAGAACTCATTGTGATCTCACGTGCAAACTTGCTCAGATAAGCAATACTGTGACCTCTCCAGATACTTACAGGGAGCTTACAGGTGGGTTTTATGCCTCAACTAAGCAAAACCAGTCTTGCACCTAAGTAAAGGATTCTCTTTTTCAAACTTATCTGTTGGATTTGATTCAATGCCAGATCCTATATGGTGAAAGAAACATTTAAGAAATCTGCTGAAGTAGAACAGGTCTATTTTGTAACTTTCACAATTAAAAACTGCAAAATCAATAACGTAAATCAAAATGAATTAAAATGAATCAGATCTCTTTAAGAATGGAAAGACTTCCTCCAGAAATGTTGTGATTTTCAAGCATCACCATATATTAAATTACATATAGAAACCTTTGATGCAAATATAGACATCCTTACAGTTTGTAGTAATAGAGCACTCATTGCTTGACTGTGGAATCCTAACTATGATATGCTTTATTTGGAACTTTTACAGCTGATCGCATTTGTCCCTCATTTCTTTTTCCCTTCAGAGTGTGCCTATCTCAAATGTCACATCTGGAGGCCTGCTGTTTGAAACAAAGCTATTTTTAGAATCATCACAATTTTCCAACCCAAACTACTCTCAGGCCAGCGGCTGGGCTGTCTGCTCCCTGCATAGTTTTTCCCTTTTAGAATGGGTACTAGGGAAGGCCTGCTCCTGAGGAAATGTGTAGTATAAAAATATGTACAAATACCTACAAACACCTAACAGTGCAATTAGGCTTTCCTCTGCTGCCACAATGCTTTCCTTCTGTTCCATGACTGCTAAGTATGTCTGTGTTACCACGAATGAAGTCATTTAACTCAGGGCTCTACAAAGCTGTATTTTTTCTATAGACCTGACATTACTTGAGGTTAGCCCCAGCCTGCTGTTACAATGCTATATGAGGTCAAACCCTCCCTTACTGAACAAAGCTTTTAATTTCTTCTTAAGCACACCCAATAAGACTGGCTTCCCAGCTTGTCTACATAAATATTTGTCATCCGGGAATATAAACCACCCCCCGTTTCTTATTTAATTATCCACGTACTTCAGTGAGAAAACACGAGGCCTCCTATTCTAGTCAAAGCCCTCATCACAGGTTTGAACCGTCCATGGAAAAAGATTGGCATAAACACTTAGTACTAGCAACAAGATGTATGAAAGCAGCCTTTTCCACAGGTTTTTCTCTGAAAAGCAAGAGGCATTATGCACAAGGGGCAGATGCAACCTGAGGAGCAGCTCTTCAGATCATCCAACAGAGTGTTTCACAGCCCCTGGGAGTGCACTCCGTTCTGCAATGACCGCAGACAAACATCAGAACTGGTCATATGCCAAGTTTTAAATTTACCCTGAATGACAAGGTAATTCTGCCTGAGGGTGCAGGTTATTAAATATTTTGCCCCAAAATACCCCATTTCACTCCTGACAGGCTACTTTTGGAAAACTAATCAGTGATTAATTAAACATGGTATTGGTGTCAAAGCAGTAAGGCAGGAACTGTGAGCACTAGCAATAGGTTCATAGGTTCATAGGTACATTAGGTTGGAAAGGACCAACAAGATCATCTAGTCCAACCATCCTCCTAACACCATCCCTATCCACTGAACTACTAAACCAAATCCCTTAGCACCTCATCTAAGTGCTTCTTGAACAGCGCTAGGGATGGTGCCTCAACCACCTCCCTAGGCAGGCCATTCCAGTGCCTGACCACTCTTTCAGAGAAAAAATGTTTCCTCAGGTCTAATCTAAATCTTCCCCAGCGCAACTTCTGGCCATTCCCTCTCGTCCTGTCATTATTTATCAGGGAGAAGAGGCCCACCCCCTCCTCACCACAACCCCCCTTCAGGAAGTGGTAGAGTGCAATAAGGTCTCCTCTGAGCCTCCTCTTCTCCAGACTAAACAATCCCAGCTCCCTCAGCCGCTCCTCATAAGACTTGTGCTCCAGACCCCTCACCAGTTTTGTTGCCCTTCTCTGAACACGCTCCAGGGCCTCAATGTCCTTCTTGTAGTGAGGGGCCCAAAACTGAACACAGTACTCGAGGTGCGGCCGTACCAGAGCTGAGTACAAGGGGATGATCACCTCCCTGCTCCTGCTGGCTACACTATTTCTAATACAGGCCAGGATGCCGTTGGCCTTCTTGTCCACCTGGGCACACTGCCGGCTCATGTTGAGCCGAGCATCAACCAACACCCCCAGGTCCTTTTCCTCTCTACATTCTTCAAGCCATTCTGCCCCAAGCCTATAGCATTGCATGGGGTTATTGTGGCCAAAGTGCAGGACCTGGCACTTGGTCTTATTGAACCTCATCCCATTGAGCTCAGCCCAGCTGTTCAGCCTATCCAAATCCCTCTGAAGGGCCTCCCTACCCTCCGGCAGTTTGACACATCCTCCCAACTTTGTGTCATCTGCAAACTTACTGAGGGTACACTCAATTCCCTCGTCTAGGTCATCAATAAAGATATTAAACAAGATAGACCCCAATACCGACCCTTGGGGGACACCACTCGTAACAGGACGCCAGCTGGACTTAACTCCATTAACCACTACCCACTGGGAACGGCCCTCCAGCCAGTTCTCCACCCAGAGAAGAGTGAACCTGTCCACACCACGGGCTGCCAGTTTCCCCAGGAGAATAGTGTAGGAGACCGTGTCAAAGGCCTTGCTGAAGTCCAGGTAGACTACATCAACAGCCTTTCCCTCATCTACCTGTCTGATCACCCAGCCATAGAAGGAGATGAGGTTGGACAAGCACGACCTGCCCTTTGTGAACCCGTGCTGGCTGGGTCTGATCCCCTGGATGCCATGCATGTGCCATGTGATTTCCCTCAAGATCATCTGCTCCATAACTTTCCCTGATACCGAGGTCAGGCTGACAGGCCTGTAGTTCCCCGGGTCTTCCTTACGGCCTTTCTTGTAGATGGGAGTCACACTGGCAAGCCTCCAATCTTGTGGGACCTCTCCAGATAACCAGAAATACTGATAGATGGTAGAAAGCAGCTTGGCAGTCACCTCTGCCAGCTCCCTCAGCACCGTTGGGTGGATCCCATCTGGCCCCATGGACTTGTGACAGTTCAGATGGAGGAGAAGATCTCTGACCATCTCTGCTTGGATCACAGGGGGTGCATTATGCGCCCCGTCCTGGACTTCCTGGTCAAGGCAAGTACCCTGTGGACAACTGTGCTGTCTATTAAAGACAGATGTGAAGAAGGCATTGAGAACCTCAGCCTTTTCCTTATCCTCTATAGTTAAATTCCCTGCCTTATCAAGTAAAGGAGAGAAATTCTCCTTAGTTCTTCTCTTGCTGTTAATATATTTTTAAAAGCATTTCCTGTTCTCTTTTACTGCAGTAGCCAGTCTAAGTTCAAGCTGGGCTTTTGCATTTCTAACTTTCTGCCTGCAAATCTTGGCCAGTTCTCTGTAGTCACCCCAAGTAGTCTGTCCCATCTTCCAGAGAACATAGACTCTCTTTTTCTCTCGGAGTCTCAACAGAAGTTCCTGGTTCACCCACACTGGTCTTCTTACCCTCCGGCTCAACTTATGGGACTCTGGGACAGCCTGCTCCTGTGCCTTTAAGATTTCCATCTTGAGGAGCATCCAGGCTTCCTAATGATGATATGCAGTGAGTTTCATCCAAAATTTCTTTCACTGGACATCCTCATCTGCTTTCTGTGTTTGTCAATATATTTGCCTAAGAAGATATTTAAAATTGCCACAGCTGAGACAAAGTCTATCACTGCCATCCCACCTTCCTTAGAATTACATGAATGATTTTTCATTTAACAAAGTGACTAGATTACTTTATGTTAGGAGAAGATAAGAAAGGAACATTCTGTTGCTACATAGGTTTTCAAGACTAGTGTGTTAAAAAACTTTATATGAAGGGACGCTTATTTTAGGTAGTCAATGCAGTAGGAAGAAAACAGCAGATGGCAGCACCAGATGCGAGTGACACATCTGTTAGGATTTTAGGATCAACATTATCACCATCTGTTGTCTAAAAAACTGGAAAACATATACCCACAGCAAGTCATTAATACTCACACTGGCAGTAGCAAACATTTTAGTCTATGAAAGAATAAGAGAACACATAACACATTTTGTTTTACCACAAGTCTGAGTTTCAATAGTTCCAGACATCACTTCAGTTGTCTAAGGTATAATAGCAGAGTCCAGATTCTATGCAAGAAATGGGAATTCTGGGCTGATGTGATTCTTGAGAATCTATTAGATGTGGGCTGTTGTTCTTTTTACACAGTCAGGCATAACTAACTTAGATGTGCTCACGCATTCTCACTGAGAGAATAGTTAGTGGTAGAGAAGGCTAAAGGAGGCTGCTGAGTGGACAACACAGAAAGGAACTCATTTGTCAGTAACCTTGTTGATTTTGTTGATCCTGCTCTTGATAACGGAAGGAGAGCTCCAGGATAATGATGCAGAGACAAAAATGCCTGCAAAGACAGTGCTCAGATGTGCTACTACTAAATCACTCGACTCTTTCATTTTTAGAAGGAGGAAAATCCAGCTTTCATTATCAGGTCACATTTCATCACAGAGATAAGACAGTAGCATTAAAGCTATTATATATTTTTATATATGTTGGGTGTATTTTGTTTGTTTCTTTGTTGTTAATTTTTCCTTCCCTCTGATGTTTATTGAATCAGGACTTTTTATAGGTGCTCAAATAATTCACTGTCACATTGACTGGGCCTCCTAAGTGAAAAATGGACTCCACTAAATGTTTGTTTTTCTCCTCAAAAAACCCTTCATAGTCTCTCTATAAACTTTCTATGGCTCCTTCTCTCGTGTGTGACCAGAAACACCACAAGAATTAAAATCCAGAAAACAGGGTTGAAAGCTTTAAACATCCATTAACCAGGAGTAACTGATGCAGTTCTGGTCAGGACCGCAGTAGATTGCCATCTTTGTTCTGTTAGCAGTATACTTCAAGAGAATTAATAAGTGGCTAAATAGCTAGTAATGTGAGGAATATAAAACCATTTGCTGGAAAATGATGAAGACTGTATAGGAGACCCAGATCTTTCTGCTCATGGTGTATCTTCAGTCCTTCCACGAGCTCAGTGCTTTTTGACATTCTTTGATGTACTGACCTCATAAATTTCAGCTGGAGTTGGACACCCTCACCCATACAGCTTAAATCAAAGGAAAAGAGGCTTTCTTGATCATCTTTTTAGAAGTATTCTTCCCACCTGGTATCTTTCACTCTTTCCATATGTCATGGTTTTATGACTTTTGTTATATTATTGATATTCCACATCATAACATCATGTGGTGCATTGGAAGTTGGAGAGTTGATGCTCGACCTGCATGGATCATCGATGGTTCTGGGTGTACCTGTCTCAGGAGAGAGGAAGAACTATATTCCCCAGAGGACTGTGCGATGCTTTGTATTTTTACATGTTTCTGCTCAGAGGGAAAGATAAAAACTGTCTGCGGTCTCGGGACCATCCCTCTTCCCTTGGGGATGGACTCAGCAGTGGGTGTTTGTTGCAGCCGTCCGCCTTCAGCATTAGCGTAAGGCCTTTGGTTTATTGGACACTCTCTCTTGCTCATTTTATTTGATTCATTTGCCTCAATTCCAATTATATTGTGTTATATTGTGTTATTTTGCTTTCTGATATCTTACTTAGTAAATTAGCTTTCCTCCTCAGATCGTTGCCGCTGTTTTGTTCCTAGGCCCATCTCCCTTCTCCTTTTTCCCTTTCCCCCTTCCCCGGGGTGTGGGCCCGTGGGTCCCCTGCCTCAATTGTCACGGTACTGGGTCAAACTGTCCCGCAAACCATTGACACCATACTCATCTCTGCTCTTAAAGAGTGCTTCCGTACATAAGGACAGCTCAAAAAATGATAGTAATATAAAGGATCACAAAGAGATAAAATGCCATCTCTCTTCTTGAAAGTCCTTGCTAAAAGTGAATTCCTTTAGTCAGTCACAAACTGCAGGCTGTACAGCCTAGTTAGTTACACAGCAATTTAAAAACTGATTAGAATAAATGAGGAAATGTCTGCTGTTCAAAAACAAGCAAGAGCAGATCAGAATACATTTAATTCTGGCTCTGCAAAACTCACAGAAGTAAAAAATGGTAATAATGTTGTTCAACAAGTCAGCAGATGTGACTGAATCCTCACAGGGAGCGGATGTATTGTGCAAGAGGGCAGTGTTTTACAGAGTCATTTTCAATGCCAAACCACACGTTAAAACTTGTTTTTGTATGCCACTACAACTATGGACATCTTTCCTCATACAATCTCTACTCCCTTTTTTAAGCATGCAAAATTACATTTGATGGACGTAACTCTGCTTCACACTCATGCCTTTCACTGTACAATCACCTTCAGGACAATGTATTTGGTGAATGGTTCTTCAGTGTTCTGTTCTACACATTGTCATACAGTGAAAACATCTCCTTTCCTACAGCTACAGATGAACCTGTATTGCACTTGGTGTGGGTTATATAAAATCAGATGATAAGAAGAATGAGGAGTGGACATATGTACTATTATCTTTCAATCAGTAGCCTCAAACAACATAATATAAAAATACCTCATGTTTTCTTTATGCTTATACTTGCTATCATCTGAGTTATTTAGCTAGATGATAAATAAATGGATAAATGATGCTAAATAATGAAAACTCATACTTCAGCTTTCAAAATGATTGTATAACTTTTCATATCATTGCATATGAAGTATGCATCATGCATATGATGCAGCTAAATCCCATGCTCAGGTGTGATACAGGCTATCTGGAGTTCAAGCCCCACTGAGAAAAAAAAACATCCAGACATTTATTTTAGACACCAGGACTAACTTTAGACATCTATCATTTAAAAAAAACTCCTGGCCAAAGGACAGCTTGTGCAGAAACAAATGCAGAAAAAAAAATATAAGCCACTTTCCAAAAGTTTGGAGTCTGGAATCAAGTTCAGTGGAAAGAAATGTGCGGTCTTCTTTATTTTGTTTTTACACTCTGAGTTGCTGCCTTTGAACATGCAGTCCTCATAAACCCATGTTCCAAGCCAAAGTTAAGAATAATGGTAAAAAATGAAACTCATTGTAGTGCTTACAGGATAATGAGGCATTGTATTCCACATTAAATATATAAAATGACCTAATATCTGCTAAAGCATGTAACACTCAAAGCTTTCCTAAACTGCTGAACAGAGTCTTCTAATAAGCTGCAGCTCATGAAGGTCCCCTTCAGGAACATAATTCCCAGAGGAGCAGGGAGTATTGTCTGAAAAGAAAAAGAAATAGAAATTAGTTTTCTTAATTCAAACAATATTCTCCTTTTTGTTACCAGCTATTCAGCAGAGAAACATTTGCACAGAGACAAGAAATTCCTCTGAAAGAAACTGGCTATAAAATCTCTCCTGAAGCATCAGGATGCCAGTACACGCCTTCAGACAGCTTGTGTTTAGCAGTTTACCTCATTTAATACAGCTGGTGCAGCCCCTCTCTTTCATTGACTGGTCTTGGATCTAACTCCTCTTACTTAGCCATACCCAAAGCTCAGACCTTTAGCAGATTTACTGAGGTTAGAGCCTGGCAACCCCACACTGCTAACATCCCCTTGCAGCTCCTCCAGTGCAGCATGAAGCTAGGGAGGAAAGTCCAGCCACTGTTCCCATGGGGCTGAATCTGGGCTTCAACACTGTGATAAAGTTGCCTCATTTTCAGCTGCAAGACTGAAGGAACCACCAAGAAGGACCCCAGGTCTCTTGGGCTCTGGTCTTGAGATGTTCTGGTAGCTGATTATTTGCAGTACACCACTTCTCTAGGTACTAGGGTTCACATATAGAAACAGACAGTGATCCAGAATTTCAAACATATATATCTTGAAAAAAAAAGTCATACTGGTGGGAAGACTGGTTGATTCAGTGGCATTCAAGACATATTTGAAGAATCTGACTGTCGTGGCACTATTGCAGTGCCTGGGGTCCAGCTTCTAGATGTACTTCTGGAAAATTCTAGGGATGATCCGATACATTATATAGTACAACCTGCTTTAAGGGCATCTTCAGTACTTGGCAGAGTGCTACTAATTTTGTTCAGTTTTTTTTTTCCTTGACATTTGTTTACATGAAGAGTACACAAGAGATGCACAAGGTAAAGAATATGTTATATGAGGGGAAGCTGGATGTTTGTTTAGTCTCAAGAAAACAGATAAACCTATTTCAGTTTTTAATTTGTTATCTGTCACAGTATACATTCAAGTCTGTATTGTGTAACTTACAAGTTCATTTCACATAGAGATCATTTTGGGGGGCTGATCCTTCACTGATCAGAGAGTGGAGAGACACAGAATAGGGTTTAGAGCAGTGGTGGATTCTCCATCCCTGGAGGTGCCCAAGGCCAGGCTGGATGGGGTCCTGGGCAGACTGATCAGTTGGTGGCATCAACCAGCACACAGCGTGGGGGTTCGAAATGGGTGGGCTTTAAGATCCCGTCCAACCTAAGCCTTCTACAATTGTCTAACTGTATCATTCTGAGGTTCTATGATCAGGAAACAGAATTCAGACATATAGTGTGTTTATATTGGGGTAATTGTCTTCTAGCAAGAATACAAAATAACTGCCAGAATAACTTCAGTAACAAGCAAGTAAGAGATTCCATGCACTGCTGACTGCCAAGGATAGCTAGGTTACCATTGTCTATTCTTTCTATAACAGAAGAAACAGCTGATTGTTGCATATTCTGTCACCAAGGATAGAGTCAAGGCATAATAGTCTGGGATGGTGTCTCTCACTCTCACTTAAGAATCCCCTTGCTTTTACAGAATA
Source organism: Cyrtonyx montezumae (assembly GCF_038088225.1). Classification (NCBI taxonomy): domain Eukaryota; kingdom Metazoa; phylum Chordata; class Aves; order Galliformes; family Odontophoridae; genus Cyrtonyx; species Cyrtonyx montezumae. Next base: position 14,408,872 of record NW_027072035.1, read on the forward strand.
TTCTGTTTGCAAACTCAACAACTCTAAAGTCTTCAGGGTTTCTTAAGACCCAAACTTACCTCCCCCAAAATCTTACTGACTCACATGAGGTAACTTAGCTACCTAGATCTGCTTTGAGCTGCTCTGTTGTACCACCATGGAAGGCTACTCCCACTGAACAACCTTTTCATCTTTAGCATTCCCCAGTCTTCACCCAGAAGCCGAATATTACCACACTTAAGGATGATGACAGTTTTGTCACTATCTTTGAGATGACAAACGTAAACTTTGCTTACATCACTGAGATGTATTGAGCTTAAAGACAACAGTGAGAAAAAAGGATAGTTACTAGAATCAGAATTTCCCAGGCACATAGAGATATTTAGACTGATTCATCCAAATTGCGTGATTAAATATTCAAAGTTCCATACTTCAGAAACTCTTGTCACAATTCTTCATTTAAAAAAAAAATCTGTGAAGCTCAAAATTGTTTTGTACACAAATTGAAAGATGTGAAGACCATCAGAATCAGTACGTGATTTGTACTGGAACAGGTCTCTTTGAAAGTGTTCTGGAGATGGCTGTTACTAATTTCAAGAGAGATTTTACCTAACACTCAGAGTTAACATCTCCTCTTACTCTTCATTAGGAAACTGCAGTCTGTGGAATTAGCATCCTTTCCTGTCTGAAGAAATCAGGTATTCATATAAGGTCAGAAGACACAAAACTGCAGCACTGAAATTTTTATGTCAGGTATAATTTGTTGTTGTTGCTGGATACCTAAGCAGTCTACAACTGTAAACAAAAAAGCATGCTAAAAGCTAACAGTGAGACAAAAGTTACAAGCAGTTTGCACACTAGAATATAACAATACTCAGCTAATTGAATCCAAACTGTTGCTGTCCCATTTAAAATAAAATGCACATTTTCCCTAGCGCTAATGTTCACTTACTTCGAACTTTCTTTCCAGTAGTGTAGAAAAAATTAAAAAAATGCAACTAAGCCCAAAGCTTTTTCCTTGTTTTCCTTTCAAAATGTGTCCCACCCCTTTCTGTGATTGTTTTTTTGTTTGTTTTGTTCTGCCCAGTGAGAAGACTGTAGCTATGGCACACTTCATTGACACAGACCAGGTGCACTCAACAAGTTATTAAATACACTCTGAGCAAGCTGCAGCACATATGATGTAAAATTACATGCATTTTAAGCAAACAGTATCAGCCTATGACTAAGTAGATCTCTGGGGCAGGGGGAAGTAAATTAGAGTAAGTAAGGGAACATTAGGTTGGGTAAGGTTATACAAATTCCAAGAAAGCTAAATGCGATCAGGAAAGGTGATATGACCTGCCCTGTCAACATGTCTGTTGTGGGATGGGGTCCAAGGGAGGGGGGCTTGCAAGCTGGAGGTCTCAGGGGAACTCTGAAAGCTGTCCTCCAGTGTCCAGACTTTATACTCCTTTTACATGTAGTTTGCTGTGATAAGAAAGGCGGGAAAACTGTTAGAAGGTATGAAAACCAAGGTTTATATGTGAATATGAGAAACTTTGCAGAAAAACAGAGAAAATTCCATTGGTTCTTTAAGATCTTATTTTCAATTCCTAAAAATGTGAGGAATTGTTCCCAGGTTAATCATTACACAGTTTTATGTCCTCCACGTTTTTCCAAAGGCACCACTTCCACATTTCCTTGACAATTTCCAGTCATAGCTCAGGCCCCTGACATGAGTACCAGACTGCACGTTACCTTAGGTAAGGCATGGGGAGTGACAGAGGCATAGATATGGCCTTAGGCAGCCTGCATGGCCAGGGGCAGTTCTTGCTATGTGCTAGAGGATGGCTACTGGACCTATGCTCTGTCTTCATCACCAGTCTTGCACAACCTCTTCCCTTCTTCAATAGGCTTTGCTTGGGCATACACTACAGAAGTTCTAAGTTTTTCATTCTTAACTTTACAGAATCAATTAATACCATAAATTACCAGTGCAAGAGTTTATTACTTGCAGCCAGATAGCTTGTGTTGTTCAGCTAGGTGAGCAGTTCACGTGTGCGAAGCTTAGATTTGCAAACAGAGGCTACCGTACTATAAAAGGCCTTCCAAAGGCTGGGAGAGTTTCCAAGAAGGGTGACCTTTGAATGAATCCAAGTTGGAAATTAGCCAAGCTGTTTAGGAGAATGAAGGCAATGGAGAACCAGGGAAACATTAATGGGTCACAGAGGCAGGGGAGATAAGGGTTATTGGAGGGTCACAGGAATGCAGCATCAGAAAGTTCAGCTACATTCCTGGGAACTTCAAAATTTGTCAGTTTATGCTCAAAACTTCATGTTCTAGTTATTGGTTTATCTTAGAATTCTATTTTCTGCTACCTGAGAGGATTCTTAAAGGAACAGTGGACATTGGTTTGACTGCCATATGAAGAACTTTATCTATTACCATTAACAGTGCATCAGTTAATAAAAGATTCGATAAAGATCCTATTAACAATATACCCTATTGTTGGATTTTCAAGCTTGCTGTTGCAAATACTTCATAACAGAATTATGCTTCCTTGTGGGGATTGCACCATTTGGTCTACATTTATTCCTGCCAAGTTGACCGTTATTATTTGTGAAGTTCCTATAAATTCAGCGTGAATGAATGAAAAATGAGCAGGCATGGAAGCAGCTCAAATGATCTTTTCTCAAGCTCAGTAATGAAGAGGTGGAAGTAAAAGAAGACTTGGATTTAAATTTTCTTTTCAAAACACGCAACTCGGTTACTTGTTCTTTCTAAAAAGTAAGAAAGAAAAAAAAAAGCATTATTTAGGAAAGTGGGAAGGTACAGTGACAATTGCATATAGTATTTGGAAAATGTTTGTCTCCTCTGTAGTTCCACTGAGTATAATACTTAACGAAATATCTCATGAACTGAACTGACAAAGTATTTTCAACTAAGGGATATGCTGAATTTAATTAAAAGTCACTGAAATGGAACGGCTAGTTCAAAATCAAGCTGAGAGCTTCACTCAGAATGATGAGTGCAAATAGTTTAATACATCTCTTTTCTTGTGCTTCCTATTCTTAAGCTTCTCTAACCAGAAATCATAGCAATAGCACTATTATCCAGTCTGTTGCAATGCTGCCTTTTCTTAGCTGTCATGTGTGATTCAGCTTACACAGGCAAATGGAAACTTTTTCCCTGAAATGGCCTTCTTTATGTCTTCCTTCACATCAGTGTTGGAACTTGGAAACAAAGTTGACACATACGTTTCCTATTTCCTGTATGCAGCCTGTTCCTGAAGAGTAACCCACTCTGTTTTTCATCTCTCTTGATTCTTCCATGTAAACAATTCCTCAAAACCCATTATAAGGTCATTTTATAAGCCCAGATTCCTTGACTGAATTGAACAAAACATACTTGTGCTAGCTAGGGGATTAAATTGGCTGTTCCCAATGAATCCTCAACACTACTGCTTTTCACTTAACTAGAATTCCACACCAAGACCTCCCAGATGAAAAGTAGAGTTTACCTTGTGCAAGAACATATCGTGTGAAGCCTCCTGCTGTCAGAACACAACTGTGCTTATTCAGTGGACAAAATACAGAAACAGGTGTGATAACAGGAGGAACCTGCTTAACTAAAGCTTACAAATGTGATTGATGTGGCTTCTCCATTTGCAGCTGTATCAGACTGTAAAATCCATTTTAACCATATAGCTAGCTTACTGTCATTGTTCCTCTCTACCAGCACAGACATGGACAAGATAAAGCCTTGTACCAGATAAACACAGAACTAAGAACAAAGGACTTGGAGCTTTCAAGTTCATACATCTCAAAGAAATAATCCCCTAGATATCCTTCACTCCCTGTAAAGGCACAGCCAAACTTTCAGGTTTTCATGTTTTCAGGAAGGAAGAACATAAGCAAGCAATATAAATACTGGAAACAACTGATTACTATTTTTAAAACAGTGCTTCATATAGCTGTGAAAAGATTTATAGGATGTATTTACTACAGGTGGCAGTGGTTTACATCTAGGATTCTCTTTGGAGAGGTCATCTGTAACTGCAGAGTACTTACAAAATTATGTTAAGGATATGAGAACATCTGTGTGGGTTGTTCTGTCTAAGGAAGTGCATGACAGGTCATAGAGATGAGTTAAATTAAGGGGGAAACATATGGCTCCAAAATCGTGGAATCCAAGTATTATAGTCTAGTGGATGTCCAGCTGTGGGTCAGCCTGTTAGTGTCATGGAAGAACAAACCAATTATCTGAGACCTTGGATTCAAGAGTTTCTGGAAGTGTAGAATCTCATGCAAAAATCCATTTCACTTTAGGGCAATTTTCTCTTTGTTTGCCTTCAAAACTACAGTTGATCTTGTCTTGTCACCCTGCCTGTTCCTGTCTCAGTGTTAGTGTCATAAACAGTCTGTTTGCAATTTCTCATTTGTTGTTAAAAATAAATCATAAATTTAATAAATTAATAAAGATGATTAATGGAAACATAATTTAATTTACAACTATTCTAAGATAAAAAGTATTTCATTTGTAATACTAGACTTTACTGCTACAGAAGTTAAGAGCATCACAAATGGCTTCAAGTGAGAAAAAAAAAATAGCATTGCCCTATGATAGTACCCAGAGATCCTGCTTTCTCATTCTGGGCTAGACTATATGAAAAGATAGTGGAGAGCAAGGCTAAGAGGACAAAAGATGGAGAAGAACATGTGTTCTTAACATCTCTGCTTAACATAACACAGAAAGTCAAAGTGTAGATGAATATAGATTTTCAAGTACCTCAACCCTAAATCGGTCTGGCCACAAGGTTTCTAAGACAGATTTCCTTGCTTCAATCATTCAAGATAAGAATTGTCTTCTTTTTCTCATATTTACTTGGTTTTCATTACATTTATACACATAAGAGGCATCAGAAAGGACCAAACTGACATCTTTTGTTAAGCATAAAAATCCTTGCTTCAGGCCCTGTTTCCAAATAAAATGCTTCCTGTGAGGCTTCCAATTATTCTTTAAGGGAAATAAAATTGAATTAAATGAACATCTTAAGCTGCGCTTTCCTTTGTGCTAAGTGTTATTTTGTACTGTTCAATTATAAATCATTTTAGAAATTCCTTAAAACTCTTGCTAGGAAAACTGTTCCACTTGGCTTACTCAATCATCTTTATCCGAAAAAGAGACAGAGGATTCCTCAACCTTTTTTATTCAAATAAAGGAAGAGTACACTGAGGAATAACCCTATGGAGTCTCTCATGGAGACAGATTTGAACGCTGGACTATTCAGTAGATAAAGAATTAGTCAGAAATCTACATCCAGAGTGTTGTGATCAAAGCCTCTATGTCCATTTGAGGCCAGTGGTGAGCAGTGTCCCCCAGGGATCTGTCTTGGAACAAGTGCTCTTCAACCTCTTTATCAACATATACCATGGGATCAGGAACACTCTCAGCAAGTTTGCTGATGACACCAAACTGTGTGATGCAGTCAATCCAGAAGAAGAAGGGATGCCATCCAGAGACACATGGATGGGCTTGAAAAGGAGGCCCATGATAATCTAATGAAAGTTCAAGAAGGACAAGTGCAAGGTGCTGCGCTTGGCTCAAGACAATTACAGATACGTCTACAGACAGAGAGAACTCCTTACGAGCAGCCATGCAGAGAAGGACTTGGGCTCCTGGTGGGCAGAAAGCTAGGCATGAGCCAGCAGTGTGTGCTCATAGTTTAGATGGCCAGCTGTATCCTGGGCTGCATTAACAGAGGGGTGGCAGCAGGGCAGGGAGGGGACTGTCCCCCGGTGCTCTGCCCTTGTGGGGTATTGCAACCACGCCTGGGGCCCCCAGCATAAGGAGGATGTGGAACTCAAGGCTGTAGGGTTCCAGAGGCTCAGAAAGTGGGAGCACCTCTCCTGTGAGGACAGGCTGAGAGAGATGGCCTTTTACAACCTGGAAAAGGTTCTGGAGAGATTTTATTTATGTCTTTACAGCTTATAAACAGAAGGGGAACTGAATTTTTACTCACGATATTAGCAAGGGTGAATGTCTTTAAACTAAAAGGGGGAAGATTTAGATTACATATTAGGAAGAAATGTTTCACCCGGAGTGGGAAGAGTACCCCGGCACTGCTGATGACAGAAACTGTGGATGCCCCATTCCTGGAGGCATTCAAGGTCTGATTAGATGGGGACCCAGGCAGCCTGAATGCTGGGTGGCAACCAGCCCATAGCCATGGGTTGGAACTGGATGGGCTTTCAGTTCCCTTTCTATGATTCTATGATTCCACGATTCTATGGTTTCAACAAGTGACACTGCAAAACAGTAGGACAAAGGTGATAACAGGCCATGCCTTCCAACACTGTAATATCAGCATCCTGAACAATTAATTCAGCCCTATTCTACATATTGGAAAAGGATTTTATGAGATGATACAGTTCAATAATGTCAGAGAATGGTTTTTTACCCTTTTTTGCAAGATGCTTTGATGCCAGAAAAAATAAGTGAAAATAATTATTTCTCTTGTAACACTGATTCTGTAACCCAAGTCTTGAGTTGGAAGGGACCCTCGGAGGTCTGATAACTGGTTCTTGGCCCACCCAACAGTCCACCCATCAAATCTATACCTTTCTAATTTGGAGAGGAGTGTGTTATGGGGGGCTGTGTCAAAGATCTTACTGAATTCCAGACAAATGACATCAGTGGCTCTTCTCTTGTCCACTGATGCAGCTACATCATCACTGAAGGCCACTTGGTTGTTCAGACAGGACTTGCCCTTGGAATATCTTGAAACAGCAAGGGAGTTATTTATGGTACAAAATTACTAGGAAAACATTATTAGATTTTCTTTTTTCTTTCAAATAAGCAAAATTATTTTCAGATTATTAGGAACGAGGAACAACGTCACTGATACTTGAATTTAAAATCCCATAAAAATTATATATATATATTTAGTTTGCTCTGAAAGTAATGACTTATTGATTTCCATGGAAGCTACAACAGATACAAAGAGCACAATAACACTGTTTGATACAGTAAAATCTCCATGACAAAACACTGTTTTTTATCATAGTCACCACCATTTGCTGTGCGCTTTCTGCATACTATTCCTGTACAAATATGTACCATTGCTGTCACCGCTGCTCCCACGGAGATGACATCCACTGTTTGGTCTCACTAAACATTCAGTAAATGTCAATGAATATCAGTGGGTGCGTTTTTTTCCCCGTGGAGGTGTTCAGTTCCATGCCTTGGCTTCATATGCACTTCCATGTGAGATGCCATTCTGTCAGACAGCCCCTCTGCTGCCATCTGTCACAAGGCAACAACATGTAACTGAATACTGGTTGGAAAGTTCAGCCTCTATTGCCACACCACCAACATCTGTGGGCCAACATAATGAAATGGGAGGCATTACTTTCAGAGTGGCTTGTGTATATATAAATTATCATAAATATGATCTTATTTTAGTGCAAAAATAATTAGCAGACTAGACTGATCCTTGAATTAGTTACCATGGCTTTAAAACATGGTGGATTTTTATATAAATACATTCTCTCTAACAGCTTATAAAAATTGGTGACAGTATTTCAGATGAATTCCCATCTGGCATGGTATGTATCTATGCATGTATTCTTGTAAATATTTAGCTATTTTAAAAACAAAAAAATGGACAAGCTTGGAAAATGTTTTCTGTCTTACTGTTTATCATACATACAATATTGAAACATTAAAGCTGCACAAATCAGAGCTGCAGAAGTCTGGCTATGTTCCTTTTTTATATTAGCCTGATAGCCATGGGCATGATATAGCCTGTTACTGCATCTGGCTTTAATCTTTGTTTTTTTTTTTGTGTTGGCTTTTTTTTTTTTTTCATTTCAGCACATCATCACTAATCTTTGCTGACCAGATAAAAACCAAACAACAACACAACAACAACAACAAAAAACCCACACTGAAATTAATTTCACCCTAGGAATAAAAATAGCTGTAGAAAACTGATTTCTAGTAGAAAACTAATTTCTAGTGTCTACCTTGAGCTAGAACAAATCAAATAAGGGACAAAACAATCCCAAAAACATGTTTGAGTATAATAAATATTTAAAATTTCATGTATGTATACAATTAGTGATAATTTTAATGGAGAATAATGTCATCTAGTTATTAATTTTTTTCCATATTTCCTAATGTATAATAATGACAGTGTCCTTAATACCTTCCAGAGAGTGTATCCTGGAACAACACGAAGGGTCACAGAAAAGACACGAGAAAATATAAGAAATAATACAGAAGTTTATCATAGGATATTGATGTATCTGAGAATTTCCCAAAGGGTCAGAGACATACATATTCATATCTAATATAATTACGTTGCACATACTTTTATAATCACCATTTCAGCTAATAACTGTTCTACTTTTGTTGCCCTATTTTGCATCTTGCAAAACGCTGAGTGTAATCCTATCTGAATGTCAGCTTGGAAAAAACAGAAGAACAATAAACAAATTATGAGATGTGCCTTATAAAGCATCTTGGATGGGGTGAAGGGAAGAACTGTCAATTTCTAGGCTTCCTCATTTGTTTATTATACCTCATTTTTTTGTCATAGAGAATTGGTAAATGAGGGAATTCCATTTCATTATTCATTTTCATTTTTTTTATTCACTTTTCTGAAAGTTTAGAAAGGCTTGCTATATGGCTTTCCCATTACCAATGTTTCTTCTTTGTTATGCTGCAAAATAGTAACTGACTCACTGAACACTTTATTGTTACAACATGTGATGATAACTGAAGATTTAAAAACCTGTCTATTCAGCCTCAGAAATCAATCTCATTTAATATAACTCACTTGTTGAGAAGGCATTAATTAGAAGTCTGATACACATATTTTTTGTCATTGCCTTCGTAAGTACCATCCTTTTTCTTTGCTTCAGAAATTTGCTTCAGAAATCACAGACACACCAACAAACGATGACTTGGAAGCATTTAAAAGGATGTCAGAACAGAATTACCCTCTGGGTCAAGGAACTTTTCTTTCCTGAGAAAGGGAAAGGTTATGCTGAGGCTGAGGGAACCATGTGCCATGTTTTCATTACCATTTCTAGTGGACGGCCAGAAGACAGAAAAGGTTATGTTGCAGTTAAAAACATCGTCCAAACATCTACAACCAGATTTCCCTTTGAAGCTGGAATTCTTCCCAGTGAGATGGATATGGCCACAGCTGAAGCAACAATAATTTTTCATGCAGTGAAATACTGCCACACATTCCAATGCTGGACAACTCTGAGCAAATTACACAGCATTAATGACACTTCACTGGGCAACCACCTGAAAACACCTACAACATTTTTCCCTAAAAACGTCATTGCCTCACTGTTATGCTACTACAACACTTCTGATATCTCTGTAAACTATCATTAAATCATTTCTCAGTAACAGAATTTGGTAGGAGAAACGTCAGATCATCTGAATTAACATAATAAGCAAGTGAATGAGAAATTCTGAGACTGAATTTTGAAACTACGAAAAGAAATAAGGGTGTGGAAATGGTTCTAGAGTTTGGCAAGAAAAAGAATAGACCCTTTGTTTAGAAGAATCAGCAGAAGAAAAAAAAACACTATCTGAAGCCCACGAGATGATGAGCTTCCTAGGAAAAAACTTGCATGAAGAAGAATTTTAGTTAAGTCATTAAATTTCTCTCTCCTGACAGGAAGAGCAAAAATCATTAGTTATGAGGGACATCTACACATAGCTGTTTCCTGGCAATAAGTGTCCACTACTTTAACCTTTAGCCTTAAGTTATATGCTAATCACTTTCTCCGCAGGGGAGGCAATTTTCTGCAGTTTGCCCCAGGTACTCCTCTTGGTTTATACTCCCTCTCCAGGGCTGCTGTTGCAGTACATGGTAACCACGTCTCTTGGCCTGCCTTTGCAGAAGGCATCCCAAGTCATCACTCCTCACACACCAGAGCTCTCTGCTGCGAGTTTCCTTCCCAGACTGCCAAGAACATCAGATGAATTGGATTGCAGAAACCAGAACTTCTCAGCCTCCAGCTAAGTGCTCCTCTATATAGCCTATATATTTCTTCCAGCTCCCTTGGAGTGGCTGACTCATGCCTTACTGCAGACTCATGCAGTCTGTCTTTTCTCAGTATATCCCACATAGGCAGCCAAAGGCTGTCCAAAGAGCTGGAATAACCTTGTGTCCAGGGCAGGCTGATCTACCCCACTATCTTACTACTGCTGTGGTGAGAAAACAAGAATAGAGCTATGTATGAGCCTGTGCCCCTTGACTGCTAGCATGATGACACAGAGGCCAACTGGAACAGGAGGGCCCAGCTACATGCAGCATATTTGAGAATGAGGCAATTTGCTTGAGATGTTCACCCTTTCAATTACTTACATTACTGCAACTTTGACAGAGGTTGTCCTTCTTTTTGTACATCTGTAATATCTAGCACAAGTCCTTTACCTCACAAGTGTCTGTCACTTCAGGAATTCACTAGGTAATGTGCAGCGAAACAAAACAAAACAAAGAGGTGGAAGCCGTATAAACTTGAGATAAATGTAAAGCCAATAGATTTAAAGCAGTAAGGAATATGCTACCAGAAGACAAACTGTAATATGATACATTTAATTTTTCATTGCCTCAAATCTTCAGATCAAATCTATCTGACTTTGGAAAAGACAAGCTTTAAGCTTGCTGCAAAAGTAGCTGGATGAAATACTATGGCCCACGCTCCACAGTAGGTCAAACTAACAATCTGTTGATCCTTCTGGCTCTAAATTCTATGAGTCATGTAATTCTTCCTAAGTGGCCCTCTCAGGGACTTACGCCTCAGTGACTTACATCCTCTACTATTTTCAGTTACAAATTAAAGATTTTTTTAAATAACAGTTTAAATATTGATTTCTCTGATTTCCAGTTTATTCAGTGTCCTACTCAGAATAGTAGAACAGCTGCAAGTGATTCCATATATGTCACCTTTTTCCATCAATTACTTGTACTGGAAATTAAATAAGCCACAGATATTGTCAGCTAGAAGGACTGACTTTCAATGCTTCCTTAAAAATCACATTTAAGCAGTATTCTTAATTTCATTTCAGATGAAATGTCAAGAGTTGCACTTAGACATGGGATCTGAAAATCTCTCTGTACTTGACCAAGCTGCAAAGATTTCCAAGTCTTAAAATTGATCTGAAAACACTTGAAGGCCTGTAATATGCAAGGAATCAGAGGAAATAGGTAAAACATCTGCTAAGGGCCTTCCTGAGAACGTTGAAGCATATTCAGACAAAACAAAGTCTTAGTCTGAGAAGTAGAGGGCAGACACTTGGCAAAACCTTTGCATGAATTGAGACTGATGTCTCCATCACCGTCACATCCATCATCCTGTATTTCTTCTGTCTGCCTCCTCTTTTCTTTTCCATGTTGGAATCTTACCTTGCCTCACACTTTTTCTATATAGTTTTTTGTTTATAGTCTTTATATCCTTCAAACTCGTCTTTTCTAATGCTTTTTTCTTCTCCCATGGTAAATCCAATGCCAACTATCTCTTTTCTTTTTCCCTACTGCTTTCCCACTCACCACTTTTCACTGTGCTTTCCCTTTTGCCTTCACTGGCCAGCTGTATTGGTTGAGTGTATTCTGTCATGAACACTTCCATAACTTCACTCTCCTTTCTCAGGTTCGTCTATTTCAGTTGTACATTCATTGTTCCCCAACATCTATACTAACCACCCACCTTTGTCAGGAATACTATGTGCTTCTAGATGCCAATTTTTCTGCAGACACATATCCATTTACTATGTATGTGAGTAATCTGTAACTGGAAATAATCTGTTGAATTCCTAATTCACCCACACAAAAATACTTTCCAAGTTCATGAGCATTTCTGCTACTTTCTCCCAAGCTCTTTCTCATATGCTTTTGCACCCCATTCTTGTTTGTTTCTTTAGGCAGGGCAGTTATTCAGTAATAGCCTTCCCTCTGTAGGATCATATTCACAGTTTCTGAGTTTCTCAGCCTCTTTGATTTCAGGGTATCTACAGTTGTCTCCTCAGGGTCCCCACAGTCATCTTCTAGGTTTCTGCTGGCCTGTCTAGGTATCACCAAGGCACGCAACTTCTCAACTGTTTTCCATTCTTTTCTGCTGCATCTCTTTTTTGTTACAGCCCAAAGAGAAGAATTAGGGAAAGAGACAGACATGGCTGAACAGCAGGAGGGAAGCGCCAAAGAGATGAGTTGAGGGCAATAGCAGGATGTCACTGAGAAGGTGGGGACCGTGGAGATATTACAAAAGAAACAAGAAGGTCTGCAAGGGAATAAAAGTGTTCACAAAAGGCTTCTGAAAGTCAAAGAGTTCCTTTCCTGAAGAAGAGAAAGACCTAATAATCTTCTTGCTAGAAGTAGATCTGAAGTCGTAAGAATGAAGGATGATCAGGTTAATCTTTTACCCATTGTCTCTGTGAAGTTTATCCCCTCTCACTACCTTGCATATGCACTTTCCCTTCCAACATTTGTCTTAGCTCTTTGTCTGCATGTTAGGCTCGGCAGATCACATTCCCTAAGCTCAGAGGACTTCCTCACCCCTTCCAAGTCCTGTATGATGCAAGCATGCCAGACAGACATTCAGCCCTTGAGTGTACTCATGTGGCCTCTTGTTTTCCCCTTGTGTGGCTCTGAAGGGTTACGAAAATAAGAAGCTAGACAAATTCATGCCAGCAGTAATTCCAGCCCCACCCTGCATAATGGGCAGACACCACATGACTCAAGGAACAGCCAAATTTCATGATTACGTTTAAATAAATATTGACAGTTGAGAAGACTGCTCTGTTTCTCTGTTTTTCTCTCTCCTCATACTCCCTCACTGCAGGAGGCTATCAGCACCTTGGCTAAATTGGCTGTAGCATGACACTGGGAGACTTCGCTCCACAGGAACAAAAAGTTCCTTTAAAAACATGGAAATACCCACGTAATGAAGCAATATTAGTAAACAGGATTTCAGCCAGCACCACAGTGCTTAATGATTTTGAGGGTTAAGAAAAGCATGGATGAGGTGGGAAAAAAACTGTTTTTCCAAATATTTTAAGTTTAGGTTTTGCCAAGACCTGCAAGAGGGAGATACAAATGGTGATAGGAATAACAAAAAATAAAGGGTTTAGAGCAGTATTTAACGTCATTTTACAGAGAGTTTGGGTATTTTGTTTGTTAACTTCGCTTTTTTACCTGGACTGGGCTGCACAAATCTGTAGTAGTATCTAGAATGTATGGACACCACACTTGTATGTTATTTATCCTGTTGTAGTCTTTCTCATCCTTAATTCTGCAGTAGATGTCCGTGCCATGCTTCTGTTTGTATACGAACAGTATTTTTTAGATATTACTGGAGTTAAATAGAACTTTCATGAGCCATTAGAGCAGCGGAATTTTTGGTACCTGCACTGGAAAAGAAAGAGGATACTACCTGGAAATTAAACATTTACTTATATGACATTGATTCAGGAAAAATGAAAGACTGTGTTCAGTCCTGTTTCCTTCTGAGAACCATGAATATGAATTGTTTACTCAGCTATTTTATTTCAGCTGTTCACAGTGCCCTGTGATTTTAATGCATGATGCCATCAGTACAGATTAAAGAGGATATGCAAGATTGTTTTCAAAGAATGTTACGTTGTCAAATAATTCAGAAAGGTTTATTCTACATCACTGAGAAATTCAGCTGAAAGGTTTGCAAGCCATACTTCCCTGATTTTATTATTGCAAATAATAAATAATAAATAAATAAAATTGTAAATACTTCATTATTTTATTTAACTATTTAATTAAAGGAACTTACAGCATAACACAAACTTTATTGTAACTCATTACTATTAATTCATTTTGAAGTTATTTGCGGTACAAGGAGCAAAAGTGTTAATGAGCACCTTATTAGACATAGCTGCCAACTGTAAAATAGTTATGACTCACATTTTCAATGTAACTGGTTTTTTAGATGTGAGAATAAGTCTTGAGCTCTTACTGGATGGGCATCAGTACCATCATGAAAACTTATAAATTTATAAATAAAACTGGGAAGTTATTTGACAGTTTTAGGAAGGGCAGAATTTTGGCACCTTGTGCTATACACTCAAGATAGATTATCTTTATTTTCCTTCATGTCTCTTTTTCTTTTTCTTTTTTTTAAACTTCTTACCATCTCCCATCATTGTCTCAGCTCTCTTTGAGCTCTCTTTGAGCAGGTGTAGCCAGCAGCAGACTCTTGCAGCTTTGCCTTTAAGATACTTGAGGTGGTTTGAAAAGGTAAAAAGAACAAAAATATTTTATCAAAGTTTCATGGGTAATACAGTAGTTTGAATCCCACATCTGTCTTCAAGGTGACGAGCCAGCAAGTGTCAGAAAACCAAATAGCATGAGCAGAACACATCTCCATATATTCTTCATATGGTTGTTTGTGATTTTTGGACTTGTACAGCTGGTTAATCAAAAGACAGAGAAGAGACAGTGCAGCTGGCTCTGCAAGAACCTATCCTGGCTTCTTGAGATATCACCCTGGAGAAGAATTCAGAACTGGTGTGGCAGTTTTTGCCGAGATTATATCCTGGATTTGAACTAGGATTATCTCAATGGAGAGCCAGGCTAGTGTCCACACCATACATGCTGAACCAGAACTGCAGAATCTTCTGAAGGTGAGTCCAATAGTCTCTTCTGTGCCAGCAGGAGGCCAACAGATTTAACATGTTTGTGTTCATGCCCTATCAAGTGTGATCTGGCTTCTACTGTGCTGTAGAGCATGCTGGGTTCCTAGAAAGCTTACTAGCTCTGTCTGTTGTAATGTGGTGCATTCAGAGATCCAGTTCAGGTCGGGCACTGTGTCTGAATGAGTAAGTCCTCCTTCAGTTTGTAGTGTTGGGAGGCTGCAGTGTAAGGATGCTCCCAGGTCTGGCCAGTCCTGTGAGAAATGATTCCATGATTTCTCCCAATACTTGCATCATCCATGTTTTTCTACTATTGGGAAAACATTTGCTTCTTTCCATCAAATAATGGAGAATTGATCAAAATTATTTTTGGCTGGTGTAGTGCAGCTAAGAGCTATTTCAGTGTGGTGTAATACAGAATAGTCTCATGCCAGCATAGAGGTTCCTTTGTTCTGAAGAAAATGATGTTGCTGAAGACCAGACAAAGAGATTAGAAACACCACTGGTAATCCTTTCAGTCAGACACAGCATCGGACCACCCCTATGTGCTCGTCGCATACGTGTCCTGACCATGGGGGCAAAGCAAGTCCTGAACAAAGGGCCTCTGTCTCTTCACATTTATCTACTTTGCTCAAAATACATTGACAGCTACTGAGACAGAAGAACCATCCAACCTGGGGATGAGGATAGCTGGTTTATGGGACAGGGTAGTGTCAGGCAAAGGGACTGAGTGCAGATCCATGCAAACCTGTTTTTTTGTTGTTTTCTTTTTTTTGCTTCAGAGGGTTCAAACTGCGGCTTGAGTGGGGCATCAGATCTGCACTGTCCATGTTAATGAACTGTCCAGACACTTCACTTACAGATAAGTGTTATTCTTACCACTCTTTTGTGATGCTTGCTTGTAATACCTTTTGCAATTTTTTCTTCTGCTGCACAAACCTCTATTTATGTTATGCATTATAATAAACTGAAATAACTTTAGGTCATTTTGTGAACAAAGGCAAAAAGCACCTTTATTCAGTCGAGCCATTGGATTACAGTTAGGTGCTCTGGAACAGTTTTGTTTTAAAAGAATGTTACAAAAAATGTGAAACCTTCTACACTGGCATAAAATAAGACCTTATGAAATTGAAATGCCAGATTAAAGAGCTGGAATGTGCATGCACTGATGAATGGGAAGGGAGAAAGGAGAAGAACAGGAGACATTCCTACTCCAGAAGGAAAAACCTGATTGTGACTCAGACAGAATTTTTCCAAGAACAGTTCATCCTAGTGAAACTAAGATACTCAGATAATGCTGCCAAGGTCACTGACATTTTTGTTTATCTGATTCTTAAAGGGAAATTACAAAGTTAAATACTGTGGGTCATATTCTCTGTAGGGAAAGCTGCTGCAACTGTGGCATAGATACTGGAGGCACTCTGCAGTGTCAAGGGCTTCAGCTTATTTCTTAGGAGTCCTTATGGTTGCTTGCTCTGTTGCTTTCTTTGTTTTTGTTTTTGTATGTTTCTGGTAAAATATTTGATTTTTTGCTTTACCTCCAGTTTTCATAACCTTTTCATGGCTGATTTCTGAAAGTTAATCTGTTTCACAGTCTGTTTTTCACAAGTTTAATGTTATAATTGCATAATTAGAAACAGAACTGTGAAATACAGACAAGAAAACTTGCTTGAAACCAAAAACAGTGCAATGAAAGTGATGTTTTACCATCAAAAGCAACACTGGAGCATGCTTTCTGTCACTTTTTATTACCTATCTCCTTCCATTCACAATCAACTCTTTTCAAATGACTTTTTTCCCCTTTTCCTGCACCCCTTGAGACAGCAACTGCCTAAAGCCTAAAGATAAAATCCAGCATTTATTAATGGTTGAGTTCACAGAAGGTGTAAACACAGAATAAGCTGCACAAAACCATGTTCATTGCTTTTATAAAGGTTTGCTCCTTGTTGAAGGCAAGCATGTGACAAAAACCTCTTACACTAGTTACTGACAGTTTTGTTACTCAATGTGATGACTATACTTTATAGTTTAAAAAACAGGAGGTTTAGCTGTAGGGTTCTGTGAGGATTGAACTCTCCCTGATTGCCTTCTCACTGGTAAAGCACTCCTTGCTGGCCAGTAAGGGGCAGCAGAAATGTAGTCCCATATTTCATATATTCTGCCAGGCCACAAGTGTTTTTACTTCCTGTTGCCTACAGCAAGCTAATGTCCCAAACTCTGCAGGGAGACCTAGGTCCAAATGTTAATGAATTTTTCAGTAAAATCAGGGACCGTTGCAGATTCAGATGGCTGGGGTAGAAAGGAGAGCACTCTGAATGTGTAAATGAGAATTCTAAATGAGAATTCTTTGCTCATACCTTTGGTCTTTAAAGCTGATCTGTAAGCTTGACACGCCAGTTTTTCTCTTTGTTATGACCATGGCAAATAGGGATTTTCTTTCTTTTTTTTTTTTTTTTTTCAGTTAGCAAGTAAATTGATAGTGAAATAGTAAGTAGTTATAAACAGGGAGTAATATTTGCAGTACTCTGGACATTGCCCACTTGATATAGGCTGTTTTCAGATGACACGCTGATGCATCATGGGGAAACAACACATATGTGGTGCAACTACCGAAACATTTATTTACAGTTTTGATCAATATTGCTAACAGATCAAAATACACAATATAGAAGTGATTATATTCAGTATCTCTGAGTCACTTATCCTCTAAAAACAGAATGATAGCACCCAGAAATAATACTCCAGGGGAAATCTTTTCCATTGAAATCTTTTCCTATTGTTGCCACATCATCTTCTCATCAACAACAGTGTCCAGTTTTCCTCAACCACATAAAGCCAGTCAAACAGAAGCCATGGTTGTATTATGCCTGATCTTACCATTGCTTAATAAAACATTTTTCTGTTCTGGAAAATCTTTGACTATTCAAAGTTCAAGCTGAGACTCCAGTAGTCCCTTCAAATAACCTCACGGTGAAATACAGCTCAAGGGAAAAGTATTCGGATTGTTTAACAATGAGCATATTTAGAAAACGGTAGCTAATCACATGGGAAATCACATATTCCTGCACAGGTGAGATTTTTTTTTTGTAACAAAATAACTATTAAATCAAAATGTTGAATATTTTGAATATGTTGAAGAGGGAGAATTCTTTTATGACTAAACATTCTTCATTACAGAGTTACACACTGGACCACACACAAAATAGAAGCTTTATCAGACAGTTATGTATACAAACAAAATGTCCCTGAAAGCATTCAATAAAGCCTTCTCCAGGTTTGCTAGGAGACCATGTCAAATAAGCAGTAAATTTTTACTGTTGCTCTGAGAGACTGCTTTCTGAAAATTTTATAGTATTTCTTTCCCTCCTGGTATTGATTTATAATAAAAGAAAAATATTTTTCCCTCTTTAGAGCATTTTCCAAAATTACTTCATTATCCACCTACTTCAAACAATTTCTAACAACATCTTTGTCCAGCTGGGTAAACAAAAAATTTGTACGTATATTTCATTGAGCATTTATTTATTTGGTGAAAGATTAAGGCAACGTCTCTTGCCAAAACCCAAAAGTATTCAGATGAAAAATAATTTATATTTTTAACCTAAGGTCTAGGTTCAGAATGTCTATCACAACAGAAATTAAGAAAAACAATTGCCTGGGGATTGGACTAGATGATCTCTGGACAACCCTTCCAACTCTTACAGTTCTGTGATTCAATGATTTCAATATAATGAGGTTGAATGTAGGGCATTAGTATGAACACAGGTTAATTGACATACGCAGAAACCCTAAGGCAACGTAACTCTGAAATTGTGTATTCTGATAGAGCAGAAAGGTAAACTGGTCATGCTGATACACACCTGTTGTGGTGTGAAAGACAAGTGGTATAATTTATTTTGATGTGCTCTTTTTTTTCAGTAGATTAAACCCAGATAATTACCAGTCAATGAACAGATTTTGTGATTGCACAGTTGTTCCCCAACAAGTAGGAACACAGTCAGTCCAGAGCCTGCTAAGAGAAAGAAGATGAGGATATGAACTTGTAGTACATGCAGAATGAAGCTTTGAACACATACTTTAGGATATATATATGTATATATTTAATGAAAAACAAAAGACTATAAAACAAGCCTAATATGAATCACTTTTCTTTCTTTGTTTCTTTATTTTATTTAAAACTGTAGTAGATTTTGATTGAGTTTATTCAACATTATGCAAACTCACAGAGTGAACAGGCTGACTAAGATCTAATGTGAGTCCAGACGAGGTAAAGTATTGCTGGCAAGCTAAAGGAGGTCATCCTTCTCCTCTGCTCAACACTGGCTAAGCCACACCTGAAGAACTGTGTCCAGTTCCAGACTTCTTAGTACAAGAGAAATTCAGAGGTACCAGAAGGAGATCAAGGGAATGTCCATAAAGATGATGAAGGGACTGGAACTTCTCTCCTGTGAGGAGAGGCTGAAAGAGCCAGAACAGTTCACCTTGAGAAGTGGAGGCTCAGAGGGATCTCATCAGTGTATACAAATACCTGAGAGGAGGCTGAAGGGAGGACAGAGCCAGGCTCTTTTCAGGGACAGGATGAGAGGCAGTGAGCACAAAGGGGAGCACAGGAAGCTCCCTCCGAACACCAGGAACCACTTCTGTGCCGTACAGGTGACTGAGCCCTGGCACAAGCTCTGCAGAGGCTGTGGGGTCTCCTCCTTGTGCTGGAGGAGAGAGAAGGTGCTGGGCACCCTGCTCTGAGTGTCCCTGCTTGAGCAGGGCTTGGGCCAGATGGGCACAGAGCTCCCCACTAACTGGAGCCATACTGCTATCCTGTGCTCAGTGCTGCCTGCTTACTGTGGAGAGGCTGCTGTTCTGACCAATGGACTGCAGAAACTGCATGGAGTCCAGCTTTTGAAAGCTGCAGTAAATATTCCCTACTTGAGGTATTTATTAGTCTTGAGTGTTTCTTTATGTCAAGGTTCAACTTTTGCCCCATGATCTGTGTTAAGCTGTCAGGAGCAGTGACTTTGTAACTGCACCACAGGAATGTGGCACAGGAGCTCTAGGTCTTGTTCCTGTGTTGCACTCCTGTATATATATCTTTACAGTGAAGAGCAGCTCCTCTTCTGATGACAACTAGGTCTCTGCATGCCACCATAACACAGTAAAATGTAGTGATGGGTTAGTGTTAGCTTACAGCCAAACTTCTGCGTAGCTGCTCATTCCCCTTCCTCAGTAGGACCAGGAGAGAAAATAGGTTGAGAAAGGTCAGAGGTTGAGATTCAGAAAGGGAGATTGCTTATCAGTTGCTGCCATCAGCAAAGCAGACTTGGAGAAAGTTTGTTTCACTGCCAGTTAAAATAGCTTTGTGTATGAGAAACAAAGATGATTATTAAGTGTATCTACCTCCTTTCCCAGACCCAAATTAACTTCTTCACTCCTGAATTGGCTGCCTATTTCTGAGAGGCAGAAGGCAGAGGCTTGCAGCCAGTGCTCAAGGCTTTCTCTCTACTCTTCCATTTCCTGATGCTTTTCCCATGCTCCAGCATGGGCCCTCCAAGGTCTGCATGGATTACCTGCACCATCACGGAGCACCTCCTCCTCCTCCTTCAAATTTGTTGCCACCTCTTATGTTTATCGCTTTTTTAGTTTCCCCTTTCTTTGGAATTTTCTTTACACTTTTTAAAACACATTTCCCCCTAGGTGTCCTCAGCTTGGATGCTGGGCACTGTCATGCCATGCAATAGGACCACTGCAGCCTGCTGTGTCCAGCATGGGACAGCTTCAGCTATACCTCACAGAGGAGCCTGACAGACTCTACCTGTGTGCAGACACCCAGGACCACTGTGTACTGTCATATTCTTAGTTCCACAAAGAGGTGCTTGCCTTAATGCTAGTTTTTCTGTTTCTCTTATGCTGTGACATTACATAGTACAGTGACAACAAGCTGTCTGAATGGGGTATAAATCTATACTAGCATAGAAGGTTTTTAAGACATGCTTCTTTGTTTTACTCGCAAATTTCTCTACACTTCTCTCTCACCTTCCAGAACATGTTATACAAACTCAGAGAATGAAAAGTGTGTGAGGATTAAGCACAAAGGAAAATGGAAGAAAAAAATACTGTACTTACAGCAATTTAATTGCATAAACTAGGAAGATCACAGGCAGATATGTGCTTTATATGGGTATATGCACTAGTGTACACAGTGTGAGGAGAAGCAAGGTAAGCTTAGTTGAGGACTCATGCTGTGGAATGTACAAGGCAGTACAACCAACCCTCTGATGCAGTTCTTATTTAAGACAGAAGATAACTAGAACTGGAAGCTGAAAAATGTTCTTCCAATTTTCATGACAAGCAAGTAAGGAGATTTAGTAATTATAGGTCTATTAGTCTCACTTTGGTACCTGGTAAAATAATGGAGAAGAGCATTATTTTGAATTATCAAAAATTAATAATAATAATAATTAAAAAAAAAAAAAAAACAACTGAAAGACAGTGCAGCACCAGTTTGCCAGGGGAAAGCCCAGCTGGATTCAGTGATCTTAGCTCCTGTCCAACTTGGCATGTTCTGTGATTCTGTGATAAAGCATGTACTGGTGTGAGGTTAGTTAGGCTGGCCCCGTGATGACCTGCATGCCACTTCTCTGTCACTGTGTGCCTAAAAGATTGCTCCTTTACTCTTCTGCAGTGTCAAACTGGAAGAAAATGCAGAAGTAAAATAAAAGAGATGAACAGAGTTGAACTGCTTTTCAGATGGAAAGCAATTTATGGTACCTGGTCTTGTCTGAAAAAAGCAATTTGTTGGGGACAGAAAAGCTACTGATTAAAGCTAATGATTCAGCCTGTGTTACAACTCATCACAGAAAAATCAGCATCTGTTTGACATTACACCTATAACAAGTGTTTTAAAGAGAGGAATTCTGAGGGCAGTTACGGAAACTGCCGACTTTGAAACAAGTTCTGAACTCTTGGGACTAGTAATCCTTCCTGTAGTAGTCCCTTAAGCTTTCATGGCCAGGGTTTTGCACTAAGCATTAGAATGCAGTGTCTTGTGGGCAAGGAGCCATAACAATCTGCTATTGGAAAACCTGTGGAAGTTAAATGCTATACGTGTGAGATGCAAACACCCATCATGGCTACACTGGACCCTGAATGACGGTGAATTATACAGAGAAATGTTTTCACATCTAAGTGGTTTTTTTGAAGCATTAATGTTTTCACAAGACAAGGTTTCCAGCCCTCATTTATTTGATTCTGTAAGATATTTATTTTTACTAGCCTCCTTTTTCTTGCCTCTTCAAAACCTGATCATTTCTCAAAACAGGACTAGAGTAAAAATTACCAATAGAAGGAAATGAGAAAAAGATGTTTTTCAAAGAGGAAAAGAGGATATTTTTAGTCAGTACATTTCAAAAGTGGTACTGTCCTGAAGAAGAAACCTAACAGTTTCCTGCTGGTCTGTACTGGGTCACTCTACGTATATAAGAAATAAAACCTCTCCTGCTTTTAATACTTATTGGCACACAAGAAGAGAAGCCAATACAGGCTACGTCCATTCATTTTTAGAGACTGCCTGTATGTCAGAACAAGGGCAAACTAGCTAAGCAAAGTCTATTAATTATTCTGCCATATACAACCCATCACACTCACTTGTTGAATTACTATCTATTGTATTAAGAATTTGAACACTTTCTGTAGACATTATGTGAATATTACATGTGACTTAGCAACTATATTTAAAGAAAACTGATTGTTTCAGCTGTGGCAGACTTCATGTCCTTATAGCTGTTGTCCCAGAGTGCAAGGAGAGAAATTTGCCCACACATAAATGGCATTACTACCTGCAGTGGAATGAAAATAAACCATGACAGCTATGCTAGTACAAGACTCTGTGGCCCTGTTTTTCTTTCTTCGTGAGGCTTCCTGGATTCCTCCATGAGGATTCCTAAATCCATCCTCATGGATCTATCTAAAATAGCTATGTTTTACATCACAAATAATAACTTTACTTCCAGTAGAGACTTGTTAGAACAGAAATAATACTTGGAAATAATGTTTTTCCCCTTTAAATCTGTGCTGGTAATTTAATTAGTATGCTGGAATCTAGAAGAGCAGAGTGATCAGATTCACTGTCAAAATGAGGTAGGTATCAGCAGCATAATACAACACAAAGGAACAGTCATGTCCTTTTGATTGGGTGTCTTAATTTCACCAGGGCTGGAATTGTTTTCTTCAGTGTCATGCATGATGCTACATTTTTGAGAAGAAACATAGGAGAAAGAACAGTGTTAATAGTTGCTGCTAAGCAGTGTTGTACAGAGCCAAGATTGTTCTCAGGAAATGGCCCTAGGAGCGGGGAAATTAGGACAGCTGACTTAAACTGGCCAAAGGGATATTCCATACCATATGACATTGATGCTGAAGGAGTTATGGGAGTTCATCCCTTCTCTTCTGCTCGAGGGGCTAGCTAGGCACGTCAGGGTAGGTGGTGGGCAATTATTTGTGCATCACTTGTTATATACATTCATATATACACGTATATACACATTGTTATGCATACATACATGTGCAAATATGAATATAGTCTTAACTATAATCCTTTTCCTTTTCTCTATCCTCAGTAAATAGCTTTATCTTAACCCGTGAGTTGAAATTTCCAGTTCTCTGCCCTATCCCACTATGGAGGGGTGGGGTGAGTGAATGAGTGTGAGGTGCTGAGCCACCTGCCAGGTTAAGCCACAACAATATGTATATATATGTAAAATAATTTTCTTAGCTACAGGTGACCTAGACAGTGAAACTGAGCCACCCTCAGAAAGTCTTCAGGCAGCACTGAGTGGCACAATTGATACAGTGGAAGGAAGGGATGCCATCCAATGGCATCAAAGATTGCTAGAGGCCTAGACGTTCTCCTGATAGCAATATATGTGATCCTCACTTGTCGTGAAGATTATGTGACTTCTGATGTGACTTACATCAAAATTATGTGAATACAGTTGCCAGATCAGCTTTGCAAAACTTCTTGCTCATGGATATACGAGAAATTTTTTTACACAAAAACATTCTAAGTAATTTTTTCACCTGTCAGTATGATGCAGATATAAAGAGGAATTTACATGGGTGTGGTTCTTACTCACTCGTATTATCTACTTTTTTTCTGCCAAGGCTAACATCCTTTCTTTCATGACATTATCTAGATACAGTATGTTAATGTAACATTCTGTACCTTGAGCAACAACACTAACTGCTTTTGTGCTGGATGTCTAAGCTAGCTAGCAGTGACTCAAAATGAAGCTGTCACTTAGTGAGCTGTTATTACCATCACATAGTACAGTATTTCCTAGCAGTGCTTTCAAATTCAGAGAGCAATGAGGTCTGACAGTATGTGATTTAACTTCTTCTACATTATATTTAAGATGTTGCTTCTCACCTCTTATTTCACCTATTTTCTCTAAATTGATCTTCCCTCTGCCTCTCTCCAGAGCTGTAAAGAGAAGGGGCAGGGGAATACATTGTGAAAGAATAAATGGCATGATAAAATACAGTTTAGCTTATAAAATGTATATACAGCAGAAACAGAATGAGAAATTGATGTGAAAACACACAAAGTAATTGAGTGAAGAATTCAAGCAGGGTTCACTGAAGAGTACTGTCATCTTTATACAAATTAAAACTAAACCCTGGCCCTTGGTAGAAAAACAGAGAGATTTGCTAAAGGAGAGAAGTGATGTCTATCTTTCCAGGAATTGATTTTAAAACATCTCTCCTCAAAAGCCATGAAATTTTGCATGGATTTTTGAATTCCTGACCTGTTCTGAATAGCATGTGCAGATAGATATGGAATCATTTAACTGTATCTATTTCTGGAACATCTTATTTTCAGTTTCAACCACATGAATCTCTCACCTAGATCAAGTGAACATTTACATGCCTTATATACTTGTAGTCTAACCTCTTCTATCATCTGGCTGAAGATCTACCTGACATACCATACCATGCCCGTCAACTTGTCTGTGTGACTTTGTATACTAACAATAGCTTTATTTCTCTTCTTGTAAGGACAAGCAGAAGCCCTGCCTCCTTTTAGTGCTACCATGTTATATGAAATCCAGATTCCAGGATGTGGACATTTCCACTAAGACCTACCAGAATGTCTGCTAAATCTGGCAGACAGATTATTTTGAGAGCACTATGAAGTTTAAGGAAGTTATTTTAGACAAATTCCTTAGTCTAAACATTAAGTTTAAGTCTCATCATTGCAAGTTAAAGACTTCTGTTATGCCTGGGAGGTCCCTGAACCACCACATTCCTCCTGGACAATTTGGGATCTGAATGGAATTATCTTCAAATGGAGAAGATTAATAAATAACATCGCTTACGGATAAGTAGAGTTCCAAGAATGTTCCAGCATGCTGGCTTTCAGGACAACACCATATCTGATACATACGTAAGAACATAAGGATTTGTGAGGTCCAGAGCCCTGCTTAAGTACTTGTAGATCTTCATGTACTTGTTCTAACACATGAAACAAATGGGGATTAGGTTAAAAAAAAAGAAAAAAGAAAAGAAAATTAGAAACATGGGATCAGGTTGTGCATCAGAAAATGCAGGGACTTGCATTCAAAGCAGGAAAATCAGAGATTTCCTTCTGTACTATCAGAAGGGAAGGCCTCATGTTGTTTCCCGTCTTGTTTAATATCTTCATTGATGACCTAGATGAGGGAATTGAGTGTACCCTCAGTAAGTTTGCAGATGAAGTTGGGAGGATGTGTCAAACTGCCTGAGGGTAGGGAGGCCCTTCAGAGGGATCTGGATAGGCCGAACAGCTGGGCTGAGCTCAATGGGATGAGGTTCAATAAGACCAAGTGCCGGGTCCTGCACTTTGGCCACAATAACCCCATGCAATGCTATAGGCTTGGGGCAGAATGGCTTGAAGAATGTAGAGAGGAAAAGGACCTGGAGGTGTTGGTTGATGCTCGGCTCAACATGAGCCGGCAGTGTGCCCAGGTGGCCAAGAAGGCCAACAGCATCCTGGCCTGTATTAGAAATAGTGTAGCCAGCAGGAGCAGGGAGGTGATCATCCCCCTGTACTCAGCTCTGGTGCGGCCGCACCTCGAGTACTGTGTTCAGTTTTGGGCCCCTCACTACAAGAAGGACATTGAGGCCCTGGAGCGTGTTCAGAGAAGGGGACAACAAAACTGGTGAGGGGCCTGGAGCACAAGTCTTATGAGGAGCAGCTGAGGGAGCTGGGATTGTTTAGTCTGGAGAAGAGGAGGCTCAGAGGAGACCTTATTGCACTCTACCACTTCCTGAAGGGGGGTTGTGGTGAGGAGGGGGTGGGCCTCTTCTCCCTGATAAATAATGACAGGACGAGAGGGAATGGCCACAAGTTGCGCCGGGGAAAATTTAGCTTAGACCTGAGGAAACATTTTTTCTCTGAAAGAGTGGTCAGGCACTGGAATGGCCTGCCTAGGGAGGTGGTTGAGGCACCATCCCTAGCGCTGTTCAAGAAGCGTTTAGATGAGGTGCTAAAGGATTTGATTTAGTAGTTGGGTAGGGATAGTGATAGGAGGATGGTTGGACTAGATGATCTTGTAGGTCCTTTCCAATTTTATGAACCTATGAACCTATGAACCTTGGTTCTCTGGGACTGTCTACAACTTAGACTGCCCTGAAATGCATTACAACCTGAAGTCTTTACAGCATGCTGTGTTGCAATGCTGACTATGAATTACACCTCCACATTTACCCTTGCTATGCTCCTTATGAATAATGACAATAGATTTATAGATTTAATATAGACATTATTTTTATGTGTTCTACATATATACATGTGTATGAGTGAACACACACAAGATACATATATATATAGGACATCCAGCTTAAAACATCTGTTTGCAGTACAGGTGTAAATAAACATCTGACACACAAACACAGTCCGGTCAGTGAGTCTTCAGGGGATCCAAGCTGGTTTCCTTGAAGTTTACAAACACAGGACCTCAGATCCCAGACTCCCACAGGAGACTGTTTACATGGAGTCAGACTCAGTGATACCTCTCTTATCAATGTATTTTCCATCTTATTTCATTAAAGCCATGGCTTACATTTTCTCATTCTTTTGGACAATAAATGCAGGTCCTGGGGTTCCTTTACCATATGGGCTTCTGCTGGTACTCAGCATGGGATAGGTAAGAAGGCACACACAGACACACAAGACATTTGGGGTGATCTGTATTGAGAATACATTCTCACTTTCACAGATGAGCTGTTTTTTCTTACCCATTAGAGTTGACTTTGAAACCATCACCATAAACGCTGAGCTGGGTTAATTTTTTTCTCTCTCTATAACCTTCCAGCAATAATTTCCATCTTAGCCATACTGAAACAATCTGTATAGTATTTTTTGTTTTGTTTTGTTTTGTTGTGTTTGTTTTGTATTGCTTTTTTACCCCATTATTTTTGCCCCTACATTCTAATTTATTTATTTAAAATAGAATTAGTGTCAATACAGAGCTGCTCACTGGCAGAATAATGAACACCCCCTTCTTAATGGGAAAAAAATATGCCTCATACATTTCTTTAAGATCCCTGCCTGTAATAACCTGTTATCTGATGACAACTTTCTTTTGTTTCAAGTCTCTACAGCAGGATATTATTAAAAGCAATTTTAAATCCAATCGATAAATGACTGGAAGCCTGGGTGTCTAAGTATGTTTGGAAAACAGTGCAACAGCAAAGGAAACAGTCAGAGCTCAGAACTCATTAGGACTGACTTGTGCGTTGCCTTTTAGCTTGTTTCCAGTACATGGGTGAGAAACAGTTTGTACCACCTGAAAAACAGAGCTCAGTACTGATATACTGCAATGGAAAAGGAAAAAAAAGATGTGTCAAAGCAATGCATAATATTAGGACACCCATTTCGGATATTTGAAACCCCCAAAATTACCAGATGAAACCAGGAGAGGGCAATGAGCACACAGAATATTGGTAGGTAGAAAGGCTCAAGTATCTGAACAGTACAATATTTTCCTCTTCTGAATATTTACTTGCCCCATCATCAGCTATGAAAAAGCTATGTTTCTGAGGTTAAGTATCATCACACTGCACTGCAGAGGTCTAAGGATCTCTGAGAACAAAGCAAAGATTTCCACATCAATCTTTATAAAATAATCCAGAATTGCTGCTGAGAGTTTCCTCTTGGGCTAAACGGAAGAAATGAATGTGTTTAACTGGACAAATTCCCAGAACTAATGCCACAGAAATTTGCATTAAAAGAAAAAAAAAATGGAACAACAATGAGCATTTAGAAGTGGAAAAACCATTGCAAAGATCTGTTCTAAGAAATTGCTTTCACAATAATCTTCACATTAATATGCTCCGAGTTGATTTCCCAAAGCATACTGTTTTTAAGAAGTTTATTTACTGCATTTTGATCTTTCCAGAATGTTTAATATTTGGTGAACTCTGGGGAAAAATCCGTCTGTTCATTAACAAAACGAGGACAGCTTTTGTTATGTTTTCCCAGAAAGAAAGAAAGCTTGTTGTATGTGTTGCTGTTAGATCCACTGCAGACATAAACAACAATAAATTGCCCTATTGGATTGAGGCATATAATTTTCTTAGTTTTCTTTAACAGGATACTCCCTTTAAAAGACATGGTAACTTCTAACTTCAAAAATGCTGCAGTAATTTTTTTTTTTAAAAGTTGCTTTGGCTGAAGTAAAAATAACCTTTTCCAAAAGCAAGTGAATAAGGTACATCATTATTCTCAGGTGTAAACAAGTGCAGGGGTTTAGACTGGAGATTTTTATAGCTGAACTGGAAATACATTCCAACAGAAAAATTCTTCAGAAGCTTGAGTCCTGATTTTTTTTTTCTAATTTTTCTACCTTAATAATCTAGGTGGTATGTGTTGGATTCTGTTTTTGTCCTAAAGGTATTGGTTTAACATTTTATAACATAGTATTTGATGTCCTGAGGAATTCAGAATACTTTCAGTATCCGTGGGAGCAAACAAACACATACTGCCTGCATACCTAATTGTCTAGTGGTTTACCATGGTGAGAAATATCCTGCCACATTTTATGGTTTAACCTCAGTGCTTAAGTTTTTATAGGTTCAAATGAGCCAAGTTAGTTTTTCTCAAGTGTATCACTATCTCACACTTACCGTATGTAGTTTGTTCACAATTTGGAACATCTCTCTGAAATAATGTATTTTAAATATAGTTACAAAAGCATGATTTCATGCAGTATGAATAACAACACTTCATCTTCTGTCACAGAAAACTTATGTTCTGCAGCAAAAACCAAGAAACACAAATACCGAAGTATCATATTTATAATAAGCATGCTGCCACAGGGAGGAGGGACAGTGAAGGTAAATGTACCACAATGGTATTTTAAAACCTAGAGAGAGAAGGGGGTGTTCTCCAGGTCCTATACAGGCACCAATAGTTCAAAAGATCAGGACTCAGTGTTTCTATAGGTTCTTTTTCTTTGCAGGCTTCTCAGAATAAACACACCTAGGGAAAGAATTGATTGAGCATGAAGATTCACCAAGCAGTTTGGAGTGTGCATGGTTCAGCTGGGGAGCACAGGATGCTGAGAGACTGAGACATGGCTGGAGGGGTTACGTTCCCTATCAGGAAATTTCTCCTCTGCCCTCTTCTTCTTCTCTTCTTCTCTGGGCCTCTTTTAATGCCTAGGAGAGTAACCTAACCTGTTTCCGCAGATACCAGATACATCTTCTCTGAGGTATTTCACACTATGGCAAAAATTGCAAATTGTGAGTTAGGACTGAATACATGGGAGCTCTGTGTTTCCCTGTTCCTGGCTTTTTTTGAAGTAGTCCTTCTGGCCCAGTATGCCCTTACACTGGAATGCAGACCTTGAATCAGTAAAACAAGACAGAATCTTTTAGAAAGAGCAACTCCACTGCTGTGATAATTTGACCTGAATACATAAATTTTGAGTGTATAAGAAAACAATTTTTTAGGCTATGTAGTAATAATTCTGCTCTCAGTGTTTAGAAAGCAAAAACCTGTGACGAAAGGGACATGTAGCAATCCGTTTGGTCACCACACCAGAAGGAGCAGTCAGATTGCCATCAGGTGCTCGAATGTCAGAGCTTCCTGATCTATGAAATGATTCTGGGAGTATGTGGCTCTCTGATGGCCCCCAGCTGACACTCACCAGCAGCTTTCTTAGTCTGGTAGCACTCTGTCATTTGAAATAAAGACTGCATGCACGACAGACATCACATCCAACACCACCACTCTACATCAGTGTGCTCACTGGTAGCAAACTACTGAAGGATGGGCGAAGTAACTCCAGATGCCATAACAGTAGATTTCCTTTTTCAAAAGAGCTGCAGATCTGTTCAACCCTGCTAATCCTTCAGGAAGCAAAGGAACTTTAAAAGGTGTGTGAACAGGAGCAGTGAACAAAAGCTTGCTTTAATTTTTTTGGCTTTTTCAGACACCAGTTTTTATGCTTAAAACAAGCTTGTGTTTGTGTACCAGGTGTGCTATTGTTTGTGGATGCTGTCTTGAAGACAGCTACCTCAATAGGAGTGTTCAGTTCAATACATAAAAGACACAGTTATGTTTTGCTTCAAGAGGAAGGGAAAAATATGACTTTGGGATGTGGTATGTTCTCTATCATTTGAAATCTTTAATCCAAGACAGTCTTTCTAAAAAAGCTATCTTAGCTCAGCTACTAATTATAATCTTTATGCAGAAATTACTGGGTGAAATTCTATGGCCTGTGCTGTACAGAAGATTAGACTATATAGATCTTCTTGGCTTTGAAATTTTGCAAATCCAAATTCCGATCCAAATTCTAACACATATAATCTTCCATATAGCTTTCCCTAGAGGTTTCTATAAAAGAGTATTTCATTTACATCCTATCCAACACTGCTCAGTAAAAGCACTTTAACTGAGGTGGCATGCTTCATGATGTGCACAGAACAGCAGTAGATGAGTTTTCTGTAATTTGCTTTAGAGTTTTCCATGATGTAATGCAAACTAAAGTTAGTATTTGTTACTGCTTCATCTTTAAGAAACAGAAACATTTAAGTACAGGAGAATATCAGTGTAAAGGCACACAGCAGTTTGAGAAAGACAGCATCTTCCCCTTGTTAATTAGCCTAGGCATTTTACAATGTGCTCTGCTCCTACTTCCTGCCTCAGTAAAATTTAAAGTTTAATTGCTCACAGTTCTACCGTGGTAGGTAGTGTTGGAAATCATTCTAATTTTAATGTAAAATATAATGCAAAGCATGATCTACAAAAACACAGAAAAACATAGAAAAACACAGTACCTAGAGGAACTTCTACTTTTTAAAACATTACATCACAGGACATATATGAACACGTTAAATGCTCCACTATCATGTTCAAAGTTCTGTCTTAATATAACTCTGCTGATTTCCATGGAAGTAATTTGCTGCACATGAGTGTTGTTCATAGAAATGTGAACAGGAATCCAGACACTCTGTGTCTCCTGCATGTCTGTGGGGGGAACACCTGCTTCTAGCACCAGACATTTGGTAGGTTTCACCCTCCTTAAATAGAACCATTTCTCCTTTTACTTGCCTTCCTACTGTTCTTTCTAAATCTTTCCTCTTGCTGGGTTCCCTACAAAAAATAGTGTGGATGGGAACCAGAAATGCAAAGTTTCCTGAAGCTTAGGACTGTATTTGTTTATGGTGGTCTATGGGTTTGTATAGATCTTTGTATATAACTTGATTTTGTGCAAGCTACGCATGGAAACTGTATTTAGATACAATATTATTTATAACAATACATTCAAGAAATTTTGTTAAATGAGGAACAGTACAGAAAGAAAATAACAGTGGAACCATACTAGAAGAGAAACTGCTGTGGTTTCAGCTGTACATTTACTGGTAGGACAAGTAAGAGGTTTAATTGCTTCCATTTGTTCTACTCTCATGTCCTCATGTCCCATGCCACCACATAGATAACTCCTACAAAGCCAGTCACTGTGAAACCACAGTTGTACAGTAGTGCGTCCAAAGATAGAGAGAAGTCACTTGCTCAAGAGTGAAGAGTATTGCGCTCTGTTCTGTTCTCTCCCTCACCCTATCTCCTATCCCCACCAGACCCTCAGAGCAATAGTGCCCCATCACTTGACCTGATGCACTTACATGGCTCAGACATACATCACAGGGGACAATGTAATTCAGGTGCGGAGCTGGCAAACAAGCTCCACTTACATAAATGAAAGGAGCTACCACCTTTCCCACTATACTGACATTAGCATGAAAGCATAACTCTCTGAAAAGGTATTTCCATGAATATTTCTGTTTGATTAAAAAACACCACATGTTGAGATAATTTTAAGTACTTTGAACTGACATGCTTGCAGTGCAGTTTAAACCAATTACTGTTAGGCTTCAAAATAGGTAAAATAAATCCCAGAAAAAAAAAATTGTCATACTATGACAATTTCTGTGCTTAATCTCAGAAACTGATCTTCAGTTAGTATCTGATTGGATTTGCCCACAGTGAATAGAATACAGTATTTCCCAATTTTTATATTGACACATTCAAGCTGAAAAAGCACTATGCACCTCTTTTCAATGAGTCATAACTGATAGAGTAAATGGTACAGTCATTACCCTGATTTACCTTTAACTTCTTTCTGTATTTCTTTCAACCTGTGTGAGTTTATGTTTTATTCCAAATAATTTCTTCAATCATCTCAGCAATGTAAAGACCCAAAACGAAATCTGATAATTACCTGTGGATGAAAATAAGAATTAGATTAAGAATTTATTTAAAAAATTATCTACTATTCTTCTACAGAGCAAAACAATAATAGAGTTCATAATATTGGTATGTGAGACAAAATATTATGATGAAAATTAGACCAAAGAGAAAACCACCATGGGTGTTTTATTTGACTCAGAATTGCTGAGTGTCAGCTTTGCTCAATAATACACACAGCTGCATGAGGGCTTTCATATGTTCTAAATGCAGCATCTGTTCAATACAGCATTCTGTATGCAGCACTGCTATTCATATGGCAGCATTGGCCAAAAGTAACAGACAGACTTGGTGCCCTACTGTGAGCATCACTGAGCCTGCACATATGACAGTATGGTCCCTGCCCTGGAGAGCTTGCAATTTGGCTTGAGAAGACAAAACAATTCAGGGGAAAAACAAATTAAAAAAAAAAAGGGGGGGAGGAGTAGTCAAAAGGATAATGCAGAAACTAGGATAATCATAGAATGGAATCAGAGAATCACACAATGGCTTGGGTTGAAAGGGATCTTAAAGCCCACCCTTTCTAACTCCCCTGCTGTGGGCTGCTTATTCCTAATTAGATTGGGCTGCCCAGGACACCATCCAGCCTGGCCTTGAGCACCTCCAGAGATGGGGCATCCACAGCTCTCTGGGCAGCTGTGCCAGGTCCTCACTGCCCTCTAAGTAAAGAATTTTCTCCTCACATCTAACCTAAATTTCCCCTTTTAATTTAAAACCATTCCCATTTGTCCTATCACTAACTGACAATGTAAAAAGTTGCTCTCCCTGCTGTTTATAAGCTTCTTTTAAATACCAAGAGGCTGCAAGGAGGACCTGCTGGAGTCTCTCTACTTCAGACTGAACAACCCCAGCAGTCTCAGCCTTTCTTTGTAGGAGAGGTGATTCAGCATATCAGAATATGAACAGTAAATAATTTCTCAGTGAGTTTAGTGCTCTCTTCTTTTTAGAAGGAAGGTAACTAAATAGCCAATTCTTACCAAGACTCATTAAACTAGACACAATCTGTTTCAATCTTCCTAGGAAAGTCATAGCTATAACCATGAAAAGGAATGCGCAGCAACCAAGAAATGCTCACCAGTCCAGAGCATCAGTTTAGGCAAACTGAAATGTCTGTTCCATTGTATGCAAGGTGACTTGTTCTAAGAGTGGAAATATTTGTATCTTAGATATATATCTAAGAAAGATATTCTGTATCTTAGAAATATAGAATGAGGGCTACTAGAGACATCCATCAGGATTAATTGCTGATAGATTCCTAAACTATATTTTTCTTGCATGGGAAGTCAGCTACTAAAATGTATCTCAGAAGCCTTAACCAGCATCTCTA
The DNA here is from genome assembly GCF_038088225.1 of Cyrtonyx montezumae. NCBI lineage: Eukaryota > Metazoa > Chordata > Aves > Galliformes > Odontophoridae > Cyrtonyx > Cyrtonyx montezumae. The sequence continues at coordinate 14,442,633 of NW_027072035.1, forward strand.
TTAAAAGAAGACCCTTTGTCAGATAAGTTTCTGTGTACTGCTGCAAGTAGGTCTCACTATGGAGAAGTTGGTCCTTAATACTGATTTATATTCTTCTTCATCTCTATTTCAATACAATCTGCAGACTTTATTTTTATTATCCCTGATACCTCTAAGAACATTATATACAATGCAAAGGTAGCATTCTCTCTGCTAAAATGAAGGTGAATTTTTTGTACCAATACAAGGTACAAATTTTCAGTGAAGACAATCCCAGTAGAAGACAATTAACACACTAGCTGCAGGGATACTGGAGTTCCTCTGACAGTTCCTCATTGTTGTACCAACTCTTTCACATTTGAATTTGCATTGCAAATGCCATTACAGATTGCTATTTTAACTGAGTGTCTGTATGCACCTCATCAGTATAACAGAGAGCTCTTTTCCTGAGCCAGTTATGAAATTTGAAATTGATTTACACCACCCTGGCATTTGAAAGTGAGCTCTTTTCTAATATTTTTCCATCACATACTGATGGAAAAATTAAGAAGATCACCTGTCTCTGTGTCAACCACACAAATACAGAGATGATTATGAAGACCAAAATGCTATGCTCTGGATAAAAAAGGACTATCAGGTTCCGGTATATCGGTATTCATCTGCCAGTATTTCTGCTTATATATACTATACTATAACTTAGTAATGATGATGAATGAGATACAGTTTATAAGGAACTCCTTTATGTTATCTTTACAAAGTTAGATGTGTTTTAGACATATCACTGCCATGCTGTCTAAATATCTTTGATAAAATGCATATTAGAATAATGTTCCAAAGTTCCTGCAGACACGTCCAGCTTTTAACATGATGTTGGACTTCACAAGGGCTTCTCTCCCACTGAAAAGGAAAGAAAAACAGCTAATTTGGAATGTCATCCATTCCTCCCCCTTCATACCTAATGTTCTTGATCTCAGAACAGACTGTTGAATGCCTCCATTTCAAACTCATTGTTTTCTCAAGTTCTTAGCCTGGATTTACTATGTGTGCTTTTTTCTCTTAGAGGAAAATGTCCATTGGCAGAAGGGAAGATTCATTCTGTCACAAACAAGAAATGCCTGTGATCAGAACTGTTTAGCAAACATTTGATTTTACTGAATCTAATTAAGGTTTTCAGGTGTTTTCACTGCATTACAGTAAATGGAATTACACCATCCATGTTTGCGATGGCAGGCAACTGTTGAGGACATGACTCTGCTTATGAAGACTCTTGAGGACTCTGAACTCCCTAATCAAAAATATATAGCTTACACTCACTTACAAACCTGCTTACAAACCCAGTTTTAATTTTTTAACTTTGCTAAGGGAAACTAACGTGTATTTCTCCCCTGCATTGCTGCCCTGGTGGTAGGCTATTTGCTCTGAGAATCCTTAATTACTATTCCTTTCTATGCATCTTCAGATAATTTCCTGAAATCAGAATGAACATAATTGGTTTAACTACTGACAATAAATATATTGTACTACTGCAATGAATACCCCAAGGACAACTGTTAGGGAAGCATGCATTGTTGATGCTGACATATGAAAGGAAATAACCTGGGTAGATTTTCAAAGCTCTGACTGAATTTGAAATAACTGTATTTTATTTATTTCAATATTTAGATATCTCACTTGTTATATAATCCTTTCAGAGTAGTTAGAGAACAATAATCAGAGATAAAATACAAATTCAAAAGAGAATGATTATATTTGGTTCAATTTTCATGATGCTGCTTTTATTTAGGTTCAGGTAAGAAGCCATGGAACCAGAAGCTTTGAAAACATTCATATGCAATTCAAACAACACATCAACAGTCAAAACTTTAAAAACATAGTTATTATAACTTCACTTCAAAACTTCAGTATGAAAAAGGTCTACCGATGAAAGAAGGTGTTCATCTTCAAGTCTCACAGAAGAAGAGACCAACACTTGCCTCAGCTGCTGCAATTACTTTTCCTGACAATGCTGTCTGATTCTGCAGAGATTTACAATCGTGTTTAATTTTATACACTGGAAGTAGGGATGTGCAATTCAGTGAGTCTATACAGTGTGTAAAAACGAGAAATTACAAGTTTTGTCATGCAAAAAGTTTAACCCAAATATTAGATAGGGGATAGGTGACAAACTGTGTTCTACTTTGAATTGAGGAGACCACCTACTGGTAAAATTCTACACTTTCTCTTTTTTTGACAAATGGACAAGATTGTTAAAGAAAAATATATGTATTCCCTTATAAATTCAGGGCAGAGAAAAAGTCTGAAAGTTTACCTTTTCATTTTACTTGTGGTCATAGGAAGCTGCTTGATGAGAGACTTCAAATTCAAACAGTAGCTAAATTTAACTAGAAAATTAGGTTTTGTAAAAAGCAAATTCTCATAGAGTCTTCTCCAAAGCCTACTGATGTCAGGAAAACTCTATGATTCTGGTCTCTAATTAAGTCAGTTTGTTAAAAAAATCTCATCACAAACCTGAACCTTAGTGTCCTTAAGTTTCCAGTTAAGTTCATGTACTATGAAGAATGTCCTACCCTAATAATTCAAGTTATTAAGGGGAACTCCTTACAATTAGGAACTTCTTCACACAGTGCACTAACAATGAGTTTCTAAACAAAGACACTTGGACCTCCTGACAAATGGGATTCAGGAAAATCCAGTGTTCCAATGTGCAACAAATTTATCCAGTTTTGAGCACTTCAATTCAAAAGTGACAAAGTTATAAAATAGGATCAGTAAAGTGTGCAAAACAAGGTAAGTTTGAATAATCTATTTGCAATTCATTGCCTATGCAGACAGAAAAAAAACCAGAGTAAGTACTTTGCCTACTCAAGCATAACTCACAGATGAGTAAACTAAATTTTTCTGAAATATGGAAAGCTGAAAGCAGCCACTACTCCTCAAACTTTTCCTCATAGTAACTCCTCAGCAACCAAAACTTTAAATAACAAATGAATACCAGCTTTGAGAAAATACATCTAATGCATTTTAAGGTTGTCTAGTCTTATGTTACAATTTTGTAAGAGGACTTGTAATTCTTGCTTCGTGTCTGTGCTTGCAGGTAAGAATCCAATTTTACATGAGATAGGAACACAAATTAGTTGATAATCTTTTAAAAATAAAATTAAACATAATAGATTAAGTGTTGTAAGTAAGCTGTACATTTAGAATAACACCAGACTGCTGCTTTCATCAGCACACTGAACAAAATAAGCATAAAGAATGTTGAAATCTCTTTCTTCTGACGTACTAAGATACAACAAATTCAAATGGCTTTGAGGCATTTTTTAATAGAAGTTTATCTTCTTGTGTTTTGAGGATTCACAACTTCTGTTCAAAAGTGGTGTATATGTAAAGAGAACTCCAATGTCACATGTCACTAAAAACTGTTTTCCACTTCTAATCTTTGAATGTGGAGTGCAATGATTTACTGCTTCAGTTTAAATGTAAAATCCCGATCCTTGGTTTTAAGAAATCACTGGGGTTGCATACGAGTATCTGCTTCTATTAGTGTAATTTTCTGAGGAAGGTGAATTTAATTTTTTAGTTATAAATATTCTCTTTATTTCTGTGAGTGGCAGAAATGAAAATCCCCAGGGCAACATGCACCAGGCACACTAGCTGAAATAAGCAGGCAAATGTTTAGGTCACTAAGTGAACTGCAATCCAGCATCAGAACTAGTCTTTACAAAGCAGATGCATTAAACTCATGAGAAAGCTTAGCAGCTAATTTTTAGGTAATTTTCTAAAATAATCTCTTTATCTGGCTTGCTTATAAGACTTTTAAAGTCTTATCAAGAGATTTTCATGCTACATCAGGTCACAGCTGCTGGTGGGCTTTACCAAGGTAAAAAAGCAAAGCACCAACAAGCTATCTGTGGGGAAAGGACAGTTGCTGAATGGCCATGAGCATCTAATAACACATCATGAAGGATGTGACTCTCTAGTGCTTTTTGTGATTTATAAGGCACAGATTCATTAGAAAATAACAGTAGTGCTGTGGACAAAAAATGGCCAACAATGTGAATGGCTGATAAATGGGCAGGACTAGCATCAACTCTGCCGTATCCTTGTATCCAATTGCATGAAAAATACTTAATCAGGACAACAAACAAACAAACAACAACAACAACAACAAAATCCAACAAAAGAAGATGGTTATAATCCCATTGTGGAAACATTTTCTAATACCACACATTAGGAAACAACCTGCTGTTTGAAACACTAGTAAGATTTAGAGAAGATTAGAAAGGCAGAGCTCTCATTTCTTCAGTGTTGTATTTTCCCTGCCTTCAGCCTTTCCATTTTAGTCAGTCTTAGTCACTGACTGTTCCAGGCAAAACCTTATACAGAGAAGAATACTATCAAAACCACAACTAGAATGATCTGAGGGGACAAACGATCTGCAAACTGTGATGAATAAGAAAACCCATCCCCAGCCACTTCTGTAGTAAGCTGCTCAGCTGAGTCCAATAGGAACTGTCAGACACATCCCACATGTGAAGAAACACCAGAATGTGTGTTTCTGGCAGAGGATCTGCTCCAGGGGATGCTCCTCACCAGTCTGGTGCTGCCCAGCAGTAAGAACCAACACTCAGTTTGTTACTGGGTTACTGCAAGCAAGAAAGAGAATCACAGAATGGCTTGGGTTGGAAGGAACCTTAAAGCTCATTCAGTTTCAACCCCTATTCCACAGGCTGGTTGTTGTCCAGCAGATTAGGCTGCCCAGAGCCTCATCCAGCCTTCAGCACCTGCAGGGATTGGGTACCCACAGCTTCTGTGAGCAGCCTGTGTCAGGGCCTCACCTCCCTCTGGGTAGAAATTTTCTTCCTAGTATCTAACTTTAATATTCCCTCTTTTAATATAAAACCATTTATCCCATCATCTACCACTTACTGGCCTTGTAAAAAAGTCTGTCCCCTCCTGCTTAAAATCTCTCTTCAAGTACTGGAAGGATGTAGTCAGGTCTCCCCAGAGCCTTCTCTTGGCTGAAGAAGCCCCACTTCTCTTTCTTTTTGGAATAGGTACTCTATCACCTGATCATCTTTGTGTACCTCCTCTGGGCCTGCTCCCGCAGCTCCACATCCTTCTTGTGCTAGGGGCCCCAGGCCTGGATGCCATACCCGACATGGAGCCCCATGAAGACAGTCCCCTCCCTGCCCTGCTGCCACCCCCCTGTTGATGTAAACCAGGATACAGTCAGCCCTCTGGGCTGCAAGCATACACTGCTGGCTCCTGCCCAGCTTTCTGCCCACCAGCAGACCAAGTCCTTCTATGTAAGGCTGCTCTTCCAGTCTGGGAATCCCTAGGATTGCCCCAGCTGAAGCGCAAGTTGTGCACTGGATTGCTAGTAACAGCAGCAGGGCAGCTGCCTGGCCCTATGCACAGCTCTGGCCTACTGGGATGAGGGCAGCACCCAGGATGCACCCCATGCTCTTCAGGGTCTGTAGGGAGCTACTGGGAAGCCAGGAGCTGCTGCTACTACCAAATGGACACTTCAGCCCTCAAGGCTCCTCACCGCCGTGGGTGCAGAGCTGCGTTTGGCAGGATTTCACCCATAGCCTGGGAACCATTTGAAGTAACATGTAAAAAAAAAAAAAATCGGAATGAAAAGACAGTGCACAGGAGAGCTGACCCAAGGCGAGCACCTGCCCGCCGCAGCCTCGCAGCACCTCGCTGTGCCAGGCAGGCCGTGCAGCGCGAGGTCCCCGCGGGATCCCCGCAGCACGGAACTCGGCACAACCCTCGCGGGTCCCTCGGGCACGGACCCCTGGGGCTGCCGGGCAAGGCCGGCCCCGCTGCCCCGCCGGGCTCCGCTGCCCCGGGGGGGCTGCGTGCGCCAGGTCTCTGCCAGGCGAAATTTCGCTTTTCAATGGGAACCCGCTCGGCAGGAGAAGCGCCGGTATATTTCTCGTGTGACTCATTCGCAGAAAACCAAGTCCATAGGCGAAGGTTTATTTGCTGAGGGCTTTCTCCTAATGAAGGGGTCGTTACGGGTCGCGGCGTCTCGGCCCCGGCATGGAGGTCCCCAGCCCCGCTCCCCAGCAGCACATTTTTCCAGAAATATGTATCTTCTCTCGCTCGCGGCCCCTTCCCCCTCCCGCCGCCCCGCTCCGTCTCCCAGCGCTGATGAGCTAATAGCATTTTTCCTTTGCATACTTTGGCGCTGCCGCACGGCATACTCTGGCGAGCTCCGCGCCTGGCAGCCTACGTGTGTCTGGGCGCGCTCGCCCGCCGCAAGCCCGGCCCGGCCCGGCCCGGCTCCGCCCGGGGCCCCGCGGCCGCCCCTGCCCTGTCTCCCTGCGGCCGCCCCCGCGCGGGCGGGGGGCGGCGATGGGGAACCGTCCGGGCCGCACGTTTCAGCAGCATTACGTGCACGAATAGCGGGGGCGCAGCCAGCGGGGCTTGTGTAACTTTGCGAGCGTGCCAGCGAGTTTAAAGTCCCTGCTCCGCCGCTGCTCCTCCTTCCTTCCTAGCTGCAGACGCCCGAGAGGGACGGCGAGAGGCTGACTGCTCGCTGCGCGGCCGCTTCGCACTGTTCGTCTACAAATAGCGCGGAGGACAGCCGCTCCCGGGCCGGTTCCCCGCCGCCGGCCCGAGCTGCCCGATGGCACCGCCCGGCTGCCGCCGCGCCTGATTCCCGCGCTCCGCTCCGTTCCGCTCCGCTCGGCCGCCCCGCGCCCGCCGCCCCCCCCGTGTGCTCGCCCCGTTCTCTCCCCGCCCGCGAGTCCCGGGACAGACGAGACGATGCGCTGCGCTCCGCCGGGGCTGCTGCTCGCCCAGCTGCACGCCTGCATCTTCTGGAGCGGGCTGTGGCCCGTCGGCTGCCAGCCGCCCCCCGCCGCCTGGAGGCAGCGCATCCAGTGGGAGAACAACGGACAGGTGTACAGCCTGCTCAGCCAGGGCGCCCAGTACCAGCCCCCGCGGCGCCGGCAGGCGGCCGAGCCGGCGAGCGGCCCCGTGCTGCTGCTCCGCGGGAACGGCTCTGCGCCGCGGGGTGCCGCCGCCCGGCCCCAGTCCCAGCCCGAGCCCGAGCCCGAGCCCGAGCCCCGGCCCCAGCCCCGGCCCCGGCCCCAGCCCGGCGGCAGCCGGGGCTCGGGCGCCCGGCACTGGTTCCAGGCCGGCTATCAGGCTCCCTCCGGCAGCCGCGCCGCCGCCAGCCCCTCCTCGGCGGCCTCGCGGTCCGGGGGCCCCGGCGACGAGAGCGAGCGGAGCGCCGGCGGACTGCCCGCGCCCAGCGGTCTGCGGGCCGGGCGGGAGGACGTGATGGTGGGCGACGACCCCTACAACCCCTACAAGTACACGGACGATAACCCCTACTACAACTACTACGACACCTACGAGCGGCCGCGCCAAGGCAGCAGGTACCGGCCCGGCTACGGCACCGGCTACTTCCAGTACGGTAAGGGACCACGCGCCCTCCTGCCGCCGCGGGCGGGGGTCCGGGCCGGGGGAGGCGGCGGTCGGCGGGGCTGAGCCGCGCGGGGCCGCGTCCCGGCTGACTGCTGCGCTGTGGTTCTCTGACGAACTGCAGGTCTACCCGACCTCGTGCCGGACCCCTACTACATCCAGGCGTCCACCTACGTGCAGAGGATGTCCATGTACAACCTGCGCTGCGCCGCCGAGGAGAACTGCCTGGCCAGGTAAGGACCGCAGTGCGGGACGGGTAACCCGGCGGCTCTGCCGTCACACCGAGCTGGGCAGCGCGGGGACACCCGCAGACCCATTCCCAGAAGCTCATTCCCAACCAGCGCCAGATAGTGCCGGAGTCAGAACGCGCTGATCGTTCGTGTGCCTGTCTATCGCAGACTGTGATGGAGGACTAGAGTCAATTTGAGTTGTGCCCTGTCGCGGTCGGAGTTAAACAGCTTTGCTGACCGAACCGGGTCCTCCACGCTAGGCAGTGAGGGGTTTTCCTGTTTTGTTTGGAACAAAACCAAGACGGCTGGCTGTAACCGTTTAACTGGTTTCGTACCTTATCATGCAGAACAGACTCATTTATTTAACAGCATCGTTAACTGATGTCAGATTGTTTCCACGGCCATGCGCTTTCTTCAGTTGCTGAAATAGAAGAACGTGGTATAATCAGGACTAGTATTTTTTGGGCTCACTTCACAACGAAGACAGCATGACATGTTCTTGAGTAGCAACTGGTTACAGTACTGCAATATTAAAAGAAAAAAAAAAACAACCAAACAAAAAAAAGCTATGTCAGTGTAAACTAGAATATTCACAGGGTATGTGCTCAGTATTTTTCTTTTTTACAACAGAAACAAGCATCTGTTATATGATACTATGCTCATTCAGCAGCTGTCAGGCTGTGCTCTTGGTACCTGGGCACTTTCACAACCAAGCAGTGACCTGCTAAACAGCCAGAGCCTGTGGTCAGACTCGTGTTCACAGGATCAGATGCAGGCCTGAATCTTACCCACTTCGTCTGACAGCAGGAGGCACTTCCAAACATCAGCGTATTTGGAGCTCTTGTGCATGAGCTTTCAGCAGGCTTGAAAGATCTATACCATTCAGTTACCTCTGAAGCAATACAAAGTATTTTAAAGGGTTTTTTTGTTTGTTAGTTTTTGATGGCTCTTTTTTTTCTGCATTATTATAGTTCAGCTTATCGAGCGGATGTTAGAGACTATGACAATCGAGTGCTCCTGAGATTCCCACAAAGAGTGAAAAACCAAGGAACTTCAGATTTCCTACCAAGCAGACCTCGTTATTCCTGGGAGTGGCACAGCTGTCACCAGTGAGTGAAGTGCCTCAGTATGGTATCTTCTCATCTTTTTCACTAACAAACTGTCAATCATGAAGTGACATTTTGTAAAACTGGGGTGGAATGTGTGGGAGCCGTGGGTATGCACACTTTGTAGAGGCACGTGGATACTAAATGTGTATGAAGCTTGGGTATCTGTAAGTCTAAAACTCTTAGGAGTATAAATCTGTTACAAGAACAAGACTTGAATCATTTCTGACAGTGACACTTTCTCCTATATATATCTACATTTCATGTAGGTTACTGGCCACTTGCATTTGCATAAAGTAATTGTTGAAACCCTGAAATGTGCATTCAGTAGCATGTTCCCTGTTAAGTATCATTCTAAACTTTGACCCATACTTTGTGACCTGAACTTCTTGGCTTAGCTTGGTAAGGAATGTTCAGGTTGATACGTAGTGGATGAGGTACCGATCTACTGATCAATATCCATATCACACCTTGATCATCTTGCTCTTTTCACAAAGCAGTATTACTCTTTAATGTTTAAGCCATTGAAAATATAGCAAAGCGAACGAAGCCCATTTCCAACACTCTGGAGGCTGGTAACACTGCAAACTTGTACTCTTTCAGAAAATTCACATGCCAGAGTTTGCAGTTTTGTTCCTATTTTGACTTTTCTAGCAGAACCAGTTGTAAACTTCTAGAAAGTTTACCTTACTTAAAATAGAATTTTAAGTTATGGGTACATCTGTGTTAGCTTAATATTATACCATTAAAAATAATATGTAAAGAGGGCTTGACCTTGAAGCCGCTGGAGTCAATGGAATATTTCTTTCAGGTTACGTGGGGATTAACTTCAACTGCCTGTAGTCAAACTTGAATGAAAAAAGCAGCTTTATTGAAACCAGTTCTTTTAAAGAAAGACTGATACTACTAGGTTATGAATCTTATTAAAAAATCTTGTAAAAAGCTAAAACCAAATGAAAAAAGTAAAAAAGCTAAGTTTCCATACATGCTGTACTTTACACTCTACTGTGGAAAAAAGCAACAAAATTCCCAACCATGGTCTGTACTAAGTCGATAAATGAATGAAACGGATGGAGATAAGTTGAAATCTTCCACTGGTGGAAAAGCAGTTTTTACTGTGTCACTGTAGCCGAGATACCATTATCCAGATGCAAAATGTCTCTAATACTAATTCCAAAAAACAGAAGATACAAAGCCAATAAGAACAAAAAAGGCATTTCTCATGATCATCTTCTTGACAGTGAAACAAGTCCATTTGGAAATGATCTATGACTACCAATGACTTTGGCAAGTTATCAGCATTAGTCATCAGTGAACTGGTTTTAGTGCATGCTTCAGACTTGTGGGCTTCTTTGCATTTTAATTATGTGTTTGAAACCTTTTTAATCATATACCCAACCATATGCCCGATGAACTGAAAGTGACAGTAAGTTACAGCAGCAAAATGCTGCAGAGACAAAGTACGGATAGATAGTACAAGTTTAGGTCTCTACCTTTTAAGAAAAAGTCATATTTCTACAACACTAGGTGTTCAAGTCAACAGTGGAAGCTAGAACTCACTGTGTATGAGAGCAAGAGAAGTGCATAGATTGGAATCATACTCATGGTTTTGAAATAGAGAACACATCAAGTACAGACTGCAGAGATGTTGACGTCTCTACTCTGTTTCTGTTAGTTCTTAATAACCAAGATAGTGAGAGCAGTACACAAATGACAGTCCCTTTAGGCAGACTTTTATGTGTCAATAATCTGATGACTGGGAGGAGTGTAGAAATAGGAAAGTAAATTCCTGCTTTTTTGGTGACAAGTAGGAAACTTCTCTGGAATGTATAGTATGCAAGGTAAGCATTCCTAGCCAAACTCTGCCTGAAGGCAAAGTTTTGAGATTTACGATTCAAGCATGAACTATTTAATACTTGTTATTGTTATTCTGATAACAGTGTATTCCTGATAAAACTGAAATTTTTTGGAAAAACAGTGCTGTTCGAACATAGTCACTGAAAATTGGAATAATAATATTACTTAACTGAGCAGTTGTTGGTAGGAAAGTATACTGACACATGAGTTGTATGCAATGAAAACAAAATTGGCCAGATTTAGCAGAAGATAATGGAATAGAAATATATTCAAACAATGCTAACTAAATCTGTTCCATCTTTAATAACCTATCCACGGTCCAACAGGCATTATCACAGCATGGATGAATTCAGTCACTATGACTTGTTAGATGCAAGCTCGCACAGAAAAGTTGCTGAAGGACACAAAGCAAGTTTCTGCCTTGAAGATACCTCCTGTGATTACGGGTATTACAGACGATATGCATGTACAGCACACACACAGGTAAGAGTTGGTTCAAAGGGGACCAAGAATTTTTTCCACCTGATTTATCTTTGGATTTTTTTTCCTCTGCCACTGCAGGCTGTATCACCTGATTTGATAACTAGCTTGGAAATTCTCCACTGCAGGGAGCATGATGGTAGCTTGGAGTGTTACAGTGTACCCAGTTGCTGCAAAATGTGTGTGTCACTGAAGTGCAGGGACACTCATTACTCTAGCAGTGTTAGTGAACTGTATGTTAAAACACAGCACAAGTTATTTCAGTAAGATGGATCAAACAAGCTAAGGAGAACTCAAGGCTGTAAATGAGTTGCTTGAAACAAAACAGTAAAAAAGTTTCTTGAAGCATTCCTTCTCCACAGAGTGATTGGTGATGTCTTTGTCTGCTCCCAGAGTTCATAGGGTGTGTTTTCTCCCTTGCTGGGCATGAAGCTGCAAAGCGCTGAATTTCCTTAGTGCCTGTAGCTACTGGGTAGCAGTCCAGTAAGGAAAAATTACAGCATTGTTGTATGCATGTATAGAATTAAAATTAATCACAGCCACGTGTGCATTATGAGTAGGCATATACAAAAGTAAATTGAGGTGTTATGGCTTACTAAAGGACTAGACAAGAAAAGAAAAAAGAAAAGGAATGTATCACTGTAATATTTTACAAGTCCATGACAGGCAGACTAATAGAGCAAGCAGACAGACCAGTCAACACCAGGACGACTGATGAGGATGACCATGAGTGTAGCATGGCAACCACTCTGTTCCATTTGGGAAGCCAGAAACAGTATTAAGTGATGGGTGGTCCTGGACAGCAAAAGGAAATTGTTGATACTCACTGATTTTCACCGTACAATAGTTTAGGATATCCAGAACTTCTGGACAACAGCTTTAAAAGAGAGGGGTTCTCTTTTAACATGGGAATAAATTACCAAACTCCTTGCCAAAGGCTGTTGCAGAGACCAAAAATATCTCTACGAGTTAAAAAAAGACTTAGGCAAAATAATGGAGGGTTGTAAACATGGTAATCTGTGTTTCAGATATTGTTAAATGCTTTGTGGATGGAAGGGTAAAGGACCTTTACAACTCCCATTTTTACACAGTTTTTTCCTCAGTCCTGTCAGAGATTACATTGAGCTTGACAGATCAGTGGTTCAATTCAATGTGGTCATACTGTAAACTTTTATCCCTTATTCTGCAGTTTTTAATTTAGGAGGTAGTTATGTTATTACAGAGAAATGACAGCCATACTTGACTGGCTGACAAGTACACATTTGAATTTTAGATATAATGAATGATCTACCCTACATAGAGGCTTTGAAGAGGTTTTTTAAACACATTTTCTCCTTTTGTAGACTATGACATCTAACTAAGCAGCATGCATATTTTACGGCTGGAGTATTTGTGTCACTAGAATAATGCCTGTGTCAGCATTTCCACTGGAAGCCTATATTTCAGAGATTTGCAATTGGACTGTAAAATTTTCCTCCAGCCTCAGACTTGGCACATACATGAGAGAGTCTGAGCTGATCACCAGCTGGGTCTAGAGGGAATTCTTGCAAGACTTGGATTTTGTGTAGTCTGTGTGTTACTAGGATGTATCAGCTTTCCCTAAGGCTGTCTGTATCAGTCATGATGAAAGATGCCAGGTTTGAATCACTGATAAATTCATATATGGAGATTGCTATTAAAGTTTCCTGACAGCAGAGTTTTCAGAAAAGATATGTCTGGAAGAAAGAATACATTTTCAGTTCTACCAGTATTTTTACGTCTCTGTGTTGGCCTGAAGAAAAGCCCCTCCAGGCCACTTCCCTACAAAACTAAATGTGAGAATTGCCACTGATTTTCCTTTTCTGAATTCAGAGGCAGCATTTAGACAGAGTATATCTGTAGCAAAAAACGATGCATTGTTCTTAAGGGCAGTGATGGGTTCCAGCGCAGGTGAGCAAACTCATCTTCAAGAACCTCAGCAGTGACCTACTTGAGATTTGCAGTCTGGGCTTTGGTCAAGATTGATTTTATTCTTATTTTGTAAATACAAATGAGTAGTTGCATTGACATTGTTTACGTGGAAACAGTACTGTGACATAAATGATAATAAAATACTGCTAGGATACAGATTTTTAAATATTCAACCCTATGTTTTCCTGTGAAACACAATCTTGTGTTGTAAACTGTATTATTTTCTGTGAGGTGTTTTCTGGCTCATTTGTATTTGAGCAGTTAGGGGAGGGCAAGGAGGCAGTGTCAGCATTCTGTCTTACAGAGGTGGGCACTGTCACAGTATTCCTGCCATATAGCTCAGTGCCTCCTGCTCAGGTGCTGACTGACCATCCTTGCCATCCTTGGTCACAGGCATCAGAAGTGCAGCTAGATGAAAATGGAAATGAGACACAGCTAAGCACCTCTTCTAGGAGTGCTTTTCAATATTAGTAGTTCCACATAATTTTAATCGTTGACTTTAAATGACAGATAAATTACAGGTGTCTCACAGATCAATACTTACCAGCAGTACAGCTGTTTCTTACACAACAAGCAGTAGTACAGTGCTCTCTTGTTAGACTTACATGTTCTAGGTCAGGTATTCAAATAAAATGCCTAGAAAAGACAGAACTTGTTCCCTCTGGTAATTCTTCTTTTCTCTAGTGGGATATTGTGGTGGTTAAGTGTACTTTGGTCTCTGTGTTACTAAAGGATTTTTGACACCAATCTCACTCCATTTTTAAGGGATTGAGTCCTGGCTGTTATGACACTTACAACGCTGACATAGATTGCCAGTGGATTGATATCACAGATGTGAAACCTGGAAACTACATTCTGAAGGTAAGAATTTAGGTTTTGTTTTGTTTTGTTTTCTTCCCTAAATCAAAATCATATGTGTATGTCCTTTTGTAAAGTTACCAACCAAGATGCAGCACTGTGCTTTCTTCCCTGAAGGTCAGTGTAAACCCCAGTTATTTGGTGCCTGAATCTGATTACTCCAACAACATAGTACGCTGTGATATACGCTATACTGGCCACCATGCATATGCCTCTGGCTGCACAATTTCACCGTAAGTACATTTCTTTTTAACTGTTTTGTGTTCATAGTACTGAAGTTGACTATCAGATTTATGAAGATTAGAAATGCCATAGCTTTAAGGATCTAGTATGTTAATTTGAAGTTTCAGATGGTACTTTTCAAAAGTCTTTTTTGGCAGGAGGGTTGGGAATCGTTACTTTGCTGATGATAACTGCATAGCTTTTGAATCCTGACCTGTAGTAAATAAATAATTTGCATTATCTTGCATTAATTAAATATATATATATTATTTAGTCCTTATTTAGGCTTCTTTCAACTCATTCACGTTCCAATGGAAAGGAAATTTATGCTTTATTCTTGAACTTAATGATTTCCTCATCTTATTTAGTAAATGCAATCAAATACATGTATTCATGCTGGTGAGAAGACAAAATTTCTTCTGCTGTTTTTGAGCTGCACCTTCAAGCTGACGAAAGCATATTTGGCAGATTTATTTTTGTACTTTGTTTTTTTTGCCCTTTGCATAACACTGTTTCTTTTCCTTTAACAGATACTGAGAGAGATGAAAGAAAGTGGATGAGATGGTGCCAAATGTTATGAACTGAAGAATCATTATTTAAATTTCCACAGGATGTAAACAGTATAGAAGCAAAACTACAGCACATGCACATGTACACCCACACACATCATGTGATTGTGAAGCATATTAGCTGCTTCTGAGCAAAATCTGAAACTGGATTTTAAGCATCTGAATTGGCATTATGTTTGGATCTGGTGATTCATGCACAGATAATTCTAAATTTTGAAATACTAACTCATTCACAAAAAAACCATGAGCATTTTTTAACACCTGCAAGTTTGGAATTCAGGTGATAGATTTCAGTCAGAACATTACTGGTGAATGAGTTGAGCATATTCTAGAAGGTAGCAAATCTTTTTGTAAAACGAATTAAGTAAAATGCAGTAGAAAGTACTAATGCCAGCTATTTCATAAAGCACCAGGATGAAAAACAGCTTGAGAGTAATCCCGTTGTAACCATTTAAACAAAACTTGTTGGGATGTGTTGATATGAATGAGAAAAGTATGCTCAGTTTTCAAGGGATATTAACATATATCGGAGAAATACATGTATCTATATCTATCTATCAGTTATACCCCTGCAAGAAAAGTTATGTTTACATTTTTAATACATTGGAAGTTTTACCATTTTCTTAAAGGCAGATGGGGTTTGGAAGGAAACCTTTCATCTGTAGAAATGAATTAAAGAACTTTTCCACCTTTCTATGTTCAAGAGGTTTTTCAAGGTGGGGCTTTTAAAAGACTTCTGCACACACAGTGTGGATAAAATTGGTAACCTGTCAAGAAGGGGGCTCATAGAGATGATGAAGAGTCCCTTGTGTAGTCAACTGTGAGAAACAGTCCATTTGAACGGGTTAGCCATCAGAACAGTACAGGCAGTTAACTCGGATGGCACCACAGAAAAAAAGTAGGTCAGAATCTCTAACACAGTATTTTTGTCATGAGAAAGCCTAATGCCTACTTCCCCCTTAAGTACTGCATTTGGCTGTCAAAATTTGTATCTCCGTATTCCACTGATGAATTGAAAATGTACTATGTATAGAGAGAGAACAAAAGTAAATACATTAATTATCCTAACTTAGACTGTTCAGGATCGAAACATTGTTAAGGGGAAAAACTTCCAGCCCACATCAAATTTTTTCACTGAACTTCTTACTGGTGCTGGGTACACCACCCCTCTTCCCATCCCCAAATTAATTTGCTTTTGCAGTGCACCCTGCTGTAAGCTACAGTAGCTGTGATTTTGTTTTTAAACTGTGAAATAACATATCACAAGGGGATCTCATGTTTTCTTTCAGAAAATTTCAGATATGTAAAATGAAGGATCTACTTTTGAAACAGTGACCTGGAAGTATCGATTGGTGTTGATTTAGTTTAAGCAGCAGTTCCAAATACCTAACAAAACATGAAACCTCAGTATTGTGTATATACATATACATATATACACACATATATATGTATATATATATATACATATAATAGGTGTGTTAT
This sequence comes from Cyrtonyx montezumae, assembly GCF_038088225.1. Taxonomy (NCBI): domain Eukaryota; kingdom Metazoa; phylum Chordata; class Aves; order Galliformes; family Odontophoridae; genus Cyrtonyx; species Cyrtonyx montezumae. The sequence goes on from NW_027072035.1 coordinate 14,458,809, forward strand.
TCAGTATAGTTGAAAAAGGGAAAAAATCTGAGCAATATGTAAGGATTTTGATCACTGTTGAGAATACTTCAGGTAGTATTTGGAAGTATTTTATGCAATAGAACCCTATGAAGTCTATTTGGAAGTTTTATCAAATACCATGATAACTGTTAAGGATCAACTTGTTCTTTACTGCATGTATTTATTTCAAGACTATAAAGTACTTCCACCTTAATTATAACTCGGTTATGCTTGTACAGCTAGTTGGTATGCTGAAAAAGCATCTAAGAACCAACAACCCCGTTTTCACTGCCCAATGTTTGAAGCGTGTCCTGAATTCAGTTTAGACTGTAGGTCCCTTTTGGTTTGTTCAGAAATCCATTTTAGCAATTAGTTACCATTGTGGGCCCCAAAATGGAGCAGAATAGGGAAACCAGATTTCTTAGGAAGCCATTTATTAAGTGGCATCTGCAAAGTGTGAGGGCCTGATTTGAGTTCAGGCTTCTGAAATCTCAGCTCAAAGAGTTTTACGATTAAGGTTTAAGAGATGCAAATGCATTCACCTTTCTAGAAACTTAGGTCAGAATTGGGGCGAAAGTCCTGACAGCAGCTTTGTGCAATAGATGTACAAGCTACTGCTGCAATGGAAGCTGAGCTGTAGTGGGCGCAGTCTGCTTCCTGCTAAGAGGTGGTGTGCTGTTACTTCATGGTGCTTGACACTGATTGTGGGATAAGAAAGCACTAACTGGACACAGAGCAGCTGAGGAGTTTCTCCCTCAGTTTTCAAGGCAATACCCTGCTCAGACAGCTATATCCAAACTACTTGCAGAACTTTTGAGAGAACTTACTTGAGACCAGCAAGAAGCCAGAGGAGCTTAAGCACCCTGTGTAGGTGGAGCATGCTGGAGTACTGGACTTAGACCTTTCAGTGGGAATGGCCTGGTTTGGAAAGGTGCTTAACGCCATAACTTTGAGTATTGGGGATATTGTGGTTACAGAGATGTAGCTCTTTTCCGTAGCAAAATGTTTTATTTGTTTTAAAGTGTATGTTAAGGAACATGACAGTAATGTACAATAGCACAAACATTGCCTAAAATAACACGAACAATCTATTTAGAAAAGTGAGAGATTTTAGGATTAAAAAAAATGAAGAAATGTGTCTTTAACTTACCCTATTTAACTATAGTTAATCACAATGCAGTAGAAGAGTTGATCATATAGCAAGTGTAGAAGCATTTCTAAGTAGGGGAGTGCCAGCCAGTATCTTCAGTATCTTGGCTTTGCAGTTTCGACCCAGATATCTTAACTATTTCCGTACTGGAGTATATTTAAGAAATTATGTGCATTTTTGTTGAAAACCATTTATAAAAGTTTGATAACATCTTATTTTATAAAGCAAATTCTGTTTTGGAACCCTTTCTACCAGGCATTTGTGTAGTCTTTGGAAGGACTCAGTGGGAGCAGTATCAGGCAAATTGCAGTACAAAATCACTGCCGTGTAGTCTCATATTTCCTTTGAAATGTGAGAACATTAAATACGTGTGTGAAGCAACTGCCTCCCGCATTTCAGGTCTTCAGATAAAAACTGCACATAAGGAACATACTGTACACCAGACTCATTACAGAAAGGGTTCGTTAAATATTTTTTTTAATCCTGAAATATATTTAGTATTTGAATATTTCTAGACAAAAACATGAAAAAACAACAGATTGGTCACCATCTGAACCAGCATATTGCGTAGATGTTTTTGTGTTGGTGAACGTCTACTCATTTTCTCTCTGCTCCAAAGTTTACTATGCAGCGTGGAATGGGTGCAAACACCAAATGTACCTTAGTCATGTTGTTTGTGTTGTACTCATTCAAACCAGCAGGGTGAATTTCATACATGAGACAAGTAAAGGTGGTTTATCCTGTGTCTCACATTTATGCTGACATGGCATTTTTCTTTTTCTCCAAATCCTAGAAGGTGCTGAAAGGTTTTAACTTGCATTAAAACCAAAGAGTATGTTATGGGGAGGTTTCTATTATGCAACTAACTGCTACAGATTCAATGAAATGCCACTTGTTTTTGCAACTTTTTTGAAGTTTTCATTATTTTCTTCAATTTTCTTCCAAGAGTCTTGACTTCAGAAAAACTTTGCATCTTTATCTGATGAGTTCTTATTTATAATATTCAGCCACTAGCTTTGTATTCTTTATTGCACTTTCATATTCTTGTGTTACATGCCCGTATTATGGTTGCAAGTTTATGTGAAAATGACTTGAATAAAATTTTTCAAGCGTTCTACTTGTCTGAGTATAATACTCAATGCGGGAAGTCATCATAGGCCATACCCACTGCAATGAGAAAGCCTCAGCCAAAGCTGTGTGTGTGTCTGCATGACCATGAAAATGGGGAAGATCCTGTTGCTTGGAAAAAATGGCACACTGAGTTAAAACGTGAATGAGAAGGATGCAACCATGATTACTATCTCTTGTACTACACAAAAGCTTACCAGTGAAGACATAATAGGGTAAGATATGGCTTGTCTGGACGTAGCCTTTGTTGATAAAGATTTCCTTTACCAAATCAGATGTCTCCGTAGGAACATGAGCTTAGAAACCACTGTCAGGATTTCTACATTGAAAACTTTACTAATATGGAAAAAAATGTTTGAACAGTCTGTAGTAGATTGTCAGTGCACTCTAGGCAACTGAGTTAACACACTTAACACTCACTTGCTCCAAAAACATTTTATCCTTTATTTACATTTTTTTTGGATAGAAATCAACATCCTGCTGCCTCTGCAATCTGTATGCTAAACTGATGAAATATGGTGGATTATCAAACATCTCTGTTGCCTTCACTAAGGTACTAATGGAGAATACGGTTAAAAACATTGAAATATTCTTTCTAGTGTTCTTGACTTTGGGCAAATGTAGACAGAAAATGATGCTATACCTTGTCGGGTTGCAAGGCAGGGCTGCAGGTCTCTGAGGCTCACAGTGGCCTTGAGGAAGGCTTGTGGGAGGGAGGAACTCGGGTGTGATCGGGTGTCATGGGACTGCGGGGTGGAGCAGGCGCTTCGGGTGTATGGGTATAAAAGGCTTTGTTGCACAGCATTAAATTGGCATTCAGCACTTGACACTGTGTGTCTGACCCACTTGTCCCTGGACTGGAGATGTCCAGAACGGAGGGGATATGCTGTACCGTCTCTTGGCCAACTGGTAGCAACATACCTTACGAAATTCTTAAAGTAAATGTAGACTTATTTAAGATAGAAATGTGTTGCTGTTTCTAGAATTTAACAAAATGGTTACAGTTGGAGCTCAAAGCTTCAAATTAGAAATTCTTGCCAGTGCTCTCTGTAGAGCACAGAACTCATTGTGGACCTGCTTTCATGTGAACACGCAGTCAGAACAACTACACATCCGACTGTTGTGGCTGTCTTTAAAAAAAATACTGAAAAATCTGAGCTTGTTTGAAGTGAAAACACTGTGCACCTAAAAAGAGCCTAATAGCATCTGACCATACATACACAGAGAACATTTCTCCTACAGTACGGAAATGAAGTAGAAAGCATGATTCTCCAGAATTTTTAATCTTATCATTTCAGAATGAAATATCTTTCCGTATCATTAGAAAAATAAATCTGTAATATTTTGTGAGAGGTCACTGCCTAAACCATGTTACGAACTAGGTAAACATCGTGTACATATTGAAAATGTTTCCATAATGAAGAAAAAATGCTTTGAACTTTTATCAACAAGCTCCAGGCATGTTCATTGAGTTTATCTGTTCATAAAAATCACCCGGTTGTATAAAAAAAATATTATCAAGTTTCAGCCATCAGTACTTATTTGTACAGTGCTCAGCGGATTAAGGTTGTGATTCAGGTGAGTCACTAAGCACCAGCTACAAGTGGTAATGGCCTATTAAAATCTGAGGTAATGCCAACGACCTAATCTCTCTCCTCTCATTCATGATCAGCTTATCTTTTTTTTATATTTTTTTAATAGGAGCTCAGAAGTTCAGGCATGTTTCTGAGGAGGAAAAAAAGATGTTTGATAAACTAGGTTTCCTTCAGGAAGAGTTCTATGGGCACAAATTATGGCTGCAAGAATGTAGTAAGAAAGCTGCTCAAATGCCAAGACAAACTAATGCTCTTAGATCTCTCAGCACATGCAAAAAAGCACTTTAGAAAATATGCTCCTTAAGGATGCATTTTTTTTCAAACTATTTGCACTCTTAAACATTTTAGTCTTTAATATGAATCAACTCTGCAAAAATAATGCACATCTACTCAAGGAAACATCATCCACCCACAAAAAATTATATTAGAACTGATGAGAGCTAACAATAGAAATTCTTCTAGCCCTTCACTGGAACCAGAGAAGTCACATGTCAAAAATTTGTCCGGAGCAGCATTTGACTAGAATTATTTATTCATTTATTTATATTTTAAGCATTAAGGATCAGTGTTTGCATCTGGAAAACTAGAGGAGTTTGCATGTGGCATGTCCTTTTCTACAAAAAACGATCCTTCCCTACAAAAGAACAACAAAAATGGTTTCTCATTTTCATGTTTAATTGTGATGCATCTGGCTTTATATTTGATATCATTTAAGTTGGCACTTTAAAAATAACAGCAACAAAAAGCACTGGGAGATAGGATATTTGAATTTCCACTTCTTCTCAGCATCAAAGCAATCCAGGAAGATAATACCACACTTAATGACAAACTGCTGGAATATTTAGCCCACAGTAACCAGAGTAAGAGAATGGCAGAAATAGTGGGATATAAGTATTAAGAAGCAAAGTCTGCAGGAGGGAGACAGAGTGGTGGTCATGCTATGTTAAAAAAACCCTGAACTTGTTCCTCCCGTTTAACTGTGATATCACTGTAAATAGGATACACTGACAAATTACACGGTGACTGCATTTTTACACACACTCCAGTAACTGCTTTAACCAACAGGTGGTAGTTACTAAGTCCCTGCTTGACTCACCCCTCTTATTAAAAATCACAAGGAGTTGATGAAGGTCGCAGGGTCCTCTGGAAGTCATCTGGATCAACCCTTCTGTTCAAGCAGGGCCACCTAGGGGTGCTTTCACAGGAGATACGTTCAGATAGCTTCTGAGTATCTCTGAGGATGGAGACTCCACATCTTCTCTGGGCAATGTGTGCCACTGTTGGACCCCTTCACAGTGACCAAGTTGTCATTTCTTTTGTACTGAGAAGAACGTGGTTTGATCTTCTTCCTCTCCCAGTAAATACAGACACTGGTAAAATCCTTGCAAGCCTTCTCCAGGATGACAGTCCCAGCTCTCAGCCACTCCCTGTATGTCAAAAACTTTATTTCCTTTATCATTTTTGTGGCCTTTTGAAGGACTTACATCAGTACATCCACATCTTTTGTACTGTGAAGTCCACTACTCCCAGGGACTGGACTCACTTCAGATACTCACTTCTGCCTCTCCCATGCCAAACAGAGAAGAAAGATCACCCCTCCAAACTTGCTGCTCTTCCTAAAAGGAGTTGGACTTCTCTGCCATTAGGATGCACTGCTGGCTCATGGTCTGCTGGTATTCAACAGAAACCCATGTCCTTACCTGCAAGCAGCTTTCCAACCCATCTACATCCAGCACAGACTACTGTACAGTGTTACAGTTCCCCAGAGGCAGTGCTTTCCATTTTTCTTAACTAAGCTTCACAGAATTCCAGCCTTCCCTTTGACCACTTCTCTAGCCTGCCCATGTCCCTCTGAAAGGCAGTCTGATTTACAAGCCACTCCTCCCTGTTCTGTATATGCACTCTATCCTGTCATCCAGTTCCCCAATGAAGATGTTAAACTCTACTGAGCCCAGTATTGAACCTCTAGTTACCTGTCTTCAGTTATGTTGGCTTTCTGGTCCTCAAAGCCGTTGGAGCTCAGCAGGTCAACCAGTATTTGATTCACCTTACCTTCACTTTATGTAGTCCATTTTAACTCAGTACATTTACTAGGATATTATGGAAAGGGGCAACAAAAGCCGTATTAAGGTTGAGACAAACAAAATCCACTGCTCTTCCCAACATCTCCTTCCCTATTCTAAGTGATAAATAATTCACTGCTCATTATTACGAGGACTTACCAAACCTATCAGGTTGCAGCTTAACACATAGGAAAAGAGATTACATTTTCACCGAGTATGATACATAGGACAGGCTTCTTTAAGAGATTAGTTGTTTAGTTACACAAGTTGACATGAATTTTAGAGTAAACAACTCTGCATAATAAAAATCTATTGAGGATTATTAAAGACAATACACTACCATATCACAATAAGTCCCTGAGCTACAACACCAGAAGACAGGTGAATACTGGAATGATGAATCACTATCCACTATCTCTATATGTAAAGCATCCCTCTTTTTGACTTCTTTCAGTTAAGCTGCAGAAATAGTCCCTGAAGAAAAATACTAAAATAACTAAAGAATTTTGTCCAAGAGTATCTTTTAATATATATTCTATTTGCTTAACCATCAGCAGTATTTAATAAAAAAGATGACTTCTAATTGTACAACAAAGACATGGCACCCATACAGTCTCCAGGACAGGAATATTAAAGCCACTCTTTCAGGACCTGAAAGCAGCAATATAATCAAAGAACAACAAAGATCACAATTTAATGAGTCAATATTTTATTGCTACCCAGAAGTTTTGACAACATGTGCATTACTAATTACTACCTGATACATTTACTGACTTGTAAAATTTGTCCAAGTTTAAGAGGTTTCCTCACCGAAGATGTAATTGATAATACAGTCCCAGGATTATCATTTCAGTAGTGGTCTTCTCATCTATTACCTTAGATCCAATCCCTCAAGCTGTTAAAAGTACATTTTTACAAAAATAAAACTGCAGAGAGTCTGTACTAATCTGACATGGCCCAAATGATGTCTTTAAAACCCATTCAGTCATGTTAGGGCATATTCCATAAAGACTGGAATTATGAAACTGGAATTATCAAGACACCCGAACATAGTTTAACAGGTATAAATTCTTAAGAAAAGTAAAATATTATCTCAGTGAAGACTTTTACATTATTTTCTGTCCTTATCATCAAGAAGTGTTCAAACACCAGTTTTTACTACTGACAAAAACATCATACAATGCAAACTTACAAAAATCATATTTTAAAATCTCAATTTATATACAGTCTAGTCATCAAATTTAATCTTTTTGCCCTGGAATGCTGTAATCTGTGACATTTGTTCCCTACGTCTCCTACTTGCTTCCCACGAAGGATGAAGAGGCTGCTCCAAACGTGGATTCTCACTGTCACATTTAAGAACAGAAGTTTTTGGAAAGGACTGCTTTTTGAACTGCGGTTCCTTTTTAAGAAGAGCTGCGTAAGAAGCACAGTGTGAAACTTTAAGTATGTCCTGAACCTTCATAAAAATATCCTAAAACAACGTCAAATTTGTAGACATTTTCAGTAACTTATTAATTAGTCTTGGGGTACACACTCATTTGAATGTTCCCAGTAAGATTTTCTCTTTCTGAAGTCATCAACTGTCACTCTGTAAGCTACAGAACAGTGTAAGATTTACTATTACAGAACATTTTGAAAATCTGTACAGACAAATATTCTTCATAACCTTAAGTTTTTTCTTCACAGTAAGTCAATCTGGAACTATCCAGTATAACTCAGTATGACTGAAAAGATCCCCTTGACTTAATTCTAAATGGAATCAGAAACTATAAATATGAGGGCTACCATGGAAGTAATGCCTCCTATTTCATGATATTGACCGATGACATCAGAGGCAGATTTTGTCAGTATGGCGGAAGGTTGAACTCAACCTTCCAACCAACATTCAACTTCTTATTATTGTTATAATTCATACATTCATAGATACATTAGGTTGGAAAGGACCTACAAGATCATCTAGTCCAACCATCCTCCTATCACTATCCCTACCCAACTACTAAATCAAATCCCTTAGCACCTCATCTAAACGCTTCTTGAACAGCGCTAGGGATGGTGCCTCAACCACCTCCCTAGGCAGGCCATTCCAGTGCCTGACCACTCTTTCAGAGAAAAAATGTTTCCTCAGGTCTAATCTAAATCTTTCCCGGTGCAATGTGTTATGTGACAGATGGCTGCAGAGGGGCAGTCTAACAGAATGGATCTGATATGGAAATGCAGATGAAGTGAAGATGTGGCAGCGCAGAAACAATGGCACATATCAACATTCACTGATGTCTGGTGAACATTCATGGAGACCAAACAGTGGATATGAGCAGTGAGTCAGAGGGTGGTGCACTTCAGAAGTGCTGATACAGCAGTGGTGCAGATTTGTATGAGCGTGACATGCAGGCTCTTGTTCATTGATGGTGAAAATGTACAGTTCATAGTGGTGACTATGTTGAAAAAGATTGTTTTTGTAGCTGAGAATTTGCTCTAAATAGTATAACTATGCTTTTTCCATCTGTGGTAATTTCCATTGAAATAAGTAGGAGATATTACTTTCAGAGCAACGTCCATACAAACAGAACTGAGGAATTAAAAATATTACTCACAATGTGTAAAATACTGTAATCTGATTACCCTTATTTGTGCACAGGTAACATTAACTACTCAGTGTTAACACAGTCAGAAAAACACCTTCCTATATGTATCTGTCTTTACTCACTAGTATTCAAAAACAGGAAATAGCAAGCAAAATCCACAGACCAAAATGAAAGCTAAAAAACCTGACCATTTTGACAATAACTATCAAAAACCTGACAATTTGGACAACAATGATCAAAATACATGCCACAGAACTGAAAGAAACAAACAAAAAAGCCTAGCAATATTAGACAGCAGAGGCAAGAAAATCTTAAGTTATCTTTATTCCCACTACTTTATCAGGTTAATTAATGCATACCTGTTTGTCTGTTTTTGAGAGGCTGGTCTTTCATATGTCTAAAATAAAAACATAATTTAGGATTAGTCAAGAAACTTCTGAGATGATACACAAATTAAGAACTGCCTTCACTAAAACTGACTTTTCAAGCACGATAGGCAAAAATCATATATAGTTTTTACTTTTTGTTAATAAAGGAAAAGAAAAAAGAAGAATTGAAGACTAAGTTTAATTTTGTACTAAAAATCCTAAATGTAAGCCAGTGGTAATGTTAGTATCTCCATAATAACGTGAGAAGTCTCTAAGTATCAAGAAAGCATAAGGAGACTGCAGAGTAGTTTACGTGAAGACATTCTGAGCTGTACCTAACTGAAATTCTCCCTGTTTGGTAACCGCTACTAAGAATTATATCAGGTTTCATTACTGGAAAGGAGGGAGAGAGTGGAGAACAAACCAAGAAGACAAGGTTTACCTTCTGGTTTGGGATTTGTGATTGGAGGTAGCCAAAGAAGTGCAGAACACTGATTCCAGCTTCCTTGCTTTAGCGTGTGGCTTTTCTTCCACCATCAATTTTTGCACTGTCCCAGACACTGTGCTCTTTTCTTCAGGCAATATGTTTTTCTGAAGTGTATCTTTCTCTTTTACTGAAGGAAGATCATTAACTGCTGCTGTTTTCTTCTTTCTTTTTACTTTGCCAATGAAGAAATCATCATTGCTATCACTATCAGAATTTGAAGTTTGGTTATAAAATCTCTCTTCAGTACTATCATCAAAGTACTCTTCTTCACTATGTTGTTCCAAGTCACTATCACCCCTAATTACTTGTTTCATTGTAGTTAGTTTGTTCGTGATCACATTTTCTTTCCTTTTTTTACAGCCAAGTTTCTCTCCTGTCTGAGTGACAGCTTGAGTTTCTATTGTCTGAGTCAAAAAATCTTTTGGAATTCTCTCCATTTCCATAGTTTCCTGTTCAGGTTCCCCCTCACTAAGTTTATCAGCTCCTCTGACAGTTCCCATTTTCACGCTCATTTTTGTTTTGTCTTCAAATCCTTGCCGCTTTTGAACTAGTTTAAAAACTTGTTCATTCAAATTGCTGTTTGCATTCTGAGCTAATTTAGGCTGTGCTTTTAACTTCTTTTCTGAAGGACTGGCTTTGGCTGGGTTCTGTCTTGCATCTTTAAATGCTTTTACAGCAGCTACAAGGGGGCAGAAGAAAAGTCATTTGTTACTGCTGCACTTGAATTAAGTACATGGGCTAATTCAATAAAATAAAACATTTTTGTAAGTAAAATTTATTGCGTTGAGTAAACATTTTGAACGTCTTTATCAACCTTTTACTGAATAGGTGGGGCAAATAATTCCTTACAATACAGCATCAACAAGTGAGGAAAACTATTTGAAATTATTACCACCTGGATATGCTGTTTTTGAAACTGAGTTTAACAAGGGAAGCTTATGAAAGCGACTTGCAAACCTGGTGTGACAAGGGGGAACAGTTTTAAACCAGAAAAGGAGAGACTTAGGTTAGATGTTAGGTATTAATTCTTTACTCATGGGGTGGTGAGGCAAAGAGCTGGAAGTGCTAAGAGAAGGTGTGGATGCTCCATCCCTGGAAACTCCCAAGTCCAGGATCAACGGGGCCCTGGGCAGCCCAGTTTGGTGGCTGGCAAAATCTGCCCATGGCAGTGGTCGGGGAGGGATCTCTAAGATCCCTTCCAACTCAAACCATTATGTCATGTTGTGATATGACTCTATGGTTCTTTCAGCTGCCTTTGAAAAGCCAGTTCTAATGCTTCTTTTTCCTTTGTATCAGCTCTCCCTTGAAGAGTCCTGTTTGCTTTATATTACTTTATCTTCTAGTAATATAGTGTACTGTCACATATGAACCCATGACTCCACACTTATGACACCTTATTCGCTGCAGCACATCAAGCTGGTAACAGAGGCTGATGGACCCTTCTTTCAATAGTGGTTGTACCTAACAGGAATTAACATGAACAAAGTGACACATGGACTGAAGTTGAAACAAGTTAATATACTGTTTCATACCTTTAAGTTCAGCAATTTTGGGTTTCAAAAGGGGGTGTGTTGCAAGTCTTGCAATAGCTCGCTCTTGTGCAGTGGACTTTGGCTGTAAGAAATAAAATACATTAAATAAGCAGAATAATACTAACAGGATAGGAAGGTATCAGTCATGCTAGTGATTATGGACTATTAAATGAACAAGAAGAAAAGGTTATAACATTGTAATATTTGGCTATGTTTTAGCTTTCCTATATTACCATAATTCTGAGCTAAATCTGATGGCACAAAACTGTCAGAAACACAACAGACGTAATTCTTCAATTTCTCATGTACTGAAGAGGCATGATACAATTTTTACTTTAAAAGAATCAATTCCATATTTTATATTCAGTTTTTGGAATATATATTCTAAAATATTTTATATTGTTTCTTATTTGTGTAAAGCAAGTTGATGAATCCCTAGAAAAAATCCCACTGTACTGCCAATCTGTATGACGGAACAGGGCAGCTTGTAAGAAGTACAGTTTGGACACCATTAATGTGGGGAAAATCACATAATAGATATTGTAGTTTTATATATGAAACATGACAGAAAGGCAAGGTTTAACCCGATGTTAAGGACAAACACCCCCAAATGTAATGTGGTAGGAATAACAGAACTACACAGAAAAAGGAGAAAAGCAGCAATTGCTTCCACTGTTGACTTCATCTAGAATTCATAGGTACTAGGTATCATCTTTTCAGGCTCTTGTCATGTCCATGCTTCAAGAATAAAATGAGAGATACCTGACACTGTAAGGGTAGCCTTGCCTTAGTTTGATCTGAGAGGGAAGAACTGTGGTGTATGGACTTATAAAATGTAAGCACACTAAGATTTTTTCGTGGCTGCAGCTGAACTTATGAGACACACCTTTGTCTTAGCAGTACAGGATACATTTTTAAACTGTTGTAACCAGTGAGTTGAGCTGTATGTCACAGGAAGTACTATGGTAGAAGCCACCTCAACCAACAGATGATGAGCCTTACAAAGAATTGGGCAAGTGACCAGTGACCCTGACCTGTGCAGCCTCTGCATTTCAACACAACATGCAGCCTCTCCTGGCCTGAGCCACCACTGTGAGAGACAGAGCCCAGACAATGGCTGAATGAACTCAGGGGACAGTTGGTGGGGGCAGTTCACAGTCCAAGGGAATAAATAATATCTGTTTATAGAGTCAGATGGCAGCAGTCTGGGGGTAGCTGATAAGGATGTACTGAATAATGTAAGATATGAGTGTGATAGAAAGGTATGGAATGGACAGTGGGAGACTGTAGTGGGTCTGTTCTGGGATGAAGTCAACTTTTTCCATTTTAGCCAATATGGTGCTGTGCTTTGGATCTGAAACTAAATTAGGGTTGATAACACAACAGTCATTTTGTTACTGCTGAGCTGTGCTTGCACAGCATCAAGGCTTTCTTCTTGTCTCTCTCAAGAGAAAGGGAGAAGAGGTTGGAAGGAAAAGACAGCTGGGAGAGCTGACAACCAATTCACCAAAAGGATATCGCATGCTGTATTAAGTCAATTTCAACAGCACAAATTCAAGGAAAGGAGGGAGGAGGACATTTGTTGTTACTGCATTTGTCTCCCACAGTCAACTGTTAAAAGTGCAGAAGCTCTGTTTCCTGGGCTGAACTTCTGCTTACTGTTGGGAACTTGTGAACAAATTCCTTATTTTGCTTTGCTAACACACAGTTTTGCTTCATTTGTATGTCACCTTTATCTCAACTCATGCCTTTTTTGCCTTTTGTTCTTCTGAATCTCTCATCCTGCTGGGCAGACTCTTTGGTCTGCAAAATACATAACTTGTTCCTCAACCAATTCTAAGCAAATCCAATTTGCTGCAGTTCTATAGATTAAAAAATATACTCTGGTTTTGTCTGTTCAGATTTTAATTTGAAGTGCAGAGCATATGCAAATCCTAGTACCTTCCTTTCTCATGAAGTCCCTGCTAATAAAGCATTACTGGTTCAGATAAAGATAAAACAGAAAAAATATATTTCCTGTAGACTGTCTACAGCATTATTATAACTGGCCAGAGAAGATGGGTGAAAAGATGAGTCCCTTACCAGGGGTCCAAGACTGTCTTACCCTCCAAGTTAGAAGCACTGAGTCTGGGTTTTGATTCCCATGCGACAATGCTGCATGCTGCCACCAGATTCCTGTGACAGCAAGCTCACATTTCTGAAGATCAGAGTATTTTCTTTGGAGATTTTTGTCTAGCTGGAAAATGTATTTCTGAACTTAATTAATACACTTTTTCCCTCAGCTACTTCCTGTGGGTTTTGAAAGAATATAGCATGAAGTTCAGAAAGCAGCAGCAGCTTCTGTGCAACATCTGGAGTCCTTTATTTCAAATATTTATAGAAAGGGTTTAAGCATATACATGCCAATGCATATGGAATAACCACATTTTTTCCTTATAGCAAAATACTTCACGAATGCTACTCACACTGTGAGACAGCAGCCAACAAACATATAATATGACATTCACATTCTTAAAAAATTCCAATTTTTCTATTTTTTTGGCACATCCAATGCTCTATTTATTTTTCCTCAAGCATTTTCCAGTTTAGAAAACCTTGGCAGAGAAAAAAACATAAAGTACCTACTGCATCTATAACGAGAACATTCCCACTCCTCACCTCCCCTCAGTATGTTTGTTTTTGTTAATTTTTGCTTTTTCTGGTTCCTGCTACTTCTTGTATTATTTTGCACTATTCATTTTTTTCAGGCAAGACTTTCTATAGGAATGCTCTGCCTCACTCAATTTGCAACTGAGGCACAGCAAAATGAACAAAGCAACTGAGCACTGAGTAATCATACGTTTTAGTGGCAGGTTGCATGCTACCTATAAAAGAGCCTGAACCCCTCAGATTTTATCCTGCTAAGTGATGCATTATTTTTACACATAAAGATGCCTGTCATCACTACCATCCTACATTAAACTCTATAAGGACACTTAACAGAATGAATTGCACTGATCTTTGTGTTTTTTAAGCCTTAAAATAAAAAAAAAAGAAGCCCGCTTACAGAAGTGGTCCTCATCCTAAATGGCAAATGAGGCACAAACCACAAACCATAACTTGCCAGTTACAACACAATAAAGCAAGATACGTATAACTCACATGAACAAACACAAAGGGGCCCCCACACAGGGGAGGCAGACTTTGTAAAATGTGGCAATGTTTAAGGAAAGAATGGACATTAGAAGACTGTCAAAATAAAAAACAGATTTACACTACAAGTTTTGAAATATGATAGATAAAGATGAGGAAAAGCAAGGAATGACAGTGCTCTGGGTAAAAAGAAGCAGCTGGATGGGAATGTCAGGCAGAATTTGTGTGGGTAGCACCTGCCTTGTACAGTGCAGGAAATAAACTGAGAAAGAGAATCCCTTCGTAGAGATGGGATTTGCTGCTATTAAAAGCAATACCTTGCTAGCATGCTTAAGATGGGAGATCTTCAAGAATTACACAGAAGAAACATAGGATCAACTTGGGGACACAATATGTTGACTTCTGATCATTGCTTCACTGTTATTACTCATCCTGTTCAAAATTCCTTTTGGTTTTAATCTGTGCTACACTTACAATAGAGATCATACTTCCATTTTTAATTGATTTCTGTACAAGAAGCTACAGTTAGATTAAAATAACGTTAATAGTAAAGACTACTAACTAGAGTTTCTACTGGGAGCAGTGCTGACACACAGGTAATGTCTAGTGGCCTTACATCTGTCCCTGTAAATGATTTGCCATGATATTTAGATGGTGATAGTCAGAAACACTATGGATGAGCATACAGTATACACAGTACATTGCTAAACCTATGACACAAAAAATAACCTTGAAGCAAGTCATACTGAGTTTCCTAAATTAACTGGAAGCACAGTCTAAAGCATGACAGCAGCCTGATTGCAGGAAGAAGAATAAAAGGAAAAAAAGAAATTAATGCTAAGCAGGTTAAGCATAAAAAAATCTTAAGTTCTTGACCAAAAGAAGATGTAATTGTAATCCTCTTTGTAGCAGCTTAGGACAATAACTCTCTCCCTCCTAAAAACAACAGGAAACCCAGTACTCCACATATTGCTCCCAGAGCTCCATCAAGTCACATCTGTCTTTCACAACAGCAGAAGGAGTTAATGTAGTTAATGTAGAGTCACAGGGTGTCTGAAGGTGTTAGATCATGGCTGCCATCTAAGTCTATCCCATGACCTCATACTGCTTTGGAAGAAGATCACTGAGCAAAGTTATCTTCTGGCTGAAATGCTGTTAGTTCTCCTTCCTCCTTTATGTCTGTAAGGAATATGATACGTGACTTCTAGTCATCAAATCAACTGAAGATTTTGGCAAGAAAAGCAAATGGATACCACTTATGGTGGCCATGTTGTCCCTGGCAGCATGAGGCTGTGACCCCCTTTCATTGATAGCAGGACAGAACAGCTAGGGAAGGCAGGAAACACATCTTCATTAGGCAAGGCAAAAGTTCAAAAGAGCGTGACCCTCCTAAATACAGAAATAGCAGGGAACAATCAAATGCTATGCACAGAAGAGAAACATAAGAAAAAGGTAATCTGAAATTGTCAGATCTTACTCAATTTTTTACTCAATTTTTACTCAATCCAATCGTCCAAGTAACATCAAAATAATGCTACAGCTGTTATGAAGTAGATATGCAGGCTGAACAACAAGATAGGTGGGAAATTCTTATGGCAGTTATTCTATATGAATATTAAAAAATCATGCAAATTTCAAAGGTGTTTTTTTATTGTGATTTTATTTTATTTTATTGAGATTGGACTACATACAGATGAGCTAATGAAAAATCTCCTCCTGAAGCTGAAGTGTGTGTACTAACAGATACACAGCTTTTGCAAAAACCACAGTATATGTCTTGTAGTAGAACAAAAGAAGAAAAATTGAACTTCTCTTAAAGCATACCTCCTTTGACGTCTTGTTATTCTTTTTACCACTTGTCACAGTGGTGGGCCAGCATAATTTTCTGTTATTTCTGTAATTTAACCATAAAAATATTTGGAGATTTATTTTTCTTCCAAGCACCATGAGACATGAATACTCATGGTAACACATGGTACACACTCTTGACAATCTCTGCTCATCTGTAAACTACACAAAATAAAAGTGAGAAGACTGAAGAATCTAGTTGAACTTGCACTGATGCCAGGAGAACTGAATATCATCTTATCACTGTTGTCTACAAAATTTGAATCCCAAAACTGGGGAGAAGCATCAAGATCTAACTAGTGCTGAGCTGCTGATACTGCCCAAGTTTCATGTGTACTTTTGAATTTAAGTTATCTTCCTCCTAATCTGCTTATTTAGATTTACCTATATCAAATTTAGCTTTTTTTTTTCTTCCTTTCAAAAGGAGTAGAGAGACTTGTTTCTGTTATCATCACAATATGTAAAATATAGTAAAATACGCCAGAAACTCAAGCAATAGTAGATTCCCTGTTGTTCTTCCCCTGTTTTGGCAGTGAGTTGGACTTAATGATTTCTAGAGGTCCCTTCTAGCCCCTACAATTCTGTGATTCTGTGCTATGCATGTTAGAACTACAGTCCAGGCATAGTACAAAGTTTGAAGGTCTTTTAAGAAGCCCAATGCAGTGCTTCAGAAGTGTTTCAAGATCAAATTTATTTGGAGTTATGAAGAGTCAGTAGCATTCCTCTGGATTAAGCTGTCACAACTAATTTAGCTAATCATATAATTGTGAGGTAAAAGCATGTTTTCCACACAGGGAAATGGTCAGAAAGAAATAGTTATTTAATCCCTGCTGTAATCTATGGCAGAGTGTGGAATAAACGCCAGATATGCCCAACTACAAATCATGTATTTAATCTACAACTAATTATTTCCTTTCCCTTACGAGAACTCCTATGACTGCTTGAATATAGAAAAGTCAGAACAAGAAATCCATAATAAAACATGCACGGACTCCTTATCTTCTCATGGGGAACAGGTGTAGACTCTAGCTGTCGGCTAGAGAAAAATAGTAATAAAACTCAAATACTGCTAGACTCTTACAAGGTTAAGAAGAATGTGTGGATAATCCTATAAATTTGGCCTCCCACACAAACCATAAACAAGTTTTCAAAGAAAAAGAAGCCAATTTCTAAAGATAACGAAAGAGGCTACAAAGCTAGCAGTGTGTCAACTCCTTTCCCTGCCTCCTCCTATTACAACAGTCCAACTCATTGTTTGGCACATGGCTCAGTAAAATAGATATCACAGGAGAAGAAAAAGAATCAATAATAACGAGGAACTAAAGTGGAAAATAAAATATGAAATAGATATAATGAAGCAAAAGATGTACTTTTCAGGGGTAGCAGGGATGGAATGAGTTGTGGGTAAGAGGCAGTAGCTGTGAACAATAAAAAGACAAAGGTTGCTGCTACAAAGTTCATACAAACTTCTTAATATAATGAAATTCAGAGGACAATTCACATATAGATTAAATTTGACAACACCATATATCAGATCTGAAGCCACAAATTACTTTTTCAGAAATGTGAAGTATACTGAAAAGTTGACAAATTATTTGCATTTCAGATAACTTCTGATGACAGTGTAAAATAATTATCCCTGTCAAAAATCCTCACCTTGCTCAGACTTTTACACACAGAAGCATTACTGCTGGAGAACTCAGAAATAATTAACTAGAAACTGTTCAGCATCCTCAGATAAACCTTGAAGGAGATGTGTTTATGTTCAGGGTCCCCACTGAAGACACTGGAGGGGCAGAAGACTTAAAGGCCTCATAAATACTTCACATATTAACAAGGAGTAGGCCATATTAGTTAGTGTATGCTATTTAAAACAAGATAGAGACTCTTGGCATCTCACACTGAAATGTTGTGCGCAATTGAAAACAGATATCTTTCAATATAAATGTTTTTCAGTCACCTTCTGGAAAAAGACAATGGAAGTGCAAATTCAGTTCACTGAAAGACTATTAAACATCTGAGATAAATGTACTGATTTCTTAGTACCAAAATGTAAATTTTCTATCATTAAGTCTGTTGAGGGATTATATACACTCAAAACTTAATCTATTCATAAACATATATCAGATATATGGAAAGCCTCGATACTATTTGGGAATATGAGCAGATGATTAATACAAACCAAATGCAAATCCTGAACAGTCCTTTTTTCTAGCAGGCATTTCACCACATGGCATGTAGAATAATCACCTTTATGCTTGGAGACTCAGCTGTCTTTAAGGTCATTACATTATTGCTACTTTGGCAAAAAAAATATTTTCTTGCTGTGTATTCATTCACTCAACCCTTTCAATCAGCATGCAATTATTTGTGCTCCAAAACAAAGAAAAACGTAGCCAACAGCCCTCAAAGGTCATTATACTTTCAGTATATTACTAGTTATATCACATTTCCCATACATACTCATAATCTTTCCATTAAGGGGCAATACACTGGTAAACCTACGTTTTCATTTTACCTCACTGAAATTTTGTAATGTATCTATTTACTACATTTTATTATTCCAAATAAATTAGTAGTTTCTTTAAACAGAATTCCAATAACTCCATAAAATCTTGTTTTTCCATTTCTACTGTTCAAGTTCAAAAATTTCAAGAAACAGTGCCTTCAGCACTTTTCATAGAAATTTCCACTGTTACAAACTCATGTTGAGCTGAAAGAATCATCCTAATTCCATAACTTCTCTTTTTTTATTTCTTAATTTTTTATAATTCTTAATTCCTTAGTTCTGAGTTGCAGAACTTGAAAAACAATGTCTATTGGAATGAGTGAAGAAGTATTAATGATTTTGAATTTAACTTCTCTGTGATACACAATCAGAAAAATATACAGTTGCATTTATAGAAGTAAAAGCAGTAAAGCACATCAGCTGTTGCTTTTCATTCTTAGAAATATCAATAACATAATTTTATTATGATTTTGTCATGCAAATCTGAGTTACTCTTGAAAGCATACACACAGAAAGCTTTCTCGATTTGTAATATGCAATTAGTTGTCAGTCTTCAACATAAGCAATTACAATTACTTACAAAACATTAAACACATTATAAAATAGTAAGTTCTATAAGCAACAGGAATAATGAAAGACTCTAGCTCATCTGTGCTGTATTTTACAACTTTTCTCTTACCTTCTGTTCCATGGTGTTTCTTAAAACAAGATTGAAAGGCACTGAAATTTTTCTGTCACTAGAAACACTTCCCTCACTGACAGCAACACTGATTTGGATTTCTACTACTCAGATGAGAAACGTCACACATAAAAATGACCTGTTGGAACTAACTCTTCTAAAACCATCAACACTGGTTGAATTTGATCAATGAGACCCACTATTTAGAGAGTTAGCAGATTAAGGGTAAGGCAGGGGTTCCTTGTTCACTTGAGCTCATCCTCTTCTCTACTGTGGATTAACTTTAAAAATTGGTTACCGTCCCTATGAATCCATAAAGAATGCAATTCAGATATTGTCTTTAGTAATCAAATTAATCAAGGGTAAGTGAAATCTCTCATCATTATTAGCTGTAGACATGTGGTTTCTATAATCTGATTCATCATTTTCTGCTATCATAATTCTAATTAGAAATTGTAGGACATTACTAGCGCCAAACTAGTAACTAGGGGTGACTGTCAATAATGCGACTTGTGAATTTGTCTTCCTGTCCCACTTTTATGCAGTTATACTGAAAACAGTTGTTCACAACACAGTGCCACTCTCACGCACATACATCCTGCCTCATCATCCTTTTAAATGTGGCGACTTCCATTAATTATCTTGAAGACCTGGTTAAATGAAAATATCAATTGTATTTGTGATGTTGTTTTATGTCAGGTATTCTACTATCACCCTTTATTTTCTCAGGCTTCAAGGACTGGTATGGAAGCATTTATAATGCATATTCTTTCTCTGTTGTTTAATACTGGAAATGCTAACCAATTGGTACTGTAGGCAGCCTGACTTATCTTATTCATTGGATTGAGCTGCTTCCTCCTCAACTTTCAAGAGAGATTATGAAAAATTATCTCACACTCCCCTGATCACGTGACTGTGAATCAGAAGCTCTTCTATGAATGTAGTCTTCCTCCTGATTTCTTTTATTCTTACTCCTTTATGAAGACCTTCAGTGAAAGCAGGTTGGTTCAGTTGTGATTAATATGCCTGCTCATCCTTCCTGTCCTGACTCCTCTTGACTTTGAAGGTTCCTCAGCTCCTCTAACACCCAAATCTCTCTTTTCTATATCACTGTTTCACGCATACTTGGAGGATCTGGATCTCTGCCTGCCTCTTGGGCATTCCATAAATGCCTGAACAGTATTTTTGAAAATTATATCATGGAAATTCTGACATCACTTATTTGACATTCCCTTATTCAGAATCAAACCCACCACACTTTGAGAACCTCTTGTTAGAATACTTTCTCTCATCTTTGTCAAGGAAAACATAAAACCAAGACTAGTTCAAATATTTTACTCTCTTTTACTCTCATTAAAGCTCAGGCCCCTTACAATTATGCATATAACTTAAATATACATTTAAAATAAGAACAAAAGTTCAGAGTTGCATGTGCTTTCACATACACCATGCCATGAAGCTTTCTGGTAATGAAAAAATATTATGTACTTGCATGTATACAAATTTTTATTTATTTATTTTATTACAGGAATATCTGAGCTGAAAAACACTGCACTTGCCCACCCACATTTCTGTTCATTTATGCTCCTGTAAGTGTGTTCATTGTGACTAAACTACCTAGACAATAAAAGCCAAATGCTGGTTAGAAAATTGTGAAGTGAGTGCTCCCTGATTTCTGCTGGCAACAACATGCCTATCCACATTCTGCTCTGACACACCAAATGGTTGAAATTAACTAATTCCAATCTAAAGCAATTACTTCTGAGACTGAATCTTTCTTAAAGATCACATCTTAATGGATCCTTGGCTTAGTAAAGTAAAATTTGACAGAAGGCAGCTTTTTCATGTCAGAAATAAACTGAAATAAATCTCACAATGAAAAACTTCCAAAGCTGTTGTTTTCCTTACTATCAAATGGTGACCCTACTGCTGCAAGTAGGTGGCAGACTACTTTGAAAAGGAGCTAATGGAGAAGACAGCAATTAACACAGAGTAAGTATGGCAAAGACTTAGTGGACAAAAGAATTGCTAACCAGGTTTGGGAAGGATATAGATAGAAGGTGGCATAAACAGCAGACTGAATTTTCCTACTGGGCATCTAGGAAGAGATTGGGACTGGTGTGGCTAACAGACAGAAGGAGAATTAGTGGAGAAGTCAGTGAGAAAGAGTGGAGAAAGGTTTGTTAAAAAAACAGATAGTTTTGTACTGACAAAACTTTGGCTGCAGCTATATCTGTGGGCTCTAGATTGCAAAATAGATAATATTTCACACTGTTAAGAATTTCATTTACATTAAAAATGACATTTATATACTATAAATACATTTATATAAATAATAGTTATATGTATAACTACATAAGTATAGTTATATATATATAATATATATATAAATACACATTATTGTCTCTCTATACATACATAAGACATGCTAAATAGCTCATAGTTCAAGAAATTGAATGTGGAAGATGAGAAGACTTCAGAGAAAAAGAAAAATCAAAACACCACCAACAAACAATCACACAGAGAAAGTATTTATGCCTGAATGTGATATTCATCACTGAATACAAAATTCTACATCAGTATTGTTAGAAAGACCACAGGCATTGCTGTTTAAAGTTAACATCTGGTGTTTGACATGGAAAACTCTCAGGAAACAGCAGTTTCATACATTCAGTGCAACTTCCATTCAAATAGAATCAAAATACTGGAGACAGGAGGAATCCAGCACTGCAACATTGATTCTCAGCATCAATTCAATTCTATTAAGCAGTGTTACAGTGTTAAGTCAATGTAACACACTGCCAAAAAACATATTATGTTGGCAGATGCAACTGTTGCATAAAGAAAACAGTATGAGTGATGCAAATCACTGACTTTATTTCTATACTGAAATAAGAAAGGAATGGCAACACCATTTCTAAGGTGGAGAACTACTGTTTTACTACTCAGCATAAACGCTGCTGAGGAATGGAACCATATTTATGAATATGAGGTAATGAATATTCATTCTAAAGTAAAAATGGGAAACAATTCTGATTTCCTAAAACTGTTTTGAAGTTGATCACATTGTTACTTAGAAAGAATGAAAATAAGGAGAGAGGCATTATCAAACGTTCATTAAATCTTCGTGAACATATTAAATAATCACTAATTTATTCCTATTACAATTGCACATTCATTGTCCATACACAATTTCTAATTTCAAGAGCATTAACAACCACAATTCAGGTTAAAAAAAAGAAAAAAGAAAAAAAGAAAGTTTTCATGGTTCCCTCAAAAACAGCAGTTGTTTTTCTGCAACACTGCCAAGATCAAACCACAAAACAGCTAAGTGCAAAGAATTAATGATAAGTGTGTTACAGAAAGCCGATGAACCATCACATCAGCATTGCACAAAAGACTGATTCATGCAGTAGTCCTTTATGGTTTATGGATTGCAAGCAAAATATTTTCATAAGCAAAGAATGTTAAAAATTCACATAAGTAATTATCTAGTTATGCTGCTAAAGGCACTAGCACCAGCAACAGAAGTTTTATATCAATAAATGAATCTATAGTAATCAGACTGCTTTTGTAGCTAGTAGAACTCTAGGGAGGTGGGGGGGAGGGGTGAAGGGGGAAGGTGGAAAAGAGAGTAGAGGACAGTGGAAAAATCCCCCAAAGCCCTAACAAAAGACAGCAACTATTTTGTGCTTGATCCAAAGCCTTTGAAGTTAACAGAAAATCTTCAATTAAACTGCAAAGGACTTTGCATCAGCCCCTTTTCATGATTTAATGCATTTCCTCAGATTAAATCCAGAGAGAATAGTGGCATTTTAAAAATTATTTTATATTAGAAAGTACACTTTTAAAATAAATTGAAGCTCGGATGAAAAATGTACAGTTAGTAACATCAACTCAAAGTGAAACCTTTTGACTTTTTAAAGACAGACAATTCAAATGTGACTGTTCCTCCTTGGATGCAGCTATTTAATTGAAATTCTGTTTGATTTAGAAATGCTATCTTCCTTTCTTTCCATGTCACAAAGCTGAAAATTACTAGAATTATCTTTCAAATTTTCTACTAAGGAAATATATATTTTTAAAAGGTAGAGTACTTGTTAGAATAAATATTACTGTTGTATAACCATGCTCTGCTCGTGCCTTGTCATCCAAGACTACTATTTACTGATACACTTTGAGGAGCCTAGTGCTCCAAATTGCTATTTTAGTGATCATGATGCTGTAAGTTGACTAATACCTCTAATATCACAGGCTTCCATAAAATACTTTCAACAGACTATATTTTCATGGTAAATCTACAAAAAAGAATACAAAGCAGTACAAGCACTGTGACTACCCTATCCTTACTCTTTGTTGTTTGCTGATGAGACATACTGTGGATTAATACAAGGACTAATCCTAGGCCATCACTTACACAGTTTAAAAATCAGTTGGCAGGACGAAAACTTGCATATTAAGTTTTAAATACTTTTTTGAAAGAAATAAAAGTAATAGGCAAGTAGCCCTGTAACTTTATCTTCTGCTCCTACCAGCTGTTCCACCCATAGTTGTTTTCTACCTCATTCTGAGTTCCTCTTTGCTTGATGGGCATATTCCTGCACCAGTGATCCAGTAAATTCAAGAAGAATTTTGGTAGGTGAAGCAGCATCTTCTCAAGTGTGAAACAGTAGAAGTTCAATTTGATAATTTAGGGAGGAATAATTGCATGCACCAGTACAGGCTGGGGGATGAGCTGCTGGAGAGAAGCTCTGCAGAGAGGGACCTGGGTGTCCTGGTGGATGACAGGTTGGCCATGAGCCAGCAGTATGCTCTCATGGCCAAGAGGGCCAATGGCATTCTGGGATGCATTAAAAAGAGTGTGGCCAGCAGGTCAAGGGAGGTGATCCTCCCCCTCTACTCTGCCCTGGTGCCTCAGTTCTGGGCTTCCCACTACAAAAAAGACAGGGATCTCTTGGAAAGAGTCCAGCAGAGGGCCACAAAGATGGTGAAGGGCCTGGAGGATCTCCCCTATGAAGAAAGGCTGAGTGAACTGACTCTCTTTAGCCTTGAGAAAAGAGGACTGAGAGGGGACCTGATCCAGGTTTATAAATATCTGAGGTGTGGGGGACAAAGTGGTGAGGCCAGACTCTTTTCAGCAGTGTGTGGAGACAGGACAAGGGGGAACGGACAGAAACTGCAGCACAGGAGGTTCTGCACGAATGTGCACAGGAACTTCTTTGCGGTGAGGGTGACGGAGCACTGGCACAGCTGCACAGGGGGGCTGTGGGGTCTCCTTCTCTGGAGATATTCAAGACCCGCCTGGATGCCTACCTGTGCGACCTGGTGTAGGGAACCTGCTTTGGCAGGGGGGTTGGACTCAACGATCTCTTGAGTTCCCTTCCAACCCCTACGATTCTATGATTCTATGATAATTCTGTGATAATAATGATAATGATATTTTAGCTGATTTCCAAGACCTGAGTTCATACAGGCCATGGATGTTACATTCACTCACCTTCAAAATAACATCCCAAACCTTAACTGTAGCATTACAGCCATGAGGTACCCATTAAAATATCTACACCATGACATCACTAATGTCATTCCTGCACAATCATGTTAAGTAGCTACTCTCATCAGGCAACTTAGACTTTCAATGATCAAAATCATACTGCATCTCATGCTGCTCAGTTGAATTCTGGCATGTGCCTATGGCCATGCTTCTGCTCCCTGTTATAAAGACTCAGAATTCCTTCTAAATTCCAAACAAGATAAAGCTGGTTCCTGAACACTAAGCAATCCAGAATAAGCCCACCAAATAAGCTTTTTCACACTAGTAAATGCAAATCAGGAACTACTAATGGCTTACATTTCTAAGCTAGCAGAAATTTTTCAATGCACCTGGAAACAGTGGCATGCTTCTCAGTAGTCTTGAGACTCAGAAGAGTATGGCATGGCTCTAAGCATTGATGACTCCAATATATTCAAAATTTACTATGCAGAATCCTTCTGCAGACAAGTGTCTGCATGCTTCACATGTGAAAATACTGGAGGACCAGGTGAAAATACAGCTCTTACTGGAGAAAATCATCAGCAGATTGACTTGCACACAAAGATAAGCAAGTGCCATTCTGATACAAATGTATGAGGGCTGCTCCAAAAGTAACGTCTCATATTTTAAGATCTTGGTCCGCTATGTCAGAGGCAGATGGTGGTGGCATGGCAGTAGAAGCTGAACCACCTCACTGGAATTCTGCTACACTTTGTTGCCTTGTGATTGACAGCAGCAGAGCAGTTTGACAGAACTGCTCCTGACATAGAAGTGCAGATGAAACAAAGGTTTGGCCTTTGCCTGTACCCAAGCTTGTAAAGAACAACTTTTTTAGCGTTAGGTTCCAGAGCACAGTACTAATGAACCAAGCCTCCCAGACCAGTTCAGGGACACATACTACAAAAACCACATTTAAATGCTACACAGCTGTTCAAAAAATTAGACAGCAGATCTGCCACGTGTTCCTCAATTGTATTAATGACTGGCAAATGTATTTGTTGCAGACAGTACAGAGCTGTGTACAGAACCTGTACAAAAGCTTAGTCAAAACCTAGATAATAAGTGTTCCATTTTCAGCAGCTGTGACTAAGCAGAAACAATAAAGTCCAGCTGCAGTCACATGGCAGTATTTAATACAATCTTTACTACAGAGTTTACCATCTGTTAATAGCAATGGTGCCAGCTGCAGTAATATTAAACATGGATGTAAAAAGTTTCAGCAGAGGTACACGAAGGACAGCTCACCCACTGTTTCTTGTCTTATATTAATTTGGTAAGCCCTGTGACGTTTTTATAAATGAAACCCAGAAAATGTCTAGTGTCATGTGGCGAAGGAATTATCAACTGTCATGAATTTGATTTGCTCATTAACAACCATCAGTATAATGATCCTTACAGATAAATCATAAAAACCACAGTTACTCTGTCATTTGCTAAATACTTGACACAATTTGATTTTACCTCACTGAAATCTATGCTATGTCTTTTTAAACAGAAAAGTATGCCTATCTTATTCTGAAAAATATATGGGGAAAAATAGTAATAGAACATAAAATCTCAGTGGGCAGTAGGAATTAAACAAATATCTTGACTACACATCCTCTATGCGAAACTAATATTCAGCATTCCACAGTGAATTAAAAGCAGATTGCCTTTTATCAGTGAAAACAAACCTATTTGGAAAATGAAAACAGCCACAGGATGTTTTGCTTCAAATATTTCAAAACTCAAGTTAATGAAAAGGTAAACAGTATGGTCTACATTTCATGAGATCTACAGAATATTGCAAGAGATAGATTTTTTTTTTCTCCAAAATGTTATTATTAATAACTAACTGTGGGAAAAGATAAAATAATACACTGACATATTAACATTCATAAAAACACATAAAAGATACTCCTTTTAGTTGTGGATGTGCTACAGCCAACCAATGGTTATGGTGGCCCAGCTACCACTTGTTAAAAGAACTGCAACAGTGAGGTTAAACAGTTGGCTTAAAACAGCATCAGAACTCACTCAAACACTAGCTTTTTTTTTTTTTAAAAAAAAAGGCTCACTCATTATGTGAGATTAAGTCCTCCATACCACTGTAAAACACTACCAGCAGCAGAAAATGGTACAAATAAGAATTTTAAAAAGCAAAACAATTCCATCAAGATACCTGTATTATATGTTTTCAAGGATTATGGCAAAATACAAGCCAATTTTAATTAAATTTGCGAAATATATAGTCAGCCATGACTATGAAAACAAGAATCCTATTATCTAGGAGAATTATCAAGGGCTAGGAGAATTTCATAGCATTTTCCTATCCTTTGACATTCACTGCTTATATCTGAAGAAATTCTAGGAAAAGAAATGTATAGATGAACTGGGAAGATTATCAATACTCCTTTTTATATTCTTGGCAAGTGAAGCATAGTTGTTTTCTTAGACAATGCAATTCCAAACATATAAACCCATAAACTCCTTCATTTCTGCAGGAAATCACTTAAAAGGCTACTTTTTTTCTGCTCTTCCCTATGACTTCATTTTATTCCTTACAGTCATTGCTACTTAGTTAATATTTAGTCAGTGGACTTCAGGAGAAACTGCTGAAATGCCTGTGTCAAAATTTCACCTTTATCTCAGGCTAATGTTCTTTTCACACGGATAAACTTCTCTCTGCCTCTAGAAATATTCCAAGCTTATTTTTGACTGTTGTTGAAAGCTTAGATAGTTAACTAATCCATGTAAATATACTGGAAATCATGACAAACCTATTTACTGAACCTATGCTTCCTGGTAGGCAATTCCTGTTGCTAGATGTTAGTGCACCAGGCTTAATGAAGAGCCACTAGTGCTAAAATAACTATACAGATTTTGTAGACATGTCCTACTGGAGAGATGTCTTTAGAAACAGTGGAAAGATTTGCAGTTAAGACCCAATATAACATATCTCACACACTTCACACACTACACAAATGCAGATAATCCCACCCACATACACTCATAAGATGCACACTTTGTCATCAAATGAGGCTCATGTATTTTCTCACACTCATAGATACAGAACAACAAAACCAACAAACCTTACCTTTCTGCAGGCACTTTCAAAATTAACTTCTTTCCTAAGCGCAAGCCTGGTAACTTGATCTGGCTTTATTTCCTGTGGATGACAGACATATTCTTTTTATGATCAGACTTTACTACTATTTTCTAAGGTTTATATTCCTCATAAGTACTACAATTTCATGGTACCTTCCACTGATTTCTTAAAGGAAGAAGATAAGTTATATAGAGAAATTTTTCCTATTGTTTATACAATAATATATTTACTTGCTGAAATACACAAATATATAGGGTTAAGGTCATGAAAATGAAGTTGAAAAGTAAAAAAACCCAACAAAACAGAACAAAAAAACAACCAAAAAAACAACCAAGAGTCCTTCGCTCTTCCTTTGTGAAGATAATGCACATGCAATATTCATTCCCAGCTTTAAGAACTTCCATTAGCAGCAGAATGAAAATCCTGTGCAAGTGGACGTGGTTAGAAGTTGTCTATTTCATGAAAACCACACCTCTGACAGATTTTTCATTATTTTTAAATACATATTGTACATATGTTGTATTACAAAATGATCTATTAACCTTATCAATAGAATATTGGCCTTTTCTTCCTAGGTCTCTGCATCTAATAAATCATGTAACACACCAGTTGTTTGCCAGATGGTGACTTTAAAAGCAGTTTAACTACTGTTACACAGAGCCCAAATAACTTCTATGTATTCAAAGCTCCAAAAACTTTGTACAAAGACAGCTACATATTCTGATGATTGTTGTCTAGATCTAGTATGTATCACAATGCTGCTGGTTTCAACTTGAAGAAAATCATGTGTATGCTGAGTTCCTGAAACTCCACAAAAGTAGATGCCCTAAGACTAATTTATAGTAAATTGCAACACTTGCGGTCAATTAAGATATTTGTATCAATATTTGTTGATGTCAAAAGAGTTTCCTCACACTGAGATCTAGAGGTCTGCAAATTCATCTCCCATAGGTACTGGTGGAAGCCCAACCATTTGGCACACAGAATCCAGAATGGAAAAACACTGGTGAATGTAGGAAACAATCTTACACTGGCAGATGAACAGGCTGGATGACCTAATAGAATCAAGAGATGAAAAACACCTATGATTCAGTTTTCCATGACCTTCAAAAGTGTTTTACAGATGGTGAAACTAGGACACGGCGGTTAGTGACATGCTTATAGTCAGAGTTGGTTGGAACTTAAAAAGGAAGAGCTGGAACCCAATACTTTTTATTAAATCTAGGTGTTTCTTTATATAAAAAAATGATCTATATAATAATTTATATGATCTTCATCCTACTTCCCCCCACACAGGAAAAACATGCCTATTTTTTTCTTTCTTTAGGATTTAAATGCAGCAATCTTTTTTAAAGGGAAGCAAGGTAAGCTACCTGCAATCCTTTGCCCCAGTCACACCAGCATCAGTGTTTAGGACATGTGCTGTCACCACTCTCAGTGCAGGAGGCTGCTAGAACAGATGCAGTCCTTTGTTCCAGTGGCAGGAACAGAAAAATCTCAGCTGTTCCCTGCACCAATTGCACCAGCTTGGTGTTGTACATCCTGGTTTGACTCCAGTTGCTGGCCTTGTATCTACTCACAGTTCTTCCAGCAGCAGCTGTTACTGCAGTGCTTCATGTTGTGCATCAACACCCATTATCCTTCTGCATACCACTGTCTGCCAGCTACAGCACTGGTGTTATCAGTGCTGGGCACAGCCAGATAGCAGATTCTATTGTAAATCTAGGGTTCATCTCTTTCCTACAAGAGGAACTTTCTACTCAGCAGGAAGGAAAGGTGTACCTTTCAATAGCCATTTTTTCATCATCCCTCAAGAGGATGATGGGCAGGCAAGAGACAATGGACTGATTCTAGTCTGTGCTCCACATTACCATCTATCACGAAGCCCTTAAGAGACAAGTACACGTGCAGGGGAGGGATCTCCACACAGTGTGAAGCACAGTGTCACTCTCATTTCCCTGGTGATGATAGCCAAGATGATAGCTGCCACATGGGCAGCAATAATAGGACCTCTAAATGGGTCTGTCAGTCAGTTGGACCTAGTTAAGACTTCAGAAGATGACTAGGCCTTGACCTGAGACTAAGCTGAATAAAAAGAATGTGAAAAACTACTGGACATAAGAAAATTGCTGTTGTGACAGATAATGCAAGAAGTTGGCAAAGCAGCTGGTTTTTCAGATCTCTAAGGAAGAGTTGCATGAAAAACAGACGAACTTCAGAGAAAGCTGAAGAGAAGTTCTGGGGAGGATATCTTACACTGATGACAGTATGTACGAAGTCAAATATATGTATATAGTCATTAGCTCAGAGAGGTGGTGGAGTCTTCTTCTCTGGAGACGTTCCAGACCCGCCTGGACGCCTACCTGTGCAACCTGGGCTAGGGAGCTGCTTTGGCAGGGGGGCTGGACTCCATGATCTCTAGAGGTCCCTTCCAGCTCCTATAATTCTGTGATTCTGTACCAGTAATAGCACATAAAATCACATCAGTCACAAAGTCACATCAAAATAACCAAATTTGGGTGTGGTACAACAAAACAGGCAACAACAGGAAAAACAAATTATGGGTGAGCAAATACTAGACTGGGACAGAAAAAGGGATAGCCAGAGGCAATGAAAGGCTAGACTGTGAAACGGGTAGATGGGACAACACAGCACGCAGGCAGACAGCTGAGCACTGCTGTGGGGCAGCTCTGCTGCTGCGTGTCCAGCACTGCAGGCAGCAATTTCACTCTACTGTTGATGGAAATGTAACCAAGGCTGGTTTTTTTTGTATTTTTTTCAACAACGAGGTAATTTAAATAAACCGTAACTGTCTTACATAGAAAAAAAAGACCGTATTGTACAGAAGTATGTCAAGCACAAATGGCATCCGAAAATACAGTATCATATCAAACACTGGTAATGGTTACTCAGATCACTCTTCATCGAAGTGATTTATGTTTTAACATAAAGCAAGTGGAAATGTGATTTACAGAAAAGCCAGGAAGGACAGAAAAAATCTTCAACCTTGTCATTTGAGGCTTTGACACAACTCAGAAATCCAACATTATTCACATAAAATGTACTCTCAGCTATGCTGTCTAAGGCAATTTCAGATGACTCAGAAGAACATTTTGCCAGTGGTGGCCTGTGAAAACAATTTAGGAGTATCAGTCCTCACAATAGTAAAAACTTTACCTATCATGTACAGTCAATTTTGTTTCAACCAGTACTTTCTTTTTACCTTTATCAACTCAATTCTTTTCCTCACCATTTTTTTTTCACATTTTCTTAACTAAGAGTTAAGGCTTTTCTTATGAAATCACACAATATGTGCCTTTTTACATGATAATTTTGTTTTTCTTTCACATAAAGAATTTCTCTAAAAATAACAAGTAAATGAGTCAGGATATATACAAATTACTAACACAACAGCCATACCTAATATCAAATATTTCTAGTGAAATTTCAATTCTAGTTTGTTACTCATCACTGAACTTAGATTTTTGAGACATTATCATTATCTGTACTCTTGAATGAGGTAAGGGTTTGAGAATACCTTCTCTCAAACAAGTTTTGTACGTATCTTTTTAGCCTTCAGTTTCATTTTGTTGTTTCCTTAAATTTTTCTAGGTTCTTTAGTAAGGGCAAAGTGGTAGAAAATATATTCATTTCAGAAGAGATCTTCAGATTTTTTTTGTTTTATTTAATGACTATATGGTTTCCAGTCATGAGCAATTTTTTCTCTTTTGTAAGTCTCCAGAAGATCAGTATTTTAGTTATTCCTGAGAGCATAAGTATTCTTTGACTCACTGTAAAATACTACTATTATAAAACATGTTTGCTTACACAGAAACAGAGAATTCACAACACAGCATCTTCTAAAGAATGAAAGAAATCCATTAAAAGATTATATACTGTTAAAAATACACTAATTCCATGATAGGAGTATGAGTTTGCTACAACTGTGACGGCCTACTGTAAAGAAATACAATATTATCATCACTGATAATTTATTTTATAATATATATAAATTTTATCATCTCTAGCAGATGATTGTAAAGAAAAAGTGACACTACCTTAGGAAATTTCCATCCCTGGGATTATAGAAAAAAAGAAATACTTGGGCAGTAACTATACCCAAGTACATATACATCATATATATTTGTGTACATACACTTGCATTATATACATGTGTATATGAATTGCTACATCTCATCAGTGGATCACCATAACAAATGCAACTCTGTCTTATAAAAAAAAGAACACCCACACCCCAAATCCAGCCTCCTCAACCTCTTTTAGTGGATGTGAAGTCAACATAAAGAATATAGGAAAATGGACGAATACAAGTAAAATTCATGAGCAAAACTGTTGGACAGAAAATTTTACTTAAGTAAAAAATATTGTCTAGTTGAGTGGCTTAAGCTCAATTGTAAGTTTATTTAAAAGATGAATGCCACACTGAAATACCTTCATTATTATTAGATCCATATAGAATTTTCCAACAGACAATAAAAGCACTTTTTAGTAGGTGGCTGCCTTTCTGACAGTAGTTACAAACCATTTTCAAAATACTTCTCATGCACCCTTTTTAGTAACTATATTTATTGAACTTTCTCTATTAAAGGATGAAAAACTGTTCACACATGGCTTACATGTATTTATTTATTTATTAGTTGTATTTGCTCTCATTTTCTACTGTAGAATTAAGAAAGAGGTAAAACAGTCTACAGTTTCTGTCTTGGTAATATCATGCTGAAGAAGGGGACTCTCATTCCTGACAAAGAGCCCACAGCTTTCCTGACTCCTGGAAATTTAAGCTTACACTTGGCTTTATTTTTTTCCTCAGCGGAATCCTGGCAATCCAGGTTACACTCATCTTTATCCATTACATTTACATTACATAAAATCCTTCCAGAGAAGTCTATGGAATTTTGTAACAGATCAGTAACTGTAACTTGATTATAGGTAAAGTCAGAGCATGTTATTTGTTGCGTGTCCATGACTGCAACTTTCAAATTAAAGCTTTTGACAGCTGAAGACCCACTCTTAGTTTTAGTGCGTTTTTTGCTTTGTTCACTGTAACAAATAACTCAGAACACCCGTTTGTCTTCTCTGGCTGAAGTACACTAGAATGCCTGAATGATGCAACTTCACCATTTGCTTTACTTGATGCTAAGAGATCAGATAATCATTAAAATCTTGCAGTCAAAAACTGACAAAAAAAAATCCACTAGGTGAATCAATTCAGTAGCAATATGGTACTAAAAATTCCATTACTAGCAGCCATGAAAAATATCCAGTCCTAATATTCATGTGTTTCTATTAAATATACAGCACATTTTGAAATGATGGCAAATAATAAATAGAATTTTTCCATCAGGAATTCAACCTAGAATTTCCATTCTAAAAAGGCCTGCCATTATCTTCTATTGCAGCAGACTGCAAACAGACACTTTTCACAATTCTCCATACACATGGAAGAAAAAGCATTATGTTGGAATTATCAAGTACTGTTGAGGAGGTATGAGGTTTTCAGTCCACAAGTAAGAATGCTATGAGGGCTTGTAATAGCATCTCTGTAAGCAGACTTGCTACACATGGAGTCTAGGACAGCACTGTCACTGTCATACCTATCGCAGGTCCAAATTTAAGTGATATTCAGAAAATTAAGAAAATATACTGACTTCTAAGTCACTTGTTCAGAATAGCTGCCCTTCAAAAATATCTAAATATATCTGTGTGGTAATACATATATATGTTAAAGCGGTCTTTTGGGAAATAAAAAACAAAAAAACACGTCCAATCCCAAATGTGTCAGTTCCACAGCCTACGCAGCTGAAAGTGGCTCATGGTACCACACTTTGTGGCAGGGAAACACCAGCACTTCAGCATTTGCAGTTCACAGAACAACTTCCCCCGTACTTAACCTAGAAAGACCTTGTTACATCTTTCAAGTTGTGCTCAGTTCATGCTTTGTTTAAGTAAAATGCAATTAAAAGCATTTATCTGTAGACAAACCGAGCCAACTACAGATTTATAAAATGATTAAGAAAAAAAAGACATTATATACTCTGTCTACTCTCAATACATTTCAAGATCTCTCTGTCTTCCTCATGAAAAATCAACAAGACAACAGTTAGAACTTCCAATGATTTTGCACATTTACTCTACAGCCTAGCCTGCTCCCTGCATTCAAAGAAAATGAAGGAGTCTTCTTATCAGCCCTTGCCACTGTCTGTTTGCTATTTTGCTGGCATCAAATGTTGCTTTGAAAATTACAGATGGAGATGAGATGTGATGTAATCATTCAGGGCTTATAAAAATACAAAGTACCCTACTGGTTATTAAGAGAAACTAAAAAGGACAATAACAAAATAGTCAGGGTGAATGTCTTCAAGAGAATGGATTGTCAATCATTTTCATCTAGTATAAAGCAATATACTGACAAAGTTACAACTAAATGTTTGAGGCATACATACACTCTAAGTTTATACAGACAAGACAAATAAACCAACATAATTCTAATGCATTCTTTTTTATAAACTAAAATTACAGGTTACATTACAGTGAGAGAGATATTCAGTAGGAATTAACAGTGAAGTAGCAATACTCTGCATGTTGCACAGACTCCTCACTATTTAACTGTCTTAAGAATATGTACTAACATTTGAATAAATACTGTCCCAGAAGTTCGCATGTTTTCAAGAATGGTACAGCATTTTAATAAAATATGCCACCAAATTAAACTTTTGCTAAACTTACAGACACTGCAATTTGATACAGGCTGAAAGTAAGTGGATACACAGATCTAGTTTTCAACAGAAATAAAATCTTACTTTAAACACTGGAGTCTTAAAGAACAGACAGCTACAAGAAAGTAAAACCACAAGAAAAGAGATCTCATAGAAGAATGTTTTGTTCAACTAGTTTAACCAACAAAGCTTTGCCCCACAGTCTGACTGGGTGACTTGATACTATATCATCATATACTGAAAACAGAGGTTTCATCCAGTGAAAATGATTACATTTTATCTCTAACTGTGGAGAAATTAAACAAATTATAATTTAAATATGTTCTCCTGTGCCATTATGATTGAAGATTGTTGTTATGTCCTAAAGTAATTTTAGTATTTTTCACTTCTCAAACATCTAAATTCTGTATTTCAATGAAATAAAAAAAAAAGCAGTATAAAAAGAAAAGGTTTTACAGTTGCTAATTTTCCTTAAGTGTGTACTCAAGGAAATACCACATTTTTCAGTATGACTTCGCATTGTTCATCAATTGCCTCACATTTCAACATATGAAATCTCAAAATTAAAAAAAGTCCTCCTTGAAGTTATTAATTTTCAGCTTTGTTGTACTGAAAACAGCTTAGGCAAGAATACTGCAGTACAGATTAAGAAAAAAATACTA
The DNA here is from genome assembly GCF_038088225.1 of Cyrtonyx montezumae. Lineage (NCBI taxonomy): Eukaryota > Metazoa > Chordata > Aves > Galliformes > Odontophoridae > Cyrtonyx > Cyrtonyx montezumae. The sequence continues at coordinate 14,493,905 of NW_027072035.1, forward strand.
ACGCTTATTTTTCATTTTAAAGTAACAAAGTGAAAGATGTCACTGGAGTAAATGATCAGAATGAAATACAACTTCCCCAAGAAATCAAAATCTACTGCAGTCTCAGTTTAAATTAATACATGGCATTCAATTCTGATGAGAATTAATTCTCACTAACCTGTTAAAAAAATGCACTCCAAAATTACAATTAATCACTGGGAATGTAAGAATGTATTTCAAGTGGAACTTGTCTAGCAATTGTTCTTTTTGTAATCTATACTAGTGTCAGGTTTTTGCTGGCACCAATTTTAAACATTACTAAATGTCTACAGTATTGCTGTCTCAGTTTAGATCCAAGTGAAATTCAATGTCAACCTGCGAGTTGTTATCTAGGTTTCACACTAAAATTCTTTCAAATTTTGTTTTTAGTGTTATCTAGAAAAATAATGCTAACAAAATTCTCATCAAACTGAACTCATTATTTTAAATTAAATTTTGTCCAAATTAGTGTTTTTCTTTAGGTAAATATTTTATTCTGCTATTTTGTACAAGCTCCCTTCAAAGCAGACTGTGAACCTGAGGGACAGCTATTTAGCTATATAGTATATAGTTTAATAACAGAACAAAACTTAAAACCAACTCCCCAGAACAAGATTTAACGTCGCTAGCTTGTTTAAACTGTTGTAAAATACCCAAAGTTATTTGGCAAGTATAAGCTGCTCTTTTCTGCCACGTTTATAAACTAATTTAATATTTCAAGAGGTATGCAAGTCAGATGCCAGCAATTACATCAGTCTACAGAGATGAACACTGAGAACTTGGTATTTTATTTAGTTAATTAGATTAAATAAATTGTTTAATTTTGGAGGTTCCCGTTTGATTCAGTAGCCACATTCAGGGAGCAACAGTCATTCTTTTCACCACAGCACAAAAAAGAACCAGAAATTCTGTAACCAGTTTCAGAAGTAGCAGGTATTATGAAAGTAACTGCAATTACCAGGATTAAACAAATTTAATAAACAAACCAAAAAGCTATACAAAAAGGAAAAAAAAAAAGCTCACTAATTAATCAGTACAGCAAACATGATGATGCCAAAATGATAACTGTTTAAATATTTTTTTCCTTGAACACTGTCATTCAGAGTCAAAAGATGTTTACTTGGACTGGTACTAGCTGCAATTTCTCTCTGTGCTGGCAATCTGTCCCACACTGCTTTTCTATTATTAAAATAGCAACCACATGGAATTTCAGGGTTAACATACTTCTAAGCAGCCTTGTGTTGGCTGGAACTAACTTCAGTTTTGAATTACTATCCGTGGTATTCACAATTGTTGCCAACAGCACTTGTTGCCAGACGAACTGTTTTCGTAAAAACTAAAGGAAAACAGCATTGCCTGCCAGAAGGGGACGCTATGTACAGCTAGCCGAAATCTGCCTTCTTTTCAGCTACACCTCTTTTCTCTGACTGCTAGTAAGAGCACAAGCTAAACAGCCAGGAAAAGGGTATGCTACATTCTTAGAAAGTTCCCACTGATGACAGTGAAACACAGATGGATGCCATCCAGTTAATAAACTCTACTTGGTAGAATCTGCTTTTAAATGGAAATGGAAATGAAAATAATTTATGATAGCAGAAGAAACAAAGGAGGTGTGGACAGAGATGGATATCCGAGTACAAATACGTACACGTGTATACAGCCCTTTTTCATCTACTTCCAGAGGGCATGAAAAAAATGAATTTAGAGATTAGATACAGTGTAGCAAGAAAAGACTTCCTTTTTCTAATCCCTGTCTCTGGGAAAAATGTTCGTTCAACTTCTTCTTAAAATGCATAAGAAAGAAAATAAACTACCTTTGACCTTGCCTAGAGATCCTGAAACCTGCACACGGTAAGTTTATTTTATTTGCCTAGTATGAGAAAAAAAGAAAAAACCACCACCACCAACAACAAAAGACAGTGTAACAGAACAAGCACCGAATAAGAATCATTTCTCACAGTTTCTAAATCCCAGAAATCAAATAAGTTAATCATAAGGCAGTAATTGTATTGTATGTTCTTATCAGGCCTGTTCACTTCATTGCAGCATCTTCCATTAACATGACAAATTTGAATTATTTTGCACATATGTATGGACAGAAGTGAAGAGATCTGGCAACAAAACATGAAAAACAGGATTATTTTCAGTACCTACAGATTTTGAAATCGGCTGCAAGAAACTCATGATCAAAACATTAGCAAACAGTACAAAAGAAGTACCTGGCACAGGTACATAAACTGTGCAGACCTCCAACATCAGCTGTTCACCTTGTATCCTGGGGAATCCTCTTCCAATTTTGTGATATCTTACATAGATTCTAAGTTGTTTTTCTTATCATCCTTGTCACTTTTCTTCTTTTAGTTTTACTTCTTTTTTTTCTTACCAATTATAGTAAGAAGACTTGTAAAGTATATGGGAAAATAACAGTTATGGAATAACAATACAGCAATTTCACACAGCTATGGTAGCTCCAAAATCCACCTTTGCATTGACAACAACCAATTCAGATCCAAGGAAAACAAAACATTCACTACCATGATATGTATTATTTTGCATGCACTATTAGAGAATTTCTTTAGTCATTTCATTGCCCAGTTGTTTTGTTTCTTAATAATGTTCTGCAGCTCTTTAGTGCTCATATTTTCACAATCTTGGAATTTTGGATCATCAAGCTCTGCAATACTCATTCTCATGGACCCCACAGAACAGCACTGCTATCTTTCCAACACTATGATAGCTAGTGATATATGGCTGCCTTCCACTTACTAGGTCTAACTCTTTGTTAGGAAAACAAGAAATTTTTATTTTCTTTTTAAGCAGAGGCTTTGGTGAAAGATGGCCAAAGACTATTTATAAAGTTAAGACTAGATGGGCAATATTTACTGCATGCACTGATTTCCTATAAGAACTACTACTCATTTGCAGGGCATTACTTTCATTTCCTGAATGTACAATTATTCTGCCTTATCCTATTCACCCACATGTTCACTAAATCTTTTCTTTAACAGAAGTGCCAATGAGTCTGTCCAGCACTGAAGTCATGTTTACATTAGTGTTACATTCCCAGAACAGACTTTATACATATTCTTCGTAAGCATGAGGCAACCATGGGGGAAATTACACAAAAGCAATCAATTAGAATAAAAAATCATAGCAGCTGCAGTCACCACTCTGAATTAACTAGTTTCTGTGTGACTATAAAGAGATTTACGGTAGGCCTCCTGTTACCCTCTACAGAAATAAGGAATTTGCCTCTAGATGAAATAAGAATAAAACCTTTACTACATTATTCAAGAAGAATTTCTTTTACAGCTGTGGAGAATTAGAGACATAACTTCTGTGTAAAAATTTCTTCAGAAGATAGTGTCCCAGAAATGACAGCTGATAAAGGGGTCTGAGACAGTTTAGGACAGATCCACCACAATGACTGAATGTCTTACTGTTTACTGGAGATACTCCTCTTAGCTGATCCATCATAAAATTAAACTACAAAGACAGGGTGGTATACAGCAAGAGACTGATTGGAACTGCCTGAGAAATACTTACAGCACAGCACGAGATTGCCAAACTAAAAAGCAAACTTATACAGTGCATACAAACATAGTCTTCTATTCTAAATTTACATGAATTATGGAAAAGCTTAACAATGAAAGAAGTATATATTTGAAGTATAGATACATGTTTTCAAAAAAAGCACAAGAGCATGCTGACACTTCTGTAGTTATTTTGAATAACAGTAACAAAAAGTGTTTTGGTTTGCTGTCACTGCTCAATTTTGAAATAAATTAAGGCATATGGCTTTCATTAATTTGTTTTTGGTACTACTGCAAAGGTTGCATCTTTATTAAAGCAAGCAATAAAAGTACTTATGTAGGATTCAGAAAGGAGATGGAGTCTCATCTGCGAGCCATATTTTTTAAAAAGTGAAAATAGCTTATTTTGCATTCTTTAAAAAAAAAACAACAAAAAAGTAAAATTCTTATGCAAGACTCAATAGGAAAAAGCTTCATCTGCAAACCATATTTTAAGATACTTGACAACCTTTGTTTAGAACGTACTTTAATACTTTCCTTAAGTTGTCTCAAAGCCATCAAAATGCTCTCTGTAATCTGTTTTCACTTTGTAACTAAGAATCTAATGTGCATAAGAAAAGGAACACATAATAACTGCTTCTATTTAAGTATCTTGTCAATGATAGAGGTTAGAAAATGAGCTAGTGTTATTTTGTCCTCATATTTAAAAGTATAGTCTAAAGCAGTACTTGATGTAAAAAAATAATTATTTTTGTTATCATAATGAAAATGCAAGTAGGAATGACTGTCAGTTGTTTTTGCATTCCAACATTGAATTGTACAGTACAAACTTCTTCCCCACATTTTTCTCTCAATTTTTGAGAGAAATTTTTGAGATTTTTTTCAATCTTCTTAATAACTCAACATATTATTTTATACTTGCAATCCAGGAAAAACAACAATAAAACACCCCACCAGCTTTTCAATGTCAAGATCGTTAAGTCTGCTTAGTTAAAACATCTTGATGTCCTGAGAAGATGAAAGAACAGATATTAGCAGACTGACTAGCAGTTATATTAAACATGAGATTACTCATTTTGGCATCAACATGATTGGAAGTAAAGTACAAGAGCAAACGTGAAGCACTGTAAAGATAAAAATGAGACAGAACTGACGCCTCCTGTTTTAAGATGTTGGTCCCCAGTATCAAAGGTGGATGTCGGTGGTGAGGCAGTAAAGGTTGAATCTTACCACCAATATTTCATTCCATGTTGTTGCTGTGTGATAGATGGCAGCAGAGGGCAGACTGACAAAATGACACCTGGCATTGAAGAACAGGTGAAGCAAAGGTGTGGAAATGAATTCCTCTTTAAGGCAAAAAACTGCACCAATGGACATTTGTAAACACTTGCTGGATGTTTATGGAGACCAAACAGTGGATGTTGGCACTGGTGAGGTGGTGGGTGGTGCATTTCAGTAGTGGTGACAATGATATGAAAGACAAGACAAGTTCCAGATGATCGTTCACATCTGTCACACCGTGAAATGAAGAATGTCTGCACAAATGGGCAGATTACAGGGATCTGTATACAGAGTTAAATATTGGCTACAGTGCATTGGAAATGATGGTGGCAATGCTGAAATATCACAAAGTTTTCACCAGGTAGGTACCACAAATGCTCAAAGAGGAACAGAGTCACACCGAATCACAGAATAGTAGGGGTTGGAAGGGACCTCTAGATCATCTAGTCCAACTGCCCTGCCAAAACAGGCTCCCTATACCAGGTTGCACAGGTAGGCAGAAAAAAAAGTACTTGCAAGTTTGTCAGGACCAGTTCAGTACAAGGGTGAATGCAACAGTTTCCTGTATTGCATTATTACTAGGTACACATGAGACGTGGTGTCACCACACGCCAGAGTCAAAGCAACAATGTACGGAGTGGTGATGAGAATTTACCATTAAAGTTCAAGATGCAGACCTCAGAGGGGTAAGTGGATGTGCACTATCTTTTGGGATAGGAAAAGGATATTTTTCCTGCAGCTTGGACAAACCATCAACACAGATCACTACAACTTGATGCTTATTAAGCTGAAGGTTCAAACTTGCAGAATCAGGTCAGAGAAGACTAACTTTCTCTTGCAGCATGAAAGTGCAAGGCCTCATTATCAGTTTGAAGCCATGGACTACATTGCCAGTCTTGGCTGGACTGCCTTAACCTGCCCACTATACAGTTTGTATTTGGTGCATTCTGAATTCCATCTGTTCAGGTCGATGAAAAATGGACTACGTGGGCAACATTTTCCTAGTAATTATGCTGTCATAGCAGCTGTGAAATCGTGGGTTAGTTCCACTGGTATCAATTCTAATGAGCCAAGCATGCAGGCTCTTCTTCAGAGCTGATGAAAACATAGCTAATGGTAGTGACTATACTCAAATAAAGCATTTAGTAGCTGAGAATGTGCTCTGTCAAATAGTGCTATTGTGCTCTTTGTATCTGTTGTAGTTTCCATGGAAATAAATAGGAGGTATTACTACCAGAGTAACCTATACAGAATCACAGAATCGTTTAGATTGGAAAAGACTGTCGCCAACACACACCAAGTCCCTAAAATCACTAAAACACAAATCATAGTTCTGTGCTTATACATTTCTTTAACATCTTCAGGATGTGGATTCCACAGCTGGGCTGTCTGTTTCAGTGCTTGAACACACGTGCAGTGATTAAGTTCTTCCTAACATCAAATCTAAGTTTCCCCTCACACAACTCAAAACTGTTTCCTCTTGTCATAACACTAGTCACCTGGAAGAAAACACAAACATCCTCACTAAAAGCCGTCTCTGTTCACTATTTTAACATAGTAATCTTTAATGTGAACAAGTTCTTTTAAGAATAATTCATTCGATATCAGGAAGTTGTAGCACTTTTGAATGTTTATGAATTACCAAAGAATTATTCCCTGAATAATATAATGGAGGAGGAATTCCATGGAACTTGATGATTAGAAGAAAGTGAAAAGCATCTGTGAGCATGTCATACTAGGCTGCATTTGCTTAGATGAAAGGAGACTCATGACATCAGGCAGCTTTTACAACCAAAGCACAACTTATGCAAGTCTGTGCAACATTATATACTTTACTCCCAAAGATTCTGTAAGCTCAGGAAACTGAAGCTGAAGGGCAGAACAGACCAGCAAAAACAATAAGGGAAACAACATACAAAAAGCAAACAACCACACTCTTCCATATCTTTTTGCTACTGTGTGCTCCACCTCACAGTGAACCTGTATTTCACTTTACTTAAACTTTACTTTTCCTCTCAATATATTTATAGTAGCCACTCTTTCTGCTACTTCACACTCATCAAAAAATGGACCTCTAGCTGGCATCTGGTATTTCTAACACTTGTTTTGAGCATTCAAGCAGCGCATCTACATGTGTGTTTGTGTTTAGGCTCAGATATAAGCACGCTGCTTATTCATGGTTGGGAAAAGATATTCTGATCTCCTCTTGACTGAAGCAAGAAAAACTTACATTTATAAAAAAGTGTTTTCTCTGGCAAGTGTGGGAAAAACTTAGAACAAATATTCTATTTTCCTTCTCTGGGATTTTCAAGAATATATACTTTATTAACATACAAAAGCTTTCAAGACTTTGTCCACTGAACAAATAAGTTCTAGATGTTGTAAGCAGCCATCTAAAAAAATCTCTAATCTGTAAATGCTGTCAGATTCCGATCTAATGTCCACTTTCTGACTCCTAGCCACTTGGGCCACAGCAAGTAATTTTTATTTTTTGGCATGGAAGTGGGTGTGTTTTTTTTTTCTTTTCAGCTGGATGTCTATAGGTTTGCAGCCTCGACCCTAAACATTCAGTATAAGAGAAGGCAGAAATTTTTCTTATATAAAACATTAAGTAGTAGTGTATGGACTATTTCCACAGGTTGTTTCAAAAATAACCTGTTTCTGTACAGACAGAAGTTTCAAAAGGATTTTTATCCCCTCTCGCCTATGCTTATGATCCACACATTGAAACTGCTGTATTAGTTTGAACAATGCAAGTCTGCTATAAGTCAAGCCTTTGTAGACCATTAGTGAATGTCCCTCATTAGTCATTTCTATTCTATATGTTATGTAGAGTTTTTGAAATCATTGCTTACAGGATCAATAACTTAAGGGAAGGTTTCTGAGTGTGACGTTTTACACAGTATAAACTCTACTGTGTCAGGTAATTTGAGTGATTTATGTGAAAACTGTCTTGTTTCTCCTCCATGATGAATAAGGAATACTTCTATGCCAGCTATGAAAAGGTCTCTTAGTCTAAAAGCGCTGAAAAAATACATAAACTGCTAGTGCCTTTTAAATAGTGATTCAAAAAACCAAAACAAAACAAACAAAAAAAAGCATGAGTTTTTACTTTGTTTAAGGAACAAATACACAATAGATTCAGAAAGTGTCTATTTGTTCAATTTAAAAGACAAAAAAAACCCAACAAAAATAATCAGGAAAAACAACTTTTTGCTATTAAAATTTTACTAATTTAATATTTGTGCTCCTTTCTTTCTCTCCTTTTTATTTTTAACAATAAAGACTACAGAAATCATTTAATAGCTATTTGCCCTGGAAGTAGGAGTGATTTTCAGCTGCTCACTCCTCCTATTCAAATTATTTCAATGTAAACTTTGTTTACCAATAGCTTTCCAAGTTGCAAACCTATCCTCTCTCAAAAATCAATCATACAGTTAACACTTACAGGTCTTAAACTTATGAAACTCAGATAGCGTGTCACAACTGACAACTGAAGTTCTCCTTTATTTCCACATGGCTCATTCTCTGTTTGGTCAAATGACAATCTCACTATTAGATGTCTTTTTTTCAAAGTCATCTGTAACAGTATGAACACTGGAATCAGCCATCTCCATATATCTCAGTTTAGAAGCCTTGTTTTTCTAGATTCCACCTTCACAAAAATGGACAGACAGCCAAGGAAGGTTGTTCATTGTATTCCACATCTATCTCCTTCTGGAGACATTTCTACATCCATGATTTATACAAACCAGAAGGCATGGAGACTTTTCAAACAACATTGTTTATTACCGAGAATTGGGTGGGGTAAATCAAGTCTGACGACTGATGTTAACTGCAGGAGCACATTTATGTCAAAGCAGTTCTTTTGTACAATTGAGAATGCTTGTTTTGAAATCTGGAGTCTACACCCATTTGGAAACACACAACAACACAATTATCTATTAAAATTGAGATAAAAGAAGTAGAGAACATTCTGATATAAAATCTCTGAAGCATTTGCTCATACATAATAAAACAAAGATACAAAAACTATCTATTCTCAGCAAGAACAGAGAAAGAAGAAACTGAATCACGTGTTACCTGTCTCCTGAAAATAAAATTTCAGAAACTAAAACAGAATTTTAAAGCTGAAAGCAATATTTCAGTAGCATCACATTTAAAGATATGAGAATTGACACTGACAATACCATAATCAGTTACATGAAACACTTCTCACATTCTTATTGGCATAAAAAAAAATAATTCCTGCACTTTAAACTTCAAGAACCACTTAGTCCAGATGAATTCAAGTTTAGTTTGGCAAGTTTATGACTCAAACTGTTTAACACCTTGACACATGCAGTAAACAAACATGGAAATATGGAAAAGTTCTTGACTTTCCAGATGTGTTACAGTAATGACCAAGCTGACTCAGAAAATATTTCAGGTAGGTTTCAGTAATGCAGATAGAAAAAACAAAGCTTTTGATTGCTAAACTTAAGTATATTTAATATGCAAATATATAAATATGATAATACCTTCATAGCATGGATTTCTTCTATTAGTCTCTCAACTCGTTTTTGGTTCTTTAACTTCAATTCTTCTGAACCCCTGTAAATGAAGTCTTTATTAAAAAAAATGAGTTTTAATCACTTTCTTTTCCCAGCATGGTGATACTAAGTATCAGACTATCACAACAATGAGCACAATCACATTCCCTCGTTAAATGAGCATTTTGGTGAAAAGTTGTTGAGTAGTTTCCTCTGTTTTGAACAGGAGGAAAAAAACACTGAACATTAAGCAAAATAATAAAAAACCAAGCATTATTTTACTAGAAGAGAATGACTACAATTTCTACCACCAACACATAGGAGATTTCAAATGCAACTATATTCTAAGTCCTGCAACATTTAAATGTAGATGTTCACTAGGCCTGTACAATTTGCTAAGTTTACGAAAGAATAGTACATTCAATTTACACTTGGAACATTATAATAGACTTATCTTTTGTCTCCACTGAGATAACACAAGTCACTTCAGGCCAGTTACCTTTAAAAATACAACCTTGAAAATGTTGTTTTAACAATATTAACTTTAATTATTAAAAAAACATGTATAATTTGTATAAATATACATACTAAATGATATTTTTTGTTATACAACTTTGCAGAGAACTGCAGTGAGAAGATAACAGACAATTTACAATCAACAGCAGAAGAGCCTAAGAGATCAAGTCTGATTGTTTCAGAAGTGCTGTAAAATGATCTTTGTGGTGATTAACTTCTAAACACTAAATCCTTATTAAAACAAGTTATCCCCATTTTACTTTATGAAACTAGTCTTTAGTTAGTATTTTCAGTCTATCTAAAATAAGTAAAATATGACTAATAGAATGTATATCAGTTCGCCTTAAGTTTTCTATGTGATAAATGTTTACCCCTTTCTCTGTTTTCTGAAAGACAATCCAGATACTAAACACAAACAAGAACAACGACATTTAAAACTGACTTTTTCAACTTCAGTTTCCCAATGTGTCTGGTCAGTCTGCGAATGGTCAGGACTCTGGCCTTCTTCACATCTTTTCTCATCTTCACAACCTGTCAGAAAGATGGAAGATAATATGAAGCTTTAATCAATTTCTGTATAAAATAAATTTGTTACATTAACTTACATTTTAGAAATCAACAAAAACTGTTCTTGAAAACGGAGTGCATTCTGATGCTAATCAAATTACAGTTGAAACGAATTCACATTTCATTTAAAATCAAGTTGCTTTCACAAACACCAGGGGAAGAACAACCAACAGTCTAAAAATGTGTCTGATGTCTAAACAGAAGACAAGACATTCCTAACTATCCATATTTTAATATTATTCTTAGAGCCAGACTGAGCCACAGACTTGTAAAGACTCATCTTTTGCCTTCAGTTTGTTTATTTTTGTCCCAGTAAAACAGTATTTTTCCATTAGTGTGTTTTATTTTCACTGTGAAACATTTTGAAAGATTTAAGGAAAGACTCTTAAACTAAAGACTAATTATTAAAAAAAAAACAACAAACCTTAAGATATGCAAATTTTTTTTATCTGATTTTCCTTAAATACAAATACATACAGAAAAATCTTTGAAAACTTTTGATTTGAATTTCCATCATGGGATGGAATTAGGAAAGAAAACTGTCTTTACAGTGGTGCACATTTCAGAGAGATACATTCATTAACTACTTACAGTACTGCTAATTCGATATTCAGATGTTATTTATTCAACTATCAATATTAACATTTCATATTTATATTTAAAAATATGAACTATTTAAACAAAAACATAATTATTCCTGACAAAAAGTCAAATTTCTCTTAAGTTCATGCAATGTGGATAAGTTTCAAAAGAAGTTGGCATCTCTTCCTCAAGGAAGTTCTTGACCTGAAATTTCTATATTCGCTTATAATTTCTTAATGACAACATGAAAATGACTGCGTCTTGCCCAAATATCTAACAGTTACCATCTAACCATTTCTACCAGGGACTAGTAGCATTTGAAACCATAATCAAGCTTGACCACAAAACAAAAAAAACCAACAAGATCTTCAAAGCTCATAGAGCAACATTTCACTTTACATTAAAGCCTGAGACCACAAAGACAAGAAGTTATTACTTGTTCTAAAAAAATGACATATTTTGCACACACCTTATTACATCTGTAGCCAGGTTACTTGCATGAGTGAGCATTTAAGCCTCAAATTGCACCTAGCTGTGATTCTACTGAAGGTCTAATCTGTTGAAACAATTTCAGGACCCTCGAATTACAGATCCCTCGTCACACTAAAGAAAATAAAGCAGGGTTTCTGCTAAAAGTAGGAGGGTAATTGTTCTGTGGTAGTTACTTGAAATTGCACTGAGAAAAAAGGAAAAATATGTTGTGTGGTGACAGAAGAGATGGCCTCGAAAAAGGGCAAATCATGCCAAACATGGAGTCCTTTAGTATAGTGTCAGCACTGGAGGACAATTCATGCACAGCCGATTATATGATTCCTCACTAGACAATGACAGAGGGACTGCCATATCTACTGAGTTGAATTCAACGGCTCTAGGTCCAGGAGGAGGCTGGTGATAAGACAGATTCCTCCAGGACACTGCTTTGGACTGCCTGCTGCTCAGTATCTTTATCAGTGACTTAGCAGGATCAAGTGCACCCTCAAGTGAGTTTGTGGATGACACCAAATTGAGTGGTGCATTTGATACAACAGAAGGAAAGGCAGTTGAGAAGCTAGAAATGAGCCAGCAGTGAATGTCTGAAGCCTGGAAGGTCAACCATATCCTCTGCTGCATTTAAAAGTGTGTCCTGCTGGGCCAAGGAGGTTAATTCCCTCTTGTGAGGCTCTGCATATAGCATCCAGCTCAGGGGCCCTCAACATAACAGAAACTCCCCCTACTAGAGGAGGCCCATAAAAATGAGGACTGGAACACTTTTCCTGCAAAAGGGTACTGAAAGAGTTGGAGTTGTTTATCTGTGAGAAAACTCCAGTGGAGACCTCACTGTTGCATTTCGATACCTAAAGGAAAAATACAAGAAAGATGGGGAAGAGCCTTACTACTAGTGTGCACAGTGAAAGGTCAAGGTTTTAAACTATAAGAGGGAAGATTTAGATTAGATGTTAGGAAACACTTTAGTCAGAAAGTGATGAATCACAGGAACTCTGCCAAATCTACGCTAGATAGCTGCACTTTGAAAGTCTCTATGAACTGGTAAATATATGCTTAACATTTATTTATGAGTGTATCTCCTTTGGTAAATGTAAAAGGAGAACTGGCTTCAATGGACAAAAAGAAGGCTGAGGTACTGAATGAATTATTTGCCTCAGTCTTTACTGGTGACCAGGATTCTAGTATTTCTCACGTCCCTGAGCCCTGCACCCCCAAACCTCTAGGTGGGGACCGGGGCAGTAAATTCTCCCCCACTGTAAGGGCAGAGCAAATCTGAGACCAACACAGAAGACGGAATGCGTATAAGTCTATGGGGGCTGGATGGCGTGCATCCCAGGGTTCTGAGGGAGCTGGCTGAGGTGGTTGCCGATACGCTCTCCATCATATTTGAAAGTTCATGGCTGTCAGATGAGGCCTTGGATGACTGGAGGAAGGGTCATGTCACTCCCATTTACAAGAAAGGGAGCAAGGAGGATCGGGGAACTACAGGCTGGTGAGTCTCATCTCTGTACCTGGGAAGACCATGGAACAGATCCTCCTGGATGACATTCTTGATCACATGAGGAATGAGCATGTGATCCAAGACAGCCAGCATGCATGGCTTCACCAGGGGAAGGTCATGCTTAACCAGCCTTGTGGCCTTCTATGATGGAATGACAGCATTGGTGCACAAGGGGAAGGCGACCAGTGTCATTTACCTGGACTTGCACAAGGCCTTGATATGTTTCCCCATAACATCCTTATCTCCAAATTGGAGAGATGTGGATTTGATGGGTGGCCCACTTGATGGATAAGAAATTGGTTGAAAGACCACAGACAGAGGGTGGTGATCAATGGTTCTAGGTCCAGGAGGAGGCTGGTAACGAGCAGTGTCCCCCAGGAGTCTATCTTGGGAGCAGTGCTCTTTAACATCTTTATCAATGACATTGATGATGGAATCGAGTGTACCCTCAGCAAGTTTGGTGATGACACCAAGCTGAGTGGTGCAGTTGAAACAATGGAAGGAAGGGATGCCATTCAGAGGGACCTCAACAGACTTGAAAGATGGGCCCGGGTGAGCATAATGAGGTCCAACATGTTGAAGTGCAAGGTTTTGCACTTGGGCCAATGGAATCCCAGGCATCTATACAGACTGGAAGGAACAGTCCTTGAAAGCAGCCCTGCAGAGAAGGACCTAGGGGTACTGATGGATGAAAAACTTAACATGAGCCAGCAGTGTGCTCTTGCAGCGTGAAAAGCAAATGGTATCCTGGGCTCCATCAGGAGAGGGGTGGCCAGCAAGGACAGGGAGGAGATTGTCCCTCTATACTCTGCTCTTGAGAGGCCCCATCTGGAGTAATGTGTCCCGGTCTGGAACCTCCAGTACAAGAAGAACAGAGAGGTGTTGAAAAGGGTCCAGAGGAGAGCCACAGAGATGATCAGGGGGCTGGACCACCTCCCCAACAAAGACACGCTGAGGGAGTTGCACTTGTTCAGCCTGGAGAAAAGAAAGCTGCAAGGTGACCTAATTGCAGCCTTTCAGTACCTACCAGGAGCCTATAAACAGGAGGGAAGCAAACTCTTTGAAAGGGTAGATAACAGCACAAGGGGAAAGCTAAGAGAGGGAAGATTTAGGTTGGATGTCAAGGAAAAGTTCTTTGGGCTGCCTCGAGAGATTGTTGATGCCCCATCCCTAGAGGTATTCAAGGCTGCCCAGGGCCCCATCCAATCTGGCCTGGTCTAGTATTAAATGGGGAGGTCGATGGTCCTGGCTGTGGCAGGGGAGTGGAGATTCATGATCCATGAGGTTCTTTCCAACCCGGGTCATTCTGTGATTCTGTAACTTTACCATTTGACATCTTAGTGTGTAAACTCTTTTTTTTTTTTAATTTGCTATTGAGTGGAATTATCTTTTTAAATAACAGTTCCCTGTAATAAATCTTCTTGTAAATGGGGGAAAGAAAATAAAACATCTTCTGGTTGAACACCTTCTACATACTATATACATTCAAAAAGATGTAAACTGGATACACCATTTCAGGAGGAAGGTGTTTGTTTTTTGTTTGTTCTTTAAATAACTATTGAAATGATTCCCAAGTTACAAACTCATTTGAATTCAAAGAATTCATACAGCAACTTAACGTGGTAGTTACTGCATGTCCACATAAATAAGCGTATTTAACTTTCTCTCCAGAATGTTTTGTAATGTATTTTTATAGAAATATTAATGCAGACACAGCATGTTTCTGGGGCATAAATTTGCCAAGACCCTGCCTCCCCAGCTGCCAGCCAATAAGGTCTCTGTAGACATATGACAGCAAGAATGAGGGAAGGTATTCACTCCTTGGCAGACTAGGCATATCAATTTATGTAATCCACAGTCACTTCTTTCACACGGGACAGTATGCATCAACTCTGTTCTTGGAAGTACTCATGAAGTTCTCCAGAAAGCAGCCAATTATTTGGAAGAGCAATCATGCCTCAGATATACAGCGTGTCTGAAACAAGTCTTAGACCACCATTGGCTACTAGGACCCACTGAGCCATCAGTCTCTTACTTCAAAAAGTGAGGCAGGCAAACAAAAACAAAAATATGAAAAAGAAAATAAAAAGCCAAATTTAACCCCCTTTGCTTCTCAAACAAAAAAAATGAACAAAAAAACCTGGGGTGGCTTTTAAAAAATTATAATAAACACTTACTCATAATAACGTATATATTTCTGTAAATAAGAAATAAAAGACAACAAAAAAGGACGAGTCTTCCCACTGGAACATGCAAAGGCTACACTATTAGACAGGGTCAGACTGCTTTGTGCTTTAGGGCACAAACACAAGAATTTGTAATATACTTAAAGGCGACCATAAAATCAAAAGAATAATTATAGCCCCAGGCAATCTTGAAGCAAACCTATCAATAGCAATACATTCCAGGATTCTTAGAAATTCAGGAAGCATGGTGTTGTAAGTGGAGGTAATCACTTCAAGCATTCTTTGCAATAAAGTACATGGGATGCTTTCTGTTTTGGAAGACACTTTGTTTTGTAGAAAAAAAACAACAAAACATTATTTAAGAGGCAATTACACGCTAGTTATTAAATAGTGAGAAGAACTGGTCATAGCTACCAAGAAAAACTGACATTCCACAGTCATATTTGGTGACAGGACGAGGGGAAAAGGCCACAAACTGAAGCAGAGGAAGTTCTGCACAAATGTGCGTGGGAAATTCTTCCCAGTGCAGTGACGGAGCACTGGCACAGCTGCACAGAGAGGTGGTGGAGTCTCCTTCTCCAGAGTTATTCAATACCTGCCTGGACGCCTACGTGTGCAACATGCTATAGGGAGCTGCTTTGGCAGGGGGGCTGGACTCGGTGATCTCTTGAGGTCCTTTCCAATCCCTACAATTCTGTGATTCTGTGATATTATAGATAATTTAAAAAATTTAAAATCTAAAAGGCATAATAGTGGAAATTAATTCACTTCCAAATACAAGCCAGTATAGTAAAACACAGCAGCCTGAAAGAAAACAAGAATATTTCTGAAGTAAAAACCTTAGCTGAGGAACTGTACCAAAAATTACATTCAGTCTACACTATGCCTTTCTCAGGTACCACAAGGGATATTTCTATTACTATAAATCCTAAACAAAATGAAATGCAAAAAAAATTCAATTTGTGTAGCTATTTCATGAAGTAGACTACCACTGCCCCAACAGTTTGCAATACAAAGCAAGTGCTCCCCAAAACACAATGTATATAGGCTGCTCTGAAAGTAACACCTCCTATTTATTTCCATGGAAACTACAATAGACACAAGGAGTATAGTAACGCATATAATTAAGTCATTACTTTTAGAGCATTCCTCGTACAGCTGCCAGGTTTTATAAGCCTTTTCATGACACATGCAGAAATCAGTTTCTTCTGTTTAAAGAGAGTAAGGAAAACAGGATCATCAGGAAATTACTAGCCTGGCAAGAACAGTATGATCTCAGAATCACAGAATGCCTTGAGTTGAAAGAGACATTGAAGATGATTCAGGTCCAACCCCCCCCCCCACGCCATGCAGGTTTGCCACTCACCACATCAGGCTTCCCGGGGCCCACCCAACCTGTCCTTAAACACCTCCAAGTACAGGGCACCCACAGCTTTGGGCAGCCTGTGCCAATGACTCACCACTCAAAATCTTCTCCTCATTTTACTTTTGTGAAATTAGTGCAATTTACTGTGGTGGATTACAACAGTAATTGTTCCTTTCAGTACAACACATATTAAAGGGATACTGGCCACATAGGCAAGAATTCCCAGTACTTGCTACAAGTAATGACAGTTACTGGGAAAGTCACGGATTCTTGTGGAGGCTATGTTAAAGCATATGGAAGGCAGGGAGGTGATCCAAGATATCCAGTACATCTTCACTGAGGGCAGACTGTGCCTGAACAATCTTGAGAGTTTCTACAGTGAAGTGACAGTATTGGTGGACAAATGGAAAGTAAGTGATGTAATTTACCTTGACTTGTACAAAGCTTTTGATATGGTCCCACACAATATCTTTGTCTCTATACTGGAGAGATTTAGTGGATGGACTACTTGATGGATAAGGAATTGGCCAGATGGTCACATCCAGAGATCTGTGGTCAATCAGCAGATGGAGGCTGGTGACAAGTGGTGTCCATCTCGGGACTGGTGCTCTTCAACATCTTTATCAATGACAGAGGGACTGAGCACACCCTAAGCAAGTCGGCTGACAACTCCAAGCTGATTGGTGCAATTTATACAATGGAAGGGATGCCATGAAGGGAAACCTGAACAAGCTCAAGAATTGACTCCAAGAGAAACTAACAAGGTTCAATAAGGCCAAAAGCAAGATGCTGCACCAGAGTCTGGCCAATCCCAAACATAGGCACAGGCTGGGCAATGAGTGGACTGAGAGCAGCTCTCTGGAGAGGGACATGAGTGTGTTCACGGATTAGAAGCTTGACATAAGCTGGCAGTGAACACCTGCAGCCTGGAAAGCCAACTAATAATAAACATCCTCAAAAGTCTGTTTAATCATATCTTTGATAAAAAAAAAAATCTTCTAATATTTTTTGCAAGAAAATAATTTTGTTCACACACTGATTTTTGAACCCAGTTAGAAATCACTTAACTACCACTACCAAGTCTCAGAAGGGATGAATCTGTACCTGAATCAGTGCTGGATGTACTGGAAGGAGCTTTTGCTCGTACACATTATCTCTTTTATATTTACAGGATACAGTTATTGCATAAAATACAATACAAACCATGATCCTTGTTATTTTAAGGAAGTTATTTAATTTTCCACACAATTAACTGCTGTAAAAAAAACCTTTCAAGAAAATTGCCATGTTTCCTAAGGAGAAAATGAGGCAATTTTTAATTATTAATTATAACAGTAATAATAAAAGTTTTTTTCTAGGTTCCAAAAGCCTAACTCACTATGGAAAAGTCCTTAAGATCTGTGATGGCAACAAAATCACCATCAAGCAATGCAGACAAAATGACAGTACATTCACATTTCACATTCAAATTTACATGGCTAGTCAAAGATACTTGCATTCACACTTCTAAGACAACAGCAGCAAAGTTCTCAAAGAAACTCTACATAAGAATAAAATATTACACTTGGTAATTTATGAAACTTATTTTTGGGCCTTGATAGGCGGCATGCCTCCAAATGAAGAGAATATTCCATCAATTAGGAAAAAAATCAAGTGTAACTAAAGGTTTGTGGACATATTGAGAAAGGTTTATGTATATTCCAAACTACAGTATCAGATATGCCTCACACAACAACAAAAAACAATAAAATCCACAAATTAAAAAAAATAGTAATAATGCAGTGGATTAAGAGAAAAAGTAAGTAATATTTTTATGCCCATGACTCATTTAATATAACCTACTGAAAAATGATAAAATACTGAGATGTGCAAAAGACTTAGAACTCAAAGTTAATAAAAGTTTACTTTTGCAGTTGGCCCCAGCTATCCAAAATGCTTAACAGCCAATAAACTGACATCCATGTTTTTTCCCTCTGAGCTGTCTGAAGAATATACAATGTAGGCTTCAGCCCATGAGTTGCTGAATACTTTGGTCTTGGCCCAATAATGCACTTAAATAAAGTTTTAAACATTTAGGAAAAAAAAGAAAAACAAAAAAAACCAGCACCAGACAACATATGGGAGTTCTTCCATCCACTTTTACTTTACATCAGCTCACAGTCTAGTCATAGTTCCTGTACAAGGAACTAGAAAACAGAGATTTTATTATTCCCATTAATGGAAGGATTCTGCAGCTAACTTAATCAAGTGAAATAAATTTATCATGATAGTGCTCTGAAACACACAAAGCATTGTACAAACACACAAACACCGAGCCAAGACCTTCCTCCTCCCTCCTAGCACAGAGATGTTTCTTCTGTATCATGATCATATTTAATGTCCAAGCACACTTAGAAGAGATTTTTATTTTGAAAATTTCAATTTTGAAAATTTTCAGTTTAAAGATATTATTCCAATTCAGTGTTCTGTAATCCTACATTAAAAAGTCTGAATTCAGTTTGGAATACAAGGCTTATGATGTCTTTCCTTAATAACTGTTTCAGCAAAACCAGATATATGTGCTGGAAATGCTCTTCTGGTAGAAGACCAAAGTCCTCTGGCATAACTTGATGCCTGAAAAAAGAGGGTATTTCTTAGTTTGCTCCCATACTTGACAATCTTCAGACATCCTCAAAGCTAACAGGCTCTATTTGTCACAAAACCATATCTAAAATGACAGTGGAATGGCAAAAAAAAAAAAAAAAAAAAAAAAAGTCAGTAATATACCTAATAAACTCTATCTCAGAAAGATTATTTTACATATACTACACATAGCTTTCAGGTATACACCTACAAAAACTGTGTAAAGTGAATGAATTGTTATAAATGAAATAGGTACAAGCTGTACTTCAGTCCTGTTTGATACCTTCCATGACAAAGGGAATCATAGGAGGTTGAAATCAGGTTTTGCTTCATTAACAGCAGAACAACTCAAAGAAACAAAGGAAAAAAAATTTAATATGCTCAAAGGAATACAACAGCTTCTTGACTGTACTGCATTAAGTATGAAACCCAAGTTTTAGTAGACCTGCTTATATATGCACAACGGAAAAAATTCATCAGAAACACAGCCAAAACATTTGTGTATGTTGCTTAATTTACGCGTGAACAAACATCCCAAGAAATCCAGCTTAAAAGAAGAAAAATAAACATGTATTTAAGATCAGTATTAAACATCTCTCTAGTACCTAGAAGAAAAACATGGAACTAAGTAACGTTTCAGTTTTCACTGAGCTTTAATTTCTTAGGAAAGGGCATACCAAAAGCACTGGTTTCATTTTTGTTACTTGGCAGTCTTCTACCTAAGAAATTACAACGGCAATGTAGTATGCTAAATGTTTGATTTTGGTGCTCTTTGGCAATAGTGAATTCTCAAACTCAAAACACCTGCAGCTGGATCACATATTAGCCAGAATGAACAACAGTATATAATCTTTTGAGTGAATAATTTAAGTGAAAAAATCTTTTTGGAACTTCATAGCAAATATTTCCCTCTATTATGTAGAATGTCAACTTGAAATACCTAATGATTTTTCAGATTCTTAGGAAAAGTTCACAATTGCCAGATTTTTTTTTTTTTTCCCAATGAATAAAAAGAAAGATTTACCGTATTACAGTATGAATACTATACATATCAAAATATCTGGAAATAGCCAACTGTTAAACTTTCTGTAGCTTCACATATTTGCATTATATAAGCATGTGTAAATAGAGAGGTAAAAGCAGCAAGAATAATCTATACACATCCACAGAGCTCAGCCGCTAGGTTCCAAGACAGTTTTACACAAATATATATCCACAAAAAGTATTCCAAGCTTATGAAAAAAAGCAAAGCAAATTCAGTCTCCAGTCAGATCACTTTCCTGTATTATTAGTTCCCATCATAGTCACATGAATGCTGGTTAGTTCCAGGGCAAAAGAACAAGGTGGGAACATACAGATGGAGACAGAGGGTGAGTTAGAATACCACAAACCAGACTTTGATCAATAAACTATCCCCTTATTTAACACCAGGATCAGATCCCAGCAGAGTAAAAGCTAAGGAACGCTCTGTTTCTTTCAGTTCCTGTTCGCTTAATTTCTTCACAGTATTAGTTTGCCTATACCATCTTTTGCTGCAGATAAACACGTTTGTAGCAAGAGGACTGGATAGATACATCTAAGCAAATGTAGATGAGAAAAGACAGGACGACCTCTTCTGGATTGGAACATGGCACCCTCCTGCCTAAATCTAGCAGAGGTACTTGAGGCATCCGCCTGCAGCCTCACAGGATTCAGTCACTGGGTTCCCAGAGAGGGCTTCAGATGAACAAGAAAAGCACACTGCCCACACAGGCAAGTTTCCACTTTTCTCACTGAATAAGCAATGCACATACTGCCTGTGAACTATCATCAAACCCATTCTCTATAGCCTGTCTATGCTGCTTTCCTCAAACACTATCATCTGAAGCACTGAAATGAGTCTTTTGGTATTACATCTTTAAGTATAAAAATGTATTTTCTTAACGCATGAACAGTTTCCCTCTTGCATGTAAAACAGTTGTAATTTCTACCATAATTTATCCATATGGAACCACAATGACTACTCAGACTGCTAAGTGTTTTCATCTAAAGGTTTTGAAAAGTGAGTCAAAATATCTCAGATAGTTTAGAGGGAGTAAGACTAGTCTAGATTTACTTGCTTGCTGCCAAAGACCAAAATTTAATGGATTTAGAGCTTGAAACTCAGTGTCTCGTTGTAAAGAATTGGGCTGAATGTAGCACTTCAGAAAGCATGTGAGCCCTCAATTTGTCTAGCTGGCTAGACACATTTCCACACATTAAATAAAACAGCAGAAACAAACTGCCAGATGAGAACTAAATATCCAAGGATGCCACATCAATTAAATTTCCACTTTGGGTGTCTGGGGCATAGGCAGTAGCAGGAAGTTAAAAAAAAAAATAATAATGAGGTTTCACAAATCCGAGACCTACTTAAAGGTTATTTGTAACCCTGCATTTAACTGATCAGCTGGACACAAGTTTGAAAACCTACAGCAAGTATTGTGCTAGAAGTATCTCCATGGATTGCTGCAAGGGGATGTGACCAGGCCAGTCAACAGCCAAGTTGAAATCAGTGGATTTCTAGTCAGGATTTCTTAATCAGACCACAGAGAGAACTAGAAGCCACATGAGACTTGCATGTCTCCTTACACTTCGATTTCACAGGAAGACAGTAACAGAAGAGACTAAAACTGTGACACAAGAATTGCCAAAATAAAGATGCGTGAATAAATAAAGGGCAGTGCATCCATACCCTTTTACTCTCGTGAAACTTTCAAAAGCAGATGAAACACCACGAATCCATAGATTCTAAATAATCTGAAACATGTTGACTAACAAACAATCTGTAAATCTTTTATTTTTCTTTTCTTTTTCTTTATTTTTTTTTAATAATTATAACATTTGTGAAAATTATCCAAATCTGGAATCCAACTCATGTAATAAAAAGAAAACTGTGACAGAACTCAGTACAGAATCTGTTATACTAAAAGTCAGAGACATGGTAGGAGCATTCCCAATATTAAAAGTTGTGGGGATACTGCTTTTCTGTTTTGTTTCCCCCTCCCTGATTTAAAATACAGTTCAGTGTTGTTATTCTCTCTTCTTCCATTCTGAAAAATAAAGGCATCCCTCTGAACAACCTGCATAAGTTGTCAGAACAGTGAGACAGATGAGAGAAATGAACTGACACCCATATTCTGAAGTAATTCTAGGGTAACCTGAGTGGCACTATTTTTTCTAAAGTTTTTAAAGTTCATAAGATTAACACTCATTATCTATAAATAAGCTTGAGTAGCACTGCTGAAGATTTGCTGCCCCTCCGTTGTAAGACTTGATGAACCAGAGCACTGGCTTTAGACACCAATAAGGAGCCACAGTTCCCACTTCTGACCACTTACTACAGTATCAGCAGTGTCTTCAAATGTAAGTCAAACTCAGACAGTCTTTCAGAGCCCCAGAGCATCAATGGGTCGGTCTGGCAGAACAAGGAGACATCTACTTCAAGCTGTGTGTCTACTAGTTACCAACTTCTCTGCAGCAGAACTTGAAACTAAAGCACCTGAATAGGTATCATTTCTGCTTACAAGAAAAGTAGCAGCAGAACTACCAGACCACACTTCAGCTGGCAGGACCAGTCAGTGCACATGATTATTTTCACAATCATCCAAGTTTCACGTCTAGAAGCCATTCTAAGGGTCCGTAAGACATCCGAAGAAGTGCAATGGTATCAATGTTCACAAGAGGAGAATGGTAAGAGTGAGTAAATTCTGGCACTCTGGAAACATAGTTTCTATTATAATCCTTTCTACTTTCCCTCATTAACTCACTCCTTCCACATACCAGTTGACTGTCAAATATTCAAAACAACTACCTAGTGAACTGTAGTTGATAAATAGATAATTCATGCATCATCACAGCATTCTTCATTTTGGTAATCAGTTGGCCTTTGCATGCCTTGAGTCACCTTCAGAAAAGTGCATGATGTAGGCTTCCATACATCATCCATCACACACTGACAGGTCTTCAATATCCTAAGGCCACAGCAATTGCAGGTCAACCGCCATACAGCCTCACTCAAACTACAGAGTTCCTTCTACTAATGATCACTTCTGCAGTGAGATCGTGGCACTGCCTTCCTACCTTTTCCTATGGTGACCACAGGAAACCTGAGTCCTCAGAGTCAGTGCTGTACTACTTTCCTCAGCTATCCGGAGGAGCTATAAAACTTTGTATATTCTGGAATTAAATTTGTTAACCTATTTTCTGAGAAAATTAAATTTGTCATTACATTGTTTGCCAGTCAGCATCTCCACCCAATAATTTTACATAATAAACAGACACCAAATGTGAAACATCAGCACAGGCCACAGCTCCTACACATTTTGTGAAAACTGATAGCTGAATAAGAGATAAGAACTACAATTAACATGCCAAGCATGGAAGGGATACACAAGAAGAATTCAGATATTTTAGATTTTGGCTGCCAAATGACACGTGCATGCACGCTTACCAGCATGTCTGGCTCTGAATGAGCCCCAAAACAACAGCCTCAGGGTGGCACAATGAGTGTGCAGCTACAGCTACTACTGAATATTCAAACAGGGGGACTCCAAGGGTAAGCAAAAAGCAGTAGAGACAGAGGAAGAATGAGGATACTGGTATGAAGTTTCAAGGACAACTAGGTACAAAGCTGTAAGATGCCTGGCTTCACTTGTTCTCCACCTGAGCACACAATATTTTACACTTACTACATCATTTTGGCTGCTGTTTTTAACCTGACAAGTGAAATTTCAAGGGGACTCAAACACTGCTTGCTGAAGTGGTTAGAGGTAGCAGAGGTTCTTCTGTGTAAGAGATGCCACTATAAAAAAACAGACATTTATATATGCAGTTCAGATTAGTCCCACATGCAGGGAAGACAGGGAATGAGTGGGACGCCTGTGAAAGATTACTGTTGTGCAACATCTGGCAAACATCCACATCTTAATAACAACTGAAAAGGAACTAAGTATTTTTGTGAAGATGTCATTCAACACAATCACTCATCTCCTAACAGGACTCACCCACTTAAAAATTTCTTTCCAATGTCACTATACAGTTGTTGTTATGCAAACACAAATAAATCATACAAGAAAAATTCTTTCAAGTTAATAACACAAAACCAGGCCATGTTATTGTTTGAATGCAAGTACAAGCAGAGAAACAATCATATTGGAGAAATACCTGTTAATACATATTAAATCACTTTTCCATTTCTCTGTACCTATGGAGGACAAGAAATGGTCTGAAAATTTTAAATTGTCTGTATAGATGTATGCAAACTCTGCTATTGTGACAACTTAAAATAAATTTAACTGATGTTACTATCATAAAAAACACTGTTAAAAAAAAGAAATCTCAACTACTTTTTTTTAATCTCCTCCTCATCTATATGTGTAAGAAGAGGAACAAAGACTGGGAAACTGAAAGGCAGGAAGATTTCTTTTGATGTGTAGAGAATTCCATCAGAAAAAGAAGAAGGCCTCAACTACCAACTTACACTAGTAAAATAAAACTCAAAATATTACATTTTAATTACTTTTGGATAGAAGGAAACCACAACTCAAGTTAAACCTTGTAGCAGGTAAACCAAGTCTTCATCATGTGAGTATTACCAGTACTACTTCATTTTGGAGACAGGAATAGGAAGCACTCAGCGCTACACAAATCCTGCAAGCTAAAGGAATTCTCCTTATGCAAGTGTAGTTTAAATTAACAGTAAGTTTTTCCTCCATCTCCAATCAATAATCCTGGAAGTTTCTAACTTCTTATCTGATGCATGATACTTTGGAATTCAGATGTGAAGGAGTCTTTGTATCTAGCATCACAGTATCCTAGCAAAAATGATGCATCATACAGGAGACAGTCAGAGAAATCATGGAATGAAGGAGTATAAAGAAAGTGAGAAATGATGCCTAGCTCAGTAAGATGGTCTAGCCTCTGTCCTCCTACAAAACCAAAACAAACAAACAAATAAAAAACAAGTCTTCTTTATTTTACCTAAAGAATACTAACAAAAGAAGATTTAAAATTTCTTTTCATAATGTACTGTTACACCTAGTGTAAGACTTTTCAAGCACCCTATGTTGTCCCCAACACAAAGCCAACCACCATGAGCACACTAGCTCAAGTAAGAGTTCCCATAGTGAATGACAAAAAGCCAAGGCTACCCGCACTCTGATAACCATTGATAAAAAAGTGATTTAGTTTGCATGATCAACTTCTCTGACTTAGTGAGGATGAATATTCTGCCTGTGTCAAAGGCTACTAAGATCACCAACAAATGAAGTGAGCTGCTGCCGTGTCAAACATGCATCAGTATTATTTGCCTGCCAGATCTGAAGCACAGTATCCCATTTACCACAAAAAACTTCTGTTAAGATGATTTATGTTAGCATGCCTATATGATTTTTTTCTTTTTTTGTGGGGGGGGGAGGGCTCTTTCACACAGTAAATACGTATTAGGTCAAATAAATCTTAACACAGAAAGTGAGGCCCTACATATTTTATTGATACTATCTAATATAGCTTGCTTCTCAGCCTCTTTGGAAGAACGGGAAGAATTATTACTGTTAGGAATGGATTATTAACTTTCTGCACCAGTTAGCATTCCTTACTCCCTGAAAATAGTTAATAAAATTGATTTAATGATAAGAAATTTTAGTAAACACATACATATTAGGAAGTTAGGTAACTGAAATGTTTAACTTTGCTTGAGAAAAAAAAAAAAAAAGGAAAATCTAATAATCTGTATTGTTCCTCGATGGTTTCTGTTTGTTTGTTTTGTTTGTTTTGTTTTTTGTGATGAAACAGAAACTGGGGAAAAGGACAAGTGTAAAAAGTATAAGAATTACAGAGCATGAAATACACCTGTCAGAGAATTGGATGACACTGTTTAACAAATATGACTTTAAGCAATCAGATCTTCATCAGGTAGCTGCCAGATTTAGAAAGGTACTGTAATTATTCCAGTGTAAATCATAATTTCAAACTGTCAAGTAAAGCCCTTGCAAAATCTTTGCTCTGATGTGACAACCACTCACATTATCCACCTATTTTAGGTATGTTTACTGTTCAACTACTCATGAAGTCTTTCCAACATCCAGTGCTGGTTCTTTTGAGGCACTGTTATTTCCTGAAGCTTGCTGCTTACTTCCTCAGTCTCCAGCCTTTGCACATCAAATATGTGCATTTCTTTTCATGAGCTCTTACTCCCCATGCTATTTCATCTTTTTCCTCCACATTACCCAGCCACCATTTCCCACAGTTAGAATACTTGTAGTGTTGTTTCTGTAATTCTCACTGTAATAGGTGTTAAATCTCTCTTCCTTTCCATCACCCTTGTTATTTCTAAATCACTTAAAGAGCGAGCAATCACCTTAACTGCCCTCTGCTTTATATTGTCCAGAATTCCTATTTTATCATGCAACTAAATTTAAGTCATGCTATCAAGTTCCAATTTTACTTATTTCCCTTGCAGCAATCCTCTAGAGATTTTTCCCTCTGGATGAAATCCCTTATTCATTCTTTGCTACTAAAACAGTTATTAACATTGCTTCTCATGCAACCAGTATATCCATTAATGTATCAGCATATTGTTGCAAGACTTCAGACTTTTTCTGAGATGCTCTCATAAAAGAATAATAGCAGAAAACATGAACATACTACTACAGCAAAAATTTTGAGAAGCCAAACACTTGATGCATTTTGGTGTGTAAAAATATAATGGAAACTGTTCCCCAAGGTGCTTAAGGATTCAGATAAACACTTTCAGAATTTAATAGTAGCTCTATGCCAGTGATACACTGCAGGTATTACTTATATTAAATCTCATTTCTCTATATGCCCATTAGGTTCAAATAAATTTTTAAAAGGAGTGGATTTTCTTTGAACACTTTCATTCAAGACAAAATAAATGTTACTTCATTATTTTTAGTTAAGAAGCCTTAAGAGATAATAGCCACTGGAAGAAGATTTGTTTTCCATTGGTCAGTTTTATATCATTGGCTAGTTTTTACTTCCCATTGAAAGTATCAAGGTCAGAAACTAGGGATGTGAACAATGAACTTGAGAACTGCAGAGCAAAAATAAAAATAATGAAGGCAAACAGAAATTTATAGCCATTTTAAAAGCATGCTGGGAGGCTTTTATTTGAAAGTGTATTATTCTCATTTTTGAGAGTTAGAAATTGAGTAAGCCAAATCAGAAAATGGCACTCTTTTTCTTAAATAGCTTTACCCTTGCATGCACTTCAATACACAGTAGCCTAAAAATGGGAAATATGAAATCCCTAGCATTATATTCCTCGCCCTGAGCACCTGGCTCCCACTGGAGTACTCCTAACTTCTGCTCCCAAACAAGACAATGTACTGTTGAGATTTCATTCAATTTTAAAGACCTTCTGATCTAACTTCTCATCCTACCAAATTGCTACACAATCATAACCTGGCAGTTGGTCAATTCAATTGCTGAGATCCACTTCATATTTGCTGTTTCCTAGACAATAGATAAACAAGTCTTCCAGCCTGCCAGAGACTAGCTTTCAACACAACTGAATGAATCCAACCAGACTTCCAGATATTATACTCCAATTAGTGAATTAGTGGCCCAAGTTTATTTCTGGTCAGTATCAAGCTTACTCATGATTTAAATACATGTTCTGTATGAGCCATTACAGAGATAATCTGCTGGACTCAATGTTGGCACACATGCTCATTACAGGACAAAGATGAACAGAATATCTGCACTATAAAAGAATGGTGACTGATTTAAATTCAAAGTAAATTTTGAATATACATACACATGTTATTTGATATTAAATGCAACATGAATAAACATTCATTATTGTGACCTACCAACGTAAGAGAATAGCATACTTGTAACTTTTCATTAAAATGTAAGTACATTTTTAAATTCCTTTTTATAATATGATTTATAGGGCAATTAAAGAGACACTTAATTTAGCAACTCATCACTTTTGTACCAAAAAACTTAACCAAAAAACTTCTCCTTCTTTCTAAAACTTAACCAAAAAAACTCTCCTGCACAAGACAAACTGAAAGGAATTCTATCACTGTCATACCAACCACCAATTCATAAAGAATTCACAATTGATGACTATTTTTCTTCTAGTATTCTCTCCCTACTCTAAAAATTTAATGGGAAAAATATCCAACATCATAATATTCCCTTTCCTTTTACCCCATTTCAGCCTTTCTTCTTTTTCAGTTAGCAGCAAGTTTCACGGCTGGTAACACAGAGGTTGTAAAAAGACATCTGCAATGACAACAGCAAGTAATTAAGCACATTTTCTATAATCAAAAGCATTTCTCAAAAAACATATTTTAAGTATGCATATATACGTATATATTAAATCTGATAGTATACCGTGTACTGCAAGTATCTCACAGCTCCTTTCAAATATGAGTTAAAGTCTCCCAGGACTGTGTTTGCATGTTTTTTTCATTATTGTACACTACCACACCAAGCAGCCACAGATGTTTTATGAGAGCATCTTTCTAGCCTACGTGGCCTACCACACACACTTCATATAAACCACTTGTGCTACGGAAAAGTTTTCATTTCTGTTCAGGAGTATGGTAGTTTGATAAGGGCTATACACCATATTGCCAAAAAGCACAGTTTGCTGTGTTTAATCACTTCCGTAATCTGCTGAAAGAAAATCTGTGTCAATGGTTGATCAGACTTTGCTGCTTTTATTAGTGTAACTGATGATGTGGCAACTCTAGAAACTTTAGAAACAGCTGCTGGAACTGTTCCTAGAAAAAATAAAGCCACAACTCCTCTGAATTCTATCTCACAGAGTGTAAGTTTGGAAATTTCATAAGCTTTCAGAAGACCTTTTCCTTAGGACATTTACATGGTCTGTAAAAGAATGTCAGTAATTTAACACGTGAACTGTTTTAAACAGAATTCAAGCCCAATCTAGCACAGGTTTTTCTCCTTCAAGGAACTGCTGCACTTAGAATTATTTATTAGTAACAGAAAGAATGCAAGAATTTTTACATGCATTTTCATAGAGGTAAAATATGACTGCTGTCAAGTATTCCACAGTTTAAAGAGAAAGTACTGTTAGCTTTCTAAATTTGCAGAGACTTAGAATTTACAGCAGAATTAGTAATTTTGCCAGCATGCTCTGAAAAAAAAAGTTATGGAGTAGATTAGCTATTTGGTTTTTAATTGTGTAAATCTTATTTGTTTATTTATTTATTTTAACTCTTACAGCATTTTTATATAACTTTCCAATAACAACATTAGATTGATTTCAGTGACATTTAAGAGACTGTATTATATTCAATTAAATACTTAAGCACGTGCATAAGCCTGGAATTTGCAGATCTTGGCCATGCCAGAACTCTGCCAACAGCTTCAATTTCAGCCACAGAACATTCCAGGCACCTGTATTTTTCCCCAAAGAATATTAAGTGTTTGCACTTAGATCAAGATTAATTTTGAAGTGATCAAATTAAAGCTGACTCAGCTTGCCCAAGAGATGATCTGTCTGACACAACCTGACCATACCAGCAGGTAGCTCTAAACTCAGCCAGAACTAGTGTCCACCATCTGAAGAACAGACTGGATTTTATAGCATTTACTGGCGCTGAAAAGACAAAAATTCACTGTGAAGGAGTCCAAGATAACCGCTTCTGCTTGAAAAGAGTGGCTTGACCTGCATGCTATACTAATATGATGCTGGAACAAACAAGACTTACAAGCCAGAGACAACATATTAAAATGGAACTCATCAGTAGACCTGCAAGAATTTCTTCAGAGTAAATACTCCTCAGTTCCAGTATTTCCTTTGAGAGAGCTCATGTATTTTATGTTAACTGTTGGATAAGCAGCCTTTGGAGCACAGCCAAGAACTTTTCCTAAGGCAGTACTCCCACCAGCTAACTATATGACCAGGCTCCCCTTAACACATACAGCCAACCTTCTTCCTAGGCAGAAGTCTAGCATCTGTTAGTATTTGTGATTAGTGCACTCTGCTGGTGATTGAGATCACAAGATTCAACTCATGTCAGACTGAGGGACAGGATTCCACAGAGCAGTTTTCTCAGCTACCATTCTTTTTTTTTTTTATTCCCTGACAACTAAGCTGTTACACAAAAATGCAGCATTTTCTTCAGACAGACATGTGCCTTGAAAGAGAGCATGGTATTTCGAATTAAGAGCAAAAAGCCATCTCATAGGTCAGTCCAATACCAGACAACTAGTCAGAAACCACAGCTCATGCCTCACTTCCCCTTTAGTCAGCTACAAAGTCAGCATACGGGAATATTAAGTTGCACTAAAGGAGCTCCTAGATTCACCACATAGCCCAGAGGACAGCACACAAAATGGATCTTTGAGGGCAGCTATTTTATTTCAAAGAGAAGCTTGGATAACCGCATTGGGCTGGATGCCCAGTATTCTGGACTGCTTTAAATACTGTAATGCCTAACAGCACTCAGTCATTGTTATTTTGAAAGTTTCAGTCTAGAATTCTTTTTTTATCACTATTAAAAAGGTCCAGGAATGCACTTTAAAGTATCACAACATTCCTTAGGTAACATTAGCTATTTGGATATAATAAACTAAAAATGCATATAAAAAACTAAAAATCTCATCAGTTTGTTTGACTGTGAAAACTGACTTAAAAATAAAATAAAATAAAACTAATAAAAAATAAAACAACAAAAAAGCTGCAGGAAATATAGCTCCTGAAAACTACACTCTGCTTTATTAGGGGGCTGAAACTTGCTTTAATAATTCTTTCACCAAAGAACTTACCCTCCTTGAACATGTGAACTCCTGTTCACATCTTCCAAAAATAAATATAGATTTTCAAAAAGCATAGTAGTAAAATTGACATGCTTCTTCTCTCATGCTGGTTTGTAACTACTCTTCAACATACTCATTCTGAAACGTTACCAACATTAGATAGATCTAAGGACTCCTTTGGCCCTTAGGGCTCTTAGAGCCCCTGAGGGTCATGCCCCTGTAAGACTGATCAGTAATTACTTTCAGTAAAATCGACAACTACCAGACAGCGCAACTGCACATGATACAATCATCCTGAGTACTACCTATCCCAGTTGTTTATTTCACAGAAATGCCATGGCCTAAAAGAAGCCATTCTACTGACAGCAGCCTGCTGTGGTGGAAGGAGCACAGCCTTGCCTCCTCCCATCCACTGCTTCCCTTCCAGCCATCCCAGACCCATGCTGCAACCACTCTCTGCTAACTTCACCCAGTAGCAGCAAACTACATCAGCAAGAAGTTTGCTTTGCTCATAGACAGAAAGGCAGGGATAGGCAGGATTGGAAGAGGGGAGCAAGGAGACCAAGCAGCTTCCAGAAGCCCTGACATCAGTCTGAGAATTGTACACTTGGGGCAAAGCACGTTACACTGAACAGCAAAGCAATACTTCACAAAGAGCCTCAAATTAAACTTCTTGATGTTAAAGGCTGACCCAGTTACCAAAGACTCAAATGTGAAAAATTAAAAAAAAAAAAAAAAAAAACAACCAGTAAAATATGGAATTCCTTGTCTCAAATGTCATCTAACGTCAGTGGAAACATGCAGAGGTAAATCACATCTGAGCAATGTGGCAATCAAATGCTGAAGACTGAAAATAAGGAAGAGCTTAATATCCACAAATAAATAACACTGGAACAGTCTCAAACTACATTTCAACTGGAATGTCCCTGCAGAGACGGTGACCATTTAATGACAGAACTTCCTTTTCACTTGAGGCATTTGTATGTAACAAAGATGATCAGCGGCCTAGAGCATCTCCTTTACAAGGCTGAGAGACCTGGAGCTGTTCAGCGTAGAGACGTAAAGACAGAGAGAGGATTTGATCAGTGTTTACAAATACCTAAAGTGCAGGTGGCAATTCGATAGGCTAGACTTTTCAGTGGTGTGTACTGACAGGACAAGGAGTAACGTCCAAAACCTGGAACATAGAGAGGCCCACACAAACATGCAGAAAAACTTCACTGTGAGTGATGGAACAGGCTGTCAGAGTGGTTATGGAGTCTCCTTCTATGGAGATATACAAGACCCGGCTGGATGCCTACCTGTGCAACCTGCTGTAGGGAATCTGTGTTATCAGGAGAGTTGGACTTGATCATCTCTAGAGGTCCCTCCCAAGCCCTGTGGTTCTGTGATTCTATGTCAGCATGCTAGTCCTACTGTATCAATAACAGAAATACATTATGCGGATAAATATTTCACACTTAATGTACCTTACAAAAACAATCCATTTCTGGATGGCGTTTCCTTCCAGTTGTGCTGTGATAAACGATGCACATTTTGTAAGAGTAACAGATTTATAACAAATACAGTTTCGGACCTTCAGAAAGCATACTCCAGTCCTTCGTCACAAGCTAGTTATTTCCTGTGGCTATACTTTTTTAAGTTTCTGACATTGCTACACACCAGTCTGAAGGCCTAGCCACATGCCCAGACTACCATGTCTTTCCAGTCTAGATAACTCAGAAATTGACACCTGTAAACCAAATAAGTTCAAGAGCCTGAGTGCTGCCACACAGAATATCACAGCTTGAAGTTCTGGGACCCAGAAAATTGCTGAGTGGAATTCACCACTTTGAGTCTGACTGTTAGGTTCCTCCATACAGAATCTATTTAATCTGCACTTCAGTTAGGAGACTGAAAAATTTCTGTGCACGCATATTACTGACAAGACAAACTTTAATACTGATTATGTCTATAATAAAAATAAAATTATAATAATAATAAAAAAAAGAACACATCAAACTGAAGATGAGCATTTATCTAGGTATCAGCTTTCACTGTTTAAAACAACACAGCATTAAAAGTCTCAACTTCATCAGTAAGAAGCCCACAAAATTCCTAAAGAGAGAAATTATTTTAGAGTATAGAATAGACGTTTAAACACAAATATAAGAGAAAAAAAATCACCAAAAAACAAAGTTTCCATACCCAAACAAAACAGGGAAATTCAAATTATGTGATTCATAGAACAACTCAGAATTCTGAGATTTAAATACACTTCACAAAATACAATGACTTATTAACACACAACTTTGGCCCTTACAGCACTCATGTATAACTATACATTTTTAACACACATTTACAAAAGCTGATGTGATTTCTGAGGCTTAGTTCTGTGAAGGTTTTGCAACCAAAAGTGAATTCCAAAAAGAGGAAAAAGGAGAGCAGAGTGATAACCACATCTGCAGACTGTGAGTGTAAAAAAGTGAAAAAAAAGGTATACCCAATTTGGTTCCATTCACAAGCTCCTGCTTCATACTGCTGATAAACAAAAATAATTTTTCATGTTAAACATATGGTATCTCCCTTCAGGCTTGCTCTGCCCATGGCTGTTGATGATGTGCTGCCATCTAGCACATGCTTCCAAAAAGTTTAGTTCATGTGTATTTTTCAGTACTGCAAGCTATTTTGTGATACCAGAAAATACTTGGAACACTTACTAAAATAGGAATCATACATCACACAGCAATATTTTTTAAAGATTCCTTCAGTGTGTATGCCTATAAAATTAAAGATGAGAATACAATTACAGCCAAATGTACACAGGCACAGCAGAAAAACAATCATATACAGTTGATATATAAAAGTAATAGAACTCATTTTTTTTATCGTTTTCAATCTATAAGTTACATTATTTTCTAAACAAACAAAAAGAAAGTGAACAGCACTAAAAAAATGCTGTACATTCCTCTTATTTCTCTAGAACTCTAACCTTCATATTTTTACTTCATTTAACTTTCTGCAACCTTTACCCTCTCTATACTTCCCTATTTCCTACCCTGCCTTGGGCACAGAAGTCAAAATGCAATAGAAAAATAGAAACGGGATGTCTGAATCACAAAAAAAAATATCTTTTTTATCTTTTTCTCAATCCTTATTTTACAGTCACAAAATCACACAGAAATTAATATGTGTTGTCTTCCAGTAGCAAGCTGAAATCTTAAAACAACAGATTTTGCCAGCATGAGCCACATTTTGATGTTTTCTTTTACTACCAAGGTGTATGTATAAAAAAAAAAAAAAGCATGACTTTATACTTTTGCTAGCATATGCCACCATGCATACAGTCTGACAGTTTCTTTTCTGAGATCAGTGTTATGATTTCAACAACAGCAGATTAAACATAAAACAAATTACAAACAATGTTTTGTGAATAAATAATTACAATTTATTTTTCATAACTTTGATTTCACCTCATCACAATGACTATAATTGCCTTTTATCTTCACCCAGGATCTTCATCACTGGACAACAGCTTTCAATCTGTACATACAGTCTTCTAAACAATATCACATTTTAATTTTTTTTTTACATTCACCATTAGATTGGAAGAGTTTGGAGTTTGCTATTTCATGGGTGCACTATTTTCTATCCAAATTATACCTTTTAAAAGACTTTCAAGGTCTTTTCTCCAAATTCTCTGAAATTAGCAAATGAACTCAAGGGCTGACAGAAAGAAAGGAGACACATCACAGCCTTTTATTTGTTTCATTTCCCTGGATAATAAGATATCTATAAAGTTATAACTTTCAAGTTTCTCTAGTGATACGTGAAATAATTACCCAATTAAATATCTGCATTGCTTTCATTCCACAACGCTTCCACGTTTTACTTCTTTATAATTACAACAAAAGGCCAAACTGTCCATTAAGAGGGGAAGGTTTTTGGTTGTTTTTTTTTTTCTGTTTCAATTATATCAACTGATGTGACCTGAAAAATGGTATTCTTGATCTATCTGATATTCCAGTGAATTAGTTAACAACAAATTGAATTCTACTGTCCTAAAATCTTGTAGGAATCTTCCATTTAATAGGCAACATAGTTTTTTAACTAATGGCAGAAGCCTGCCTTTATGAAGATTAAAATTAGAAACATCTACATTAAATATAATACAACCAAGTTTATAAGAGCTTATGGAGTACAACTGTAAATACAGCCAAGATGAAACAAACAGGTTTATTAGCCATTTAAATGTAACTTAAATTTCTTTCTGCAATAATATCCATTATGTCTATTAGATACAGTCTAATGGGTGCACTGTATAAAGATGATTTTTATACATTAATGCAATCCCATATTAAATTGGTAGAATATGCAAGAGAAATTTAGTTCTAATATGATTACTTTATTCACACAGTACCAAGCCACCTTATGAAAGAAATATAAATATTTCTTAACAGCAAGACAAATGCTAAGAAAAGCTCCCCAGGAAGTTAAACATACAGAGAGTTATCCTGGTGAAGAAAATTTTATGATCACTTTCTGTAGTAGTTAATATACTAGAGATGCTTATGAGAAACTGTAGAAATGGCAAGAAAAATGTTAGACCTGCACACAGTAGGTCTCCATTAGAAAGACGCAGCTTTTACTCTTTGACAGCATGATCTGCCTGTCCCTTCTTAATGGGCTAATGGCAATAGTTACAATCTGCACTACAAAATGTTTTAAATTTAAGCATTTTATAGGGTGCCTAACTTTTTGTCTCTAGGGAGTTCTGATGCAAGTTCATGCCTCCAGGAATCTCTCAGAGAACTAACTTCTGTTTTCTTCTTGGTATAGGGTGATAATTCAGCTGTCAGAAATAAAAGCATCACCAGTGTCTTTACTGAAACTTGTCCATCCTTCCTACACAAACTACTAATGTCATTTTCCTGAAGAATGGTTTGGTCATTCCTCATTCGACTACTATTTCTCCATTCCCTGCAGTAACAGCACCTCTCTTAACTGATGTAGTTCATGTAGCACTTCAGAGTACCAACAAACCCCTGGCTTCAGTAAGGAATGAAATGCTCTTTGGAGTTTCATTAGCATGCTTCAGAGTGAAGCTGCTTATATTGGGCCACATTTGGCAGTCACAAGAACCAAAAGCTTGTAATCAGATAGACAGCTGTATTGAATGTAACATTAAACTACACATTTTCTGATGAATAGGTCAACTCTCTCTAAATTTATGACTTGCAAATCACCTTCTCGAGGCTGTTATGTGCTTGGAACACAAGGTTTACTTTTAACACATTTGTGAACTTAGATAAGCACCAATTCTAGTTCTCTTGGAAATGATGAATAGCAACTTTAATGAATAACCCAGGAACGGTGGAAACGCGCCCTCGCGCGCTGGTACAACACATGCAGCAGAACTACAATGTTTAAAGTTGCACAGCAATTAAGTCTGTGCCACGCTCCTCACACGCGATGACTGACTAACAAAAACCTGACCACAACCGAAGCACACTGCATTATAGCATACTATCCACACCACAGAGCACGAAAGTAACACTAAATCCGCTAAAAGAGTGAAGAGGAACGTCTCTGAGACACTGGTTCGCTGTTCTCAGCTTCCTCACCTACAGGGAAACGGGCCTGGCCCGGCTGAGCCGCGGTAAGGTGAGGTGGAACTGGTGGCAGGGACGCTCGGAGGCACCGAGCGGGACCTCCCACCCGAGCAGCCGGGCCGGCACGTTATGGCCCCTCCCTTTCTCCATGGCCCATCTCTGCCCTGTCTGTCCCCAGCCGCGCCGCACCCCGCTCACCTCGTTGTTGAGGTTCAGCACCGGAGCCATGATGCCCTCCCCACGCCTCCTCACCGGCAAAGCGAAGCGAAACAGCGCGCATGCGCCACTCGGACCGCGACGGGGCCGCTCCAGCTGAAACTCGATGGTTGGAGCCGCTCTAGGCGGAATCTCTCAGGCCGAGGTCCTCCCGCCCCGCCTAGGCGTGCGTTTCCGGGTGGCAACTTCCGGTTGCGCTCCCCGACCCTGAACCGGGGTCCTACGAGTGAGGTGAACTTCCTGGTACGGGATTGGGATGGCGGCTGGGCACTGGGTTTTATTTCTAAACTCTCGGGGTGCTGTATTTATTTCCGGCTGTTCTTTATTCCAACCTTCCTGATGCATTCCTCCTTTGATACGCAATCTAGAGCTGTGAAAGTGGTCTCCATGGATACACCAAGCAGTGACATGTCAAGGCCTTCCTTCATGTTTGATGTCACCTGGCTCATGTTCAGCTGGCATTGACCAATACCCCCAAGTCAGTTTCCTCTACACAGTCTTCCAGCCACTCTGCCCCAAGCCTGTAGTGTTGCCTGGGGGGAGGGGGTTGGGGGAGGAGGGGGGGGGGTTGTGGCCAAAGTGCAGGACCCAGCACTTGGTTCATAGGTTCATAGGTTGGAAAGGACATATAAGATCATCTAGTCCAACCATCCTCCTATCACCATCCCTACCCACTGAACTACTAAATCAAATCCCTTAGCACCTCATCTAAACGCTTCTTGAACAGCGCTAGGGATGGTGCCTCAACCACCTCCCTAGGCAGGCCATTCCAGTGCCTGACCACTCTTTCAGAGAAAAAATGTTTCCTCAGGTCTAAGCTAAATTTTCCCCGGCGCAACTTGTGGCCATTCCCTCTCGTCCTGTCATTATTTATCAGGGAGAAGAGGCCCACCCCCTCCTCACCACAACCCCCCTTCAGGACGTGGTAGAGTGCAATAAGGTCTCCTCTGAGCCTCCTCTTCTCCAGACTAAACAATCCCAGCTCCTTCAGCTGCTCCTCATAAGACTTGTGCTCCAGAGCCCTCACCAGTTTTGTTGCACTTCTCTGAACATGCTCCAAGGATCAATCCACACTCTGACTGATTCCTCCTGCATTTATTCTGCTCACCAACTGAAACTTCCTGGTAAGAGTGGAGTACCCTGTGGATAACTAGTCTGACTTTTGAAGTCAGACTTAAAGAAGGCAGTGAGAAGCTCAGCACCGAGAATAGCTCAGTGGTTTTGTTCCCAGCTGCATCTAGTAAAGACTGGAGATGTTCCTTGGTCCTCTCTTATATTTATAATAAAGAATTTCTTACAAGATGAAGTGTAGAGTCTTGCACCTATGGAGGAATAACCTCATGCACTGGTACAGGTTGGGGGATGACTTGCTGGAGAGGAGCTATGAGGAGAGGTACTGGTGTGTGGTGGATGACACATTTGCTGTGAGCCAGCAGTGTGCCCTGGTGGCCAAGAACGCCAATAATCCTGGGGTGCATTAGAAAGAGCATAGCCAGCAGATCAAGGGAGTTGATACCCCCCTTCTACTCTGCCCTGGTCAGGCCTCACCTGGAGTATTGTGTCTAGTCTGGGTTCCCTGGTACAAAATAGGCTGGGATCTCCTTGAAAGAGTCCAACGGAGGGCTACAAAGATAATAAAAGGTGTGGAAGACCTGCCTTATGAGGAAGGGATGAGAGACCTGGGTCTATTCAGCCTTGAAAAAAGAAGATTCAGAGATCTGTGTCTATAAGGAACGGGAGGCAAAGGGACGAGGCAGAACTCTTCTCAGCAATGTGTGGCAATAGGACAAAGGGAAATGGCCACAAACTGAGGCATAGGAAGTTTCACACAAATGTGTGTGGAAACTTCTTCACGGTGCAGTGACGGAGCACTGGCACAGCTGCACAGAGAGGTGGTGGAGTCTCCTTCTCTGGAGATGCCTACCTGTGCAACCTGGGCTAGGGAGCTGCTTTGGCAGGGGTGTTCGACTAGATGATCTTTAGAGGTCACTTCCAACCCCTACAATTCCATGATTCTGTGATTCTGTGATCTAGTCTAAATCTACCCTTTTACAGTTAAAACCATTTCCTATCATTCTGTTGCTACATGCCCTTATAAACACCCCTTTCTTAGCCTACCCTTCAGATACTGGAAGGCTGATATAAGGTCCCCCAGAGCCTTTTCTTATCTAGGCTGAAGAGACACAGTTCTTTCAGCCTGTCCCCAAAGGGGAAATGTTCTAGCCCTCTGATCATCCTTGTTCTGATCATCTTTGTGGCCTGCCTCTGGACCCTCTGCAACAGCTCAATGTCCCTCTTGCATTGGTGGCTCCAGAACTACCCCAAGCAGTGTGTCATGAGAACATGGGCAGAATCACCTCCCTTGACCTGCTGGTCACGCTTGATACAGAGATACAGTTGGCCTTCTCAGCTGCAAGTGCACCTTGCCCACTCAGATACACGTGTGAGACTTGAGGAAGTCTTCTCCTGTGTAGAAAATGAATCTATCATTTCTCTTCTTGTCTGCTGCATTTTTCAAAATTTTTGACCATGTATTTCTAGGCACTGCCATTTAAATTTACTATTATTTTTTTCCACTTTTAACAAATAAGATTCATTTCATGGCTTGCTTGAGAAATAAACTGTCAGCTGTCTCTTGGACGGCAGTATTGTGCCTCAGGATATTTCTGATTTCTGACTGGTTTCAGGCAGCTCCTGTGAGTTAATGAACTGCAGCTAAAGCACTTTTGGCTGTTGTTTTAATCCTGTCTTACCTGCAAATGTTGTCAGGCTGGTGACAACTCCTTCAAAGAGGAGTTTTCAAGGGCAATTTGGGTTGCCTCAGAAAGAGGAGCTAGTAGTTCAGTGATCATCTATGTTTCATGCAGATCAGCAAAGCGCACAGAAGCATGAAATTACAGAATCACAGAATTAAGGTTGGAAAAGAGCAGTTAATGTTGGATCATCCACTCCAAACATCAGCCCATCCCCTCCATGTATGCTAACCATGTCTCTCAGTGCCACATCTCCTCATTTCTTGAATAATTCCAGGGATGATGACTCCCCCACTTCCTTGAGTAGCCTGTTGTAATGCATCACCACTCTTTCTGAGAAGAAATTTTGGTAATATCCAACCTGAAGCTACTTTGAACTCATCCACAGATAATGTAAGAGCTGAGTTTTGGATTAGAAGTGTGGCTGCAGCTGCTGACAATGTTTTGGCACTAACTGCAGTTAAGGAGAGTTTACCACAGCTGCTGTTTTTGGTAAAATTATGATCTGAGCTGCTGAGTTTAACTTAAAGCCACTCAACTCAATAGTACTTTTTGCTTGTCTGTACCGCTGATGGCAAGCTGGTGAGGAGTAGCTGCATTTGATCATGTCTGTGTATAAAGTAGTTTTGCATGAGAAACACTCTGTACTGTCAATATATTTCTAAAAACTAAAGAAAAAAGTATCATAATAAAAAACAAAACAAAAACAGAACAACAACAACAACAAAAAACAAGCAGTGTACAGTTACTACAGCCCAGAATATTCCTAATCTTAACTGTTGTAATGATCTCCTCTGCACTGGTGAGCAACAGGTCCAGTAATGATTGGTTTGTCTGATACATATATAAGGAATTCATCCAGGAGTCTTCTGGATTGCTTCAGTCCATTATATTGCTTTTCCAGCAGAATCCCAGGTAGCTGAAATATCCCATTATTTTTAGAATGTGTTAGCATGATGCATCTTGTAGCTCAGGCAAGTAGGTCTTGTCAACAGGCTCCCCTTGATCAAGCGGGCTGTAGGAATTCCTGACTACCAATTGTCCTTTGTTGGTCTGGTTCCTGATTTTACCCCAGAAGCTCTTAAATTGATAATAATTGTTTTTCAGAGGCAGCTCTCCACAGTAGCCACTTAACATGGAGGCCAAGTCCACCACTCATCCTACCCTGCTTGTCTTTTCTAGAAAGTTTCTAACTATCAGTAGTAGTGTTCCAGCAGTGTGAATTAGCCCACCACACTTCTGTGATAGAAATTAGGTCATAGTTTTCTGTCACGGTGTTGTCCGTGACAGTAACCCAAAGGAAACCGAGAAGGGAGAGGGGAGAGAAAAAGAAACTGCGTCAGTGGCCGCGCGGCCGCCCGAGCAGAGCCGCGCTCCGGGAGGGGGAGGGGGAAACGGCGGGAAGAGATGGGTCTACAAGAAAACAACGGCACGATCTGAGAAGGAACGGTAACTTTTACTAAATCTAATAAAATTGAACAATTGAAAGAGAGAGAAAAATTTTCAAACCAAAAGCTATGAGCTTACGCTAAGGAGGACCCGCAGGGGAAGCACACGTGCTGAACCTCCACGGCAGCCCAGAGCAACGCGCCCAGACCGAGCGCCGCCTGCATCCGGTGCGGAGCTCCGCCCCTCCCCTCTGCTGCTCCCCCAGCATTAACTCCTTAACTGCTGCATGATGCTCTGATGTGGAATACCGGCATCAAAACCACAAAACCACAACATTCCACCCCTTATTCCACATCATCACATCATGCTTAACACACATCTATACATAACCAAACAGTAATAACATGAGTTACATAGAAACATAGTTACATAGAAACATATATATATATACATACATACACACGTAATTACAGACTGCATTCCCCCAGCATCAAATTCCCTTGTGGGACACACTGGACGTCCCCATTTTTATCCATTACCCACCAGGTGCACCCAGGTCCCTGCGCAAAAACGGTTCCACGGAGGGGTTTGCCCTTTCCAGAGGCTGGAAGGACCCACACCGCTTTTCCCAACATGCTCCTCACATGTACCACAGGGACCTTATCTCCCTCTATGGTCTGTAGGGAGCCGGACTGTGTAGGACCCTCTCGGTTGACTGATCCCCTAGTGTTGACCAGCCAGGTGGCTTCTGCCAGATGCTTCTCCCAGTGCTTGAATGTCCCGCCACCCATTGCTCTCAACGTGGTTTTTAACAACCCGTTGTAGCGCTCGATCTTACCAGCAGCTGGTGCATGGTAGGGGATATGGTAGATCCATTCAATGCCGTGTTCTTTGGCCCAGATATCCACAAGAGAATTTTTGAAATGAGTCCCATTATCGGACTCAATTCTCTCTGGAGTGCCATGTCTCCATAGGACTTGTCTCTCGAGCCCTAAGATGGTGTTTCGGGCGGTAGCATGGGGTACTGCGTATGTCTCAAGCCACCCAGTGGTCGCCTCCACCATGGTGAGCACGTAACGCTTACCATCGCGAGTTCGTGGCAAGGTGATATAATCAACCTGCCACGCCTCCCCATATTTATACTTTTCCCATCGCCCTTCCTGCCAGAGGGGTTTCATCCTCTTGGCCTGTTTAATTATGGCACATGTGTCACAGTCATGGATAACCTGTGCAACGGCATCCATAGTTAAGTCCACCCCTCGGTCTCTAGCCCACTTATAGGTCGCATCCCTTCCTTGATGGCCTGAGGTCTCATGGGCCCACCGAGCTAAAAATAGCTCTCCTTTGTTCTGCCAGTCCAAATCGATCTGAGACACCTCAATTCTGGCAGCTCGATCTACCTGATGGTTATTTTTCTGCTCTTCAGTAGCTCGATTCTTGGGCACATGAGCATCTACATGGCGCACCTTTACACCCAACCTTTTTGTTCGGGCAGCAATGTCTTTCCACAGTTCAGCAGCCCAAATAGGTTTACCCTTCCGTTGCCAGTTGTCCTGTTCCCACTGCTGCAACCACCCCCATAAAGCATTTGCCACCATCCAAGAGTCAGTATAAAGATATAGCATGGGCCACCTCTCCCGTTCAGCCACATCTAAGGCCAGCTGGACGGCCTTTACCTCCGCAAATTGGCTTGACTCTCCTTCTCCTTCGGTGGCCTCTGCAACTCGTCGTGTGGGGCTCCACACAGCAGCCTTCCATCTGCGATGCTTCCCAACAATACGACACGATCCATCAGTGAAGAGGGCATACGTCTTTTCATTCTCTAGTAGTTCGTTATATGGTGGGGCCTCTTTAGCACGTGGTATCTCCTCTGATGGGGATGTTCCAAATTTCTTGCCTTCAGGCCAGTCCATGATCACCTCCAGGATTCCTGGACGGTTGAGGTTCCCCATCCGAGCTCGCTGTGTAATCAGTGCAATCCACTTACTCCAGGTGGCATCGGTAGCATGATGGGTGGGGGGAACCTTTCCTTTGAACATCCAATTCAGCACTGGCAGTCGAGGTGCCAGGAGGAGCTGTGTCTCAGTACCAATTACTTCAGAGGCAGCCCGAACCCCCTCGTATGCGGCCAAAATCTCCTTCTCAGTTGGAGTGTAGCACTCCTCTGAACCCCTGTACGCTCTGCTCCAAAATCCAAGGGGTCGGCCTCGGGTCTCCCCAGAGGCTCTTTGCCACAGACTCCAAGTGGGACCTTTCTCTCCAGCAGCAGTGTAGAGGATGTTTTTCACATCCTGTCCCAACCGAACTGGCCCCAGGGCCACAGCACGGGCTATCTCCTGCTTGATTTGCTCAAAGGCCTGCTGCTGTTCAGGACCCCATGCAAAATTATTCTTTTTCCGAGTCACTTGATAGAGGGGGCTTACTATGAGGCTGTAGTTTGGGATGTGCATCCTCCAAAAACCTACTACACCCAGAAAAGACTGTGTCTCTTTCTTGCTGGTGGGTGGTGACATACTGGTGATTTTGTCAATCACATCTCCTGGAATGTGACGACGTCCATCTTGCCATTTTACTCCAAGGAATTGAATTTCTTGGGCAGGTCCCTTCACTTTGTTCCGTTTAATAGCAAAACCAGCACCCAGAAGAATTCGGATTATTTGCTCTCCTTTTTTAAAAACTTCCTCTGCTGTATCACCCCACACAACAATGTCATCAATATACTGGAGGTGCTCAGGTGCCCCA
Organism: Cyrtonyx montezumae; assembly: GCF_038088225.1. Lineage (NCBI taxonomy): Eukaryota > Metazoa > Chordata > Aves > Galliformes > Odontophoridae > Cyrtonyx > Cyrtonyx montezumae. The sequence continues at coordinate 14,537,570 of NW_027072035.1, forward strand.
CCCTGTTCCAGTGTGGTTTGAATCAGCCCATGGCAGATGGTTGGGCTGTGTTTCCACCCCTGGGGCAAACGGTTCCAGGTGTACTGAACGCCCCTCCAGGTGAAAGCAAACTGTGGTCTGCACTCTGTGGCCAAAGGAATAGAAAAGAATGCATTGGCAATGTCTATAGTGGCATACCACTTGGCTGCTTTTGACTCCAGTTCATACTGCAGCTCCAACATATCTGGCACAGCAGCACTCAGTGGGGGTGTGACTTCATTCAGGCCACGGTAATCTACCGTCAGCCTCCATTCTCCACTGGCTTTACGCACCGGCCATATGGGGCTGTTAAAAGGTGAGTGAGTCTTGCTGATCACTCCCTGGCTCTCTAGCTGACGGATCAAGTTATGAATGGGGAGCAAGGAATCCCTGTTGGTGCGGTACTGCCGTCTGTGCAATGTTTTTGTAGCGATAGGTACCTGCTGCTCTTTCACTTTCAGTACCCCCACAACAGACGGATCTTCTGACAGGCCAGGTAAAACAGACAGCTGCTGAATGTTGTCTGCATCTACAGCAGCTATTCCAAAAGCCCATCGGTACCCCTTGGGATCCTTGAAATGTCCCCTTCTGAGATAGTCAATACCGAGTATGCATGGAGCCCCCTGTCCAGTCACTATGGGATGCTTCTGCCAGGTTTTACCGGTGAGGCTTATTTCTGCCTCCAACACAGACAGTTCCTGAGAACCCCCAGTCACTCCAGAAATATGAATCAACTCTGTCCCTTTATAACTCGAGGGCATCAGAGTGCACTGTGCACCAGTGTCCACCAGTGCCTTATATCTTTGTGGCTCTAATGTGCCAGGCCATCTAATCCACACAGTCCAATACACTCTATTATCCCTTTCCCTCCCCTGGCTGAGGGCAGGGCCCCTCTATTGGTTACCTGCAGTGACGGGAGCAATTTCATTGGTGGCTGATCTCTGCTGTAGTTCTCTCACCCGTGCTCGCAGTACAGGAGTGGGTTTTTTATGCCACTTCCTCATGTCCTCTCCGTTTTCTCGTAAGAAGCTCCACATGGCCACACGTGACATGATGTTACTGCCGTCATTTGCTCGTGCAGAGGGGCGGTTGCCTTTCGTGGCCGAGACTTTCAACAGTTTGATAAATTGCTTCATCAGATTCTTTGCGTCATGCTCGTCTTCATCAGGTGTTTCCAATACTGACACAGGTTCATCCCTATTCATCAGTAATGACAGTTCGTCCAGTATAGTTTTCTGTGTCTCCTTAATCTCACCTACTTCTTCTGCTACTATAGCTGCAATGGAAGCACGTGATGGTGGAAACTGCTGTTCAAAGTTTTGGAGTGTAATAGTCAATTCATAAACTGGGAGTCTCCTGTCTTGACCCTCGAATCTATGGAACATTGCTACCAGTGTACTTGCGTACCTCTCTGGTGCTGTTTTTGAGAGCTTGCGATATACATCAGGTGTGCACCTTACTCTATCAGGATCACGGTCCTGGTGTGGATTGTTAGGGACGAAATTGGGATCATACAGCATCTCTACTATGGCTGTTTCTCTCAAAAATTGGATGCCTTTCTCCACGGTGTTCCATCTTTCCACCTTAGGCTCCAGATCATCTTTGTAAGGGTATCTATCCTTTACAGCCACTAGTACTCGTTCCCAGAGGGTAGCGACTCCATTCAGACATCTGCCAATTCCTCTGTCGATAGCTGGGTCTCGGGCAATGCTTGCCAGTTGGCGGGCTTCACTGCCATCTAGGGACACGCTGCTGGCACCGCTGTCCCAACACCGCAGCAACCAGGTGACAATAGATTCACCCGAGCGCCGTACAAACTCCTTTCTTGAACCTTGTATTTCAGTCATCTTTAGGGGCCGACGAGTAGTGGTAACAGTGACTCCATCATCATCGCTGTCTTCTCCATGTCTCTCACTTTTCTTAGTGGCCTTTTTAGGTGGTGGTGGTGGTGGTGGTGCTGAGGAGGGCCCCTCGCCTGGATCTTCCTTTTTTTTCTCTGCTTCTTCTTCTTTCCGTTCTAGGCGCGAGGACGGCCGTGTCCATTTCTGGCCTTCCACAGGGGCAACCGACACTGATACCGGTGCTTCCTGTGATTGGTCAGGTCTAACTTCGAGGTTTTCATTTTTGCTTTGGACCTTGGTTTGGAAACCATTTCTCTCCAGAATATCAATTATGGCTCGATAAGCACAAGCCAGACCCCAAACAATACATTCCTTCTCAGATCGTCCTGAGTCCCATGACTCCTTACCTAAACACTCACTGAATTTCTCAGGGTCCCACAGGTGCTCAAGATCAAAATTGCATAACACCGGGGGTCCCCACGCTTCTAATTTCTTTCCTAATTTTTTCCACCTTCCCTGCCATTCAACACTCTCTGGTTTTGAGGAAAGCTTCCTCCACATGATGTAAATTACTATTGCCAAGAGTGCATTCAAAAAAACAGATAACACAGCTGCCACAACTGCCGGGCTGACATCCTGAATATAGGTAAAGACCTGAAAAGAGTAATTGGAAACCGTTCCAAATGCCGCATAATCTGTCACGTTAGCCAGGGTGTTTAGGTAGGAGGCATGTAACCCCCTCAGCACACTAAAGTAGCTGTATATCCACACTACTCCGGTGCTGAACGCGAGGAGCTTAAAAAGACGCCAGCATGCTGTAAGGTACATGAAAAACCTTAGTCCACTCTGCACCAGATTTACAATGGAGAGCCAATACTGCACTGCCCGCATTCTCCACCAATAATTGTCACGGTGTTGTCCGTGACAGTAACCCAAAGGAAACCGAGAAGGGAGAGGGGAGAGAAAAAGAAACTGCGTCAGTGGCCGCGCGGCCGCCCGAGCAGAGCCGCGCTCCGGGAGGGGGAGGGGGAAACGGCGGGAAGAGATGGGTCTACAAGAAAACAACGGCACGATCTGAGAAGGAACGGTAACTTTTACTAAATCTAATAAAATTGAACAATTGAAAGAGAGAGAAAAAGTTTCAAACCAGAAGCTATGAGCTTACGCTAAGGAGGACCCGCAGGGGAAGCACACGTGCTGAACCTCCACGGCAGCCCAGAGCAACGCGCCCAGACCGAGCGCCGCCTGCATCCGGTGCGGAGCTCCGCCCCTCCCCTCTGCTGCTCCCCCAGCATTAACTCCTTCACTGCTGCATGATGCTCTGATGTGGAATACCTCCAGCAGTGTGAATTAGCCCACCACACTTCTGTGATAGAAATTAGGTCATAGTTTTCTAACTGCTAAACTATGGTTTCCATCTCCTCTTGTTTATTTCCCATGCTGTGTGCATTGGTGTAGAGGCAGTTCAGTGGGCTATCAGCTGTGTTACCCTTAGAGAAGCCTGTCAAATTCCTTTGAGACATATCTGAAATTATGATGGACAGCAGTGAATCAAGAACTACAAGAATTTTTTAGTGTGTAGAAATCTTCTGCAAGGCAGCACTATCCTGATACACATTTATGTACACTCACTGTTTCTAGTGATGCCTATATTCAAGTATGAACAGTCTGTTTACTAGAAACACTGGGTTTTGCAGCATTTAAACCACACATATAACTGAATTTCTACTTTGTGTGGTGTATTCTAATGCATTTGTAAATAGTTGAGAAGCTCATTTTGAAGTATTTACTGTTTAAATTACTTCATCCAAGAGATGGTGCTGTGTTCTATGATATTTAAAATGAATGCTATTGCTCCGGTGTGAAAGTGGTGAGAAGCTATAGCTACTAATATGAGAGTATATATCTTAAGGATGTGTACTCTGTGTTTGATTTTGGATGATATGCAACAGCCATTTGAAGCTATTTCTGAGATTATTTTTTTTATCCTATCAACTTGTGAAAGGCATGCTACACAAGATAGGCCTTATTTCCACACTTAACCAACTATTTACCTGGGTAAATAGCTGGACAAATCTCTGAAATCATCTTTCCTTTCCACTTGCTTGTGGAAAGTAGTAAAAGCTGAATTGATGACAGAAAAATCAAATGGGATGGAAATACGTACAAACAAACAAGTCAGTAGAGTTCAGCTGAGGGTGTAGAGGGTACAAGTATACTAGTATCAGATTCCACTGAGACACTGAATCTCTAATTCAGAAGAAAAAGTGATTTTTAGCTTGTCTTTCCTTAAATCCCCTGTGATGAAAAGCCACCAGATGGCTTTTGACTGAAGGGTGATGGACAGAAACTGTTGCTTGGCAAGCTTTAATCAAGTTTATAGACAGCCATAAATTCTTCAGCCCAGATAGCCTAAAACAATGAAAATTAAGCTGAAAATGAAAACAGTGATTTGTGTGTGCATCTAGGAGAAATTATGTCTAATACTGAGAAAAGTGTAAAGTAACATGAAAATATGAGGACAGAAAGGTATTATGAATAAAACAGTTAACCTATATTTATACCCAAAATCTTGGGGACAGAAAAGAATATTTTATATACATGTGTACCTACAGATTGTTGACAGAGGCTAATAGTGCAGATAATCTAATTAAAACAGAAAATCCTAATTGATGGAATTAATTCAGCCTCAGTTTGAATTGCTGTACAATAACTTCTTAACATCTACACCTTTTATTTGTTATAAAAGTTTCCACTTGCAAAGTTCCAGTGGATCCTAAATCTTACAGTTTGCCATTTTCAAGAAAAAGAGGGAATTGTCTGTTGCCTTGGGTCTACTTTATTTTTTATGGAAAGTGTCTGATTCCTTCTCACTGTTGTCATAATTCTATGATTTTTGTTATATTATTAAAAAAAAAATCATAAAACCATGACAACTGCTTACCTTGAAAGTTTAAGGGCTGCATGCTCACCTACTGCAGATTTAGTTTTTTCCTTGTTGACACTTGGGTCTTCTAGTGGTATTCAAAGTTCAAGATAAACAAGTGAGTCATAGCTGATACAAAGAGTGCAATAACACTATTTGATGGAGCAAATTCTCAGCTAAATTCTCAACATTGTCACCGCATTAGCTGTGTGCTTTTACCAGTGATGAGCAAGTGCCTGCATGCTGCTTTCCTATGAATCTGCTCCAGTGTAGGTAACCACTAGCACAGTCTCTGCTGCTATAATGCATCACCCACCTATCACTATGCTCACATTCACTGTTTATTCTGCACAAATGTTTGACAAGCATCAGTGAATGTCAGTGTGCGCAATTTTTTCTGTGTGGAAAATATCAAGCCTTTGCTTCATCTGCACTTCTATGTCAGATATCATTTTGTCAGACTGCCCCTCTGCTGCCATCTATGACATGGCAGCAAAATATTATGGAATACTGGTGGGAAGGTTCAACCTCTACTGCCATGCCATTAACGTCTGCCTTCTTATGCTGTGGGCAAACATAATAGGAGGCCTTATTTTTGGAGAAGCCCTTGTGTGCATATTGACTTAGTTTCAGCTGGGATGGAATTTTCTTCAGACTGTCTGCTATCATGTTATGCTTTTATTCTAAGAGAAAAGCAATGTTGATAACATACAGATGTTTATAGCTTCTGCTAAGCAGTATTGAACAGAGCCAAGACTGTTCTCAGAGAAGGGTCCAAGGAGCAGAGACATTAGGCCAGCTGGTTTAAATGGCCAAGGGGATATTCCATACCATATGACATAATGCGGAAGGAGATTTGAAGGAAATAGGAGTTCATCTTGCTCTTTTCAGCTGCTCGAGGGCTAACTGGGTATTGTTTGGGGTATGCAATTTCTTGTGCATGACGTCTTACATGCACTTATATATATACATCTGAATATAGTCATAACTGTTTTCCTTTTCTCTGTTTTAGTAAATAGTTTTATCTCAACCTACAAGTCCTACTTCTTTTCCAGTTTTCTCCCTCATTCCACTGGGAAGGGGTGGGGTGAGTGAATGACTGTGTGGTGCTGAGCCACCTGCCAGGTTAAACTGCAACAGTATGTAAACATGTTAAATAATTTTCTTGGCTCCAGGTGAAACTGAGTGCACCCTCGGGAAGTCTGCAGTCAGCACTAAACTGATTGATGCAGTTGATACAACAGAAGAAGTGCCATCCAACAGCATCAGAGATTTCTAGAGGCGTGGACTTGTTATCCTGATAGCAATACATGTGATCCTCACTTGTTATGAAGATTATTATTTTAAAAATCTAGTAAATCAACATAGGTTGCATAGATTAATCTGAAGATTGTTCCCTAGCCAAGTTGATCATTTGGAGAAGGGTTGAATATCTGTGAGAAAGCAATATTCTTGAAATAGTACTTTCTACATGTGCTCTGTATTGCACTGTATATGCACTGCAGAGAGTAGTTGTCCTAATTTTAACATGATGAGAATTTTTTATGAGGTACTAAGTTCATTTTAGTAAATCTGACTGTTTAAAACTTTTATTCATTGTAGACACACACACTCACCCCCCAAAAAAAGATATCTAAAAGTTCTACCTGACTAAGAAGTGCATCTTGGCTGCATAGTAGATGAGTTGGTTACAAAATTGGGTGCCTGTTTATTTACATTACTGGGAGCCATAATCAGGATAAATACTTCAGAAAATGCTCCATTTTGTAGCTAAAATACATTGTTTTAAAACCAAACCTAAAATGGACTTTACTTCTGTGTATGAAACCGCTGCAAATGCTGTAAGCATATGAAGGTTCAATAGGTGTTTCATGTAACTGGCCTACAGAAGAGATGGTAAATTTGTTTTTTAAAAGCTTTAAATACTCGCATATTATGCCAACTATTGCAATTACATTGCTTTAAAATATGCAGTGGTGCACTTTCTGTGAGCATTTCTCATGGAATTATAGCACTAATAAGCACATCTGCATTTTTTTAGATAAGTATCTGCTTAAAGAAAAATAACCAATGATCCTAACTAGAGAAAAAGAGTTCAGTTTTCATAGACACCTTTTCATGTTAGTAACATGTACTTTCCTCAGCTTTCCAAATATCTGTGGAAGCCTAATATAGATATGTGTTAGACATAAATTGGCACATTAGCTATAATTACTGTGTACTAATAACAAGATGGAAACTAAGTCACTGAAAAAGACTGATTTGGGAATTGATCATATCTTCTATCATGGAATGACATGTGTGCAATTATTCTTCTTGGTCTCGTTTATAAGAATACCAAGAAAACAGCTCATAGATATATTTGGGATCTTTAATTTGAATTCATAAGTTCATAAGTTCATAAGTTCATAAGTTCATAAGGTTGGAAAGGACCTAAAAGATCATCTAGTCCAACCATCCTCCTATCACTATCTCTACCCAACTACTAAATTAAGTCCTTAAGCACCTCATCTAAACGCTTCTTGAACAGCGCTAGGGATGGTGCCTCAACCACCTCCCTAGGCAGGCCATTCCAGTGCCTGACCACTCTTTCAGAAAAGAAATGCTTCCTGAGGTCTAATCTAAATCTTCCCTGGCGCAACTTGTGGCCATTCCCTCTCGTCCTGTCATTACTTATCAGGGAGAAGAGGCCTACCCCCTCCTCACCACAACCCCCCTTCAGGAAGTGGTAGAGTGCTATAAGGTCTCCTCTGAGCCTCCTCTTCTCCAGACTAAACAATCCCAGCTCCCTCAGCCGCTCCTCATAAGACTTGTGCTCCAGGCCCCTCACCAGTTTTGTTGCCCTTCTCTGAACACGCTCCAGGGCCTCAATGTCCTTCTTGTAGTGAGGGGCCCAAAACTGAACACAGTACTCGAGGTGCGGCCGCACCAGAGCTGAGTACAGGGGGATGATCACCTCCCTGCTCCTGCTGGCTACACTATTTCTAATACAGGCCAGGATGCTGTTGGCCTTCTTAGCCACCTGTGCACACTGCCGGCTCATGTTGAGCCGAGCATCAACCAACACCCCCAGGTCCTTTTCCTCTCTACATTCTTCAAGCCATTCTGCCCCAAGCCTATAGCATTGCATGGGGTTATTGTGGCCAAAGTGCAGGACCCGGCACTTGGTCTTATTGAACCTCATCCCATTTTGCTCAGCCCAGCTGTTCAGCCTATCCAAATCCCTCTGAAGGGCCTCCCTACCCTCAGGCAGTTTGACACATCCTCCCAGCTTTGTGTCATCTGCAAACTTACTGAGGGTACACTCAATTCCCTCATCTAGGTCATCAATAAAGATATTAAACAAGATGGGCCCCAAAACTGACCCTTGGGGGACACCACTCGTTACAGGACGCCAGCTGGACTTAACTCCATTAACCACTACCCTCTGGGCACGGCCCTCCAGCCAGTTCTCCACCCAGAGAAGAGTGAACCTGTCCACACCACGGGCTGCCAGTTTCCTTAGGAGAATACTGTGGGAGTTGGTTACAAAATTGGGTGCCTGTTTATTTACATTACTGGGAGCCATAATCAGGATAAATACTTCAGAAAATGCTCCATTTTGTGCGACAAACCAACCGACCAACCCCCCCACCCCCATTCATTCAGAAAGGTAAAGTTATTTTGCCAATTCAGAAAGGTAAAGTTATTTTGCCAAGTGGTTAAGTACACATGAATAAAACTCAAGCACAGTAAGGCTCGAGACTTCTTTTTTTCTTTCTTTCCTATATGTATATTTCAGTAAGTTTAGAATCTGTTTTATACTTATATGCTATAGATGGAGCAGTGCTAATGATGATAAACTATATGCTTGATATCTATGTGAAAAAGGAGTCAGGAAAAAAAGCAATTTTGGACAATGCTCCATTATAGGTGATTAAAATAATGAATTTAAATTGGATGCCAGTATTGAAAAATACGAAACATTTACTTTCCTTTTATGTGTAACTGGTATGACCTTCATTGTCTGAAATAGCAGGAAATATTATTTCTCTAGTAACTATACACCAATTTTATCCTGATAGCTGTTAAGCAGAAAGCTTAGCATGAATAAATATAGATAGTAATTGTCAGGTCACGTCTCAGTGAGAGTTCATGTTAAGCAGTAATCTAAATGTAAGAGCTTATAATGAAATGAAATTCATAATGTAAAGGTCAAATCTGCCTATAAGAGTCTTTCAAGGTAAGCTGCTGGACCGAAAAATTCCAATTTTGTTTTAATAGATGGTAACATAGTACAACAAAACTAGCAAAACTAGGACATTTCCTCCCACTGAAACATGCAACATAGATTAGGGCCTGATTCTGCAGAAAAGCTGTATCAGCTTCCAAGTGGATGGCCTTTCTATGCAAGAAAAAAACTCTCTATAAAATATGAATGCTGCTCTTACAAACAAAATAATAAAAAGTCATAGAAAAATAGAAGAAATCTGTTACAACTGTTAGCTTAAAACCATTCACTCTGGTTTATGGCTGCTGAAGAGCAAGGGTGTTTAAAATTCAAGTGTCTCATGTTAGGATAAGTGAAATGTTAGTTTATGATCATTCTTGACATCATGCTTGTTTGCAACTCGCCTTCAGCAACTAATATACTAATTGCTCATGCACTGATGTATGAGCAAGTCAGCAGTGAAACATCAAAACCTAAGAAGGAAGGTGCAAAGCTAATGTCACAAAATCAATTTGCATGGAAGTTTGGCAGATCATTTCTAGCCTGTATTTCTAGTGAATAAAACGACAATGCTGTCTGACCCAGTGGATGTGAAGCTTTTAATGAAGTACATTTAAACCTCTGAAAGGCTTAGATAGGTGACGACAAGGACCTCTCTACAAAACTTCTGTGACTGTTTTCAAATATAATTTTTCCAAGTAGGCTTGGTTCAAATTGAGAATGACATAGCTATGAGTTTGAAAAATCTATTCCAAGATGGCTGTAGTAACTGTAGATGTATTTGGTGGAGTATTCTCTCAGTAGCACTGATTACCATTAGATGCCTAAGCATGTATTAATGCCTACCTCAGTAGTCACCTTTTTCAGCACTGAGCATGATTGTTCCATCATAAGTCATATTTACTTGTTTAATAGCCTTGATGGTTTTTTTTCCCCATTAATTGCCTGATTGCTTTCTGAGCTCACGCATATACATACACATGTATCTGCAGCATCTGATCTTTACATGGTGCTTTTGTTTTGTTTTGTTTCTTTTGTTTGTTTGATTGTTTTTGTTTTGTTTAATGTTGAAAATGTTTTCTCATGACTTGCTTTCTTTTTTTTCTCCTAATGGTACAAACATAGCCCCTGGTTTCTTTTAGAAGAATTTCTCATTTACACTGTGTTTGCTTGGCTAAGTAACATCATGCATTCCTTCCTGTAACAAATTGTAACTCACTCTGTGCATGATCTGTCCTTATGATAGTGTTTCCCTTGGTCTTCTCTTTTAGTTCTCATGTTAGCCTGTTCACTGGCACAAAGGCTTGTCTTTGCTTGCAATTGGATGCACTGTGCTACGACATTAATATTTACAGGGATTGTTTTGTGGCACTATACATTAAACTCTTGGTAATAAAGGACAGTACAAGTTTCTTGCCTGCTACTTTAATACCATTAGTTATGGTTCATGAACTGTTTACTGCAACATTAGGCACATGAAAGGAAGATTCTGCAATCAAAATAGCTGGTTTCAGTAAACCCAGTCTTCTGTCATGTCAGCAATTGCCTACTTCAAATTTCTGTCTGTAAAGGTCTGGAGAGCACAGAGTAGTACTGTAAAGTCACAGAGGTTGTGTTGGCTCCTTGCTTATTATGTATTTGCTCTTTACTGTTGTGATATTTCCATGGGTAATGCTTGGGTAATGCTTGTCTAGTTGGAGATAGTTAAAAGTTTCAGGTGTGCACAAAAGAATTGCTTTAGGTCATTCTTCTCTCAGGATGAAGATACACTTCACTGTAAGCTGTCCATGCAGAAATGATGCATGGAAGAAAGAGCCATTGAAGTTACTTGAATAATCTGTTCCATAGATGAACCAAGTGGGAAAAATTAAGTAGCTTTTTTGCCAGGTAACTTTTCTGGCAGGAGAATGTCCACTTTTAATCCCCTATTTTTGTATTATGTGCATTAGGGAAAAGTAAAAGTAAAAAAATGTTTTTAAAGATGATTAAAGATACTTATTGAAGCTTACTGAAGAGACCTTATCTTTCTGACAGGTTCTCCTTTTTTTTTTTGAATGTAAGCTGGACTGCTGTATTTTCAATAGCCTGTTCTACAATGCACACAGCAACACTCTAATCAGCCTTGCATATAAATACTTTGGAGGCAGTCAGATGAAAAGTACTGTATCAGCTTTCAAGATACAAAGGTCCTTGTCTCTGACACTTGGAACTTGCAGAGTTTTAAATTATGTATTTAATACAGCTGCAAAGCATTCTTCTTGGATGTATGTGTAAGCAAATTTATTTGAGAAAACGATGAGACCCTTCATGTGTCAAGAGAACAAAATATATTTGTTCTGGATGATTAAGAAATTGTGTGAACTATGGTTTAGCGTTTACTGAAGGAATCAATGACCTCTGGACTGCCTAAACCTTGAGGTTGTCTGTTTAAATCTCCGTGAGATGTTTGCTCCTTTCAGTCACAGATGACTACGGTAGACTAAATGGATAGAGCTTCCGGTGGTCAGCGAATAAGGGCAACAGAGTCTGCGTGGTGGAAGAGCTGCCCAACCTTTCTTGAGTGTGTTTACTGGGGAGTATGTGCAATAAAACGGCAGGAGTTGTGTTGCAACTCCTAGTTTTGCCACTTGATGGCAGCATTGACTACAAGTTCGCAGCGCGGTGCCTCTAAGTCTGGTCTGTGCTCTTCAGCCTCGTTAAACATCAGTCGTGTAAAAGATTGATAGCAATGCAAATGTAGTTATAACCGCTAGAGATAGTCACCTTCCACCCCAATTAGCCTTTGAATTGATTTAGTGAGGGGAAAAAAAAAAAACCAACACATCTATTATAGAATAAAAGTCTTAGAGATTAGTGTTGCATTATTTCACTACATTTGAAACATCTGTATGTAAAAGGGCCTTACAGGCATCAATAGGCTTTAACATGATAAAGTGCTTTTAGCCTACATCAAAAGCAAATTACATGTTGACAATTTGTGTGCTGAGCAAAATGTAACTACAGGTATGATGGATTACGCTGGGCCACTGTAGCACTTTCAATATTGAGTTGGTAACTGATTTTCTTCTCATTATTTTATTTGTAGAAAGAATTAATTCATGAGTTGTTGCATATAATAAAATCATTAGTTAAAAATAAAAAAAATTTTGCAAGGTAGAGGAAATCAATTATGTTTTGAAGTTTTATTAATGTTTTGATTTTATATCTTTTCTGATATCTTTCTTCTAAACCCATTTTGCGGAAAAGGGCCTGGAATGAGGGGGGGTTGTAACAGTCCTCACTACACATCCTAGATATTTCCTGATGACTGGCTAAAGCTGCTAGGAGAGAATGTAGGAAAGAAGAGAGTTCTCCATTTGACAGGAAGCAAAAAAGAAGTGATTGTAAAGGGCTGGCACTGCTTCTAGTTTAAAGACAGACAAAATTTAGATTACACTGAGATCCTATTGCAGGTAAGAAATGCTATTTTTTTGAAAGGCAAAATTTTCCTGGTGCTTTATATCACACTGTTTTTGATGCTTTGCACCTGTGATGTAAATTAGCTCTATTGATAAAGGGGTACAGTGTGAACAAACAAAAGCCTTTGAGAACAAAATTGGCACTATAGCTGTGTGATTCCTAATTAAGAATATTTCCCCACCTTTTTCTTGTGTAAAATCTGTGCAGCTCTTTGCTTTCTATTTATATATTCATTTGTGTTTGTATAAAGGATGAAGCTTAATGAGGTCTGTGTGGTCACAGAGGGATAAAATACTGTGAGATCAGATGTGGCCCTGTGCTGTGTGTAAGAGCAAGACCTTTGAGCTGTAAGTGTTCTTATTGTCTTCATTGTTCCTCAATCAGTCTTTATTCAGTATGTAGCTTATATGGTTAACAACGTTTCAACACAAAAGGTCATTTCAAAATATATTTCTGTCCTTTTTCCTTCTAGGGGAAAATTACATCTTACAATTTTTATGGCAGCATACAAATATTTCACACAAAGCAGCATGCTGGTAGTGGGTCTGAAACCACAGCTACCACCTTCTATTCCCCACAGCAGATTTCTGACTATTTCAAAGCCTATCCTGAAATGTAACTGCATGTGTACAGTCAGTTAGCAGACAGCAAAATATTTTGATAGACCTAATTAAGATGCTGCCCATTGTATGAAGTTGTAGTTTTACTTCAGATATCTGTGTTTATAGTTAGCTTTCCAGTATTTAACAAATGAGGGTGGAGTCAATGATATAGCAAGAAAGAAACAAATGAGCAGTGTTTGTCAAGCATTTCCTTAGAACTGCAACAAGGTTGAAATATTAGCTAAATTTAGACTCTTCTATGAAAAAAAATGGTAATAATTTAAAAAAATAATGTGAGCTACCCTTGCTTTAGTTTTTCTTATAATGCTGTATTGGATACCTGTAGTGCACTGCAGCATTAGTATCAGATATCCCTCTTAATCATTATGATGCTTGCTTGGCAATCAATCAAAAATGCACTAGAAGTAAAATCTCCTGAAGGCAGCCTGGAATTGATGGAATTTGTCCTTGTGTCTGTGCAGAAGTGTGAGACACACGAACTTTAAGAAAAATGTCATGCCTCCAAACTACAATATAATAATAATAATAATAAAGGTACATTCTGCAAAATGTTTGTTTCTGTATATCTCCAATTCCAAACATTTTAAGAAAAATGTCATACATGCAAACTACAAGATGATTTAAAACTATGTATGTTCTGCAAAATATTTTCTTCTGCATATCTCCAATACCAAAGAAATAACCAATATACTAAAAAGTTTTGTCCAAAGAGCTAAAATTGGCATTGATTTTTAATTTACATAGAAATTTTTACAAATATACATGGGTATCAGTTAAAGTAGTTTCATTGCTTACAATCTAATTCCATAATTATATTTGCCATGTGGACAGCAGCAATACTTCCAGAGTTCAAAGGTCACTGGCAGCATAGGATTTAAAATTAGATCACAGTAAATATTGTTTCCTTATTTGAAAATGTGATGGACTATAGATGTTAAATATAAATAGCCCATTCTGTCAGGATGTTGTCCTTTTCCCCAGGGTTTACAAGTTATAGAAGATGCGCTTTGTATTTGGTTCATAGACGATGGTTTGTATCATGGTAGGTAACCAGAGAGAGCTTATTTACCACATAAACAAGGCTTTATGCAATGTTTATAGAAGAATGAGAACAGAACAATGTGGATAAGAATATTGAAAATGCAAAGATAATAATCTTGCCTGGTTACACATTTTACAGGAACAAAAAAGTCAGTTCTTTCTGTAGTTGTAGGGTCATATTCATGTTTGTTATGTTTATTTTTCCAATGATTCCTACTGAACGTTTTTTTGCATTCAATTTCTAATCACATTGTTATGTTCTCAGGAACTAAATATCTGTGATGTTAGTCGAGCTGATGATTTTATTAAGGAAGAAAGTGATAGATTTTAGAAGGCTTGTCTTTGAGGACACAGTTTTAACACAGGCATTCTGATTACAGAGAGTAGATTTATAAAAAAGACACCCGATTTCAATTTTCTCTAAAGATAAAAGATAAAATTTAAATGGATTTTGCAGAAGTTTAAAGGTATGAAAGGGGGAGAGAGGGAGAATGTCAATGCAGAGCCTACCCTGATTGACTTTTGTCTTGTGTCCTGACTGACAATCTCAGAAATGTTCAACCATCTGAATATGCAATCTATACCCCTCACACTGCTGTAGAAAAGAAGTGAAATTGAGCTGGGTCTATTGTTGGAAGGCATTGCTAATTCCTTTTAAAATGAGGGTAAGCTGTTAGCAGTTCTTAGAAGCATAATATCTTAGGGTTTTTTTTTTTTTTTTTTCATCTGAGAAACTGATGCTAATGTCCTCTTTAATTGTTGTCTGATTTCCAAGAGAATGAAAGGTGCTATATTTTATAGCATTTCACATGTGTTTGTAGAATTTAATTACATCTAGTTAAAGCACTGCTAGGACTGGAAGTTTGTTGTTCTAAGATCAGCCAGACTGAAAGAGTGGTGTTCAGAAAATGGAAATATCTAGCAGCCCATTTGAAGGAAAATGTTTTAAAATGTGTAAATGAGACCACAAAAAATAATTCCCATGTTCAAACCTGTGAAGGAGAGAGAAGTTTCATGAAGCATGAAAGCCATTTCTTCAAAGTTCTTCAAAGATTTCTCCCATTCTCAACATTTGAGAGTGGTATGACAGTTGTGCAGTATTTTACAGTAGCATGATGTTTGAATGTCTTGGATTAAACTTAAAAATGCATTGGAATTTTCTACGTTAAAGATTGTAATGAAACAAGGCATTACTTTTATCACCTGTATGCTACAGATTTCTAAGGGGTGTGTGGAAGGAAAGCATTAGTGAATTCAGTAAGGAAGTATGTAAACAGAGCACAGAAATGTAGAGATGTAGGTATTTGCTGTCTTTTTTGTAGCTTTATTGTTTTGCAGCTGAGGCGTAAGAAAATAGTCTTTTTATAAGAATATTTCTAAACTATTAGAATATAAGAGTAGTAAAGAAAAAAATCAAAAGTAGAAATGACATAGGTTTTAGGATATAGACCTAGATTATGTTTAACCTTTTTAGATACTTATTCATCTTCTATGTTATTGTGCAGCCAAGTCCTAAAACATAACATGACCAATGTCAACAAATGTTTTATTTATATTTTCTGATTCTGTCAGGATTGGCATGTAACATATTCCAAATACCTGTTGTTCTGTTTAACTCCTGATTGTAATTTTTTTCTGTTTATCTGTTTCTGTATTTTACAAGTTCAAAAATCCTGATGAATGACTTGTTACCTTTGAAACATTTCTTTGAAGTATCTGCTGAAACCTTAGGTGAAGGTGAAAAATCTTAACACTATTGTTCTACAATGTGTTTTCAAGTCTCATCTAGGTTAAGAATAGTGTCTATCTGGCATACTTCAGTGACATTAATACTTTGAATTTGCACTGAATTTACATCTGAGCCATCACCAGGACTGTCACAGTCATTGGTGCTTTCAGAGTACAATATACAACATCATTACAGTGATTACAGAAGGTAAAAATTAATAATGAACATTTAAAAATAAACTAGATATCAAACAAAACTGGAGAATGGTGCCTGCTAACTGCAGGAGAAATTCTGTAGGCATAGGCCAAAGAAGGGTATCTGATCCCCAGTTGTGCACTTTCTTGACTTTAGCACTCTTGATTTTTTGCATGTATGTTCTTAGGCCATGCATAATATGATAATTTTAATCTGAAATATAAAATATTCTATTTGTTTACTTCCAGAGACAAGTTTGGGAATTGCAACTACTTTGTATTTTTCAAGGGTTGTAGATAACCATCATGAAATATGAATAAAGCACAGTATGACATTTGTATGATATTGTATACAATGTATGACATTATATAGTTTTATAATGGTGCATATTAGGAAATCATGCAGATAGTACATGCTGCATCATTCTCAAAATGTTATCTGCTATGTCACCACCATTTTACAGATTGGAAACCAGAGCTATGAGAGATTAAATCTCTGTTACATCTCCGAGATAGGCCAGACTGGTTATATGCCGCTTGAATCCAAAGCTACTCCCAGTATTTTGGCCTCAACTTACGTAATAGGATAATTTGTGGTTTAGTGGTACTCTTATCACACATTAACTGTTGAAATGGCATGTGAAATGTGAAATTGTTGCAACACACTGTGAAATGCTTTTTCTGGAAGAAAGCATTGTTTTGTTTTTTGCTATTAGCATTATTATTTTAATGAATCCATAAGAGACCCATGCTGTTTTGGATCCCTGATCCTGACCACCTATTATATCTGACAGCCTACAACCTAAGCACTGTTACATTTATAACTTGGATGAGGTACAGTTAGCAATGAGTTAATCGTTTTTTAGTTTTCTTTTGTTTCAAACTGACAGTCCCAATTTGTGGAAATGTAGAATTTGTTTCCATGGTAACTTTTAGGCTTCAAGGCTTGTGGAAAAAAAGACTGCTAAGTGTATGATATAGATTATAGCTGCTGAATTTTATTGCGTTTAAAATGTGGTTGAATTGGAACAATTTAGAGTAGTGAGATTTGGAAGGTCTGACTATAATATTTCGCTAACATCTTTGTTGTTCTAAGGTACAAGTAATTCCAGTAAAAAACTTGACTTAGGTCAGACATTTTTTTACTAAGAGAACTTGTTATGCAGTACTTTCCTTTGTGAACTGAAATGATACTTGTATGCTGCTGAAATAGCAGAAACATTTGAGTATGGAGCACTGAACATTTTTTAAGGATAAATATTGAGTTTTAAGGCCTATCTAAAGTCCCTGTATTTATTGTTTGCTATGTATGCGTTACATACTTATATAAGGTGTTTATCTCCTTATTTCTACATGGTCTGCCAAGATTACCAGAAAAGCCTAAATATTCTTACATAATTAGATCTCAAGGTGAAAAACAATGATAACAAAGCTCTTGAAATTTGTAAGTAGTGCTGCAGTTTTCAGTATTCATCTACAATCTTATGAGTTCAATGCTATCAAATCCAAATGTGAGCATGTTTTTGATTCAGCTTTAAACTGTCGTCTGTATTATGTGAGTATGCTTACTATGTTCTTAAACTATATTTTCATTGTTTCATAATACAAGAGACGCTAGTGATCTTAAAGGTCGTGATCAGTTCAGCTGTTCTTCTAGGCAGGTCTCTGTTAAACTCAGGAAATATCTTGCATTTACAGTGATTTCGTGTAAAAATTTTATGAGCAATTTTGAGAGCTGACAGAGGTCCGTGGTCTAAAAAGCAAAGAAGCATGTGGCATCTGTTGAATATTGAGAAAAACTGGAAACTGGGCACTTAGTAGAACAATTATTATTATTTTTTTTAGCACTTACAACCATGAGCTGACTGCTACTGTGCAAAATAGAGATTTTTAATATATTTTATTATATATATACATATGTTTATATTTTTATGCATCTCCATGCAATTGTAGTCCTGCTTTTCTGTTCGTAAATTTATGAAATTTAATGATTTTGAATTAAAAGTTTAGGGTCTCAAAAAAACCAAATAACTTTAGTCCTTTGAATGATGCTAGTAAAAGTCATATTATTCAGTAAATGTTAGCTTAGATAATGGGAGCACTGTAACAAATAGATAAATCAAGAACACATAAACAAAAAATAGTACCCATACTTCATCATTCTGTACTTCTGAATGACAGTGACCTAGGCTTTGGAGGGAGTCATCAGTCAGTTCACTTCATTCCCTTCTAAAATAGGTTGGTTTCAATTTCATTTTCAGGGGAAGAATAATTTCTTAAATATAACTAAATTATTTCAAGATTCATGTTAATCAGCACAAACAGTGGCAGGAACAGTGGGCAGAACTCAACCATTAGCCATTTATTTATCATCAGCCTCAACGAGCATGCATTCCTCACTGCTGGAGACAATATATAGGGATTGGAAAAAAGATGAAGTCTATTGGTAAAGATCATAGAAAATGGTAAGAACCAGTCTCAGGAGGTTTGATCAATTCTCACAAACCTACTCATGGTTTATCAGCTTAAGTCTAGCCAATGACCATCTAAAAGTACTCTCTTAGCAAGAAAAATTGTCATGTGAGTTATATATCTGCTCTTTACTCCCCCTCTCATTCATTTGATGTAAGATTTGGGGCTATGAAATAGGTGACATTTGCATTCTTTGGTATCAATATATTCAGTACATAGCCATTTCTTGCAATGTTTACATTCCAGTCTGAAAAAGGACATGGTCTAATCTGAAGGTTCTGAGCTCTATTATGTTAGAACTCTTCTGGCAGCCTACCTGATAACTCCAGATGTATATTTATAAAAAAGCCTAACCTGGTAATTCTCACATTGTTGGAGACAGAAGCTTATATATTGTTGAACAGAAAAACAATAGAGTCAGCAGGTAGGAATTCAGAACTAGAAATAGCTCCTGTCCAGAACAGAAACCAAGGTATATAAATATATACCATACAATCTACTGGCTTGGTGCAGTCATTAATTTTTGAATGTTTAGGTAAAAGGGAACTTCTGAATATTTTATAAAAAGTTAACAGAAGAGATTACATAGAGAGTAAAATTTGACATGCTGTAATATGGAGGGAAATGTAGTAAATCTTTAATAGGTTGGTTTTTATCTTGTACAGATCAGAAAAGCTGATGACGGTCTTTGTACAAATTCTTTTGACCCAAGAAACAATTGTTCTCGTAAACATGTGCTGTGCTTTTCTATTGATTGAGTAGCTTTTCAAGGTTTGTTGCTCTTAGGTATTGTAAACATCAATGTCAATCACCTTCCCCTCCCTTTAGAAGGGGAAAAAAACTAATACTTCATGGTAGCATAGATTAGAAGTGTTCCAGTGTTCTCAGGTCTCTTAACTAGATCTCTGTGTTTTTAAGTTTGTCATGAGGCAGTGCTATTTCTTTTCAACCCCTCTCTTTTTTTTTTCTTCTTTTTTTTCTTTTTTTTTCCTCACCTAATAGAACCTTAAATGTAGGGCAATACTTTTCATTTTACAGTTCCTGGAGATGACAAATCAACTGGAAGAAATGCATGGTTAATTATTGAATATGTTATTTAGGTGTTAGACTTAATTTCTTTGCTTAATCCATGAGCTAAAATACATGTGCAATTAGAGAAAGGAGTCTGTGACACAGGGTGACTATTTATAGAGACTTATAACTTAGATTAACATAATTCAATAGTATTCTATGGCTACGAACAATATTGTTAGACAATTATTTCTGAGGTTTAGGGTTATATATTAATTCATCGAACAAAACAGAAAATCAGAGGCAAGCATCAGTTCTTCAGGTTGTGGTTTTTTTGTTTTGTTTCTGTGTGTGTGTGTACGTGCATGTGTGTGCTGATGTTACAGTTTTATTGATGGATTACTTCTCTGGGAAAAAGGAGGTTTCAAAGTAAGTAGTGCATTCTTTCAAATTGAAAAATATGAAATGTGGAAAGAGTTCCTGGGGAAATGACTGTGAATAATCAGTACTAGGAGCTTTGCCTGTCTGTAAGATCCAGATTTGCTTCCCTGTAAGAGTCTATTGGTCCTTGGGGCCTAAAAGAAGCAAATGTTGACAGCAGTGCTTAAATCAGCGTGGTGTTTTTTACTGTAGGCATTTTTTTGCTTTTCAGAGGCATAATGGTCATGCTATTTTACGTGTTTTTTTTATTGTAGCTTAGATTTTCTAGGTGAATAGGACTTCAGGCAATCAACTGATACAGCATTCTTTCAATAAATTACGTATGCAAGTAAGAATATTTGTGAAAGATTGCAAAATAAAACCTCTTGCTTAGCAAAACACTTGCTCCCAGTAAACACTGTCATGCTGTTGTTTTACAAATAATAATTTTTATGCTGTCCAAGTTCATCGTGTTTCTAGCAGATGGCACAAA
This sequence comes from Cyrtonyx montezumae, assembly GCF_038088225.1. NCBI lineage: Eukaryota > Metazoa > Chordata > Aves > Galliformes > Odontophoridae > Cyrtonyx > Cyrtonyx montezumae. Next base: position 14,558,007 of record NW_027072035.1, read on the forward strand.
ATAAACAAAAATTGTTCCGGTTTTTGCATCCTGTGTCCAAATGAGTAATATATGTAGCTTGTGTTTAGGTCCCAAAGTGTCTTGGGTTTTGAGTAGAAGACAATGTACTTGTTCCACTGAAGAGATTATTATGCTTGCTTGTTTTCCTGTCAGAATCCATGAAACAGCTAGCATAGCTGTGTTATTTGATTCTCTGCTTGATGACTAGATAGTATATTTGAGTGTGTGTTGCTGAAGCATTTAATGTTATTTTTACAGGGAGATATTTTGCTTAGTCTGTTGCTTTATTCTATTTTCTTCATTCTTAATTCTCCCTCCAGTCAGGAAAAAAAAATCAAAACTACATTTTGTTCTTTTTTTTCCCCTAAAATATTAACCAAATCAATGTCTTGAAATGTCTCTGGATCATCCTGCTCTATTCTTATTATTTCTTCTGCATTATTCCTTGATCAACCCACATGGAAATATAATCGTACTAGATTAAAAAATTTCCTTGCAAAGGATACTTTTAGTTGTGTTTGCTTGTTGAAATATTGAACAGCTGGACATTTAATTGCTCAAGATCAGATGGGAAGTAATTTCCTTGATTTTCTTTGATCTCAAAGACAGCAGGAGCTGACCTTTTTGAATGCCACTAGGTCGTAGATTAAAAACTAACCAACCAACCAGCCAACCAACCAACCAACCTGTCATATTATCTAGATATGGCACCTTGATGTGTGAATACATTTTTGTACAAGACATAACTGCTGGAAAATTTTGTGTGTGCCTGATAGAAGAAAAAAAACTAGTGATAGAAATGGATGCTGAGAATTTAAATTTTTCTAATCGAAACTACTGTAAGACTAGCAAAATGTTGAGTCAAGGTATTTAGAAAGGAAGGAAAGTTACACCTGTAGGTAACCCTTCTATAAGACTCCTGTCTCTGAAGAGATGAGAAAGGAGAGAATGTTCTTTAATTCAGCTGTAAAAATCTCTCATGCTATCATCAAAAGATCTTGTTTTCAGAGGTTATGCATATGTTTCAGCAAATTGAATTGCTTCCTATGTTTCAATCATTCAATTCTAATGAAATCAAATTCCAAATATTTATTTGACTAAAATTAATCTCCAATTTATTTAAGATATGCCATTTACAATCTTGTAAACTAGTGTAAATTTTTCTGAAAGTTTCTGAAAATTTTTTAATCTAATCAGAGCCACCTTTTCTGGAAATGTTGACACTGACATTTTTGATATCTGAAATGCATTGGAAGCCTCATTGTTAAATGACTTGTTATCAGACTGTCTTTTTATCTGGTATGTAGTTTCCTTAATGCTTTTAGGCTTCCTGTTGATTTATAGCTTGGACTATTAGTAAAGTGAATAAGAAAAGAATTTGAGTATTCTAAGTTGTTTTAGAAGTAGTAAATGAGGTAATGACAAGCTGATAATGAATTGGCAGTGTGTTCCAACTGAAGAAAATATTTTTTTATAAAAGCTCTTATCTCATTATCTAGGTAATAGCATGATTGTTTTCTGGGCATCAATAAAAGCTCTCCTATGTGTAAACTCAGCAAACTGCTTACTAGGAGTAAGAGCCTTGACTGCAAATAAAAGGGAATATTAACTTTCCAGGTTAAAAAGAACAGCAACAAAAGACAGAAAACAAAAGAGGTAAAATCTCTTTACAATACACAATTAGGTTGTGTTAGAAACAGTTTAACATGTTATTTTGGAGCCAGCTTTAGTCTTGAGATGCTGTTCATTCAGGTGATTGAAATATTTCTTAGTTATAGTCATAACTCTTCTATTCTGTCCAAGGATGTCACCTTCTAGATGAATCTTCATGCTTTTCCACCTGCTAAGGTGACTTTGTGAAAAAATCATATTCTTAATATCATAGAATTATTAAGGTTGGAAAAGACCTCTGGGACCATCTAGTTCAACTGTCCACTTATCTCCAAAATTACTCACTTATCCATATCGCTAAGTACTGCATCTACCCTGTCCTTAAACACCTCCACCACTTCCTGGGAAACCAGTTCCAATGTTTAATCATTCTTTCAGAGAATATGTTCTTCCTATTATCCAACCTGAACCTCCTCTGGCACAGCTTGAGGCCATTCATTCTAGTACTATCCCTAGCTACATGGGGGAAGAGGTGAACCCCACCTTGCCACAACCTCCTTTCAAGGAATTGTAGAAAGTGATAAGGTCTCCCTTGAGTCTACTTTTCTCCAGACTAAACAATCCCAGTTCTTTCAGCTGTTCCTCATAAGACTTGTATTCCAGATGTCTCACCAACTTTGTTGCCCTTCTCTGGACATGCTTCAGGGCCTCAGTGCCTTTCTTCTAGCAAGATGCTCAAAACTGAATGCAGTACTCAGGACGTTGCCCCTCCAGAACTGAGAAGAGGGGGAGGACCACCTTCCTATTCCTGCTGGCTATACTGATTTTGATTCAAGTGAGGATGTTGTTCCCCTTTTTAAGCCACCTAGACACACCACCGGCTCATGTTCAACTGAATACTGACTAGCACCCCCAGATCCATTTCTTCTACACAGTGTTCCAGCCACTCTGCCCCAAGTCTATTGCATTGCTAGGAGTTGTGACCAAATAGCAGGACCTGACAGTTGGTCTTGTTGAAATTCATTCTGTGGGCCTCGATGCCTCAGCCTATCAATTCACCTGTCCAGGTCCCTCTGAAGGATTTCCTAGCCCCAGCCAGATCAATAGTTCTCCTCAACTTGGTGTCATCTGCAAACTTACTAAGGGTGGGGTGCACTCCATCCCCTCATTCAGATCATCAGTGAAGGTATTAAACAGGAGTTTAATACCCCAATACCGACTCCTAGGTAGCACCACTCCTGACCAGTCACTATCTGGATTTAACATTCACCACCACTCTCTGGGCCTTGATGTGCAGCCAGTTCTTAATCCAGCAACAAATTTACCTGTCCAAGCTATGGGCTACCAGCTTCTTTGTGAGAAAAGGTTTTGCTGAAGTCTAGGTAGACTATATCAGGAGCTTTCCTGTCTGGCTGGTCACTTCATTGTAGAAGGAGATGAGATTGTTCAGGCACTACCTGCCATTCTCTAACTCATACTGGCTGGACCTGATCCCCTATCTGTCTTGCACAGGATGTGTGATGTCACACAAGATTATCTGCTCCACAGTCTGTCCTGAGATTAGACAACAGACCTGTAGTTCATCAGATCCTTCTTGGGTTCCTTCTTATAGATGAGAAGCACATTGGCAAGCCTCCAGTCTTCTGGGTCCTCTCTGGTTGACCAGGAGCATTCATAGAGGGTGGAAAGCAGCCACCAGCTCTCATAGTGCAGTTGGGTGGATCCCATCTAGCCCCATGGACTTGTGTCAATCAAGATGGAGTAGCAGGTCTCTGTCTACTTCTACTTGAAACTTGGAGAGGTAGAGAACCCCGAGGACAATCAGTCTGACTTTATGACTAACGTAAAGAAGTCATTGAGAATCTCAGCATTTTCCTTATCCTCAGTAGTCATGTTTCTTGCATGAAAGAGAACTGGCCCTAAAAATGGAGCCCTGTGGAACTCTGCTAGTGACTGGCTGCCAGTTTAATGTAAATCCATTAAGCTGTAAACCTTTCAGCCCAACCTATCATCCAATTGCTCACCCACTGCAATATGGGTGAGTAGCTAGCACATCCCAAATTGAAATATCCAAAAGTTTAGAGGGGCATTAGAAAAAAATACAGTCATGAATGGAAAATGAAGCACTGGTATATTTTTCTTTTTTTTATCATACTGCACAAGAAACTTATGTATACACCGTTCACATTATTAATGTAAGTGCTTTGCAGTGCTAGAGCTTACGATAAAGTGTTTTCCCAGTAAAGTGTTGTTCTTGGATTTCTCACTAATTTGAACAAAGAAAGTTTGATTTAAATTTTATCAGTTTTTTTTTTTTTTAAGTAATGTTTGTTTTTTTTTTTCCTATATTAGTGATTCCTTCTAGGAACTTCTTTCAAATCATCAAAGCATATTTGTATTTCTTTTCAACTGCATTTTACTTGTCAAAATGCAAACACATTCATAAGCTTACTTACATTTCAACACAGTAATTGCTAAATCATTTAGGAGGAAGAAAATCAAAAAGTCACATAAGCAGCTGTTATTATGCATGGATATTTATAGTGTCTGTTTCTCAGCATAACCTTAGATTACAATGCAGGTTAAATTTGCCTGGCTGATTTATGAGTATAATGTAAACTCTAGACTGAGGTAATGATATTGCAATATAAAGCTGTTCTGTTGCAAAGTACAGACCTTAGCACTGCAAAGCTCTGGATTCATTTCCATGTGATCATACAGACACTATGGAGGGATTATGCTTTTATTGTATTTTTTTCATGAATACATGAATGAATAATAAGTTCAACAAACAAGAGTTCCCTACTGGGTATATCAAACAAATCATTTTGTAAGGTGTTCTGAATTTGAATCAGTCATCCTCAGCACTCCTTGTCCTGTTAAGGTCTGTGTATTAACTAAGTTAGCATTTTGCACTACTGTAAATGTATTTGAGTCTTGAGCAGAATGACCAAGATCAAGAAGCTGAAAAAGGGAGTGAGAGGAAACATCCTTTATATTTGTGTGCATTTTGGTTGCATTTGCCTTTCCACCCTTGACAAGCTTGTTTGTGTTGTATTAGCATGTCCAGAATGTATGCTTGATTTCTGTGCCTTTTATTGAGTTATTTCCCTTAAAAGAAAACAAAAAAGTTACACTAGAGCTACAAAAAAGTACGTGTATATGCACAAATATGCATACATATGAAAGCTTAAGATCTAGAAAAAGCAGAAGAAAATGAACAAGGAGTGAGGATGTAGAATATTAAAATTTTAATTTCTTATTTGTGGAATTTTATGTGTCTAACATAACAGTAAAATCCCAGTTTGTTAAAATTAAAGAGGGAAGAATATATAAGCAGTGTAAGGTTTTGCAATATTTTTTGTATTTTATGGCATCAGTGTCAACAAACCGTGTTGAATTTTTCTATACCTTTTAAAATAAATAGTAGAAATATTTACACATATAGAGGGTTCCTTGCATACACTATACCTGGAGCTAGATATCTTGTGGGCATACATAAATTCAGAGAATAAATAAATAAATAAATCAGAGGGAAAACTTCAGGTTTGTCCCAGAGGTCTGTGGAATAGCTGCAATATGAATGCAATGTGTCTGAAAGTGCAGCTGATGTGCCTCTATGCCAATGCATGCAGCATGGGGAATAAGCAAGGGGAGGAGGAAACTGTGGTGTGCTCAAAAAACTGTGATCTTACTGCCGCCACAAAAACATGGTGGGATGATTCACATACAGGTGGACAGAGCTTTGAGCAACCTGGTCTACTGGGATGTATCCCTGCCTATAGCAGGGGTGTTCGAACTGATTATATTAAAGGTCTCTTCCAGCCCAGACCATTCTATGATTCTATGATAATTGGAACACCATCATTGAAGACTATACATTTTTCAGAAGGGATGAGCAAGGTAGGAGAGGGAGGGAAGTTACACTGTATGTTATGGAGTGGGTAAACTGCAAGGAGCTTCCCTAAGAAACTGTTAGGAAAAGGTGGAGAGCCTGTGGGTTAAGATTAAGGATGGGACCGATAAAGGACAGCTGGTAGATGGCGTCTACTATAGGTCACCTGATAAAGAGGAGCCTGTTGATGAGGCCTTCTGGCATCAGCTGCAAGACGTTTCATGCTTACAGGCTCTCCTTCTGGTGGGGGACCTCAATTACCCAAATATCTGCTGTCAGGACAGCATAGTGAGCTGTAAGTGATCCAGGAAACTTCTGGTATCCATTGATGATAACTTTCTGGTTTCTGTTGGACCTAGTGCTCACCAATGTGGAGGAGATTGTTAAAGATACTAAGTTCAGAGGCATACTGGGCTGCCGTGACTATGCCCTGGCTGAATTCACAATGCTGATGAACATCAGCATGGGTGGAGTCAGGACACTGAACTTCAAGAGAATGAACTTCAGGCTAAATAAGGTATTGTTGAATGAAATCTCCCAGGAATAAGGAGTGGGAAAGGGTTGGAGCAAAGCTGGCTACTCTTTAAGGATGGGAAAAGAGCATGAGAGTTTTCTGTCTCCAAGTTTAGGAAAACCAGCAGGGGAAGCAAGAAACTGGCATGGTCTGGCAAGGACCTGCTGGTTAAACTGAGGGAAAGAGGCAAAGCAAGTCCAAGACTGACTCATGAGACTGAATGTGTACAAGTTCATGAGGTTGGATAACATGGACCCCAGTGTCCCAAGGGAGCTGGCTGAGGTGACTGATGAGCTGCTCTCCATCATATTTGAAAAGTCATGACTGTCAGACACAGTTGCTGGGTACTGGAAAAAGGGAAACATCGCTTCCATTTAGAAGGAAGGCAGAAAGGACCCAAGGAACTATAGAACATTAGGCCTCACCTCTTTGCCTGGGAAGATCATGGAATAGATCCTCCTGGAAGACATTATGAGCAAGATGAGCAGGTGATCCAGACATACAGCATGGTTTCACCAAGGGCAGATTGTGCCTTACCAATCTAGTGGCCTTCTATGATGAAGTGATGTCACTGTTAGATAAAGAGAAGGCAGCTGATGTCATTTACCTGGACTTGTGCAAGGCCTTTGACATGGTCCCTCATCACATCCTTATCTCTAAATTGGAGAGAGATTTGAAGAGTGAACTACCTGGTGGATAAAGAATTGGTTGGGAGGTCACAGTCACAGAGTTATGGTCAGTGTTTCTATGTCCTTGTGAAAGCTGGTAATGAGTGGTGTCCCTGAGTGATCTGTCATGGGACCAGTACACTAACATCTTTATTAGTGACATAGATGATTTTTCTGAGAAGGTCAGAATTTTTGGTCTTCCACTCTCCAAACTCTACCCTGCCTTCTATCTAAGGAAGTTACTGAAGTCTTTTGTTTGTTGTTAAAGTATAAGAAGAAAAATGAACTTGTAAGCCCTTTATAGTGTTGTTTACAACATGCATTCAAACTTCTATAGAACCATTCTCAAACAAAAGCATTTCATAACAGTGGAAGTTGGAAATTACTGTTACGTATATTCATTACAACCTAAACTATTTTTTTCTTTATTGAGATTTTTTTTTTCTTGATGGATAACAGGTTGGAACTAAACAGTACAAGGATTTAGCTTCCATCCCATTCCTCTACAACTTTCCCTGTCCCACTCTTTTCCAGGAGGTAGTGCTGGTCTATGGACTACTTTCACATTTGCCAGAGAGGTAGTAGTTATGCTGACTAGGATAGTTATTCAACAGCTTGCTCATGTTACAAGGATCTTCCTTCCCTCCAGCTGGCATGTGTTCCATTTATGGTTCTTGTTTTATCATGAAAGAATTGGCACATCTATCTGGAGGCTGGAAGAATGGCATTAAGATTCAGCCCAAAATTACTGGTATTATGTGACAATTCTACTAACATTTTAAATCTCTTTGTTTCATTTTAGATAGTTGTATTTTTTTACAAGAAGGTTGCCAGAAAGTTAGTGCCTGCGTTTTAAATTTTGCATGTATGTGTTTAAGACTACTTTGAAGTGGTGCCTAGAGATGATATAGCTACATTGCTATTGTCTGCTTGACTAGAGTGTCCATCCTGGTGATATGAATCTTCTCTTTATTTCCTTTGTTGTTGCTGTTGTTGAGAACCTGAGCTTTTTGTTTGAAGTTGGCTGTGAGCAATATGGAACTGCCAATGTAAAACAAGCAACACCAAATTTTCTCAAATCTAAAAGACATAGAATCTGGATGTCTCATTCCACAGAGAAAGGAATCACAAAACAAGACAAAAAAGAATGGCTGCAACTGAAAAGGAACTTTAGGTCAGAATTGTATTATTGATTTATTTGCCACAAATGTTTGTTTCCCCAATTATAGTTAAAGCTTTTACTGCATGAACACCCACTGAAAGCACCCTTATTCTTGATTTTAAACAAAATGATTCCTAAATGTATGTTTTAATGTTTGAAGGAGTGAGAGATCTTTTCCACACTATTGCCAGAAGCGAAAAGAAAATAAAACCTGGCATTAAACCTCTATCAAAAGTTATTATTATTATTTTAAGAGAAAAAGAAGAGAGAACAACTCTCTCCGAAGTTATTTAAACTTCACACTCATTTTGGTCAATTTGACAGCATGTTGCTCATGATGTCAAAAAAACCTGAATTTTTCTCCAGTGGAATGAATTCATCTGTCTGGGAGAGCCCTAGAAGATACTCTGAAGTTAGCACAAGTGGCTCTTTAGTCTCTCCTGTGTCCACACATTTTACTTGTGCTCTCTCTGTTAATCTCTCTGAAAAATACAGTTTTAGTTTCTACACAATAAAGTACTAAAAAAATACTAGTGCAGAAGAGTGTATTAAGGCCCTGTCTGTAAAGTCTTTTGGAAACAAGTTGCATCTCAACTCCTGTTCCAAAATAGACTGCTTTTTGGCATGTTTTTCTATTTATTCTCATCAAACTTGTTAGATAATTTTCCCTACCTCTATGTGGTGGTACTCTGTTCCATCTCCAGCTGCTGTTGATGTAACAGAACTTTTTTTCCTCTTCCATTTAAAGTCAAAAAGACTATTCTTGCTTAATTACTGAACTGACCTATTTTATAAGCTTGTCTTATTTCACCTTTTCCCCTTAGTTTTGAAAGAAAATCTGTATCCTCAAATTATTGAATAATTTTGGAAGCTGGCTGCATTTGTCATTGTTCTTTTTCTAATATGCTTACCAAAATGTTTAAAGTACATTTAGTGCCATCTCACTAATTCCAGACATACAAACTGTATCCTCAGTGTCTGTCTTTTCCTTTATTAGACTTGTTTGCTGATAAGAGTTTTCTCTATTGAAGTACAATGCAGAAAAAATATTCCTTTCTACTAAAGAGCTAAAGATGCTAGTAGGTAATAAACTTGAATTTTACAAAACTCTGTGCATGTTCATAAATGACTACATTGCAATTATCCTCATTAGAAATTGTTGTCTCTCCTTCACATCCTAATATGTCTTGGAGTATTCTGTACACTCGGCCTGGAAGAAGTGCCTCTAGAAACTCTAGACTTGAAACTTATCTTTTTAGGTTTATTTTTCTTCCTCAACGCAAACTGCCTATAAACAACCACATCTTAACACTGTCCATTTCTTTTAAAGCACTAGCCACATAAATTCTTGAAAAGGTGGGCATCTTTTCTATAAAAACAGAATTTGCCCTTGAATATTTTCTACAGTGAGTTTTATTTGTAACTAGAGCATCTTAGTCTATATATAGTTGATTAATCGATGATAGATATACTGCTTGTGTTTTTTCCTGACTTGATACCTCAGGTAAGAGGCAACTACACTGATCTGTGCAAAGGGATCTGCTGCACTGAAAAGATCACATCCTTCTGAGTATGAGAATGAGTAGAGCTAAACAAGTATTGTATGGAGAAGGAGGCAGCTGAGGAAAAAGAATGTAACTCAGTCAAGGTCACTAAATAAATCTGTAATTTTTTTTTTTAGTGTAGAGAACATCCTTCTTGAACATGGCAATCTTAGGCTGGAATGAGCTTCAGAATGTGTTTGATTAAAAGACCAATGTGTCTGAATAGAAGTTCTTAAAAAAGAATCACAGAATTTAGGGGTTGGAAGTGACCTCTAGAGATCACTGAGTCCAGCCCCCCTGCCAAAGCAGGCTCCCTAAAACAAGTTGCATGGGTAAACAAAACAGAGATCTCCCAGAAGGAGTCCAGTGGAGGGCCACAAAGATGTTAAAGGGCCTGGAGCATCTGAGTAAAGGCCTGTATGAGAAAAGGCTGAGTGACCTGGGTCTGTTCAGCCTGGGGAAAAGAAGACTGAATGGGACCTGGTTAATGTTTATAAATATCTGTAGGGAGGTGGGAGGCAATTGGGTTAGGCCAAATTCTTCTTGGTGGTGTGTAGTGATAAACCAAGGAGTAACAGCCTAAAACTTGAACAAAGGAAGTTCTGTAATAACAGAAGAACTTCTTTATAGTAAGGGTGACAGATCACTGTAACAGATTGCCCATGGAGGTTGTGGAGTCTTCTCTGGAGATATTCAAGAGCTGACTGGGTGCCTACCTTTGTGACCTATTGTAGGGAACCTGATTTAGCTTGAGGTTGGACCTGGTTTCTTGAGGTCCCTTCCAACCCCTGCAATTCTGTGTTTCTTCAGGAATTCAGAAAGAGAGAGTTTAAGACCCGTGAAAGAAGGGGTGGGTGACTCAGAAGGACTGTAGAGCTGTTGTCAGGCTGTACAATGAAAAAATTAAAAGAGCCAAAGACCAATAATATAACTCCATTTAGCTAGTAAAGGCAATGCAAACAGGCAGACATCACACCAGCACCACCATCACAAAAAATAATGCTATTACAAATACTTTAATGGCAAAAGAAGAATTAAGAATATTCACTCTTTATTGAATGTGAAAGAATGGCCAAAAATGCGGATAAAGCGGAGGCACTTAATGCCCGTTTTTGGTCTTCGTCTTTATTGTTCTCAGCATGCACAACCCGGTGTGCTGGGAAACAGGATGTGTGTTGAAGCCCCTATAAGGCAGTAGGAAACTGCAGTTAATATACTATATATATTGAACATTCATATGCTTATGGATCCAGACAGGATTGATCCACAGGTATTGAAGATTGGTAGCAGAGATCACAAATGCAGTATTAGTAATTTATCAGCATTCCTGTCTAATCAGGGAGGTCCTCATTGACTGGAGGTTAGCAAATGTGACAAAGGGCAGAAAAGAGGATCCAGGGAATTACAGGCCTGTCATTGTGACAATGGTATCAAGGAAGATTATGGAGCAGATCATCTTGAGTACCATAGCACAATATGTACAAGACAATTAAGGGATCGGATGCAGGCATCATGGGTTTGTGAAAGAAGGTCTTGCCTGAATAACCTAATCTCCTTCTCTGACAAGATGAGTTGCTTCGTAGATGAGGGACAGGCTGTGGATATTGTTAACCTTGATTTTAATGAAGTGTTTGACATTGCCTCCCCCAGAATTCTCCTGGATAAAGTGGCTGCTTATAAACTGAGCAGGTACACTGTTTGCTGCTGAGGAACTTTCTGGATGGCAGGGCTCTAAGAGCCATAGCAAATGGAATTCAGTTCAGTGGGTAGCTGGTCACCGGCAGTATCCCTGAGGGCTCAGTACTGGGGCTCGTTTTGTTTAACACTTCTATCAGTGATCTGAATGAGAACATTGTGTCTATCCTCAGTAAGTTTGCAGACAGTACCACTTAGGCTGCAGTATTAATCTGCTTGAAGGTAGCAAGGATTTGCTGAAGGATCTGGATAGGCTGGGTCAATGGTCTGAGTCTGGTCATGAGACATTCAACAAGGCTAAATGCTAGGTGCTTGCACTTTGGTCACAGCAACCTCATGCTGCAGAGTGCCTAGAAAGCCACCAGCAGAACAGAGGATGCTGGCTGAATGTGAGCTAGAAGTGTGTCTAGATGGCCAGGAAGAGCAATGGCATCTTGGTTTTATCAGAAATAATATGGTTGACAGGATGAAGGAGGTGATTCTCTCTCTGTACTCGGCGCTGGTGAGATTGCACCTTGACTGATGTGTTCAGTTTTGGGACCTTTACTACTAGAAGGATACAGTTTCTAGAGCACGCACAGAGAAGAGCAAGGAAGTTGTTGATGAAAGTGGATAACAAAAGATATGAGAGTGACTGGAAGAACTGGAGCTGTGTAATCTGAAGAGGAGATCTTAAGGTAGACCTCATTGCTCTCTGTAACTACCTGAGTGAAGGCTGCAGTGAGGAGGGTGCTGGTTTCTTTTCTTGGGTACATGACAGGGCACAATGAAGCGGCCTCAAGTTACAACAGGAAATTTAGACTGCGTATCTTGACTGAGAGAGTTGTTGGGCATTGAAACATACTGCCCACAGAAGTCACTGTCCCTGGAGGTGATAAGAGGATGTGTATGTCATGCTTAGGTACTGGTTTAGTACTGGAATTTGGTAGGTCAGGTGATGGTTGTATTTTATGATATTGAAGGTCTTTTCTAACCTAGATGATTCTATGACTTAATAGCTACAGGCTCCCCTTTTAACCATTTGGTATTAAACAGTTGCATCTGGTTATTGGATGTGGATTGACCTTATGAATTCATACAGGTAATTCACTTTTGTTTGCAAGGTGCCCACGGTATACTGCCTTAATTTACAAGAACTGTGGGGTAGACAGTTATGTTCTATTATGTCTTTGTGGGCTGATCATTTTCCAGCTCACCTTCAATTTCAATAAATTACAACTTTGTTTGTTTCGGTGGTTTGAGAAATCCTTCTATTTCTTTTTCATGTCTGAAATGGTTTATATTAAAGCTTTCATAATACCCATTCAGTTTCTGTGTTAAATTGATGTTTAAATTGGAATGAAAGTAGGAACCTTGGCAGTTTAGATAATTCACTTCATCTGGTGGCCAGCTATGTTAACAATCACATCATATGCCAGCATTTACACTAGATGAAAGAAGTCCCTGGGGCACTAGAACTGCATTTTAGAAGCAGAGTGAAAAATACAGTTATGGTCTTTGTTTCATCATTTTAATTTGTAAAATGGTAAATTATTTTAACTGGAATTTTAAAGTGTTAAAGGAATACTTTAAAGGTTATGTTATGAGTTATTTTGGGTGGATTAGCATTGGAAGCTGTATGACAATTGATCAGTATTCTGGGCAGGCTGTCTTCAGCACAGTGTCAGCAAATTATGTCTTTTTATTTCAGCGTACTGAGAACTTGGAGGAAATGGTGTATTGTTAGCATATGAATAACATCAAAGACCGCTATTGAAAGATGTATTTCAGACTTCTGAAATAAAATGCTTTGCTTCCTGTTCATGTATTTAAGTGCCTCCCCCTGATAGAGCGCATGCCTGAATCTCAAAGTTATTCTTTTGCCTGGCATGGGCGAGCTGAGTTTCAGGAATCAGTCACTGATGTGTGATTGCGTATTCCATCACTTAGCAAAAACATTTGCAATAGGTAATAGGTCTCCTACTTGAAGAGAAGGAAGTGAATTTGATTAAAAATAAGGTCCTTATAGGAAAAGCTGGGTTTTTTTAATTTTTTTAATTTTTTTTCTGTTTTTAGAGCAGTTTTTACAGAATGTACCCATCATCATTCAATTTTCTCTGATAACATTACTGGCTGTATATGTGAGGCATATAAAGCATGAGTTTAAGCAGTCCTTTGCACTACAAGCTACTCTGATTTGGCCTTCATTAATGTTTCCCATGATTACATTTCTGAAATTATGGCAAATTAAAAGTAATAATAATCCTGCAGATATCTTTGCACTCCCATCCTCAATAATAAATATGCTTTTCTTTCTTTACTTGTTCCTGACAAAGGCAAGGAAGTTCTGTTTCACTTTTTCTATCAGAGTTGTGATACTGTGCACGAAAGAAAATACTTGTATCTTGAAAATCTCAGCAGGATTGTGTCTGTGGTATGAAAGCCTGTTTGACAAATTAATTCCAACTGCTTAAAATATTCAGTCTATTAGATTAAAGGCTCTAGGTAACAAGGTTAGTTTACCCTAAGCATCAACTACTTACTGTAGTAGTGTAGTATTATTAAAAGTAGAGATATGTAAGGTGGTATTGTAGAGGAGCATTTGCCTCATTAAGACTACTTATTTTGCGTAGCAGCTTTGTTTACTGATGATGTAGAATGGCATTTATAATTGAAAGTCAATGCAAGTTAAATTAAAAACATTTAACACTAGCATGAAACTTTTGGAAATTGGAGGCTCAGCGCATCAGGAAATTTCTAGTACTTTGAGCCTATTCCTACTCACACCAAATGTGAATCTGGCTCAGATAGCTTTGAGTGTCAAAGCATATTAATGTACTCCACAATTCCCATGCTTTCAAATTTATTGGTAAAATTTCAAAGGCCATTGTTCCTGAAATACTATACTACTGCTGTTGCTGCTTTTCCAGCAGTAAAAGATCTGTATAAGGTTCTGCACTGCTGCCCTTGCTTAGAAACACTCTGATCCACCAAATCACTTAAGCACATGTTTCACTTTGGACCCATGAATAATCCTATTGAAGTTTAAGAGACTACACATGCTTAAGCGCTTTGCAGGACAGAGGACAAGAAGTGTACTTCCCTTCAAATGGCTACACAGACGTGGAAAGATGGGACCAACCTGTTTCTTGCTTGGCTACTGGAAACAGTGTTGATTCCACTCTCACTTTATTACCAGTACAAAATACTATTCAGAAATTTAGGAAATACTCCTTTAAAAATTATGTAAATTGTATTTTTTTTTTCTTAAATAGTCACTGTATAACATACATCTTTAGCTTACAACTAACTATATTTTTAAATGAAACGAGTGATTGTTGCTTTCTTGCACTAGACACAGAGTTCTTCTTTATAAGGCAAAGATGAAGGGGAGAGAAAAAAAATTAAATTAACTCCAGAAAAATTCATCAATTTACTGTACACACGTGGCCCTGTTTTAAAATAATAATAATAATAACAAAAAAAAATCACATGTCCTTCTAGATATTTTTTTGTCACTTCACTGATAAAAAGATTTACAACAAAGCATTTTCATTCTTCTAAAGTACCTTTGGGAAAAGTAATCCCCTGAAATGAATCTATAACTTTAAAGAGTGAATCAGCCAATAGTGTGATGACTGCATTTGGATTATTGCTAGTCTTGCTGCACTTACACATGTGCTGAAGATTTAAAGACGTCTCAGGTGGTCTAAACCTCTTGCCACCCAGCCTGATTTTGGTTTTAATATACTATAAATAAATGCCAGAAGCCACACATTGTTATTAAGCAGTGCTGTGGTAACTTTTAGGACTGGCAGTAAGTCAGTGGAAATGATCTGTTAAAATGACATAAATAAGACTGGTAGATTTTTCTCTATTCTATAAAAAGCAGTTCTAAAATATTGCTTTTTAAGAACTAACTCCTTATCACTATAGTATGTCTCTACATCTTACTCTTTGTTTCATTTCAAAAGGTGTGCTTAACGGCAAAGCTAATTGAATATATGAATATCTTAAATGAGAATCGACAAGACCAAGTGCACCTTGGAAATGAAAGAATTACGCAGTATTATTTGCAGTTATTTCCAAATTATCAGATCTATTGCAAAGTGCCTGTGCCAGAAACGTACAGGTATTTTCAACAGGACCTCATAAAAATTGCATTTTAAATTAATTAAATTAAATAATTGAATAATTTTTTGGTTTTAAAAGGGTAAAAAGATGTTAAACACTAACACTTCTTTTTCCTAATGAGTGTCAGTTCTGAAAACAACTGTCCTAAAGAGCTTTGTGCTGTCTGCTGTGAAAATTGGCAGAACATTTGCAAAATAATACTCTGATGAAAATCTATCCAGTGAGTTCTTAATGCATTTTCTTCTAGATACTATGCAATTCATCCACCTTCATGTTTGCTTAAAAAAAAAACTGTTATAAGCAAAATACTGCAGCTGAGTTATTGATAAAGTGGGATGATAGGAGGGCTAAAGACTTTACTTGTCTGCAGAGAAATAACCGTTTTCATTATTCATGTTTAATATATATAGAAGACAAGGTCTTAAGGAAGAGTCAAGGGTTAGAGGAGATATTGAAGGTTGTCCTGAGTACCTGTGTTTCACTGATGGAACAATACTATTGTTGTTGTTTTTCCCTATAATAAAGTAGAC
Source organism: Cyrtonyx montezumae (assembly GCF_038088225.1). NCBI lineage: Eukaryota > Metazoa > Chordata > Aves > Galliformes > Odontophoridae > Cyrtonyx > Cyrtonyx montezumae. Next base: position 14,573,739 of record NW_027072035.1, read on the forward strand.
AAAATTATTTTCTCTTGAGTGTAAGGACTGATTTTGTTCATAACGTGCCTAAACCCCAGTGTGTAAAATTGTCATGATGGTTTAAGAGGAGCAAGTAGTAAAGAGAAAGATGAATTCACACACCCCTATGTTTGTCTACACTCTCCTCTCTGTCTTCATTACTGCAGCCAGAGAGAAAATAAAGAAAATTTCTTTTTAAATTCTACTGAGAATGTGAAAAATCTGAAGGTCCCTGAGAGTGTATTAAGCCTATTGGTGCAGGTGGTGCAACAGCTGCCTCACGGATTCTGGATTTGTTGAAGTCACTTGTAAGATCTTTAAACTATCCTCTCTGTTGTCCAACTCAGCAGGAGACTGAGAAGGACAAGGCTATAAATTACTGATGTCTTCAGAGGTCTACAGTTGTGTGAATTCTGTTTCCTGCTGACATGAAGAATAGGACAGAAAAGCAGAGTAGCAGTACCATATGCCATGACAGCACCAAACCTCTGAGCCCTGGATTGTTTGTATGATAACCCTTTTAGGGATGTACAACATTAAAATCTTTGTGACCATTTTCTAGGCCAGTGGAAAATCTCTTTTGTCCTTGTTCCTACAATATATTGGTGCACCTTATCCTTTAGTTGTTAGGTTATCCTTTAATTTTTTCAGGTCTGATGGTAATGAGAGTAAGGTATAAAAGGGAAAAAACATAATGAAAGCTTTGGTAGAAAATAAATCAGCAATATGTATTGAAATGAGATCTGAAAGGTTGCTTCTTGCTATTATGTTACAGACAGTCAGACCTCAGATCGCTTGTGATAAAAGGTCTTCTTAGGCTTGTAATCTAACCTTTCAGCTACATAGGACTAGACATAAAAAAAAAACAAAAAACATGGATGTGATTTCACCTTAAATTATGCTTCATAGTAAAGTGTATTAAACTCATTTTTTGTTAACAGAGCCTTCTTTAAATACCAACTATGGACTTGTCATTTGCTTTTAAACATGTTAAAAAGAAAAAACAAAACAAAATGACACTTTATTCACATGAATGAGCCCCACAATGGATTATGAACAGAAACAACTTTGTGGCACTAGCTTCACATCTTAACTCTCATCAATTTATTTGTCTTGCATCTATTATATCCTTAGGATTCAGCCTTGCACAGAAGATAAAAATATTTCACCTTATAATCTTCAGGAGCAGCAGATGATGCTTGGAGAATAGAGGAATTTCACATAATTTGGAAGTGTTTCTTTATGGCCACCCTGTTAATGCAGGAGACAAGGAAGATCAGTTCTATGGGAAGAAGGTTCAGCTCAGGATCTTAAGATAATTACTCTCAGGACTGCCTTTTTGCTTTTATTCTATGGACTAAAGTAATGATCAGGGACTTTAGATTTATGCCTTAGCATAGGAAAAAATAAGCAATGTCAAGGCCATAGTTGGAGTTTTCTGATACACTTCTATCTTTGTTATATAGTAGTTGATTAAATAGTACTTGGTTGAGTAAGTATTCCCATTTTCTATGTTTCTTACTTCTCTGTTTACATTAAATATTCCTCAGTGAAAAATATTAGGTATATGACAGATGGCTGAACTTCAATTTGCAGTCTGTAACTGAAAAAAAAAAAGGCTTAGGTACAGTATTAAAGTAGATTTGGTTGTTGCATCTGCATATGCTGTTTTCTTTTTCCTGTTATTTCTGCTGTGTGAACTACCACTTGTCTAGTTGTGTAGAATGTCAGGCAGTAGCTGGACAAAAAGAAGTAAAGAATGGTTTGGAATTTTCAGTGTAACTCCTCTGTAGTATGAATATGAAATATATTGGTGCACCAACCTTAAATTCTCACATAACCTTGTCTAGGTTTCTTGGAGTTACATAAATGCAGAGGTGAGTTTGTTTTAAAAAAAATCCTTGCGCTTATTTTGAGAGGAATGTGGATAAGAATCTGTTTTTTTTTTTTTTTTTTTTTTTTTTTTTCCCTCTAAATTTTAGTTCCTTGCAAAACATGGAATTGATGGTATTCTTCCTTAGTGCACCTGTCGTGTAAGGGGAGAATGCAACAGTTGCTTGAGAGAAGTGAGAAACAATTATACACACAATTTCGTTCTTTAGCACTAACTTCAGCCTCAACAGATACAGTCTTTCCTTGCCACACTTTAATGGAGTTTGCTATTGAGACTTTATAGATTTTGTTTTTGTTTTTGTTTTTTTTTTTAATTTGTTTTTGCCTAGAGTAAATTACAACCTCACTAAATCATTAAGGCTACATCCCATAGCCATGACATTATTGATTCTGTGTTAACATAGAGAAACACTAACTGATTACATAAGGTCATTTGATGACTTGTCGTTGCTTTACTGATTGTGAAATCACCTTCAGGAGAATGATTTTGACCACCGGGTGATATGGTAGATAAAGTTAAAACTCCATATGTTTTACTTATATATCAGCTCAAAGAAGTCTGGGCGAAGGGGTTCTTTTCCAGCCTCTTGGAAAAGGTCAGAAATATAGTGTTTCTAAAATAGCAATAAAAAATGTGCATACCGGGTAACTCGTTACAGCATGTGATGAAGTAACTTCACAATGGATTTTATTTCATGAAATACAGTATGAAACATATACCAATAAAACAGAGTTCTACTCTGTGAGGTAAGGTTCACATTTCACTACTGCTAAGACATACAAAATGCAAGAGCTCAAATATTACAGCACGGAAATTAATATGCATTGGTGATCTTCAAACAATGGTAATACTGTCTGCTAAAGTCTAGAGTTTCTGCTGTGAGCTTCTATAAAGCTCACTGACCTTTCATGCAACATGTCGTATAAATCAGCAAGGTTTAAATAGTACTGCCCTCTTGAACACCTGCTTATCTGTCTTGAGACAATTCTGTAGTGTTTTAAATGTCATTTTTGACATTGAAGGTAATGCCTACTCTAGAAGCACTTGGAAGAGCCATTAAAGCTAAGAGTCTATCAGCATTTCCATTTATAAAACTTGATTTCCGGGGGTTTATAACTCAGCCACATAAAAATGCATTTGACTGAAACCTAGGATATGATTCATTGTTTTTCTGCCTTTTTTTCTTTTTTAAAGGCTGGACAAATTGTTTCAGGTGGTCTTTTGTTTGTGGGAGGAAAAGAGAAAAAGATTGCATACATAAATATTTTTCCTTACAAAGCTTTATTTTATTTTATTTTTTTTCTTGCAGGCAGCGAGCCTTGAGTGTAGATATTTTATTTCTATAGAAAAGATTTTTTGGTTATATAAAAAATCTTGCAATGGTATATGAATTAGTAGCTTGTAGTTATCATATCCTATATATATGTCCTTAATGAGCATGTAACATTTTTTTCAAATACATTATTAAGACAAATTTTTAATTATTTTTTGTTTTAACAAATGGCATTATCTCAACACTTCATGCACGGGAAGGAAATTTTGAAGCTGGGGTTTATAATGATTTTATTGTCACTGATGTTTTCTTGAAGGTCTGAAAAGTGACATCTTTATCATCTGCTAAGTACATCAATGATTTGGTGTCTTATCCCATTTTCTTCTTGATGGGAGAAGCAAGGGTGGTATTTCAAACATACTTACAAACAGGCATTTATTGAGGATACTGTACCTGAATTAACTTTGAAAAATTAATCAACAGAATTTTATGAAAAGAAACAAAACCAGAAGAAGTTGTCCTAAGTTTTCTTATGAAGAATTATCTCCAGATTTCTCAGCCATAGAAAAATGCAATAAATATTTTTGTGCTGAGATGCTGATAAATATTCCAGACTGTATAGTTAAAGCAGTACTCAAAATTCACCTGCAGACATACTGACAATGATAAGTATAATGTACTCGCAGCAGAAAATACAGCTAGGTAAGTAAATTATTGCACTGTGTGCCATTTTCTTTATCAGAATACAGGTCTGTTTGAGGTGTAGCACTACAAGAAGATATCCCAGCTGAAGTATTAGGGAATTACTGCTTTTTTATTTTTTGTAAAAAATTGTTCTTCTACTTTATGATTGTATGTTCTTTAACATGACACATTGACATTTAAGTTACCCATCTATGAAGGAATGAGGAACTATCATTTATTCCATTTCCTGCATGTTGCTCAGTAGTTCGATATTTTCTTTCAATCTGGTTTTAAAGTAAATGTTTATTCTTGGTTTATGTGAAGGCTACTTCAAATATTCTGTACTGTACTGATGAGGAACTAAGTAGTGTGAAGGGGAAATGACTTTAAAGTGGTCTGAATTTCTATTTATTTAAATGCAGCCAGCTGGAGCTGTAACTCAGTCAGCATTTTTTGCCTTATTTTAGGTTCCCTTGAATACATCCTTATATTTCAAAATCAGAGATTTGGAAGAGAATTCAAAATGTGTTAGTGATTGGTATGGCTAACAGTGGGGAGTTTTTGGTGGACAGGAACTGAGGGAGCCTGCATGGTAGACAGAATCCCATTCTGAGTGGAATAAGATGTTTCATTCTCTCCTTCACTCAACATGACTTGCATACATCCATGTGGTGCTAGATGTGCACCTTCACACTATATATTTGACCCTGGGTAGTGTAGAGCTAAATTATATATAATAGAAATATGCTTTGTTTAATGAAAATTTTTTGTGTAGCTTATCTTCTCTTTCTGTGGTTTACAGAAGCCCAACTATTTTGCCAAAGATAAATGCTGTTGCAACTTTTTTTTTTTTTTTTTTTTTTTGCAGAAAATGGAATCTACTCCTCAGTAGGTAGAAATTTCTTCTGTTTTCCTTTATTATTCTTAATCTTTTGACAGTCCAACTGCCTCTTTCTCATCTACCTGTTTTATTTAACTATTTTGCTATTTTATCATACATTCATTACAGAATTTAGAAGGGCAATAGTACAGCAGTTTCGAGTTCTCTGCTTACATCCCATATTTCAGAGATCTGTTAGTTTATACAGACTGTGTCTATGTCTGTATGTCACATGCCCTGTTTCTGTACTGCAGAGTCTAGCTGAGCTTGAACAGGAAATGTATGGTTGCTCCTAGGTTAGGGAGATGAACTAAATGACCTCCAGAAATCTGTCTAGTCTTTCAGCTTTGTGAACACCTTGGTTTTCTGTGAAAGGGCATACAGAAAATAAGGCTTGGATGAAAGGAAAGTACATTGGCAACACAATGCTAGTTCTCTATTGGACTTTCATTTAGTACAGAGCTGTATTCCTCAGATAGCTGATGAGTGATACAGAAGCTCTATTTATTTCCAAAAAGTGAACTCTTTTATTATCATTCATTTTTAAATCAAACTGCAATAAAAGATATGATCAAAATTTTAGTGACATTAGGTTAATTTGCAGGGATCAAGTGAAGCTAATGTGGTTGTTGGATAACAGCAGAATTAAAAATTTGGGATAGATGGAACATTGGGTTTCATAGATTTATAACTAATATAGATTCACTTTTGGAATACTTTTTCTACTCTTGGACTGCTGCTACTTAACCAGATTTACAGCCTTCTGTGTAATGTGTGTAGGGAAACTGTCATCTCTGAAATAGTGAAAATACATAAACAGGCAACTAGTAATTTATACTAGCAAAGATTTAGCAGGTTGCTCCTAACAAATGTACTTGTAGCTGAGATTACAGGCTTAGCAAATGCATGAACGCCTCAATAAATATATCAAGTCTACAATGTTTGCAGCTATAATTCTGCAGCTAATGTTACAACAGTGTCTCAGACAGGATGTGTCATACACATTTCACTAAGTGAAAAGAAAATAGTGATTGCCATTAGTTGCCTCATAGCTCTCCATCTTGAAGGGAAGGAAGGAAAAGGAAAAAAATCCTAGTGAGAAATGTGGTGGTTATCTGAACATTATAGTTGTTGTTCTTATTCCTAACCAGTGAGATTTTCTTCCCAGTAGTCAGAAAAGGTGACTCATGATGTGTTCCATGTCTACATCTCTTATCATCTTTAGTTACTGTGATTTTCTTCTTAGCCACCAGGCAGTGAAATCTGCTTGGCTGATGTGGCCCACTTTCTACCAGAAGCCTAGAAGAGAATCTCTGATCATCCACTGCACATGCCAGACTGGAATGTTTGCTGTCATAGTGGCTCCCCTGTGGTAAGGCCAGAGAGCATTGTGGCTATAAGGCTTGTCTGAAAAAGCCAACAAGAATAGAAGCTAACTCTCATTTCCATTCATTGGTAGCCAGTGATGCCATGGTTTCTGACATCCAAATGGAAAGAGTGTGGTATTTTTATCTTAGTCATTGAAAAAGATAGTGCTTGCTTATTTCCTATGTAAACATTGGTGTTGGAGATCCATAAGCTTGATATGAAAAGCAGCCAAAGTATGAAGTCTTTCAGTAGTCCTGTTTTGCTTTAAGCTTGCATGAGCAAGCAGATGTTTCAGCACAGTATTCTGACAACCGTAGGGACCAAAGTGATACCTTTAGCTTTATGAATTCTGAAATCAGTGTAAAAGTTAACATCCCTCAGTATGCTAATTTATTCTGAGAAGAATTTGCAAAACATTTATTACTATAGTGCTCAGCTCTCCACCCAAATCATGTTAAATGTCACCCCATGCAGGGACACAGATAAGGTTTGGAATATAAGGGGAAGTACCTTGAGAAGAAGGGTGGAGCAAAGCAGAGAGGAAGAAAGATGTGGGAAGAAGGGAAAAGAGACTGTTGAAGAGAAGAGAAATAAGAGATGAGAAGTTATTTTCCTCTTCCCTCACCAGGAAAATGATACCTTCTTGATAAGCATTGCGCCTCACCACTTTGTGAAAAATACCAAGGAAACAAGAGTCTTGCTGGCATTATTATGATATATTAACGTTACTGCTACTAGTGCATTTGTCAACAACTATACCAGCCTCTTATCTGTCACTTAAATAAATCATCTACTCCTTTACAATGTTTGTGACTCGCTCCAATGAAAGTCCAGGGGGGGATTCTGGCAGGCAAAATAAAAACTATACTCCGAACATGACGGGGAGATGCAAATTTAGCTATCTGTATTTATCATTTTCTGTTTTTGTATTACAGAAAAGAAGAGAACAAGAAATAATAATGATAAATGCTCTGTCATTGTCTGTCTTGGCAAGGATTTTCTCTGTAACACTGAAACACTGGAAGGGAAAGAACCCAACAGTAGCAGCCAATTAAGCTGATACATTGATTAAAAATATACAACAGCCTACATCCAATAACATACTGTGAGATATTCTTTTTTTTCAGCAGCCTTAATTCATGTTTTTATCTTCGGTGCTGGAATGATTCTAGGTAACAGTAGGAGACCACTGCCTAAAGGTAATGTTTTAACTAGTCAGTAAATTGTACACTGCAGCCATGTGCCATCAGTGTTAAGCTGTCAGCGCTATTCCTCTTTTCACTACAGCACTCTGGTGAAGTCACTGGGGCAGTTCTGGCCTGACTGACCTATAGAATCTGCCTAGGAGCTGCTTGTGTTGAGATACACCCTTGAAATCTGTGCATATGAGATAGTTCTCAGTCCTCAGCCCTGCTCACTGTGGCCTTCCTGATTCAGTTGCTTTATACTCTTACTTCTTTAGCCTGAATTTGAAGCCTAAAAATGCCTTTAAAATCTATTTAGCCTTTAGCTGCTCTGGATAAGTTCCTGCACTTCTACCATAAGGAATAATCTGATTTCAGTTCAAAATCTTATTTACTAGCTAACGTTTACCTTCATTTTCAGAAACAGTAGAAGTCATGAACTGAAGTCTAAGGAGGCTATAGAAAAATGAGAGAATGGTGTGTATTTATATATTCTCTGCTCATCACAAAACTGGAAACTCTGTAAGTCAACACTTTAAAAAAAGAACCCTCTTTGGAATGACGATGTGTTCAGCAGCAGTACAGGAAAGGTGCAAGTGAGAATGTACCAGATGGTAGTAGTTGCTGAATACCGAATTCAGAATTTAATCCATTGTATGCATATATATTCTTAGGTCATTCTATAGTTTTCTAAATTATGGAGGAAATTACTTATATTTCCCCAGACTAAGAACATAGAATAGTCATTACATCATCTAATTTTCATAGTGCAAATTATTTTATAAAAACAAATGTGCCTACGGGAGATTTCCACTTTAAATAGCATTTTTAAAGTGTTTTCCAGTTACTTTTAAAGAACTACCATTTTCTTTTTTTCTCCCCCTCCTTCTCCTTCTCCTCTTTCTGTCTCTCTGTCTCTCTTTTTCTTGCTTCTTTTCCTTTTCCTTTTCCTTTTCCTTTTCCTTTTCCTTTTCCTTTTCCTTTTCCTTTTCCTTTTCCTTTTCCTTTTCCTTTTCCTTTTCCTTTTCCTTTTCCTTTTCCTTTTCCTTTTCCTTTTCCTTTTCCTTTTCCTTTTCTTTTCTCTATACTCTTATTCAATGAATTCTCCTAATGGTGGATCCATTTATTATATACACTATTGTATGTTCTGGCCAACCCAACACACATCGTGTCTGCTCTCTAATTCATAATTGAGACCTGTGACACAGAAAATGCACCTTCTTTTTCTACTTGCACCAGTGTGACAAAAACAATACCTTAATTCTGTTCTTAGTGTCCCTTAGCTCCAGGGTTGCATTCTTGTTCTCCAGCATTATGCATTTCTATTGAGCAGTTCTTTCAAGGTTGCAAGTTAAGATCTGAAAAGTTAATGTCACTCATCTATTTTCCTTTGTGGTAGAAAAGTTGTACACAGTCGTTTAACTGTGCTCAGCATAATTCCAAAAATATTTTCTTAATCCTTAAATCTGGATTTGGATTAGAGGTTGGCACTGAAACCAGGCATTCCTCAGCTATTTTTTGCCAAATCTGCAGAGAAAAAAAATAAGAAACTAATTTTCAGCTGCTCATACAGATTGGAGGTGGGTTTTTTTTTTTTTTTTTTTTTGTTGTGTTTTCTCGAGGAGTTTGTGAATGTGTTCTCATATTATTATGAAGGCAAACATGTCATGTTCACTTTTATACTTCTAGGTTTCATGTCAAGAAAAGATCATTTACAAAATTGTGACTGAAAGTAAGACTATTTTTTTTCATTAAATGGGGGTTTGCCTTCAAATGCTGAATCAAATTTGAGGACTTTTTACATAGTAAGACATCTGCTGTAGCAGGAGTAGTAGAATGAGAATTATAATTTTAGAACTGTTGATCACAACCCTTTGGCTGTGACCAGTCAACCATTTCTTAATCTACCAAATATTCCATCCTTCAAATCCATACCTCTCTAGTTTTGAGAGAAGGATGTGGTGAAGGGCCATGTAAAAGGCTCTGCAGAAGTCCACGTAGATGACATCCATCGTCCTTCTCCTGTGCACCGATGCCATCCATCCATCATAGAAGGCCACCAGATTGCTCAGGCAAGATCAGCCCTTGGTGAAGTCGTGCTGACTGTCTCAGACCACCTCTTCATCTTGTATGTGCCTTAACATGCTAACCAGGAGGATCTGCTCCATGATCTTTCCAGGCATGAAAGTGAGGCTCACTGGCCTGTAGTTCCCTGGGTCATCCTTTCTTCCTTTCTTAAAAATGGGAGTGATGTTTCTCTCTTTCCAGTCACAGGGGATTTCACCCAACAACCATGATTTTTCAAATATGATGGTGAGTGGCTCGGCAACCACATCAGCCAACTCTCTCAGAACCCTTGGATACATTTATACATGTTCAGTTTCATGAAGAGGGCTCGAACTTATACTCTCACATATACTGTAGACCTGGAGGAAGTTTCAGTGCAGCTTGGAGACTTCTATACCTTCACTACCTTTCCAACATCATGCTTCCTGAAGCAGACTTTGAATCTGGAGGGTCTCTGTGGGAGTTGCAGTCTTCTGAACACTATGTTCATTCCTTCTCAACACTTCTATTAATTTATTAACAGTTTTTAACATACTCATTCTGAACTTTTATCTGTTCAGTCATCATTGTGCCTTTACTCAAGGCTACCAGCCACTGATTGCAGTGTTCAGAGGAACTGAGAAGTACGGATTACAGTCTTCTGGGTTACAAGGTGTGCTCATTAATCAGTGTATCTGAACAGAGATTCTTATTTATTGCTCATTCCTAAATGAAATAAGGAATTTAAAAATACAACCAACATCTTGTTCTCCTAAAATCTAAGGAGCACTAGCTGGAACTTGGTAAACTGTGCCTTGAACTGTACTCAGACACTTTAGCTTTAATTGACTTGGTTGGCAAAGTCAGGAGCACGTGTGGTCCTCTGTTTCTTTTGCTGGTTTTCCAGACTACAAAATAGAATTACAGAAATATGTCAGAGGTTGTGTTACAGCATTAGGTCATGTGTTGTCCACGTTGCAAAACCATGTTAGGATACAGCTGATTCTGACCATGCCTAGCATATTTGTATCAGCTCTGCTGGAAATGCTGTGCTGACAGGTCCTGAGAGCACAAGACTGAAAGTTATGAAAGAAGCATTTTCTCCCTTTTCCTTCATTAGCTCACTCAGTTTTGAAAAATATCCCAAAAGTGGAACACGTGTTGTGTGGGTTGCTTGATGCAAATCTTACCATTTATACATGTGTGTTTTGGAAACATAATTTTTCTTCCAGCCAGTTAATAAACATAAATAACAAAGGTCTGATCTTCCATGTATCTAAATTCTCAGAGAATTTGGAACGGAATAGAGATGTAACTGCAGCCAGAAATATAATTCTGAGGGTGCCCTTGGTCTGTTATTAGAGATGCTGTCACTGCACCTTAATTAGTCTCCAGGTATGGTGTGAAAGACATGATTTTGCAAGCTGGGGAGGATCGGGTATCTGTTTAGTTTCAACATGCACATGCATGCTGAGGTTTACTGAGGACTATCAGAAACATAGTGGGTCATTATTGGATAGGAATGAATAGAAGAGTCTACATTGTGTGGTGTAGTTCACATCTTAACTCAGTGATGTTCTACTTTATTTGACAGAATAACATTTTGTGTTTCTGGCTTCTATTAAAACAGAGTGTGAAAATATACTTTTGCTACTTAATCACCTAGTTTTTCTGGTAATGGAGACTTACTCGGTTAACATTTTATATTTAATTAAATATTTAAATATTTCAACTAAATATTAGCCTTTCTGTTATAAGGAGGAATTGCTTAGAGCTTTTTGAAGCTTGCTTTTCAAATCTAGCTTTTTTTTTTTTTTTTTTTCTTCTGGAGAGTGTAGTAATTCCTCTTCTCATGGTCTAGTAAATATAAAATTTGCAGTTCTTATTGCTTAAATAATGTTTGTCAAACCATCAATTCATAAAAGCCTGGACATAGTACAGACATATTACGCATGAACAGCTGACAATCTCCATCCAGTTATCATGAGCTTTTAACACTGTAGTGTACTTATACACAGGAAGGAAATTTAATACTCAGAACCTGACATTTCTTACAACTTACTGCATCTGGTACATTGTGTGTATATGTGTATTTTTATCTTCCCCAGGGAATTAGGATTTAAAAGATTGCTTTTTCCACGTATTAAAGGAAAACACACATCATTCTTGTGTAAGGAAACCTTTTGTGTTCAAAGGCTTTATTAGTCACAGACATCTCTGAGCAGTATGAAAACTGAAGGATTTATGGTAGTCATTCTTTTGGAACAGTTGCAAATGATTACCGCATGTTTATCTGAAATAACCGGGCCCTGGTATTTTCCTGTCTTTGTTTACTTTCAAGTTTAATGGACTTGTTTGCAGAAAATCTTTGGATCAGCTGTGCTGAAAATATGGGTCTAGTATTTCCACCCTTGTACATGTGAAAAATATTTGTTGAGGTGATTAAGCTCTGTGAAATAATAACTATTTGTGGGAATGGAGGTTGCCATGTTACATCTGATCTGATCAGGGCTGCAACATTTTTTTCCATCCAGCTGTGTATTTTGTTGGGAGATCAAACAGAGTCATACAAATGATGATAATGCACTATAAAGGAGTGTGTGTCAATATTTCTATCATCATGGTGCAAGTATCATGAGCCAGAGAGACAGCTGTTTTCTCCTACTATGAAGACATAGATGCATATTAAGCTGTGTTTTCTGGCTGCCTTTCAGAACAATAAGAAACTGCACACCTGTCAGTTCTTGGCAAGCAGAAATAGTAAAATTACCAACATTGTTTCTACAGAGTTCTCTCACTGACAAACACCATTGGCTTCATTTTTCTCTCCATCCCTTCTCAAAAGGCTTAGATTTCTCCCTAGAGGCACAGAAGAATTAAACAGCTTTACTACTGCTTCTCATAAATGACTTACTTTTTAGAGAGGGTAAATTTTTATGCTGGGCTTGCTTTATTACTACATTTATTCTTGAACATGTTTTTTTGTTTGCTTGTGTTCTTTTTCGGTTTTCATTTTTATTTATTTATTTATTTATTTAGCCAATGTATTGCATCTGTAAGCCTTTAGGGCATGCAGCACTCATCTTTCCTAATGGCAGTTCAAAAACTCTGTGAACTAATGGCTCATTTAGTGATCAGTTTGTCAAATAATGTTCACCTTTTCTTTTCGTCTTTTCTTTTCCTTTTTCTTTCCCTTCCCTTCCCTTCCCTTCCCTTCCCTTCCCTTCCCTTCCCTTCCCTTCCCTTCCCTTCCCTTCCCTTCCCTTCCCTTCCCTTCCCTTCCCTTCCCTTCCCTTCCCTTCCCTTCCCTTCCCTTCCCTTCCCTTCCCTTCCCTTCCCTTCCCTTCCCTTCCCTTCCCTTCCCTTCCCTTCCCTTCCCTTCCCTTCCCTTCCCTTCCCTTCCCTTCCCTTCCCTTCCCTTCCCTTCCCTTCCCTTCCCTTCCCTTCCCTTCCCTTCCCTTCCCTTCCCTTCCCTTCCCTTCCCTTCCCTTCCCTTCCCTTCCCTTCCCTTCCCTTCCCTTCCCTTCCCTTCCCTTCCCTTCCCTTCCCTTCCCTTCCCTTCTTTCCTCTCCTTTCCTCTCCTTTCCTCTCCTTTCCTCTCCTTTCCTCTCCTTTCCTCTCCTTTCCTCTCCTTTCCTCTCCTTTCCTTTTTTTCCCCTTCCCCTTCCCCTTCCCTTTCCCACATACTCAGTAGTACAGTGCAGGTAATACCCATGTGAACAATTCCTTCTCACATGTGGCTTGGTAGAGGATTTGTTTTGAGAAGTACATTGCCTGTTTTGCTATTGCCAGTCAAGCTTTTGATTATGGTATTCAGATTTAAATTCAAAAACGTGATTTGGTATTAAAAAAAATCTCTTTAAGAGTCCTTAAGGGTCTGCAATAATTAGGCTCCTAGTGTGGACTTAAGGGCTGGCTTCAGTCTTGGCTCCAGGTCTCTAGGTCTTGTGGTTTTAGCTAAAGCATTAATGCTGTAGAAAAGCTGCTAGTCCTTATATTGTTTTGAAGTAGTTTTCTTCTTTTTTCTCTTTTTATCCACTTGGTATGTTAATAATAACAAACTGAAGAGAAAGATTGTTAAAGACGTTTTACAATACAACTGAAAACTTCCTACATCATTCCTGCCTCCACTTCCCTTATCTTCCCAGTTCTTGCATCTCCCTCCCACTGCCCTCTGGTTAAAAGTACAAACCATGAATTCCTCAGTAAGTCTTTTACAAGGAATGTTAAAATCTTTGAAGACTTTAATCTGATATGATCTGTCAAAGATCTAGAAGAATGGAATCTAACTGAACTTTAACTACTTTATCCTACTTAAGCCGGAACAGAACTGCTGAGCTGAGCAATTTAAGATTCCCACAGCTGCACTAGCTATGTTTTTGTTCATGGTACTAAATTGTTTCCCTTAGCCTGAAAAGGGTTATAAAACCTACAATCAATTTAGTTTCTGGGGCATTGTGTTTTGAATACCGTTTAATAGGGTGTGACAAAAACACATAATTTCTCCACATGTTCTTACATTGCAAGCAGATTTTACTTGGTACTAGGCACTGCACCAAATGTTCTGGACAGCAGAGGAAGCATTGGAATTGGAAATAGAAAAACAGTATCAGACAGCTAGAATGCCCAGGGCATGACAAGAATCTTAAGTGCAAGAGATGAGCACAAAGGAATTTTTATCATCCATTTGCTCATCAGCTCCACATTTGCTATGGATAGAAATCATTTGATTTGTTTAATGTAGGGGAAAAGAATAGATTCAAAAACTGGAAACACGAGTGAACCTTATTGAACAGGAATATATTTAATGTTAATATTAATAAGAAGAGATGGCTGAATATCATGAACAGCTGTGCGCAGGAGGAGGATTCTTGCTGCCTTCCAGTGAATCATTCAGCCTGCTTTCTCAGCCTAAAACATCCATGGTGTTTTAGTTACATGAATAACCACATTAATTTTAATAAGGCTTCTTGATAGGAAGGATATGTTGATTTACTCACCTTTACTAATACTATTTATCTGTTTATATACCATACCTCCTTACAGTGCTAGGATTTTAGCTTGTGTTTTGTATTCACAAATTATCTTATACAAGTCTATTGCAAAGAAAAATAAGTTGTGTTTTTTTTTTCATCAAGAATTGTGACTAAACATGTTCAAGCAAATTATATGATTAGTGAAATAAAAATACAAAAAAAAAATTAATCTGCCTTTGCTTTCAGATAGCCGCTGGTACTGGCAGGTTGTAACTCTGGCACAGCAAGGACAGACATTTCTGAATAGTGATGTGGAGAAGAATAACTTGTCCCATGATAACTTGTGTCTAACACTGTATTGTAGTGGTTCTGTGTGTAGAGCTATGCTGTAAAACATGAATACTTTTCACTAAAAAAATGGCAGTTGCTATTTCTGACAGTGAATGAGCTTAACTGTCTCTCTTAGATGTTTTAATATCTCTTAATTTGTATTTTATAATTCTTAAGCAGAAGCAAAATAAATCTGACAAAACTCACTTTGAGACTAGAAATACATTAGGATGTTAACAAGCCATATCCTTGGTTAAGGAACAAACCAACAGTCAGGGTGAAAATGATCAATCAGGGTTAGGTCATAGTGCAATGACTTCAAGGTGTGCTTTGTTTTATTTTTTGTGAAAATTTTTAATGAGTCCTTCTAAAAATCTTAAATCAGATGGGAAATTTTCTAGAATGAATGTTTAAGTAGACAAAGCATAACTGCTGCTAAAGGGTTATGTCACAGACATTTTAAGTTTCTTCTTAGTAGCAGCATGTATTGCAGTTATTTAAGAGCTACAAGGCAACAGGAGATATCACTAGTTTTGGTAATTTCTGCATTATCTTATCTTGCAACAATATTTTAGATGGCAAAATATTAGGCCACTGAGCTGAATGCTGGAACTACATTTAGCTTAGCATCTAACACAGAGAAATTACAGAAAAGTAGGTCTTGAAGGGATTTGATGAGATTACACAAGCTGTCCTGTTTTCCCAAAGATGCAGAAATAGTCCATCATGCCTTAGGATGTTTGCTTCACTTGTTCTTTCATATTTCCAGAAGAGAAATGTTCTTTCATATTTCCAGAAGAGAAATGTTCCTTCATATTTCTGCAGAGATTCAGCTTCTCAGCACTAATCCAGTTCTCTTCCACTGGGGAAGTTTTCTCCATACCTGCTCCCCTGCTAGCATCTAGTACTTTAGTTGGTCTCAGACTTGGCAAAGAGAACAGTTCTTTCCCTTCTTTTCACTTATATATTTATTGCGCACTTTGAGACTGTCACACCTCTTATGTTATTTTTTCTAACAGTGTTCATTACCACTACATTGATCAAATGTTCATCAAGGCATGAATCACTGTTCTGCTGTTTTTCCCCTGGTGGTAATTGGTGATGGATCTCCCTATTCATATCTCAACCCAAGAGCCTTTTTCATTCACTCTGTTCTTTTCAGGAGTGTAGTTTAGTTGCCTAACGGTGAAACTACCAAAATTTTCAGGGAGTAGACCCTTCCCCTTTACTCTGCACTGGTGAGACTGCACCTGGAGTACAGTGACCAGATGTGGAGTACTCAGTACTGAAGAGACATGGACCTGGCGGGTTGTGCCCAGAGCCTGGCTGCAAAAATGACCCAAAGGATGGAACACCTCTCCTATGAGTATGAGTTGAGAGAACTGGCCCAGAAAAGAGTAGGCTCTGGGAAGACCTGAGAGCATTCTTTCAATATCTAAAGTGGGGTATAAGAAAGAAGGGAACTCTAGCAGGATCAGTGTTGATAGGACAAAGGAAAATAGTTTCAAACTTAAAGAGGGTAGATGTAAGGAAAAAGTCTTTTACAGTTAGGGTGGTGAGGCATTGGAACAGATCACCCAGAGACATGGTGGATGCCCCATCCATAGAGATACTAAAGATCAGGCTGGATCAGATCTAAGCACCTGATGGAGCTGTAGGTGTTCCTGTTCATTGCAGGGAAGTTGGACAAGATGACCTTTAAAGGTTCCCTTCCAACTCTAAGGGTTCTATGATTCTATAATTTTACAAGATACAAAAGATCTCAAAATGGTTTGATCCTAGTCTAAACTACTGCACTTGTTATGATAATTGCAGAAATTTGGCAACTTTTTCAGCATGATGTTACCTCTGCTGGGTCAGGGTGTTGTTTCCAGCTGTTAAGACTACTTGCATTATTTGAATGAGTGCTAGAGAATAAGTGGTTGCTGGCCTAAAGACAACCTCTGTGGGAATCCAAACACACTGAAACATGAAGATTGTAGGTAAAATCAATAAGTGGAACTAGCAGTATAATAGCAACAAAGCCAGGTGCAGTGCTCTTGGCCAGCTGTGTACCATTTAGCTTTTTCAAAGCTGGAGCCCATTCCAAAGGTCCTGAAATGCTTTGAATGTCCTCACAACAGAATAGGGTTATGAAAACAGATGAAGAAGAGGGGATGGGGTGAGTAAATGTTAAGAAATGCAAAAAAGTACGGATAAAGAAAACCTTTAGGAGTAGTTTAATTCATTGAAAAAAAGGCCTTTTGTTAGATATGGCAGATGGCAGATGGGAAAAGGTAGCAGTGCTTAGAACTGATAAAAATTTTGTGCTTGTGTGTTGTGTGCTGGAGCATCTGCACATATTTAACATTCCTAGAACAGAAACAGAACAAGACCCTCTGGCAAAAAGGCAGTAGTGGATACGAGTATGTGGGAACCTAAACTACCTTGGCTTATTTTCCTGGTGAAAGTAAATCAAAGCCTTCCCAAACACATTTAATAACATAAGCAGTTTAACACATTTGATGAAGAAAACTGACTAAAGATGGCACTGTTAGCTCATGAAGATACAGTAGGTGTATGCTTGGACTAAATGATCTTAGAGGTCTTTTACAACCTTAATGATTCTATGATTCTATGAAATTGGGCTGTAACTTAAGCTGATGATCTCTGTGGGTACAGTTCAGAAAATGCGTGCAAACCAAACTGATGAACTATTAGTGGAAAAGTACTTCTAGAAAAATTTACTTAAATTATTCTCCTTGGCTAAATAATGGACATAAGTCATTTTCTGTCTCATCTTCTCCTTTTTGCTTTGGAATTTTTCTTAGTAAAAAACAATATAAAATTATCATCCACGTTATTCCAGTTAATGACCCAGCTTCAACAATTCTTTCTTAAAATAAGTTTGCCTTCCACAATTGTTTGTGATAGCTCACAGAAGAATTAAACTGCATATCACAAAGCCCAGAGTGCATTAGGAAGAACATGTCCAGCAGGTCAAGGGGCGTGATCCTCCTCCTCTGTTCCACGCTAGTGAGACCACATTTGGAATACTGTGGCCAGTGCTGGGCTCCTCAGTCCAAGTAAGACAAGGATCTTCTAGAGATAGTCCAGTAGAGAGCCACAAAGATTGTCAGAGGCCTGGATCATCTGTTGATGCCAAGAAAACTGACAAAGTAACTTGATACACCAGTGAGTTATGTCAAGCAGGTATTCCTCTTATTTACAGCTCTGGGTGCCTGGGGATGACTCACCAAAATGCACACCCAAGAGAGAAATGATTACATATTTAAAAGCATAGAAAATACATATTTATTACATTCCAAGAACATGGGTAGAAATTCCAAGAAATAACTGACGTCTCTGTTGGCTGTGGAATTAAAGCTAATAGTCATTTTCCCAGTAAATTTCTAACCTATAAGGGGGGGATGGTAGTAGCCCAAACTGGTCCCCACTGATGTTATGTTGAGCTGAGGCATCTGTTTTGCCATTTTATCTTCAAAAACAGGACATCTGTTCTACTTTCTTATCTTCAGTTGACAACAAGTTTTGCATTTTGTTGTTGAGTTTTTCTTTACTCAAATTTTCTGTCCTTCAGCTTGTATCTGCTCAAGTTGTTCTCTCGATAATCTCATGATCCACTACCAAGTGAAGGAAGGCTGAGGGTCCTGGGACTGTTAAGCCTGGGGAAGTGACAGCTGAGAGAAATCATGTATCTTAAGGAGGGACAAGAAGAGGATGGTTCCAGACTCTTTTCAGCAGCACCCTGTGACATGATGAGAGGCAACAGACATAACTTAAACATTGGAAATTCCATTGGAATATGAGGAAAAGCTACTTCACTGTGAGGGTGGCAGGGCAAGGGAGCAGGTTACAAGGGAGAGGTTGTGGAGTGTCCATCTTTGGAGATACTCAAAACTCATCTGTAAGGAATCATGTGCAATATGTGCAAGGTAACCCTGTCTGAGAAAGTCTCAGAGGACTAGATAATATCCAGAGGTCTATTACTTCAACCATTCTGTGTCTGAAATCTGACATTTAACATGCAAAAGCTGGAGCTTTGCAGAAGATGCAGTTAATGCATATGAAACACTTGCATTCACTAAGGTCTTGCAAAGAACATCTTCTCTCTGTGTCTGCAAATGGCTGTCATATTAAGTTACTGATCATCTTTTGCAAAATTCTGCAGATGAGACTGAAACCTGAATTTTTAAATTTATTCCTAGAGACATCCTTTGTTTTTTGTGTTTTGTTTTGTTTTGTTTTGTTTTTTGCATTTTGCCAGTCAGTGACAGTAGGAAAATAACAGTGGACCAATTTTTGTATCTTTCTGACTATTGTTGTAACATGAATCAGCTAGAAGCCTAAAATTTCATACTGACAGAGAAATTGAACGTTACATATTGTTATACTCCAGATTTCTTTGTGGTTCTGTTCCTCATTCTTTTCTTATATTGCTTATTACTACTGAACTGAGAGTCATGATACTCCCTCTTCATTACAAGACTCCTATCTTTTGTAAATAAGATGCATCTGGGAGAATGGAGACTCTGTTATTACAGTTGGACTTGTTCAAGGACAGTGCCTTGTCTGCAGAACACATGTTTGTAAAGTAATATTTTAGGCTTCTGGGACAGCACTCTTATGACATGTTGATAGGCCTATGAAAACTTGTGGCTTCTGTCTGCACATCTGTTTGGCAGAACAACAGTGTCTCCACTGCTTAAATTCTCACTTTTATTGAGGTTTCAGAATGGGAAGGCAGGGCCAGGAAGCTCAGAGTGAGAAATATAACTGATGAATCTGAATCTTATCTTCTCTTTCAAAATCATACATTTGCACTAAATAGTTATTATATAAAATATACAATCAAGATGTCTGCTGTCAAAATGATTTATATTCCTTGACTTTAAACAATGGCACATAGCTACAAAGACAAATTAATTTTTTATGGCGGTCATTTCCTTTGCCTTTGTAGCTGTGTACTTTTATATATATATATAGAGAGAGAGAGAGAGACATTTTTTCCTCATTTAATTGAAAAATTTTGCATACGGTCATTAACAGAGTGCTATTGATCTGAGAACTCTTATCATATTTCATATATGGTTGAAAGAGACCATGGAAAAAACATTATTTTAGAGGAAATTTTTAAAGAAGAAATTGAAAAAATATATTTTACTAAGGTTCTCTGAGAATATGAACACTAGAAATGATACTGCCTGAAATTTCTTAAAGCTCTTGGTTCATTTCAGATTTTAGCTTTTTGATGTTGTAAGGCCTCAAGGCTAAGGAATAAAATTTTAATTTATTAAAATTTTAATCATATATGTGCTTGGCTATATTTTGGGGCACTTTGTTTGGATTCTAATGTCTACTTCCTTCTTCATCCTCAAAACTGTGAGAATCAAAAAATCACACAGAATCACAGAGGTGGGAGGGGACCTCTGGAGTTCATCTAGTCTGACCTGCTGCTAAAGCAGGTTCTCTGCAGTAGGTTGCACGGAAAAGTGTTCAGACAGGAAATACCTCCAGAGAAGGAGACTCCATAACCCATATGGGCAGCCTGTTCCAGTGGAGGATGACCTTCCTCAACATGCTCACCACACTCTGCTAGGTCTGTTTAGACCTGGAATGGCATGGTCCAACTTGTATGAATATATTAACACTCTTTAATTCTCAAACTGGTATCGTACTTCTAAAAGAATGGGAAACACAGTACCAGTACTGTGGAATAATATCACAGCATTATATAAGTAATGAGCAGAAATTTGGAATGTTTCACTGAAGTTTGTTAGCTATCAACAAGTACAAATCAACTTAGTGACCTTTTACATCAACAGATAAAGCATTTGTTTAAAAATAATATTAAAGAAATTGCTAATGTGTGAACTTTTATGATTAGGTACTAGACCACCATGGCACAAATTGAAGAACATGGGCAAACTTTGTTTTCCTGCAGTCATCTGTGTCCAGCTTCTATTACCACAGGAGAGTGAGTCAGCTATTGAGATGTCTCTAACCTTGCCCACCCTCAGTATCTCTATTTTTCTGAGAAGCATTTGGGTTACGCTGGAACTTACCATCTTGATATGGTGGCCTAATCCTCATGTTACCGTCTATATTCTCTTAGGCCATAAAAGTGTTATAATTACCTTCCTCAGAGAACAGACATTTTAGTTAATTCATTTTTATGATGATATTCTTTTTACTTTCTTTCATTATGAGAATCATCCTGTTTGTTTTATAAAGTCTATTTCTTTATTATATAGTTTATGTTATGTTATATAATTTCTAACATTACATTTTTTTTATTTAAATCTCACTACACGAGTATAATTGAATTAGGTCACCTCTATTCAAGTTGTTTCTATGATATGGGGTTCGAATTGTTGATACTGAGATATTTATCAGGACAGAGAATATTTATTAAAGCATATATCAATTTTTGACAGATTAAGAAGAATATAAGAAGAACATTAAGTCTTATTGTTTATATAAGAATAAAACACCACAAATATAGTGGAAATTTCAAAAAAATTCTCAGTGACAAAAAATAATTTCAGAGCAAATAAGAATTACTCAAATTTCAGTTATTATTGTTTTATGTTAGAAATAAATCTGAGCATAAATGAAAGCTGATTTTAAAATGTATCAGCAGGTCTTCTTATTAGTATAAAAATGTACCTGTGAAAAACAAATTAGAAATTTGAAACTATTGAAATTGAGATCTGCTTTCCATAAATTACTAGCACTTTTTCCAGATATTAATCTAGGTATGTATGCTTTTCATGGAATGATAGAATTGAATCACAGGATGTTTTGGGTTGCAAGAAATCTCAAGGATCACCAAGTTCTAACCCCCCCTTGCTATAAGCAGGAATGCCAGCCACTAGAATGAGTACTAGATCAGGTTGTCCAGGGCCCCATTCAATCTGGCCCTAAACATCTCAAGGGATGAGGCATCCGCAGCCTCTCTGGGAAGCCTGCACCAGCATTTCACCACTCTCTCATCTCAGTACTTTCCCCTGAGATCTAATCTAAATCTCCCTTCCTTTTGTTTAAAATCATTGCCCCTTATACTGTAATTATATCCTTATGTAAGAAGTTGATTTCCCTCATGTTTATAAATTCCCTTTAAATACTGAAAGGCCTTAATGGCAACTCCCTGGAGCCTTCTCCAGGCTCAACAAGCCCAGCTCCATCAGTCCGTCTCCATAGGAGAGGTACTCTAGCCCTCTGATTGTTCTGTGGCCCTCCTCTGTACTCCCTCCAAAAGCTTTACATCTTTTCAGAGCTGGGAGCCGCAGACTTGGATGCAGTACTCCAGCTGGGGCCTCGTGAGGGTAGAGGAGAGGGGAATGATACCCTCCTCTGCTGGCCACCTATCTTCTTATGGAACCCAGGACACCATTGGCCTTCCAGGCTCCATGCACACACTGCTGGCTTATGTTCATTTTTTCATCATCCAGAACCCCTAAGTCCTTCTCAACAGTGCCTTGAATCTATTTCCATGGAAACTATCACAGATACAAAGATCACAATACACCAATTGATAGAGCAAATTCTCAGCTACAAAACACTGTTTTTCAACATAATCACCACCATTAGCTCTGCATTTTTGCCAGTAATGAGCAAGGAGAGGGTCCAGAGAAGGGCCACTAAGATGGTCAGAGAACCCTCTGACCATCTCCTCTCACAGCCTGGAAAAAGGAAGGCTCTGGGATGACCTGACAGTGGCCTTTCTATTCTTAAAGAGAGCTTATAAATGGGGGGACTAACTTTTTACATGGTCTAATAGTGATATGACAAGGGGAAATGGTTTTAAACTAAGAGAGGATGAGATTTAAATTAGAAATCAGGGGAAAAATTTCATTGAGAGGGTGATGTCACACTGAAAATAGGTTGCCCAGAGACACTGCAGGTACCTCATCCCTGGAAGTATTCAAGGTGAGACTGGATATAGCCCTGGACAGCCTGATCTGGTGTGTGGCAACCCTGCACATCTGAGGGGGGTTGGAGATAGATGATCTTTGAGGTCCTTTTCAACCCTATGATTCTATGATTTGATGATTCCATGATTCCATGATTCTATGATAACCTTCTTCGCTTTGATTACTTGGAGATGGCATCCAGAACAAGCTGTTTTCAAGTGTCCAGGGTGAGGCTGACAGGAACAGTTAATTATACTTTTTTTAGTCATTCTCTTTTGGAAAAAGAGAGAGACAATACTTTCATTAAGGTAAGAATACTAGTTCTGATTTGCAACAAAACTAGTACAATTTTGTGTGCAGGGATCTACATACATGATGTTTAGTGTTGTGCCTAGATGTGTGTATTTCATGTCTAAAATCTTTAAATGTTGTTTAGAAATTGAATTCAGGAAGATACATAGGAAAAAAAAAGTATTTTCTGCAAGAAATCTGTGATAGACTTTTGGTAAGGATAATCTGTTTTGACTTCATGCGGTAACATTTTCAGAATGTAGTCTGAATTGACTGGGATTTGTGTGAGTTTTTGGTTTAAGAATAAACCAAAATATGAAGGCTTAGAGAAAGATGTGAGCAATAACCAGTCTTGATAACCTGTGTAGAGCTCCATATTCTGTGGAACAAACAGCTATTGAATTCTCAGCACAAAAAAAATGTAGTAGGTTTAGCAATGAGAAGTAGTGTTAGCACACCACAATTAACAAGAGGTAGTATAATACATCAGGAATGTACTGTGCCATTTAATACCAACACAAAGTACAGGAGGAAAGAATTGTTAGTCTACAAAATCAGAAGACACTCTTAGAATGTAAACATTTTATTTTTCAAGTGCGAGTTGTTTTATTTTTTTAATTTTATTTTATTACTAACAAAAGGCATCTGACATTTTGAGTTAATGCATTGCCAAGCAAGAGTGAGTCATATAGATGACCTCTTTCTTTATGCCACCATATTTATCTGAAAGGAAAAGTCCTGTCAGACTGTTTCATTGAATGTAATCAAGCAATTCTGAATGCACAGTGGAACTTGAACGGTGTGGCATACAGCCTGGTAGTATGACAGTTAATGAGATGAGACTTACACTTATTCTGCCTTTATAATATATGAAAACTTTTGCTTTCAGACAGATACTGAAGTACTCATTAAAAATGCTAAAACCAACAACAAGGACTCTGTTCTGTGTCTGTCTGCTTTGTGACTCTCTCCAAGAAAGGAGAAGCTAGATGAAATTATTTCTTAATTATACTTATTCAGTATCTCTAATAAGCTGTGACAGTTGCATTCACGGTGGAGAAGACTAAAAAAGAGACATTCAGGAAACCACTATCAACACAGAAAGTAATTTCCTCTCTGTACTTTGCTTTCAGGGTCCAAAATATTCACAGACTGGTTGACTACATAATTAATTTCACTCGGGGCCTGTAATAAGAAGATAATATTGCTTAAAAAGACCTTTTTGCCTTTTTTTTCTGCTGCCTTTCCATATGCAGACACTAAATAATATAGTCTTGTGTAAGTCTTCCACTGTCACTAATATTTCAAGTATGTGTGCAGTATTATGGTTTTTACATCTCTATATAATGTACTTTCAGGGGGGTGAGGCTTTTAAGTGAGTGATTCATCTTAGCTGATTTTCAGAAAATACTTGATTTTTAAAACTGTGCGGATGAATGTTGGTAAGCACAACTTCATTGAGGTTTTGCATTTTCAATTTTTTTTCCCTCAAATAAGAATCACCAAAGTGTTGTGAATGATTCCCTGAAAATGATTTTACACAGTATGAGTACTGGATATCTCAGTAATTAATTTAGTTCAGATAGCTTAGTTGTGTATATTTGATGTCAATCATAGAAGTCCAACCACCTCCCCAGAGAAGTATCATGACAAAACCACATCTACATCTGAAAATGTAATCAAGGCTAGAGCCCTAAGCTTTTAACCCAGCAAGTCCACTGAGACATCACAGTTGTGTTCAAATTAGGACTTTATTCTTAGCTTGAAGGAGGCAGCTGGGGCACTCATCTTTCTTCTCCACACTGCTCTGCTCCCCTGGTGACTTGAGCTAACCTCTTTCTCTCTTAACCTATATATATCTCGGGTGCTCAGCCTCTCTTGCCCTGTTTTGCCATCCACTGCTGCCCCCAGACAGAGGGATTATGGGTTAGTGTCAGGAGATGTGCAAGTCCCAGGACCATTGCTCTAGCTGCTGAGATAAGCTGTGGGTGAGAGTGCAAACCCAGATTTAGGCCCAGGTTTACCTGTGTCATTGCTATACTATATTGTTCAGGGATAGCAACAGAGCAAACTGGTCTGCTGTTCAGTAGGCTTAACAACACTGCTTTGTTTTACAAAGATGTGAGTGAAAGCCGAGCTGCTTCAGCTGCCTTGAGCTCCTGAGAGATATCAGTTAATAGGTAACATAAATTACACAGAGATTAGTATTCACCAGATGGAGTCATCTCGTGGTTGTATAAAAAAAACATGCTCCCTTATTGTCATCTGCTCCAAAAGGAGATATATACCAGCTCTGATCCACAGAGAATTGCTCTGTTCCATGTTTTTCTTAAGCTTAAGGGCTCTTTTTTGTAAAAACCTTGCAACTCCTTATGGCTAAAAAAGTACTTTTTAAAAAAAATGATTTTCAGAATTATTATATTTCTGGATATTGTTACATATTCAAATTTTTATCTGAAAAGACGAAACAGGAACATGAGTGTATGGGATGAATCGTTCAGGCTTCAGCCTGGAGCAGTGGAACTGAAGGCAAGCCTCCTGATCATTGCAGGAGGAATGGCAGAACAAGGGATGTTACAGTATTTGTTCTTTGCTGACACAGGGCATACACTTCGGGAGAGAGAAATGCCCTTTCCTGGAAATTTTTTCCCCTTGATTATTATAAATGTCACAGACCGTGAGTGAATTTGTGGAGGAGGGGAACTGAGAACGTTTTGTAATTCTTGAAAGGTTAATTGTGCTATTTATAGACCCAACTGCAGAGGGGAAAAAACTCTTGGTGTGACCTGGCAATGTCAATGTAGTAATAGCAACCTAAATGGAGCTCTGACCAATCATGAATTACTGTCTGTGATACTGAGAATGCTGACAGTTCAATCACAGCACTGTTTCAATAGAGAACTCCATATATTTAAAGCACTGATACTGTTTTCCCTCTAAATGACAGGCTTGACAGATGGGCCGAAAGCACTGCAGACGTTTGAACAAGGAAATGGAGAGGGAGCCTGCTGGAAGCAGGGCTTCACGCAGCCAGCCGCGGATGATGAATAGAGTGTGATTGTGTCTGACAGGTAGTAATATAACTATTCATTCACCACAGAACACCTGGAGCACACTATATTAAATGGTACAAGATGAAGAGATCCTGTGACAGGAATGGGAAGTGTGAATCCCATGCTGAGTTTAGGTACAGCAATATAAAAGGTCAGGGGTCGTACAATATAAAGTGCCTTGGAGAGGTCTGTAATTAAATTATTTGCTTACTAAAGTGTTTCTAATGTTTTCCTAACATGTTGCCAGGACCATTACTTCAGCATGTCTGCATAGCTGGAATGAAAATAGCAAATGCTGCTTTGCTCACTACCATGCTTCCGTTTTGCGTTGGGAAGCTTGCTAATCAAAGCATTGTCATTATTGCACAAAGCTATTGCATAGCAGGAGTGTTACGGGCACTTGAAAGCTGTGTGCTTTCTCTAATAACCTGAAGCTTTCAGTTGACCTTATTTTAGGGCTTTTGGGGCCAAAAATGTTCTGTGCGTGACAAGCCTGCAGAAATCAATAGATCCCACATTCTTGGTGGGTGTGGGCTGTGGAACTACATAACGTTGATTGGATTTTGTGCACTGTGGCATTAGCTTCCTAACAAGCTGATCTGAACCAAAAGAAGCTACCATTTTAATGCAGCTATGAGAGAACTGCAATGTAAAGCCACAGGAACTACATTTTATTATTATTATTTGATTTTGGTTTTGTTTTTGTTTTCAAGGAGGCAATAATGCTCTAAAAATAGAAAGCCAGGACCCCAGAACAGATTTCTGTCAGTCTGAGATGCAGAAGAGCAGCAGTGAATTGGCTTACTGGATTGCTAACTATTTTCCAGGCAGAAGCTAAGCCAGTGGTTTATAGACTGGTTCATCCTGTTTTCGTGATGAATAGGGCAGGGGATCCCTGAGCTCACACCCAAGGAAAGGGGAAGGGGGAATGGTGAAGGACTGGGAGATGGGCCTAAAAACAATGATCTGAGGAGAACTGATTTACTAAATAAAATATCTGAATATCGGAACATAGAATAACAGAATATAATGCATTATAATTGGAATAAAATCTAAAAATAAAGAGAGAGAGTGTCCAAAACTGAAGGCCTTACTCTAAAGCTGAAGGCAAGATGGCTAGGAAGCTTCCACTGTTGAGATGAACAGCAAAAAGAGGAAGCCTCGGGACTTGCAGGCAGTTTTATCTTTCCCACTGGGTGGAAAATGGGAACTCTAAGTTTCTGTGACGTGTAGTTCTCATAACACCGTACATGATGTTATGATGTGGAATACTGATAACAAAAGTCATAAAAGTATGACAGCTATTAAAAACTTTAGGAATACTTTTTAATCTTTGCTAGAGTATATGGACAATTAGAAACTTCTTTGAAGATTTTGATAAGCATTATTTTGTGACAACATGTTCTTAATACGTCAGAGGAAATCTTTTTAGTTGTCATTCTTCAGAAACATTTTTTTATTATATATCTCTTCTGATTTATATCTGTGGAGAGCAGCTTACTCTGTACAGACCTGGTGACTTTCTGTACTTGATAGATTTTGCTTATTTGTAGAGAGGACCAATTCTTGTTTTTTTTTTTTTATTATGTTTATTTAGAAATCACTGTCATTGTTTGATATCATAAGGCAACATTTTTCTCTTTAAAAGAGAAAATGTTGTACTTTCAATATTTCAAAAAACTCTTCTTTTTTTTTCTAACTGAAAGATATTCTTAACCAATCTTTTTTATCTGTGGAGCACAGTACTTACATTTGTGTGAAACAGTTTCATACTTAGTTCTCTCTGTATATTTAACAGAAGAGTATTTAATAATTCCAGAGTTGGCAGTTAGAAATAAAATTGTCTCTATCCTATCTACCCCTCTTCCTAACATTCACTGCCAGAAAATTCAGTTGTGCTCTTATAAACATTATGTATTAGCTGTACACTAAATCTATGCGAGTTTCATTTTTTTGAGGAGGATTTTAGTCAGTTCTCGTGTCTACTCATTTCTTTCATAGTTAATTTATTCAGAATTTAGGAATCTTTCAAAACCTAGGTTCTGTGTATGTGCTTTGTTGTCAGATATGAGATTTTTGTAGTCAACAACCAGTTCCAGTTGGTTTATGTCAATGCCTCTTCAGAGACTGAGAACAAAAGAACTAAAAACCTAGAAGTGGCTTCAAAGTTTTGGGAAAATAAACTCTTTGTTCAAATGAATAAATGAATAAATAAAATGGACTATAGGAAAAAATAGAGGATAGAGGTGAATAATTATGAATTTTGTGGAAAAGTTTGTATCCTGTCATGGACTGATAATTGAAACCATGAGTATGTGACACAAGGAATTTTTTCTAGACAGAGGCTGTATATTTAGCATAGCTTTATATGGAAATTCTAAGTACTAGTTGTTGATGCTTCCATTAATCTTTCAATTCCTCACATGAGAAAAGAGTCTACTAACCAGAAGACCTGCTGGAATGCTACCTAAGTCAAGATGAACTGCTGATGCTTTGGGAAAATACAAAATAGAACAAACACACGGAACTTGTAATTGTTTAAAGGGTAAAGGAATGAAATCTGAAAACCTTTGTTTTATGCCTATGCTTAAAAACTCTGTTTTTAGGGTATTCTAAATGTTTAATTCTTATGGTTAAAGGTTTGCTCATGGTGCAGCACTCACTCTTCTGTTGATGGTGGCCTGTGGCTACAAGCTTACAGAGGTAAAGGGAAGAGAGACTCCATTGCACCATAGGAGTCTGAAAAACGAAACATGCATTGAAAGTGGAGCACATTGGTACAAGGACTAATTTTGATTGAGTTAGCATTGTAAAACAGAACAGATGTTTTAGTGCAGAGACACAGCAGTTCATTGAATGCATATCCACTGCCCTTGATGCTTCTTCTTCCTAACTGCAGAGAACTTTCATCTTCCTTCACATTTTAGTTCAATCAGTTTTATTGGGCAAATGTTTCAAATTTTCGGTATAGTGTGCTTCAAAGTAAATGATAAGAAACAAAAGCTTGCTGTTGTAGCTTGAAGGTTTGCAGTATCACTTATCATTTTCATTCTTTGCTTTGAAGGAAGTAGGTCAACAATTACATGTACTTGATTAGAGAATTACATATTTCTTTAACTAGAATAGACTGGATAATATATCAGTTAAAGATGTAACTTGAATCTGATGTTAGAGATTCTTGTTTGTTAATCTCTGAATGGACTGGAAGAAACACTACAATTTATCTTCATAACAAATAAATATTCTCGTAAGATCCTTTATCTTGAATGCTGCTGGTGGGAACTCTTTCACCTTCACTGAAGAATCACTTTCATTTTTTATAGTTACCTCTCCTCGTACATAGTCTACACAATTCATCATAGTCATCTGCAATGTTTTTGTCATAATAAATATATTCCCATGAATTTCACTCAATAATGTTTTCTTCGTTGCTCGTAGAGGTTTTCCTAGCCTTCCTGATTTGTCATATGCTTTGCCTCAGTCTGTTTTCTATGTGAGTGATTTGAACTATTTTCACCTTCTTAAGTTTCCTTGGTAGTCATGTAAAAGCCTTTCAGATTAATATGTTTACTGTATTGCTGTCTTGCTCTTGTGCTTTTTTTTTTTTGTACTTTTGTTTAGGAGGATGCATCTCTGCTCTGATTTTATATTCTTATGATTAAGAAGATTAGTCCTTTTTTTTTTGGAGAGTATGTCTTACCATTTTTTATTCTAGGGATATTGTTGGTTGTCTTTCTTGTCTAAAGTTTAGGTCAACAATTTTGTTTCAGCATTTCATCTTAGATGTATGATTAATTTAAATTGTTTATGGTCAATATTTCTCAATAGATGGTTTATGGGTAATTGCAAGACTTGGTCCTGATGGTTAATAATAACAGCCCTCCACTAGCTTTTCTGAGTGGATAAAATAGTGACATATATTTTGGAAAAAAAAAATTCTTGTGTTTTAAGAAAGATTTTTCTTTCAAGTCAGATTGTCAGGTTTGTGTACGCACCATGAAGGACAATATTTGTTTACTGCCCTAGTATGTACTGTGTAATTCAGGAGTGTACTGGGTGTATTTAGTATACAGAGAAACATTTTGTTGATTAATTGTAAGGTAGCATATGGAAAGTATATCCTGTGAACATATCTGAAATAAATGCTCATTGCCTAGTTTCCTCTGACTGGGACTGAGACTCAATGACTCACGGCTTACTCCAGTTCTAAGGACATTGAAGGTGCATTATGACCAATTCTGATCTATAATATAATTTAACATCATATTAATCACATTTAAAGCTCCAGTTTGTTCTTTGGACTTTTTTTTTCTTTTAATGAGCAGATGATCTAGATGATCTTTAAGATCTCTTCCAACCCAAGCCATTCTATGATCTTTAGATTTTGTCTCTGTTATTCAGAAAAGTACTTGATTAGCTGTCATTAAGACATCAATTACATAATTATCATAACATCTGAATGAATAATTCTGTTGTCATTCAACTGTCTTTATATATAACACAGAATCACTGAAATGTTTCTGATTATCTCCTGCATTTCTGTATTTGATGGCTCTAGAGACTATAATTTGTGTGTTTTCCAAGTGAATGTATTTTATCCCTTTTCATTTCTAAGCTGCATGCATTATTCAGCCAGTGTGCTTGGAATTGGAATTTATGTTCTTACACTGTAAGCATGAGACATCACTGTCCATAATCAGGCCATTAGCATTCTGCTCACACAAGCCAGTGTGAGTACAATTTTCAGAGGCCTAATGTAACAGGTAATCATAAATTAGTTTTTGCTTTAAAACAACACCAGATTACACAGCTTGCATGCTTAAAGAGAATGACTCAGTGAGTAGTGCAGCTCTCTAATGAAGTGGGAGCTCATTAAACAGATGCTATCTACTTCAGTGGTCTACATAAACAGCGAGCAAACCAAATGGAAATGTTTCAACAGTACACTGCAGTCAACCAGAACAAGTTCAGGTTCATTCACTGTGGCATCATATATATAGGAATTAGTCACAGTAATAACTGAATAGTTGCTTGCCAATTTATCATTTTACATTTGTTATTGTGTTTGCATAATGTGTTTTTTTTTTTACTGTCTTTGGTTACATTAAAAGGCCCTCATCTGTGTGTACAAAACTAGAAAACAAACGGTAATTTTAATATTCATTGGACTGGTAGTGTGCAATGTTCTGTGTTTGATTTCAGTGGTGTTGAATTATTTTTTTAAGTCTTATCTCCTTTTGTGTTACATCTGCCTATAGGAGAGCTTCATACATGAAAGCTTGTAAATATCGTTTAGGAAAACACATGTTTATTTAGTTAAGAATCAAAAGTAGAATCATACAGATAAGTATAATGACCAAGCTTCCAATATTTCTAGGAATGAGGTATTCTAATTGTCATAGGAAGCTTTTTCAGTGAGTTGAAGGGCCAGAATTAATTTTTCAGAACTGATATCACACATAATCTAGAAGTTTAGTATTAATTTTATAGTTTATTATCTGAAGGATGTTTTGCTAATGTTTAGAGGTGAAGTAGTTGCCAAGGAAAAACAATGCAGCATAAGATTTCTATGCAATTATTATTGAAGTGAATGAGATGGGAAAATCTGATGATTAGAATGTGGAAGATGCAGCTACTAAGACAGAGATAAGTTGGCTCTCACCTTCTGTTTTTTATTGCTGTTGGTGGCGGTGATGGTGGTAATTTTTGTTTTGATTCTTTTTTCCTTTTTCTTTTTTTCTGGTAAGCCTTGATGCAATGAGTTAATTTTCAGTGACATATCACCAAGCAGAACTATTTGCTGCTTAATGAGATTGGAATGTACGGAGGTATGCTAGCCAGAGCAGATTTTGCAGGAGCCCAATGCAATTCTGGGGAGCTGTGAAAGTTGTTGATAAGACTGGGAGAATGCACTTACTGGGGGAATGATGTGGGATGAGATGCCATCCCAAGTAGCTCTGATGCCTTCATCTTTGCTTTGGGTTCTCCTGGGTCCCACAGTGGCACTTTTTTCCCTGTGCAACCAGCAACTCAGCTTGCTTCTCTTCTTGTGTTGTGGCAGAAGTTCAGTATTCAGCTGAAGTTAAAAGATCTGTCTGTAGTGAAGGGGAAGGCAGAGAGCTTAAGAATCATGGACAGTAGAGCTTACCACTTTGGCTGCCATTCAGTGTAGTGATTGAGGTGATACAGCACAACCAGTATTCGTTGATATAAAACTTTCATTTATAGTTACCAGCTTATGTGCTTAGTCCCTATCCATTATTGTTTCTCATTAAATGACTTAAAAGTAATATATTTAATTTGCCCAGTATTAAATATCCAGCATTTTCATTACAGTGCCTTATTTAGATAAATGAATGTCTTTCCAGAAATACTCCTGGCTATAAATTTTCACTATGAATGCCTGTATCAGAGCCACTGTTTTCTGAACACTGGAGTTCTTCAGTTACTGGACATTAAGATGTCCAAGGCTTTTGGTGTAATTTGGTATAGCAGTAAGTGTTTCTGATATGCAAGTGTCTGCCTAACTTGATCTTTTGAATTGGGTCTGCATGTTTCTCATGCCTTCTGTTCTAAGAATGAAGTTTAGAAAAAGAATTCTATTTCTCCCAAATTTATTTTGTTTCTAGTTTCTTTTTTATTTTGAGTGTGAGGATATCTATTGGCTGCTTGAATGCTGACTAAGTTGGGGTTTTGTCCTTGCCATAGACATCTGTAGAAGAATGGATGTATGTAATATTTGGTCAGAAAAATATGATCCGAAAGTATTCACCATACTAAAGGTGGCTCCTTACAACATGTGGCAACTTAGAGTTTCTGGGCTGAAGCAAGATTTTTCTGCTATCCCAAGTGATATGTACAAGATTAGACAATCTCAAGCACCTTTCTCAATAAGTCCTTTATTTGCATATGCTTCTGGGTCATGCTTTGTGGAACATGGACTGCTTGATGTGCAGCACATGTTCCACTGATAGTGGACTTTGAAATGTGGCATTCAATTTGCAAGGAGGATGCAGTGTGCAAAAGCATTTACATTTTCATCCATAGCTCGTGCCTGACTTTAAATGAGAAAATGAATTCTGCAGTTTTTCAAACATAATCACAGCAGAGAGAAAATATGAGCCATTATTAATTGTAATACCAGCTTATCTGTAATAGTTGAGCATCACCGAGTGTGAGTTCATATCTTACAAGCATCTCTCAAATAATTGCGTGGCAGTGAATAAGACTAAGATTTTACAAATGGCAGAGAGTGAAGTGTATCTGCTTTTTGGATGTAGCCAAATACTCCCTTCTGTGAAAGATCACCAGTGAAGAAGTTGGGTGTGCATTGCAGGATAATGAGCTGCATGTTATTAGGTGAGCAAAAGAAATCACTAAAAAGGGGTTCGGGGAAAAAGATGTTACATGTTACTTGTCTCAGAAATCAGCAGCAAAATAAAATTTCAGCCAGGAAAGGGATATCAAGAAAGTTAAAAACATACTAAGGCTTTAGCCTGTAAGCTAGTTGAAGGAAAAAAATAAAATAAAATAAAATATATATATGATTATGAAGGTGTAAAAAGCACAGGTACAGTTTGAGTGGCCTGTTAAATGTGCAAATTATGCTTGTGACATTTAGAATCACATGGAAGAACAAGCTACCTGGGTTGTCTTTTATAAAGAGCAGTCTGAAATGAATAGAAACTGAGAGTCTGGGTAAGTGCAAGGTAAAGCTAATGCAGGTCAAGTGCTGACTATCAGATTTGATCTGGATTTGAGTCACATTTGGAAATTAGCAATGATCTGTGAATACTTCTTTCAGTATCAGAAAACATAAGCATTTCTCTTTGTACATTACCTCTGTTTTAAATGTCTAAGCGGAACAGGTACATGATTAAAGATTTTGTCTAGGAAACTAATTTTTTAGGGAAAGCATGTGTTTTCACAGATATTTTCTTTTTCTTTCTTTTGTCTGATTAAAGATGTCCACTAGCCAAATCTTTTTTCCCTTTTTGTTCACAGACTCACTTGTTGAAATACATACTGTCTCCTTCACTTCAACACTCTAAAAATGCTTCTCAAGAGCTGTCTTGGTGAGTCTTCATACAACAGTTAATTTTGGTAACCAAATGAAAATATAACTAAAAAGTGTGGTCTATTTTTACTGTTCTCCCACTTTGCATTTATTATGTGCTCAAGAAGATCTAGTCTCTTTTTGGAGACAGTCAGGGGAGAAAAGGAAAGATTTTTCATAATATATCTCCTAAATACTGCCTTGTAAAAGTATCATAGACTGAAAAACCCTTCTCTATCCAGTTCACTGATTTTGCCATTATTTCAAATGGTTTTGCTTTAGACATGAAAAGGGAGGATTTTTTACAGTACATTTAGAGAAGTGGAAAAGATGGGAAATCACTGAATTTTCAAGAATGAAGAAAGGATATGAAAATATGAACAAGATCATAATTAGGAGAAAGAAGTGGTATTTAAAGTATGTGTGGGTGTTCACTGTTACTTTAACTTTTTCCTGCAACACTGGATGTGCAACAACCCAGAACAGAAGAAATTCACGTTGGAACATAATTGACCTCCCCTCTACTGCTTTTTTCCAAAGTCAACAAACAAGCAAACACAGATTTTGCATGAAGAGTCTAGAAAGAACTGGATCTTCCAGATACTCTGAAATGTTACGTGTATAGAAAGAGCTGTTAGCAACAATTCTGAGCTAAGGGTAACTGAAACAGATACCAAAAAAATACACAGAATAAATAAACACTCCAGACTTTGCTGGCAACTTGAAATTATAGTCATTTTTCATTCTTGTTACATCCTAAGGTGTCTCTTCTCCACTTAAGAGATGGGATGCACGCAGAGATGCTGCAGATTCTCTTTATTACCTTTTTTAATCATTGTTGTAATCAATCAGTTTTGTGTGCTTGGAGAAGTGTTTTCAGAAATGATCCAAAGAAGTGAATTCTCCAGTCTTGTGCTTTGGGATAGAGCTAGAGGTGATGCAAAAGTTGGGCAGCGGCTGGAAGAGGGTGGAAGGGGTTCAGCACCTAACTTTGAAGCTGTCATGGTTTTATGATTTTTGGTACTGGTATTCCACATCATAACATCATGTAGTGCATTTAGAGTTAAAGAGTTAATGCTCCAGCTCCATGGATCATCGATAGTTCCAGGTGTACCTGTCTCAGAAGAGAAGAACTACATTCCCCAGAGGACTTTGCGATGCTTTGCGTTCTTACGTGTTTACACTCAGAAGGAAAGATAAAAACTGTCTGCAGTCACGGGACACTCTCTTTCCTTTGGGATGGACTCAGCAGTGGGTGCTCGCTGCTGTCCGCCTTCAGCGTTAGCGTAAGGCCTTCGGTTTATCGGACACTCTCTCTTGCTCATTTTACTTGATTTATTAGCTTTAATTCCAATTATATTGTATTATATTGTGTTATTTTGCTTTCCGATATCTTATTCAGTAAATTAGCTTTCCTCCTCAGATCGTTGCCGCTGTTTTGTTCCTAGGCCCATCTCCCTTTTCCCTTTTCCCTTTCCCCCTTCCCCTTTCCTGGGGCGTGGGTCCGTGGGTTCCCTACACCAATCGTCACAGAACCGGACCGAACCCGCCCGTAAACCGCTGACAGAAGCCAAAATGTAAGTTAAAGAATGGTTATTCTTTCTATCCATCCCCATCCCATCCCTACAATACATTTTATTTCTAGGTCCTATGCACACATGGCTAATTTGACCTCTTTATACTTAAAACATGAAAATTATCTGCTACATGAAGGGGATATTATTTGTACCAGTAACTAATTGTTTTCAACTGCTAATTAAATGTGTGAATCTGAAGTGGTATATATGACTGGTAAACTGAGATGAGGCAAGAAAAGGTGAGTTATTCGAATTTTACTCGTGTTTATGTATGTGCATATATATGCCTATCTGTATACGTGCTTATCTATATGAAGGTGGGAAATGTACAATTGCACATTCAAACTTAGAGTTCTTGAACAGCTTCAAAATGAAGAAGCTTTTCAGTGGTTAATTGTTATTAGGGAATCTTATTCTGGGAGTCAAACTGTAAAGGCAGGATTATGGGCTGAATTTTTAAACTGTAATTTTAAAGAGTATTAAGAATTAGGAATGAAACTTGAATTGCAATATTTAATACTTTCTTAATCCATGAAATTTCAGTAATTTAATATAAGGGGAAAAGTTAATGCCAGGAATTACCTTTCTCAGTCAAATATTTTTAAGTCATATTTTTACAGATTTACTTATTCTAAACTGCTTTGAAGTATTTAACAGTGGTTTTAAAAAAGATTTTCAGTTTAGTTCGTCTCTTCTTCACTCTAAAAAACAAGTTACAAAATGCAAAACTGAAAAATTCTGATTATTTTTTTTAATATATCATAGAATCATAGAATCATAGGATTATAGAATGGCCTGGGTTGAACAGGACCTCAAAGATCATCTAGTTTCAACCCCTCTCACATGTGAAATACTAGATCAGGCTTTGACTTTTTCTTATTCTTATCTGTGCCATCTTGTAGTTCCAAGTACTCTTCTATCTTCATCTTTACAAGCATTTGATTTTCATTACTATTCTGTGAGGCAAGAGAAGAAAGGAGTAGGAGGAGATCCAGACTTTAACAGATATCTTATTTACATCAGGTTAAATGTCAGCAGAAATGAATTTAATTTGAAGGAACAAAGAAGGATGTAATAATATGCTCTTGCAAAAAATAGAACTATTTTTCATGTGGATTCTAGACTCAGCTAAAACCATATGTGTTTATAGTACTCCATGCTGACATAATTTCATCTCCTTACTAGTGTAAGCAATCCTTGATATACTAGCAGATACACAGCCCTTCTTATATGGAAGTCTTTTCCTTGTGAATAGGTGCTTGGTTGGACAAGGTCGTACTGTTCACTTTTGTGTTTTAAGAGTATGTGCCAGGCATTCAACGATTTGATTTTTTCTTGTTTACTTTTGAGTGGTTCAATTCCATGTCTTAAGAGTAATGTGAGAGCAAGTGTTGCCTTTAAGTTACTGGGAAATGTGTGAATGGATGTATTGTATGTCATAGCTCTTATTAACTCCAGCACCATTGCTAATGTTTTAATGTATGTATATATGTGCCTTGAGGGAGTAGTTTGTGTGTTTTACTAGCAAGATACACAAAAATACTCTGTTCCTTTTGCGTCTATTATAAATTAATACATGCCATCAAGGGACCTCTTATGATGTAAAATTGTCATCTTGTGAATGGTATGGATAAGATCCCACTAAACTGTAGCTAAGCAGGTACCCATCCTATGTACAAAACAAAACTCTCTGATAGCCCCTAGTGGTTTGCATTAATTTGTTATGAATAATTCACATTCCTTCATCACAGTTATTATCCCTTCCCTCATCTCTTGTTCACTAGTGTTGAGAGGCACAGCCTTTGCCACGGCTTGCAGAACAAGGGTCATGGATGGCCCTGGATGATGCTGTGCTTCAGGCAGAGTGACAAGGCCTGCTGTGCTCAGAGACCTGCAGACTCATGGCTTCCCGATATAGTATTTTAATTGTGAAGCTCTTGGGCTAGTAGGAATGCAAGCTAATCAGTGCTGACACAGAGCCTGCCCTGTGGAACAACTGGTTGCCTGGTGACGACACCTGACAGAAACAGTGTGTTTTGTGCTGCTGCCAGTGTGAGGTGCAAGCCTAGTTGAGCAAGAGGCCTGGGAAGCAAGCTGCTCCTTGCTTGACACTTTAATACTCTTCTCTGGGCTGAATGTACTTCATCAGGGATAACAGAGGACTTTGAGTTTGACTTTGTAGTTGTAAGGCTTCCAGAGTTCACATCCCTTATGTGAAATTTTTGAGGACTCATGTCTGTCTCAGAATCTGATGGACTTGTTTTCCACCTTCCCTTCATTTTCTTGGTTGTATTCACAGCTTTTTTCTAAATCCAGTCTACTACTGCTAATGATTTTTTTTTTCTCGGCAAGACTCCCCTTATCCAATTCCTTCTAAACAATGGACTCTTTTATCTATCTATCTATCTATCTATCTATCTATCTATCTATCTATCTATCTATCTATCTATCTATCTATCTATTTATAATGTTAGGATGTAGACGTAGTTGGGAGTTGAGAACTGAAAGAAGTCTACTGTGGTTGTTTGGAAAGTTTAGCTATTCCTCCAAATAGCCTCTTAAGTCGATAATGTTTTGGATGTGTCTGAGCTCTAGCTGAAACTAATACTGGTGCTCATTTCATTTTGGCAGAAGTCACATTAGAAAATCAACAAAACTCTGTCTCACTAGTTTGAGGCAACACAGAGCTGCATAAATACCATCTTTGGCATCTTAATAGGTTTTCTCACAAATGCAGTGTGTTGTGCATTTTCTGTTTATGCAAGCTGTGCACCTTGATTAAAAAATCCGTTCTGTGGCACAATATGTTACTTTGCCAGTTAATTTAACTGAACTCAGTGTTGCTTTGATCCCTTTTCTGTGGTACTTCCAGCATGCTTTGCTATGTGAGCAAGATTTGCAAGCCCCAAGTATTTCTGAATGTATGCCTGAAGAGAGATGTGTATACTTGTCAAAATATTTTTTTAATCCCACTCCCATGACTCTTCACTCACATATTGGCTCTGTATTCTGTGTCTTGAACACTTGACATTCAATGTGCTAGCAACTGCTTCTGAATAGAACTTTACCTAGAGAGTGTTTTTTTTTGCCTCCATTCACTACCAAAGAGAATGCAGGGCAGCCTGGCATTTATATAGTCATTTCTTTAT
Organism: Cyrtonyx montezumae; assembly: GCF_038088225.1. Classification (NCBI taxonomy): domain Eukaryota; kingdom Metazoa; phylum Chordata; class Aves; order Galliformes; family Odontophoridae; genus Cyrtonyx; species Cyrtonyx montezumae. The sequence goes on from NW_027072035.1 coordinate 14,612,416, forward strand.
TTGATATTTCAGCTGGACCAATTGCATTATGACTCACTTATTTTTAACTAGTAAAATATGTGATTTTCTTCAATAAGCCATATGGGAAGAATCTTCTGGACAGACTTAACAAATATATAAACTGATAAGACAACTGTGAGGACTTGGGTTTTGCAGGTGCTGAAATAGTCTGCCATTTGTTGCATGTTGATGAAATACAGTATCAAAAACACAGTAAGGTAGACAAATTGTGCTATTGTACCTTGTTTTGTTTCTGAAACCACTGTAGGCTGTACTGTAATGTCTCACTATGGACTGAGGCAAGATGACTCCCTCAAATCTACTCTACACTTGGTTGCATCTTGAGACAATATTCAGTGATCCCATAGCACAATTAAACTGTCCTTTAGCATCGGAACTAAGATTTCTATAACAAGCTGTGTGCCTGAGACTACATAATTAGTCTAGTCTTGGTCTTTTGGGAAGACTGTGCTGGTATGGACAAAGCACTGAGTAGTTAATGCGAGTGTGGGATAGACAAGTAGACAGTGAAATTTGTTGAGAACTGGCTGACTGGCAGAGTGCAGAGGGTTGTCATTGGCGGTATAGAGTCTGGTTGGAGGCCTGTAACCAGCGGTGTCCCCCAGGGGTCCGTGCTGGGTCCAGTCTTGTTCAACGTCTTCATCAATGACCTTGATGAGTGGTCACCCTCAGCAAGTTTGCTCATGATACGAAGTTGGGAGGATTGGCTGACACACCTGAAGGCTGTGCTGCCATTCAGTGAGACCTGGACAGGCTGGAAAGCTGGGCAGTCAGAAACTGGATGAGGTTTAACAAAAGCAAGTGTGGAGTCTTGCACTTAGGGAGGAATAATTGCATGCACCAGTACAGGCTGGGGGATGACCTGCTGGAGAGGAGCTCTGTAGAGAGGGACCTGGGTGTCCTGGTGGATGACAGGTTGGCCATGAGCCAGCAGTGTGCCTTCGTGGCCAAGAGGGCCAATGGCATTCTGGGATGCATTAAAAAGAGCGTGGCCAGCAGGTCAAGGGAGGTGATCCTCCCCCTTCTACTCTGCCCTGGTGAGGCCTCATCTGGAGTACTGTGTCCAGTTCTGGGCTCCCAAGTATAAAAAAGACAGGGATCTCTTGGAAAGAGTCCAGCGCAGGGCCACAAAGATGGTGAAGGGCCTGGAGGATCTTCCCTATGAAGAAAGGCTGAGTGAACTGGGTCTCTTTAGCCTTAAGAAAAGAGGACTGAGAGGGGACCTGATCCAGGTTTATAAATATCTGAGGTGTGGGGGCAAAGTGTCGAGGCCAGACTCTTTTCAGCAGTGTGTGGAGACAGGACAAGGGGGAACGGACAGAAACTGCAGCACAGGAGGTTCCGCACGAATGTGCGCAAGAACTTCTTTACGGTGAGGGTGACAGAGCACTGGCACAGCTGCACAGGGGGGTTGTGTGTGGGATCTCCTTCTCTGGAAATATTCAAGACCCGCCTGGACGCCTACCTGTGTGACCTGGTGTAGGGAACCTGCTTTGGCAGGGGGTTGGACTCGATGATCCCTTGGGGTCCCTTCCAACCCCTATGATTCTGTGATTCTATAATTCTATGATTCTATGATTTGTTAAAGGGGAAAACAGACTAGGATCAGGAATTCTGTATGGAAGAAGTTTATGGCAGAGGATATCAAAAGGTAAATCAAACAAAGAAGCAATAATTTCCTTTTATCTGGAACAAAGCAATCTTAAAAAATACATCCATTGCATAATGCTGTAAAGATTATCTTCCTAAAAGGATAGTTTATCTTTTAAATGATCAAGGCATGAAGGTTTATGTTCACTGTCAGGCTAAAACTGTTACTCTGTATCAGAAAGCATTTGAATGTAATTTTTTATTCATTAATTACATTGTTGATGCAGCCACTAAGTGCACTTTTAAAACTGTAAAGCAGGGCATATTAGAAAAACAAACAATGAGACAATAAAATTGAACTTTATTCTTTGTTTTTAATAAACGAATAATACAGGATTATTTTATGGCCTGTCAGCAGTCTGCTTTTTATAAGACTATGTACTAGTTGTCCTGACTTTGACATTAACCACAGAATGAGGCTCTGGGAGAACTCTCCATTGGATGAAGTTTGCCAGGGGTTTGCTGTGTTCTCCAAACGATATTGTTTAGAGTGGTTGAAAGCATAGTGCAGGCAATGCAGAGAACTGATGGTGCTAGAGATCCCTGGAGGTCATCTTATTCCTCTGATCAAGTGGAACCATCTGAACTGCTTGCCCAAGACCATGTCCAAGAGGCTTTTGAAGAGCTCCAGGGATGGATACTCCACTTCTCTGGGTAGCCTGTACCAATGCATGGCTATTTGCACAGTAAAACACTGCATGGTGTTCTGGGAGAATCTCCTGTGCTTCAGCTTGTGCCCACTGCCTCTTGTCCTGTCCATGGGCACCACTGAAAAAGAGCCTGGCTCTGTCCTCCCTGCATCCCCCTTTCAGGTATTTGTACACAATGATGAGATCTCCCATCAACTTTCTCTTCTCCAAGTGGTACAGTCGCTGCTCACTCAGCCTTTCTCACAAGAGAAACCTCCATTCTTATTACTATACTGAGGGCTCTTTTCTAGACTCTCTGTGTTTCTCATGTATTGGGAAGCCCAGAACTTTTACAACTAGGAAGCATACTAACTTTTAACATGAGGAAGTGTCATTTACAGCTGGGTGAATTACTCAGTGTTCTCCTGGGCACCAGAAATGGGAACAAAAGCCTTCTTCTTACTTGATTTTGGACAGGATTTGAAGAGACATCTCCAAATTCAAAGAACTGGGATGAGCTCTCCCAGATGTCTTTGGCCTCAATGACATGGGATTCTTTCTATCCTCTCTTATAGATCTATTCCATTTTGCATGGGGACTAAACAGTCATTAAATGACTCCCTAGGGTGCCTAAACTGGTGATCAGCTCCAGCTGCCAATAGAATTCATTGTGCAAAGGGGAAACATCAACAAGGAGTGTGAGTATTTGTTGAATTAGGCATCTTTCACAGGAGATGGGGTACATTTTCCTCTTCCTGGAGGAAAAGTGGTATGGACTTGGGGTTCCCATGACCAGGTTTGTCAGGCACAGGATTACAGTGTGGATTATGGAGAAGAAAAAAAGAGAGCATGCATCCCACAAAGGATACGTGCATCAGTGCATACAGCCCTATAGTTGGAGGCAGCAGCATCCTCTGTCTCTGTGCTGGGGTGGCAGTACAAGTAACCTGCAGGACACTCTTTTTCATTAATGAAAGCAAAAGAAGAATATTTAAATTCAGTTTGGAGTGAACTTTTTTTTTTCCCTCCAGTTCAGCTGAGAAATCAATTATTTGCACAGCCACGGTATCAGGAGACAGATCTTCCATTACCGTTTCCTATACTGAAGAGCTTATTATGACTACATAGGGGTTTTTGTATTCAAAACCAAAGGGATTACAAATATCTCAGTGTCTTCTGTAGCCGCTAGTAATTATTTTTGCTTCCAGCTATTTTACAACCATTAAAGTTCATGTTTAGGTTATAACATTCCTTGTGTGAATGTTTGCTTTTAATTACTAGGAGAATGTGCTGGGCTTGTCCTTCTGGAGTGCAAACACTAAGTCTAGTGGAAATAGCTTACAGAGGAGTTCTGAAAAGATTATTCCTGTGAGAAACCTCTGTATTCCTTGTCTTCCATACTATTAACCGAAGTTATAAGTGTTTGGGGTTGCTGTTTCCATCCCTTCCCCTCCCCCCCACCCCCCTCCTCCCCTCCCCACACACTTTCTGTCTGCTTTAGGTAACTTTCTTTTGTCTGTGTGAAACAGAGCCTCTGCCTTTTTTGATCTGTCTGGCCTGCAAAGAAATAGCTGCTAACAAGAAAGCAGAAGCATAGTTGAAATTTTGCGCAGATGATAGGGAGAAACATGCTGAGGGTGAAAGGGTTGCAGTCATTTCAGCTCGCTGTTCCATAACAAACCACAGCACTTCTAGCTGAATGGGATGTTATGGCTCTTCTCTCCTATTGTGGAAATGCCTTCCCCCTCCTGACCCTCTCCTTCTTTAGGGATGAGAAAGAGTCTGTGTAACCTAAATACACACTGAGACCATCTGCCAGAAATAATTCCTGAAAGAACATGAAGGGAGCAGGGATAACAGCAAACCTCAGACCCTTGCTCAGGCCATAAAGGCCAAAGGCATTTCTGTTTGTTTCAAGATAGCTGGGACCAGAGTGGAGGTCTGGTATTTTGCTGGTGACCACTGAAGAAGAGGGATTTGGCTGCTGGCAGAACATAAAGCAAAGCTGACAACAAAGCTTTCCTTTCATGCTATCCAAATGAACACATTTCTAATCTGAAATTCAAATACTTGACAACAGAGAGCCTCTGAGCTGAGCTTTGAACAGGAAATTGCTTCATGGTTTTAGCATAATGAATTAGGCAGTTAGAGTAAATCCATTTAGGAGGCAGAGAATGCTTTCACATGCCTTGTAAAAGCTAAAAACCCTACTAATTTCCTAAATTTCTCATGACTTGTAAAAATATCTAAGTGTTCAGAGCAAATGTGGTTGCACATCCTATGTTTGGCTTATTACAGCTATGCAGTTTGACTCTTGTGTTTTACGGCACGCTGATTATTTAGATAAGATTGCACCTTAATTAAATGCCATAAATAACAACTAGGACATTCCTTGAAAACCAGTGGTCTCACCAATAACAAGAGTACATTAATTAATCCTGACACTCTGTTCTGGTCAATTACTATTACACATTCTGGCAATGCAGCATTAGGCTGAGAAAACAGCCGGTGTGGAGTCACACCATGGAAATCAGTGGAGGGATTCTCTGAACGGTTAGCTATGTACTGACAAGCAGCAGCTTCATTCTCTTTTCTTTTGACAATTCTGGACCTGTTTTTTATGGCAGCCTGCACAGCCTTTCAAGGGGACTCAGTAGAGGCGGTGTCTCCGGTAGCAGAAGGAGAGGTACTGTAAGAGGACATAGAATGAGGAGCTGTTTCCTTTGTGCATATGCCTGACCTTGGAAATCATTTGTCAGGGAAGGCGATGTTCCTTTCTTCTGTGCTTTGCTTAAGCAAACAATTGCAAACAGTATCACTCAAAAAGCCAAGGTTAAATGCATTCCAGTCATGTCTGCATAAAGGATTTATGTATTTATTTATGGGGATAACTCGAAGCATTCCATTATAGTCTTTTGGAGATCAGAAGAAAATGCTCAAGTTCTTGTTTTCTTGATTCCATTCTGCTGCAGTGTTTTTCAACAAATGCATGCAGACAGACAATAGAGCATGATATTCTTCTATTCAGAAATGTGCTGGATATTGCAGAAAAAACTTTTTTTTTTCCCCATGGAGAAATAAAGAGTAAACAAATTGACTTAATCTTAACATATTGTTTTTTAACTTCCCCATCGGAGATAACATGGTACAATGAAATAGTTCTTTGGGTTGGCATAGCAATAAAGGAACTATGATGGATTATTTTACAAAGCGTTTTTTAATCATTAATGAGTGTCAAGCAACTAATTAATGTTTACAGTTAGGAATGTAAAGGAAATCTGTCCTCACTTTCTCACAGCTGCTAAAATATGAATAGGTCTTTCTAGGTCCTTGGAGATGCAAACTGAATATTGGTATGCAAGCATCTGGATGGATGCATGATGAATTAAGCTGAGAAATACTGACACTTAAATGCATTACAACTATACTGATCTGGAATAATAATTATCACCAGCAGCACAACATAAATATTTAAAGCTACTGTACCTATGTGGTAGTCACTGAGACTCCAGCCTGAATTTATAAAAAAATCAATTCTGAATGGCATCTGAAGTAAAATAATGGGATACAGAAAGAAGAAAAGTCATTAACATGGAGGAAAATTTTAGCCTGCATTCTATTTGAATTCCTAAAAGCTAACACAAACAATAGATTCCCCATCAAGCTTTTCTACATATGTTGCTCTGAAAGTAATGCCTCCTATTTATTTCCTTGGAAATTAAAAAAGTTACATAAAGCACAATAACTCTAATTGTTAAAGCAAGCTTTCAGCTACAAAACACTATTTTTCAAAGACCTCACCATTAGCCATGCATTTTTGCCAGTGGTGAACGGAAGCCTGCATGCTGTGCTCATAAAGATATGCGGGAATGTGCTTTACCATTCACATCGCTGTTGCTATTGCTGAATTTCACTGCTTACCACTATATTGACTCTTACTGTTTGGTTTCCACAAATATTCAGCAAGCATCGAAGAATGTCAGTTAGTGCCACATTTTCCACATGCAGGAATTTAATTCCACACCTTGGCTTTTCTGCACTTCCTTGTCAGACCCCATTTTGTCAGATTTGCCCTCTGCTGCCATTTGTTGCGTGGTAACAGATTGTAATGGAATATTGTTGAGAAGGTTCAACCTCTATTTCCATGTCACAACATCCACTTCTGGCAAAAGTGGGCCAGGATAATAAAATAGGAGGCATTACTTTTGGAGCAGCTCAATTATAAACAGAGATAGTACAAACATCAAACAGTGTTACTAAGGTCTGCCTCACTGAAAGATACACTACGCCAGAGAGAGAGATTCACATTTTCTATTTGAGAATGAGCTAGAGGAAAAATGACATTTCAAGAAATTTTTTAACTTGGTCAGATGTTAAGTTTCTGTTGCCTGAGATCATGTTTATTCATTGTACACTACGTGGGTACCAAAAGCAATTTTCCAGCAAAAGAATTTAAGGGGGAGTTATAAACTCTTAAATTAGAGCAAGTTGTCAAAACTAGTTATTAGTGAGCTTTAAAGATGGTTATGTTCTTTGTTTATTTTCACCAAGGACCATTCTTTGTGATTTTTTGCTCATACCAAAAGCTCACTGAAATTTATGGAGTTCTTTTGTGGACAAAGATAATTTTCTTGCACATGGACTTTGAGACAGAAATGAGTTTCATGCCCTGATACAATATTAAGCTGTCTTGGGAGTGAGGGGTTTGTTTAAAGGCAAGGTAAAAGGCAAGACAAAAGACTAAAAGCTTAGGCTGAAAGAAAAGCATCATGTGTGATAAATGTATTCCATTTAGCAATAAATCTCTGGATGAGAAATGATGGCTAACTACTATTTCATTAAGGAATAACTAGATGAACTGACCACACTCATTGATTTCTATCAGAAAATATTTTTTAATGAATAATTTCTGACAATTTTGCATTCTTGGTCAGCTTCTAATTAGATTACTGTATCTTTCTTTTTTCTTTGTTGCAGCGTGAAAAAGCGAGGAAGGGAAAAAAATGGCTCTCTGCTCCAAGAGAAATTATTCTCCTTCCTGTCTCATTTAAAATTGCGTAAAACACTGCTAATAGCTCTGTGTAAAGTGAATGACTACTCTTACACCAGTATTATGGTGTAGTTATGGTTTCTTATTTTGGACATGGCTAAGAAACATGGGATTACATTTTTGCTTTGTCCTTCCACTGTGCTTTTACAAAAATACTGTCTATTTTCTCTGCAAATATTGAGATAATTTAGAATATCAGCTGAAGGTGTTGATTTTGCATTTTGCTTTTATTATCAAGGAACAAATGGAAATGACCTCTAATAATGGAATACAAATGCTTCTTTCACTGCACATAATTGATTTTTATCAAGAAACTACTCTTTCATCTCAATGATTGCTTGGTGTTAATTTTTCCCTAAAATTTGATAGCACATTTAACACAGATCTTCCCATTTCATCCCCTCATACCCCTCCCCTCCTTCTCCTCCAACCCCCCCTTCCTGGTTTTTGGATGCTTTCTGATTGATAGCAAGAAGATAAATTATTTTTCAATTTTTTTTCTTCCACCTTTTCATCTGGTAAAGTATGTTCACACATTCTCTTTTAAAAGAATAATTTTTTCCCTTCTGAAAACAGTGATTCTGATCCTGGAACAGTATTTTTCTTACTGTTTTTATAAAGGATATTTTATCCCTATAGAAATAATAATAATAAAATAAAAAACAAAACAAAACAAACAAAAAACCATCAATCAGATTGTATTCAGTTTTGCCTCAGGCAATTAGATTTATCATTTGAAAATAAAAGAGTTACTTTATCTTTAACCCAAGCATTTTTAGTTTAGAAAAGAGAAAAAAGATCTTTTCCTTTTAAACCCAAATGCTCTATGTAGTTTTTTGTGCCGCTTCTTTAGAACTCAAACAGGAAAATATTACATACAGCCTCTGCTAATAAAGATCTGTTCGATTACAGAAGCAGGTTTTAATAATGCTAATTATCACAATTTTCTTATGTTCTCATGGGAAATATTATCAAGCTCCCTGTAAAGGACTTACTTCATTTAAATTAGCAACTGATGACCTACCTTGTATTAGGATAGCGTGAGCAATTACATTTTGATGCTGTAGCAGTATTTTATTTTCAGATGGATATGACAACTATACTTCATAAGCTTTGAAAATTCACAGTCAGTGCAATTTAAAACTACTCTTTTAAGAAACTTCCTTGTGTCTCCAGACTCAGTCAAGCATTCATGACTATCCTTATGAACAATAATTGAGAAGAAATTCAACACCCTAAATTTGCTATTTCTCAATAATTTTGTGCTTTCCTTGCCCTCTGATGTGTTATCAGTCATCCATGCCCCAGGGGAAATATCACAGGCTTGAGGTTAAATTAAGGCTCTATCTGTAGGGATTGTCTTCAGTAAAAGCCTCTATGTTCCCAAACAAATCTTATCCACATTGAATGCAGCCTTAAATGCCAAAGAACGACATGGACAACTTTCTTCCTTGTTTTCATGTGTGCTAAGATTAATATATGATACTCTTCGAAAGACAGAAAAAAAACAGTTTAAAAATAAATTTTATCTATATTAGCCTGTTAATCAGAATAGTCTTCTGAGATAGAGATAGGTTATAGAAAAGCATTAACAGATCTACTGTGTTACCTGAGATAAAAAGAAGTATTGTTATTATATCTCTTTTACTCCATACTGCTAATTAAAAAAATCAAACTTTTTTTTGCGTTACATGTGGTGCACTGGCATATATTTCTAGATATCTTTCAGGAAAGTCCATGGCTCAAAAGATGTCGTTATGTGAGCTTACTGAATAAGAGCAAAATAAAATAGCAATCTAATTCAATAAAGTATTTTTGCCTGCTGCTTTGGGGTATGGTGATAGAAAATGAAGCTCTTTGTAATTATAAAGGTGTGTGCGTGCTGAATGGCACAGCCTAAGCATCAGGCCATTACAGTGGTGAAAAACCTTTCAGAACATTGATTTGCATCAGATTTTAATGGAAAATGTTTTTAAAGAGCTGTGTGGTTTATTGGCATGTTTCACTCTATGTGAATTCAGTTTATCTTTAAAAAATTAACTTCTTCACAGACCCAAATATTTCACAAGAACACATGATGACAGAATAGCCGATGTTGGAAGGAAGCTCCAAGCCCCTGCTCAGGTAGACACAGTCAGAGAGGAGTGCCCAGGACTATGTCCACACTTCTGAAGATACTGAAGGAGAGTGATCCCACATCTTCTCTAGGCAACCTGTTTCAGTACTCAGTCACCCACACAATGAAGAAGTGCTTCCAAATATTCATATAAAACTTCTTGTGTTTCTTCAGATTGTACCTGTTGCCTCCTGTCCTGTCCCTGGGCACCACTGAAAAGAGCCTGTCTTCATTCTGTTTTCATTCTCCCTCAGCCTTCTTTTCTCCTGACTGAACAGTCTCAGCTGTCTCAGCTTTTTATCATAGGAGAGATGCTCCTCCCCCTCTATCATCTTCATTAACCCTCTGTTGGACTCTGCAGTTATATATGTATCTCTTGTACTGGAGAGCACAGAAATGGAACTTATACAGCCTCTCCAGTGCTGAGTACAGGGGAAGAACTACCTTCCTTGACCTGTTTGCAGCACTTTGCCTAGTACAGGCCAGGTAACCTCGGTCTTCTTAGTGCCAAAGACACACTGCAGGTTTGTATTCAACTTTTGTCTACCAGAAACCCACACAGTCTTTTCTGTCAAGAAGTTTTCCAGCTGGGTAGCCACAGCATATCCTGGCGCCTAAGGTTGTTCCTTATTTCCAGGAAATTATTTCCAGGATTATCTACCCCATTATTTCCACAGGGACTGAAGTGAGGCTGACTAGTCTGTAGTTTCCCATGTCCTCCTCAAAAGAAGAACTTGGTTGATAGGTTTTGATTGCCTGCAGTGTTTTTGAAGAGTGACCTGGTTTTCTTTCAGCTGTCTCAAAGATGTGCTTTCAAAGGGTGGGAGGAAAAGGTGTAAAGAGGTAAACAGTATTTGTATTTGGCATTTTTACATCTTCTATCCTGTTTTTGTGCAGATTATAGTTGTTTTTATAGTGCTTTTTTATTGGTGCAAATGATATTACTTTCCAGTTTACCACCTTTTCCTTAGTATTGAATATTGGACATGTAACTCATGCTAACCATATTATCACTAGTGAATTTAGAGTAGGAGAAATGTCAGATCTGATTTATTTGATTTTTTTTTCATAAGAGTGGAAAGCAATAGCTATTTTTTCTATCAGTGAAATAATCAAAATGATCTGTGCTGCTGTATTCAAATGGAGTCTCAGACCAATGCATATGTTTAACAGAGGTAAAATGAAGCCAAAAAAAAATTGAAGATAAATGATATATGAATACTTTAACATACGTTATACAAATATTCCTTTTTAAGATCACACTCCTGAATCTGATAGCAGAAACTGGGGCATAGCAAGCTGTGCTGAAGAAATTAGTGCTACTGAAAGCTGCATGCATGCTATCTTAGTGAAATTATTTTATTGTGGCACAAATATGCTTGTCCTTTTCAGAGGTGGTTGCAGACCTGGCTGCTTCATTCCAAGAAGCATCTGTATTGAGAAAATAGGCTCAGCTGAAAGACTAAAACACATAGAAAACTTCCACAGTGTTTCTAGAGACAACAACAACAAAAAACAGTGGCTTGATAACATAATTTTCTCATGAAAAAATTGGATCTGATAAATGAAATATAAGTTGTATAAAACAAATTCTTGATGTCATGTTCTCATGATATCATATTCTATATCATGTTTTGGATTGCTATCTATACAGAAATAGTAACTAAAATATTATAAAGTAAGATTAATTTACAGTAATGACTTGTATAGCAAAAATAAGCTGTAAGAATAAAAGTAATCTTTAAAAATAAGAGTGCATAGATGCACTTTGACTCACTAGAGCACTCTGCAGTATTTTGCTATGCTTATGCTTGTTGCAGAACAATGTCAACAGTGTCAATTTGAGGAAAACATGAGGTTTATTTTGATAAAACTGGTATGATCTATGGCCTCAATGCATGTCATAGCATCTTTCAAAGGGCACTAGTCTGTTAATGGCTTTGGGCTTGTCCTGCTCCATTCCTGCTAGCACTATTTGTTCACAGAGGCAAAGACACTGAGTAGCAGTTTTTCAGTTTGATTGTATGACTTTTTTCCCACCAGTGTTTTTCATAAAAGCATGGAATTGCTCAGGTTGGAAAAGACCTTCAAGATCACCAAGTCCAACCGCAACCTAACCATACTATCCTAACTCCAACAACCCATCACTAAATCATGTCTCTGAGCACCACATCCAGACAGTTTTGAAACACATTCAAGGATGGTGACTCAATCACCACCCTGGGGAGCCTATTCCAGTGTCTAACAAACCCTTTCTGTAATGAAGTTTCTCCTGATATCCAACCCAAACCTCCCTCTGTGCAAATTGAGGTAATTTCCCCCATTTTCATTGTAGTGTACAGTAAATAAATGTTTGCTGAACTCAGGTAACTAATATCTAAATGCAATTATTTGGTATATTAAAGGTAACTGAAGAGAACAATTTTTTTTTGTGTGTAATTCTAGGCTGAATTGTTGAGGGTCTTCTTTGGTTAATCTATCCTCAAAGCGTTGCAACCAAGACTTCTGCTATGTTCATTTTTCCTTAATGATTCTGGCAGATGCTGAGGAAATGAATATGCCAACCTGCGTAAAAAGAGGTTCCAGAAGCCAGAAAAGGCCTCTCAAATAATATTTTTTGTTAATTATTAATCTACTGAAGCTTATTTATTGTTATCTTCTGGTCCTAAAATGTACCCCAACAAGAAATAAAAAATCTGGGCAATATTTAGAATTGCAGGAGACAAACAGTGATCCTCCAACTAACTGTGATGAGTGTATGGCATAATTGTGATAATGTAAAAAAGAATATTAAATGTCAGACTTGAACAAAGCTGTGATCGTGAGCTAATTTAAGAAGACACAGGGTTATTTCCAAGTCACCTCACACGTTTTGAAAAGGAAAGGTTAACAAATCATTATAATTAGTATCTTCTTTGTATCATATTTGCATTTTTCAGATCTGAATGGTTTGCTAATTACACATAAGTTAAAACTTCAAAGCAATCGCTGAGAGAGTAATTTCTAATCCTGAAGAAACTGAAAATAGATTCTCTCTCAGGAATTTCAGTGACATGAAATAACTTCTGCACTATGTGAGGGCTAATATTACTGCTTGTTTCAGTCTGAAGGCTACTGCTTTAAGAACAATTTTACCAGGCATTTTTTAGCTCTTAGTATTGGGAAAATGCATGCTATGCCCATTGATTTCTAAGCAACGTCTGACAAATATTGGAAAGACGCCCAAGAAAATATTGCTTCTGTCACACAGAAAGTGAAAATGCTCCAAACATGGATTCTGAAAATATACTATGCAACTCTGTCACTGAAATGAGTTTGAATTAGAGCAGTTTGATAACTATGATCTTAATACAGACAAATAAATTTATAGACTTGTATTTTTCAGGAGATTTTCTCTTTCAGCCAAAGCTTTGTATAGCTATTAGGCTAACTTCTAATGTCATTACATAACATACAGTTTTAACACATGAATAACATGTCCACTGTTGAACTCTCAGTTTGTAGGAGCTGTGATGTTGCTCTTTCTAAGGATGTGAACACTGCATTACATGGTAGTTAATTCATGTTCTCATAGAAATAATCTTTGTATTTGGGTTAACTGTCTGGCTAGTCTGCTTTTAATTATTGTTTTCTTTTCCTTTAATCCTCTTGCATTTGCAAATATTTTTGTAATAGTGAGTCATAAGAATATTGTGAGAATAACTCAAGCATATATAAGCTGAAGGACAAGAGGCTTGTGTAAATGCAAACTCAAGAACAAAATGTGGAGGCCACAAAACTTGTTGTCAAGTGAGGATAAGCAAGTAGAACAGATGTCTGTTTTTGAAGGTAAAATGGCGAAACAGATGCCTCATCTCAACATAACATCAGTGGGAAACAGTTAGAGCTACCCCTCCCGTAAAGGTTGGAAATTTACAGGGAAAATCACTACTGGCTTTAATCTAACGATCACTAGAGATATCAGTCATTTATTGGAATTTCTGCCCATGTCCATGGAATGTAATGAATATGTATGTGCTAAGCCTTTAAATATGTAGTCATTTCTCTCTTCAGTGTGCATGTTTGATGAGCAATCCCTATGCACGCAGTGCTCTAAATAAAGGGAATATGTGCTTGACATAACTCGTTTGCATGTCAAGTTACTTTATCAGTTTCCTTGGCTTCAATAGATACACTGAAGTTTAAAGTGTAACTCTTATTTTTGTGTCTGTGTGCAAAGAAAACTTTGAACAAAAATGATGAAGTATTTTAAGCTAAATAAATAATAATTTAAGGTTATTTAACAAAAAAGTTATGTGTCCCAGCTTCACGTGAAGATAAAATGCAACCAAAGCTTCTGATGTGTTAATGGAGATTACTTATTACTTTGAGAGTTTGCCATACTCTCCAGTGTTTATGCATATTACAGAATAACACTTAATATTATGTTTACCAGAAAATTTAATTCTGTATTTAGGAGCTGTAGTAATGGCATTATATTTGTATTCAATGAAGGCTAATAGAAGTTCTGAATAGGACTGGAAGAATCTTATGTGTCTTTCCCACACGTTATAAGAGTGCCATATAGGGGTGAATCACTAAGTGATACTGAGGTTGTTTTCTTCACATTGCAAAGCCCAGTGTAGTTCTTGACAAATGCATTTATGTCTGCCTGATCTTTGTCACATCCTTTCCAACTTTCCACAATGTCACATTTAACTAGTAATGTCTTCATTACAAGCTTTTTATGTGTGAGATTAAGTTATTTCCAAGGACATAATACAAATTAATACAATCAAACATTTGAGATTTTTTTTCTTGTATGTCTGTTGCTTTTTGTATATCATCTTCTGTTTTCTCAGTTTATAAGTGTGCTACTGCACATACGATTGATCTAATTATGTCCTCACTTGTAGGAGATGAGAAGGAAGTTCAAATGACTCCTGGCATGTGTTGTTTGTTTTTGTTTTTTAATGCTTCTTTTGCTTGTGTATTTATTTACTAATTGGCTTGCATGTCTTTTTAAGAGTTGAGTAAATTTCTTCCAGCAGTCAATAATAACATTAAAGCAGGATAGGGAATGCATAAGAATTATATCTGACATCATTAGCATTAAATTATGAGGAATTATTTATTATATAAGCATTTTTCTCTGTGGTCAAGTTTCACTTTATTCTAAATTTAAGAGAGCTGTAAAACATAAAAGCTATGACAACAGGGAAAGAAAGAGTTTTAATTGAATATCATTTTCTAATTTTTTATATCCAGATTCTTTTTTTTTTTAGTTTTACAATGTAATAAGTTTTTATCTAACTAATAAATTTGTTTCTTTCAGAATATATTTGAGATATGGAAAACTTGTATATGTTGGACAAAACGAACATTTTGGGAAACTCAGTGGCTCAAGTAATTGGAAGCAGACAACAAATCTATTCTTATTACTGAGTATCTGGAAAAATATTATATAAGTTTGGTATCACATTAGCTATTGTTCATATTGTCAAAAATGTGGGCACATGGGTTGTAGGTTCACACTGGAGAAAAAATAACATTTGTGACATCTGAGATATTTATCAACGAAAAACATGGCTGGAGAGGGAAACAGAAAGTAAATTAATGCAAATAAGTGACTTGAATTTATTTGCTGCTCTCTTAGGGGTCACTTCATGCATCATTTACAAATATTTTTGACCCTGTGAATGACTATTGATTCCTAAATGTAGCCGTGAAGTTTCTGAGAATGGCTGTCACTAAAATATGTTAACAGCAGTAAATCTTCAGAAATTTATTGCTCTTTTGATCAGTGACCAGGATGAGTTCTTTTTGCACAAGCACATTAAATGCCTTATGTAGTTGAAATGAAGTATTCAAAGCCTGTAGGAAAATGTAATGATTTAAAATATACAGTGAGATTGCTTAAAACTCTTACAAGGGTTTTTTTTTTTTTTTTTTTGAGGGGTTCATTAACAGAGATGAAAAATATAACCTGTTTACCTTGTACTGAAAATTTCAATTTCTCCTGGACAATTCTTCATTCCCAGTTCATTATGCTGTCCTTAAAATAATTATTTTGAAGGATCTGTTTTTTTATCATCAGAACATGCCTCAAGAAATTGACTTACCTTGAAAATTTCCATTCACTAGAGTCTAAGTATTCTGCCACAGCTTCCACCTTGGAGTGACATGAGGAGCACTTTCAGTTGAATTCTTAATTGTTTGGGGAATTCACATTCCTCCATTCAAGCAGAGTTTGGTTTCTAAGTCTTTTAGGATCAAGCACTTCTCTGAAATACCCTTTTCTGTCATTTACAGTTCTTCCATTGTAATCTGACAGGCCTCTAAGAATCATAACTAAAAGTTAGCTGCCAAAAGGAGGATGGTGTGGCATGAAACAGGACAACACTCTCTAGGTGACATTGCAGAGCTCCATGACTGGACTCCTGACAGCTGATCTTCTCACATCAAATGATTTAGTTTGTGTTTTATGATGCCCATATTTACTGGCCCTTACCCCTGGCAGTACAATATTTCTGTGACACAGGGAAATCTTCATAGTGGTGTTCTTCAGCTGCAGCTTCTTATAATCTTCGCCCAGATCACCACTGTTCATTTTTTTCCCTTGTGGAAAGCAGGTCTTCCCATGCAGAAACTCTGGTTCCAGTCAACTTTGAAAACCTGCCCACTGACGCGACAGCAAATATAAGTGTCTTTTTTTGGGTCATATCACCATAATTACAGTGTTGAGTAATGGGTCATCTATGTTGAATGACAGCAGGTGAGAAATGTTTGTGATTATGTTAATGGATACCAGGAAAATAAACTTGACTGTTCTGTTACTCCAACTACAGATTTCTTAATTTCAAGTGGGCCTTCCTACAGCATAGGAAAAAATCACAGTTGTAATCACTACACCATGAAATGTTTGCTGAGAAGCTGGGGTAGTTCATTCAGACAAGTACAGAGCTGTTTGAGTGTTATCATTAATAAAGAAAGTATTTAAAGCTATAATGACAAACCAGTGGAAAAACCTTTCGGTGAGATACATTTGAATTTCTGCACTGTGAGAGAACAAACTAGATTAATGTAATGTCCCTGTATAGACAAGCTCTTACTCTGCTTGCCTCCCTGCTTTGTTCTGTTATCAGGGAGCCAGATGAAAGCAGAGTGGAAGAGTGCTCCTTATTGTACCTCTGTAAGTGATCCCATCTATCTTCGTGGGACATCACGGTGGCTGAGACCAGCTTAGGTGGTAGAGTGGATTTCTCACAGTAATAAATACAAAGAATCTGTGGGGGAAGAATTTCACTGAAGGATGTTTGATTTTTGCAACCTGTTCAGAAGGATCACATCCAGCAAACCTTGCATCAACTGATTGAACCTCATCTACTGCCTATCCATTACCCACATTTTTGGGAAGGTTGCATTAAAACAATCGTGAACACTTAAGTCCACTGTTCATTTCACAGTACAGGACACATTGTTATGTGAGTAACATGCAAATTAGGAATTGTTTCTTAAAATTAATGCAGCTATTTTGACATAGAGGAAATGAGCAGAGTGTAATGGAACATATAACTTACTAATATGATGCACAGGAAAGTGCACAAGCATTGCTGATGGATCTATGCACACACAGGAAGATGGTCTTTATTTCTTCTCTGCTAGTAGAAAGGAGCATGAGTTGTGATACCAGTCGTATTGCTCTGAGCATCACACAGGCTATCTTCATCTAAAAGAGCTTACAACACTGATAGTACCCCTATGGTGATTCTGCTTGGCTAAACTTACAGGGATACAGTGTGATTCATGTTCTTTAGCAGTGACATTTTTTTATTCACTGGTAAATACAGTGTGGGGGAAGTATCAAAATCTTGCTCTTCTGAGCTCCCATGAACTGCAGAAACAGCAATGTGTCTGTTTTTGTTGTTTTGAAGCACTAAATCAAAGTCTTTTACTTTTACTCTTTACTTCCAACATCAAAATGTTAGAATGAACTCTGTTTATAAGTTCCATATAAAAAGCAATTTTTTTCAGTTGCCTGTGAATGAATTTTTTTCTTTTTTATACCTTCACACAGAAGCTGGATTCATTTACTTGATAAGTAGTTGCTACAATTTTTCATTGTTTACAGAATTACTCTTTGTAGTATTTAAATGTATTGTGCTTCTAAACAAGAATCTTTGTCTGCTCCAGTAATGTAAATGGAAATTAGGCAGCATATAATATTTTTAAATTAGATATTTTGTGACCCATAACCAAACAAGGGTCAAAAGCTTCAAGAATGTTGTGAATGATTTTTTCACAAACTAAACGATGTCACCTTCACTTAACTTGTCTGTAGATTCTTCTGAAACCAAGAAAGTTCATTTTGTACTTGTAGATTTAAATATATATGTATATATAGATAGATAGATATAAAACACAACTCATTAAAAAAGCAAATTAATCTTTTTTCAAATTAATGTTTTTCTCTTACCTCTATAGGTCAAGCATTTTTATGTCAAACCAGTAAGGACTGAATGAGAATTCAGTAATCTGAATCAGTCTGTTTAGACAGATGCTCTTTCCTTGTCAGGGGTCCCCAGCTGTTGTTTGATCAGGAGGAAGCTGAATAAGAATAATTTCTTGTTTTGCACTGAATGAAATACCAAGTACTAAAAAGTAAATGAAGACAGTCCCCTGTTCTTATTTTAAGTTTTACCAATTATGTTCCAGATTATGCATAAGAAAAGATGAGTTGCTTGAAGCACATTAGTTCAGTTTGACCCTGACCATGGACATTTTTAACAGAAAGCTGTTTCTATGTTTGCAAGAGAATGAGTAGCTTTTTACTCAGGCATTTCAGCTTTTGTACTAATTTAGTGCTTTTCACTGCAATGAAGTTTGGGTTTCTGGAACAGGGCAGAACGAGGGAAAAGTCAAGCCTTGCTTTATTCATGAGAAGACAAATGGGAATGAGACAGCCAACAAAATTAGCTCCTTCCCTGGAGGAACTAGAAAATATTCTCCATTGTAGTTCAAAGCTGGATTCTCATGAGCCCAGGCAGACAATGGCATGAAATTGGGTTGAATTATGGGTAGGTAGTTTAGTAAGACGGACTACTGCCCACTGGGGAGAATTTCAGAACTGTGAAAAAATGATCTCTAATAATGGTAATGGATGTAAAGATAACAGTTTATTTTTGACTGAGATTACTTTCAAAGGTTTTGGCCTTGTTTCTATTTCCGAGGACAAGATCTGTCTAAACCGAATAAAAGGAAAGGTAAAAAAGAAAAATGGTTAATGGGGGAAAAAGTCTAAATATGAGTTACACTTGCATTTTTAAATAATTTAAACAGATCTAGTGTAAAATAGGTATTTTACCTCTTTCCAGTTTGAATGATGTTGTTTAAAATATTTAGGAATTGCAATATTTATGTAGGAATCTTGGGCTAACATAGTGATAAAGAATTCTAAATAACAGCTTATCATACAATTCAACTACTGTATGTTTTGATATAATCAGTTTGTACAAAAACACATTAAAACAGACATCTTTTTCATTAAAATTCAACAGACATTTAGCTCAATTGGAACAGGATTTATTTCAGACTCATTCACACTGAATTTTTAGATAGACTACGAATATATAGACAAATACAAAATACTTTTACAATTACACCACTGAAACTATTTGAGAAGCGTCTGTATATTTTTATATCATATATCATCAACTTTTTCAAAACTGAATAAATTACAGATTTTTAAATCATAATTATATAGGCTCATTCTCAATCATCATGCTTTGTAATACTATGCAAATATTAATCAAGTTACCCTAAATTTATGCGTACTTTACCCTGTCATATGTTAGTTACTTTGTGTAATTAGTCATCTATAGCTTCTACATATGGTGAAATGCCACTCCTATAAATATCTGTACATTTAGGGTCCAAACTTCTGCACTGTGTTTTTTATTACTACTCTCTCAACTGAGTGATACTTCATATACTTTTATCTTATAAGAAAACAAATAAAATTCTGTTTAAAGAAAACATTTACAGTTTTAAGAATATAAAAGCAAAAGATGGAAATAATTTACTGAGGCTTCTACGTGTACTTCTGAAGAAGTTGGGAACATGCATTTTCCAAAAGCCCACTACACCCAGAAAAGCTTGGGTTTCTGTCTTACTGGGGGGTGGAGACATGGCAGTGATTTTGTTAATCATATCTGTAGGGATGTGACAACGTCCATCTTGCCACTTTAATATCTAGAAACTGGGTTTCCTTTGCAGGTCCTTTCACTTTATTTTGCTTAATAGCAAAGCCAGCTTTACAGGAGGGTCTGGATTATTCTCTCTCCTCTCTCAAAAACTTCCCCTTCTGTATTACCCCACACTGTGATATCATCAATGTATTGTAAATGCTGGGAGCACTGCTTTGTTCCAATGCAGTTTGGATCAACCCATGGCAAATGGTTGGGCTGTGCTTCCACCCCTGGGGCAAATGGTTCCGGGTGTACTGAACGCCCCTCCAGGTGAAGGCAAACGGCAGCCTGCATTGTGTGGCCAGAGGAATTGAAAAGAAAGCATTATCAATGTCAGTGGTGGCATACCACTTGACTCCAAGTTGTAGCATATCCGGCACAGCAGCACTCGGTGGGGGTGGGTGTGACTTCATTCAGGCCACGGTAATCTACCGTCAGCCTCCATTTCTCTACTGGCTTTATGCACTATCCGTATGGGGCTGTTAAAAGGTGAATGAGTTTTGCTGATCACTCCCTGGCTCTCTAGCTGATGGATCAGGTTATGAATGGTTCATAGGTTCATAGGTTCATAAGGTTGGAAAGGACCTACAAGATCATCTAGTCCAACCATCCTCCTATCATTATCCCTACCCAACTACTAAATCAAATCCCTTAGCACCTCATCTAAACGCTTCCAGAGCAGCACTAGGGATGGTGCCTCAACCACCTCCCTAGGCAGGCCATTCCAGTGCCTGACCACTCTTTCAGAGAAAAAATGTTTCCTCAGGTCTAAGCTAAATCTTCCCCGGCACAACTTGTGGCCATTCCCTCTCGTCCTGTCATTATTTATCAGGGAGAAGAGGCCCACCCCCTCCTCACCACAACCCCTCTTCAGGAAGTGGTAGAGTGCAATAAGGTCTCCTCTGAGCCTCCTCTTCTCCAGACTAAACAATCCCAGCTCCCTCAGCCGCTCCTCATAAGACTTGTGCTCCAGACCCCTCACCAGTTTTGTTGCCCTTCTCTGGACACGCTCCAGGGCCTCAATGTCCTTCTTGTAGTGAGGGGCCCAAAACTGAACACAGTACTCGAGGTGCGGCCGTACCAGAGCTGAGTACAGGGGGATGATCACCTCCCTGCTCCTGCTGGCTACACTATTTCTAATACAGGCCAGGATGCTGTTGGCCTTCTTGGCCACCTGGGCACACTGCCAGCTCATGTTAAACCGAGCATCAACCAACACCCCCAGCTCCTTTTCCTCTCTACATTCTTCAAGCCATTCTGCCCCAAGCCTATAGCATTGCATGGGGTTATTGTGGCCAAAGTGCAGGACCCGGCACTTGGTCTTATTGAACCTCATCCCACTGAGCTCAGCCCAGCTGTTCAGCCTATCCAAATCCCTCTGAAGGGCCTCCCTACCCTCAGGCAGTTTGACACATCCTCCCAGCTTGCTGTCATCTGCAAACTTACTGAGGGTACACTCAATTCCCTCGTCTAGGTCATCAATAAAGATATTAAACAAGATGGACCCCAAAACTGACCCTTGGGGGACACCACTCGTAACAGGACGCCAGCTGGACTTAACTGCATTAACCACTACCCACTGGGCATGGCCCTCTAGCCAGTTCTCCACCCAGAGAAGAGTGAACCTGTCCACACCACGGGCTGCCAGTTTCCTCAGGGGAATACTATGGGAAACCGTGTCGAAGGCCTTGCTGAAGTCCAGGTAGACTACATCAACAGCCTTTCCCTCATCTACCAGTCTGGTCACTCAGTCATAGAAGGAGATGAGGTTGGACAAGCACGACCTGCCCTTTGTGAACCCGTGCTGGCTGGGTCTGATCCCCTTGTTGCCATGCACGTGTCGTGTGATCTCCCTCAAGATCATCTGCTCCATAACTTTCCCTGATACCGAGGTCAGGCTGACAGGCCTGTAGTTCCCTGGGTCTTCCTTACGGCCTTTCTTGTAGATGGGAGTCACATTGGCAAGCCTCCAATCTTGTGGGACCTCTCCAGATAACCAGGAATGCTGATAGATGGCAGAAAGTGGCTCAGCAATCACCTCTGCCAGCTCCCTCAGCACCCTTGGGTGGATCCCATCTGGTCCCATGGACTTGTGGCAGTTCAGATGGAGGAGTAAATCTCTGACCATCTCTGCTTGGATCACAGGGGGTGCATTATGTGCCCCATCCTGGACTTCCAGGTCAGGGCAAGTACCCTGTGGACAACTGCTCTGTCTATTAAAGACAGATGTGAAGAAGGCATTGAGAACCTCAGCCTTTTCCTTATCATCTGTGGTTACATTCCCTGCCTCATCAAGTAAAGGAGAGAAATTTTCCTTCGTTTTTCTCTTGCTGTTAATATATTTGTAAAAGGGTTTCCTGTTCTCCTTTACAGCAGTAGCCAGTCTAAGTTC
Source organism: Cyrtonyx montezumae (assembly GCF_038088225.1). Taxonomy (NCBI): domain Eukaryota; kingdom Metazoa; phylum Chordata; class Aves; order Galliformes; family Odontophoridae; genus Cyrtonyx; species Cyrtonyx montezumae. Next base: position 14,634,500 of record NW_027072035.1, read on the forward strand.
AAGTTGGGCTTCAGCATTTCTAACTTTCTGCCTGCAAATCTTGGCCAGTTCTCTGTAGTCACCCCAAGTAGCCTGTCCCACCTTCCAGAGGACATAGACTCTCTTTTTCTCTCGGAGTCTCAACAAAAGTTCCCGGTTCATCCACACTGGTCTTTTTCTCCTCTGGCTTGACTTACGGGACTCCGGGACAGCCTGCTCCTGTGCCTTTAAGATTTCCGTCTTGAGGAGCATCCAGGCTTCCTGGACCCCTTTACCCCTCAGGAGCAAGTCCCAAGGGACACTTGCAACAAGCACCCCGAACAGGTCAAAGTCTGCTCTCCGGAAGTCCAAGGTAGCAGTTTTGCTAGTCACCCTCTTGACGTCACCCAGAATAGCAAACTCCACCATTTCATGGTCACTCTGGCCAAGACAATCTCCAACCTTCACATCTCCTACTAGTCCTTCCCTGTTAGTGAAAAGTAGGTCTAGCAAGGCATCTCCCCTGGTAGGCTCTTGCACCAGCTGTGTCAGGAAGCAATCATCTACACATTCTAGAAATCTCATGGACTGCTTCCTCTGCGCAGTATTATATTTCCAGCATATGTCAGGGAAATGGGAATGGGGAGCAAGGAATCCCTGTTGGTGCGGTACTGCCATCTGAGTACCATTTTTGTAGCAATCGGTACCTGCTGCTCCTCCACTTGTAGCAACCCCACAACAGATGAATCTTCTGACAGGTCAGGCAAAACAGACAGCTGCTTAACGTCACCTGTGCTTACAGCAGCAATTCCAAAAGCCCATTGATACCCTTTGGGATCCTTAAAATATCCCTTTTTGAGGTAATCAGTACTAAGTTTACATGGAGCCCCTGGGTCAGTCACAATAGCATGTTTTTGTCGGTCTTTACCAGTGAGGCTTATTTCAGCCTCCAACATGGTCAACTCTTGGGAGCCCCAAGTCACCCCAGAAATATAGATTAAGTCTGTCCCTTGGTGAGTCGAGGGCATTAGAGTGCACTGTGCACCAGTGTCCACCAGTGCCTTATATTTTTGTGGTTCTGATGTGCCAAGCCATCGAATCCACACTGTCCAATAGACTCTTTTATCTCTTTCCTCCACCTGACTGGGGGCAGAGTGCCTCTATTTGTTAGCTCCATTGTCCTTATAGCTATTGTGGTGTCCCACAGCCACTGGAGCAGTCACCTTTTTGGAGAAGGTCACCTTGGTGGTTTATCTGTCTTGTAACTCCTTTACCCATGCTTGAAGAACATCTCGATTGGACTGGAGGGTGTCTTGCTGAGACTGAGGGGCATCTCTCTCAGACTAGAGGGCATCTTGCTTGGACTGGAGGGCATCTCTCTCAAACTGAAAGGAGTCTCGCTTGGTCTGTAGGCTGTCTAAATTGGACTGGAGAGCCTGTTTTCTCACCTAGAAGACTCTCTTTCTGTATCTGGAGACTCCCTTTGTCAATTTCAGAGACTCTATGCCTCTCTGGGATAGTACTGAATAAGGCCTGATAAGCATAAACCAGATCCAAAATCATTTGGGCCTCCTCAGATCTGTCTGAACTGCAACATCTCTGTCTAAAAAATTAGCTTAGGTTCTCAGGATCTTGCAGGTGTTCAGGAGAAAAGTTTCATGACACCAGTGATGCCCATTTCTCTAAAGTCTCTTCCAAGTCCCTCCAAACTCCCTGAAAGTCAGTATTCTCTGGCTTTGGGGAGGGCTTTCTCAAACACAAAACAGCAGTAATGATCTGAGGAGGAAAGCTAATTTGCTAAATAAGATATTAGAATGGAAAAGTACACAATATAATACAATACAATTGGACTTGAAGCTAATAAATCAAATAAAATGACCAAGAGTGTGTCCAATGAATCAAAAGCCTTACATTAAATGCTGAAGGTGAGATGACTAGTGAGCATCTGCTGTTGGGTCAATCTGAAATGGAAGAGACTGTATCTCATGACGCGTAAACAGTTTTTATCTTTCCCTCTGAGCAGAAAATGGAAAAATGCAAAGCAACACAAAGTCCTCTGGGGTACATAGTTCTTCTCTTCTGGGATAGGTTTACCTGTAACAGTCGATGATCCATGGAGCTGGAGCACTAACTCTTTAACTCCCAGTGCACTACATGATGTTATGATGTGGAATATCAATAATAAAAATCATAAAACCATGACCAAAATGAATATTATTTGCATTGAGGATAATAAAAATTGAGCCAATTTTACACTTCTAAATGTGGTGGGTATTTTGTTTTGTTTTGCAGGTCTAATGTAGAAGACATCAATGTTAGTTGGGTGGAGAACTGGCTAAAGGGCCGTGCCCAGTGGGTAGTGGTTAATGGAGTTAAGTCCAGCTGGCGTCCTGTTATGAGTGACTCCAAGGGTCAGTTTTGGGGCCCATCTTGTTTAATATCTTTATTGATGACCTAGACGAGGGGATTGAGTGTTGTAAGAGACTAATATTTTATATCATTGCCTCAAAGTTTGCTGATGAACATGTCCGAACATGTCCAAGCAAGTTCTGGAAAAGGGTTGTGAAATCCTTTGTCTAAGGGGCAAGCAGATGGGCATGTCCTGGGGCAACGAAAGAGAGATTAAGAAACATCTGAACCGTTGTTTCTTAATCTCACGCTGGGTATATACATAATCTAAGAACTTCCCTCCTTTATATTGGAGAGTGACAAGTGTACCCTCAGTAAGTCTGCAGATGACAGCAAGCTGGGAGGATGTGTCAATCTGCCGGAGGGTAGGGAGACCCTTCAGAGGGATTTGGATAGGCTGAACAGCTGGGCTGAGCTCAATGGGATGAGGTTCAATAAGACCAAGTGCCAGGTCCTGCACTTTGGCCACAATAACCCCATGCAATGCTATAGGCTTGGGGCAGAATGGCTTGAAGAATGTAGAGAGGAAAAGGAGCTGGGGGTGTTGGTTGATGCTCGGTTTAACATGAGCTGGCATGTGCCCAGGTGGCCAAGAAGGCCAACGGCATCCTGGCCTGTATTAGAAATAGTGTAGCCAGCAGGAGCAGGGAGGTGATCATCCCCCTGTACTCAGCTCTGGTACGGCCGCACCTCGAGTACTGTGTTCAGTTTTGGGCCCCTCACTACAAGAAGGACATTGAGGCCCTGGAGCGTGTCCAGAGAAGGGCAACAAAACTGGTGAGGGGTCTGGAGCACAAGTCTTATGAGGAGCGGCTGAGGGAGCTGGGATTGTTTAGTCTGGAGAAGAGGAGGCTCAGAGGAGACCTTATTGCACTCTACCACTTCCTGAAGAGGGGTTGTGGTGAGGAGGGGGTGGGCCTCTTCTCCCTGATAAATAATGACTGAACAAGAGGGAATGGCCACAAGTTGTGCCGGGGAAGATTTAGCTTAGACCTGAGGAAACATTTTTTCTCTGAAAGAGTGGTCAGGCACTGGAATGGCCTGCCTAGGGAGGTGGTTGAGGCACCATCCCTAGCGCTGTTCAAGAAGCATTTAGATGAGGTGCTAAGGGATTTGATTTAGTAGTTCAGTGGGTAGGGATAATGATAGGAGGATGGTTGGACTAGATGATCTTGTAGGTCCTTTCCAACCTTATGAACCTATGAACCTAGTTATAAGGCTGAAACCTGACTTTAAGAAATGTGCTTTTGTACATACGCAGTATATTTCTGTGAGCTGGTATGAGCTCTATCCTGAGGAGGTCATAAATTTTAATTTGTATCCCTGCTATCAGATGCTGTAGTGGACACTTAGAACCCCTGTCCCATTTTGCTAATGACATTCTCCCCTTCTATCCTGAAAACTCTTGTACTTTGAACTAATTTCTTGCAAGCATTGAGATCACATTTATAATCAGCTGCTCTTACCTGGTGTATGGGTGTTGGGGAATGGCTTCAGGAGCACGGAGGTCCTGGTAATATGCACAAGCATAGCTTGCACGGTAGCACAGACTACATATCCATGGAAAAGTACTAGATGTTGATAGGAGGTCACGATGCTCCTGGGCCAAGTGATTAAACAGCTCAAGGCGGACAAGAACTGCTTCAGCTGAGCAACCCAAGCTGCCAAGACATCTATGGGAAACTTCTGTGATTATGTTGTTCACCCTGCTTTCAGTGAAGAAGGCTTCACAGGACTGCTGATAATTGTAACTTTAGGTATTTTTAGAGCTGTCTTTGATAGTCTATTCTGTTTAACTAGCAGGTGTTCTTCCCTTTGGGCTCTGTGTTATGCACTGGCCACACTGATATGGTGAGGGAAAGTACACTGTGTGAACCTTGAGAAAACTAAAAGCAGGAGATGGTCTGTGGTGAGTGGGAGAGGTAAAGTGCACTTTGAACAGGGGACGCCCTGCCAGCACTGCCTTTCACACCCGCCGCCGACGCATTCCTGTTTGGGTTTTTTAGGATTAGGATGATATCAAGATTTACTTCCCTCAGGATGGTTTCTCACTGCTGTTAATTTTTGGGAATTGATTAAAGTTGTTTTTCTCTGAGGCTCTCAGCCAATGATTGTGTGCTATTCTCTGTACGCCCCTGTCTTAAACACTATAAGAATAAGGCTGTCCAGGTAATAAATGGAAGCTTGATCACTCATATTGTGTTTTTGTTGTGCTTCCCCACTCAAGAGCAATCAATCCGGACCCAGGATTCCGCAACATATGGGTGCATGATGTTTTCTCTTTGATTTGGGCATTTCCAGAATGTTTCCACATCCTCCATTTTTTTCCCCCTGACAATGTTTTCTGCTTTTTGCAAGCCTGAGTTTTCTTTGTTTTATAGATAAAAGAAAATGAGGAAGTGAGATTCCCAAGTGCTTAATGACAGGGGAAGCTGGAGAAAGAAGTAAGAGCTGGTGTTGATTCTCATTTCGAGTTTCCCTCAGCAGGATGGGTAGAAGTTACCAGTACACTGACTGGGAGAAGTTGGGTCACATGAACATTTCCACAGTACAGAATCGCTGTGGTTGTATCTTTATCCCTGGCACTTCTCTCTCTCTCTCTTTTTTTTTTTTTTTTCAATGAGTCCACAGTGATCTCAATCCTTCTCTAACATTTGTGATGTAGCTGTTAGAATTTACTGCTGCTCTTCAAAAACATAGGTTTGATGGTTGTAATTGATTGGATGTAAATCCATCTGAGTTTTGTAATCCCTCATAAATCAGGATCTTTGATGTATAGCATCCTTTCTGGCACTATTCCCACGCTTCTGAAGAATTCTGTAACAATTTTCCCATTCCTGTCATTTTACAATGAATGTTTCAATTTCTGCTTTTCAGAATTTATTGAAGGTAGGTGGGATTTGAGCTAGGTGAGAAAATTTTCCCTTTTCCCATTCACTCCTCTCATTCTCTTTCCATTCCCTTGCACTAAAGGGAATGGAAATCTTGTCCAGGAACCTGTGAATGAAACCCCACAACATGAGAATTATGTGGAGCTCTTCTCCTAGCAGCCAGTGAGGGCTCCAGCACTTGGCTCACAGTGCATCCCACTGAGCCTTTGTGGCACAGTCCATTCACTGTTTCTTTGGATCTCATCAATATTTTCCTCACACATTGCTACCACTTTTGAACATCTTTGCCTTCAGAAGTTGGTTTAGATATATGTAGTTGTTTCAAAAGTAACTTGCAGACAACAAGGCTCATACCCACAGTGTTGCCTAGTGTCACGCTCCAATATGAAGGAGTGAGACAAGGTTCTTTGATTATGTGTATACCCCGCGTGAGATTAAGACACAACGGGTCAAATGTTAGCCCAACCAGTTTATTACAAATACTAGTTGCTTAGGGGTATGGGGAAGGGAAGGTGGGCGATAGAAAAGAGATGAAAAGCAAGGAGTCTTGGCAGAAAGCAAGAGAGATATAATCACCACCTTGGATCCAGCAAGGTTTGTAGTAGGTCTGTTGATCTCAGGAACTTGTCAGGTCACCTCAGGGGATGGGAGGTGGCAGCAAGCAGGCCTCAGGGTCCATCCTAAGTCTCTTCAGGAGTTCTCCTCAAAGATTTTTTTCTTTGGGAGTTCTCCAAAGTTCTTTTCTGAAAGTTCTTCTCCCAAAACCCTTAGTTCAGTGAAGGCCTTTTATCCCCCATTTCTCAGGTGTTTTTTCCTTTTCTCTTTGTTTATGTGACATGACTGGCACAACAGATAAGCCAGCAGCGGATGTCGCCTTCATTGCCATGCAGGAGCATTGTAGTCTTTTTTTTTTGTGGTGGTCAGCTTCTCCAAGCCGTACCCCCCCCCCCCTTCCCCCCTCGGAAAAGACTATTTGCACCTATTTCTGCTTATCATTACAACCATAAGCAATGGCATTGAGACAATGAGAGACAATGGCACCATTACACCCATCTAGATAATCGGCAGTTATCAGTCAGAGTCTTGTCACCTGAAAAGGCCTTAGGAAGCAAGCTTTGAGACAAAAGAAAAGGAAAACAGTTTCTGTCTTTCACACCCAGCTCATATTGGAGTACAAATTGAAGACAATTCTAAGTTTAATTCCAACTTTCAATCTGGCCCCACACTGAGCATATTTGGATGACTTCTTTTTGCTGTTGTGGCTCTTATCTGGGGTTGCAGAGGCACTGGAGGCACTGCAGCAGCCAGCAGCCTGCTGCTCATCTGGAGGATGACACCTGTAAGGAGCAGAGTGCAGGGAGCTCACAGTGTGTCTGTGATCATGTACCAGGCCTTTGCATCTGGGGGGCTGCTCTCTTGGTCCCTGATGAGAAAATCTGTTCGAAAGAGGACTGTGGCCTATTTTGGGGAGAGTAGTTTGGGCCTGAGGCAATTTGGTGATGGAACTACTGTACTAGCAGCAGAGAATTGTTAAGGAGTAATAAGGGCTAAAACTTTAACTGGAATCAGTTTTCTCCTCCATAGAAGGAGCTATATGCGGAAAAGTATGTCCTTGATTCTAGGCTTTAAAGTGGCTGTTATCATTTTTATTTCTTCTTCCTCACCCAAAATCTATCACTGAATGATTTGCTGTGTACACTTAAGATGGATATCATTTGACATTCCCTTAAACTGTTTTGCTAAGAAAAGAAATGCTTGTGCTTAATTGCTTTGCTCTCCTGAGAAAAGAGAAAATTATTGCTGTTATCTTATTGCTCTGGTCCTTGAAGAGCATTCTTCATGCTGGAGTAGTTCCAATTCTGGTTCTGGAGCCATGGAGTCACTTTTATTCTGCAGTGCCATCCTAGCCTTCAGCAGTGGCAGCAGCTTTTCTATGACATCTAAACTTCAAACAGATGTGTGTTTGTTTGTTGATATATATATATTTATTTATTTATTATGAAACAAACAGAACACAAAACCAAGATATTACAGTAGGATTAATCTGTAATTGGTGTTGTACTGGCTTTACTGGAGTTAAATTCAGTTAAACTACTCAACCACATGACAATTATATAGCTCTAAAAACACATGAAAAGCTAGGTTTTATTCTAAAAGCAAATAATTTAAAGGAGATGTTTTGTCTGACCATACAATCCGTAAAAGCAATAAATGAAAAAAACCAAAAAACAACTAACCAAACAAAAAAATCATAACACCATACATCTGATTTTTTTTAATAATAAAGTGATGAATGATTTGTCTTAAGCCAAGAGGAAGTAAAGCACACCTGACTTTTATGTCCTTTGCCTTATCTTCAGGAGCTCCTTTGTGAAGCTGCCAGCATTGTGTAGATCATTTGTAGCACAAAAGAAGGAACTGTGAAACCAATGAATTGTAGCTGCTTTTAAAAAGGAGCTGAAAATCAATAATAAATTATCGTTTTCTGTAGCAGTTTAGGTTCCTCATGAGTCCTCCCTGACATGTGGATACAGTTGTAAATTAATTTAGTTTGAGGCCATAAAGAACCTAACATTCTCTGGACTGACGAGCTAACATGCATTAGTAATATAAAAATAACATACCTTGGCAGGATAGCTTTCAAGGAGCTACCAAACACAGGAAGTTATTTTTATAGTTTAATGAGATATAGGCCCGTATTTCCAGAGGGAGACACAGTGAACAGAGCACTCTATAATTTACTGCTGTAAAATGATCAGGATTCATGTTGTCTATAAAACATGAAAAACATTCTTCATTGCTTACCAATTAGATCATAGTTACAACTCTGGGCTCCTCTGAGCTTAAAAGAAAATTCTAACTGCTTGACATAAATGAATACGTGGTTAAATTAAACTCTTCAATAGCTCGAACAGGCTTGAAAGATATGCCTTCTGGATGTTATTAACATGCATATTTAAGGGCTATTTTTAAAACTTAACTGCAAGCCACAGAAATCACAAATGTTTATAATAGCTGTTTCAAAACCAAAGCATTACTTTGAAGAGCATACTGCTAATTTCTTTCCAATAGTTTTATTTTAAATGTAACTATTGCTGTTTTGTTTTTTTTTTAATTTAATCTAATTTTATTTGTAGTAGGTGATGACAGAAAATTTGCACTAGAGGACCAACATATAATACTTCTCCAGCCTTGAAATTGTACTTTCTTAAAATATGTCACATACCAGTGCAAGACTCAAACATGTCTGGCTTGCTAACTGAGCAATTCTTTTTCTTTCTGTGGGACCATTATATCACAGAAAGCAGACGAACGTGGCTGAACTCAGTGCTGCAGTTTACTGAGGTATCTGCTCACAGCACAAAACGACGTGTCCAGTCCTAGTCCAGTGCCTCACCACTCCTTTGGATAAGAATTTTTTCATAATATTCAACCTGAACCTCCCTTGGCCCAAAAGAACAAGTAGGAAGTGGTTTGGTTTTCCTGTCACAGGTTGGTGGTGTGGTTAGTCTGTGTTTCAGAACTCCACATTAACAGCTCTTCTGCAATGAGGTCACAATGACAAGCCACAGACACTGCATGTTCCTTCTAAGATATTTTGATTGCTAGTTGCAAATGAATTCAGAGGTGTCTGAGAGGTGATCTTGCAAGACTTCAAAATATCAAAGTGTGTCATTCTTATGTGCCTGATAAAAGTGTCATTTAAATATCCATGGAAACCAACTTTTGCATTCAACTCAGAGGCTTTGGTCATAAATAAAATACTGGACTGTGAAGGGATTTCAAAGATACACCTTGTCTTTTTGATCTCTGCAGTTAATTCTTTCTCTCAACTTGGTCCTTAGAAAGGCAATTGAAAGTGCAGCTAAGCTAAACGTTCCATGAGAGTACTCTGATCTGTTTACTGCTTTGATGTTCTCTGTAGGCTACTGCTTCCTGTGAACTAGAATTCCATGGCAAAATATATGTGATTCTCTAACTCTTTTAATATGCATTTTTCTCTGCTTATATCTATTTTTATACACGATGTGTGAGAATCAGGCACACAGTCCTCTTTCCAGAGAGATATTCTAACAAGACACCAAAATCTGTCAGATATCTTCAAAGCAAGTTTGGAATTGTGTAACCTTTATCAGGACCCTCTCCAATTTTTATTATAAGTATATAAGCATTGTTGGACATTTAATTGGTAAAGAAAAACAGAATTTTTGATACAACATTTGAATTAGAAGATACATGCAGTACATATTCTTTCTTTGTTGATTTTGAACCAGCCTGCTATGACAGATTATTTTCCTTCCAGTGGATGAGTTACAATATCACTGAGTATGGCCTTTTCAACATCATCCTTGTAGAAATGTTACCTTTTTAACTTGTTTATCAACTGAATATTATGTAAAACTACAGTTGTCTTCTCTGATTGTTAATGTTAAAATGATTTTTCTATGTTTTAAAGTTCACCAAAAATCTCTGGGGATTTTATGATCCTATGTAGTTAAGCAGTTTAATGAGAAAATCTCTGTTTGGATTTTTTTTGCTTATCTTTGTAATTAAACAGAAACTCTAATCAGTGTTTTTAAAGTATTTTTCACCTACTGTTTTTTAAATATTAATCATGACTTTCAAGTTTTCTACAGGACTGGTTCATAATAAGTTCCTAAATTTTTGGCCTTTTTTTCAATATTTTGGTGATTTGTTTTCATGTTTTATATACCATCTATGACATACAGAATTTTACCAAATTTCTTGACAGATACCCTTTTCATTAGCTGTTCTTTTTATAGAAGACAAGCAGAAGAAAAGAAATGCCATTGAACTGGAATAACTGATGTGGAATTGCTAATGAAGAATGCTGTTACTTTTATATGAGAGTTTCAAAGCATTTTTAAGTGCAAGTTAATTGAGTCTACTCACACACTTTGAGGTAGTGAGGTAATTAATATTATCCCCTTCATCACAGGCCCCAGCTTTGAACAGCTGAAGGCCTCTTCTGGGCAGTAAAACCAAGCAATAAACAACTCTGTGTTTTGCAACTAAATGGGAATGATGCTTTCTTTGAAGATATGATTCTGCTGACCTTATTAAAAATACATTGCATGAACTACCTTGAAGTAAGCCAATAAGTTCTCAGAAGACATCCAGATAAAATAAATTTCTGCTGACCACAGTTCTTCAGTGCTTTGATGAATTTTGCTATGGGTGCCAAATGTGTCCCTTTCTTTCACATCAGCTCTGGCCATCTAGTAGGGCTTGTTATTTCAGGACAGGTAAGGAGAAGAGCAGGACCACGTGCTCATGCCATAGTTTCTCAGCCCCAGGTTGTAGCCTCACTTTTGAGGACAATAAACTTTTGCCAACATGCTGATCTAAGAACAGGAATGACTGCAGCTAGGCATATATTCCCTTCTGGAGCTAGTGAATTCTACTATAAAGCATATCTTCCAGGAGTTTCCTTCCTGTGTACAAAGACTAGATGTATGGAGAGAACAGTAATGGAAAGAGGAAATGGCAACAGCACATTGAAGATAAATAAAAAATCTGCCTCTGACAAAACTGATACAACAAAGGAGAATAGAAAAGTTTTGCTTATATATGATATGTGGGCTGAATTAACAAAATGCGAAGCTTATTGTATTTCAATTATTTATTTCAACATTGTTATGGTGTAGGAGACAGACTGCATTAATTTATAAGGATGTAACATCACATTGCTTGAATTGCAACATTACCTCATCTCAGTGTAAAGGAGAAATATCATGTTCTAACTGTTGGAATAGAGGTGGGGAAACAGTCTAATAAATGAGAAAGTTTGTTATAGAAGGGATGCTAGTAACTGCAAATAAGAAGTAAACCAGACTAGAAGTCTTTTAGCAATTTAAACTACACAGACAGTGGGTGAAACTTGGTGAAGTTTTGTCCATTTTCTTTCTTACCTTTTGACAGAGCAGTAATTCTTGAAGAATTCTAGAGTAAAAAAAAAGTATGTGCTTACCTTGTCCACAAGGGCTGTGTCTGTAATCTTTCACTTACTCAATCAACTTCCTACCTCTGTGCTTCAAAGCAAGGTTTGGAACTTCAGGCTTTTTAATAGAGTCCTCAAAGGTACTGTGCCTGTTGGCCTTAGTGGGAGGAGTATTAGAAATCAACTGATGATTTTTGCAAACAAAGAACTTCTAGACTACACAGGGAAATTGAGATTCCTGCTGTTTTTCACCTAATTATACTTTCTGTAGGTTTGTGCAGTTAACTTCAAATGCACATAAATGGCCACAGCCACTGAGAAGATTATGCAAAAGCTGAATGGAGCAATCAGAGAGGTAACCCCTGTAAGCATATATAGTGAGTTCTATGTATGTTATCACAGCTTGCTTCACTCTAACTCTCTTTCCATGGGAAAACAAATCAAAGTTGCCCTTACAAAACAGTACAGATGTCTCTGAGGGGAAGGAGAGGGAGAGAAGAGGAGGAAGAGAGGGTGACAGGAAAGTATTTATTATTTCCTAATCCAAACAAATATCTGATCAGTCAAGAGAATAAAAATAATAATGATGAGATAATCGGAACTGTGTGCAAATTAACTGTAAGCTGGTTTATTATTCTCCTTTTGAAGGATAGTGTGAGCACACACACGAACAAAACACAGTGCAGGCAGAATTTTGAAAGTGTTTGAAAGAAAGGGTATGAATGTCTCAAAGCTCAGCAAGCCCAAATTAAAGATGATAGTCTTTTCTACTGATTGGGACTGTAGCTGAGCTTCACATTTATATCAGAAGGCTCAAGATATAAAGGTTTCTGCATGCCACATATATAGGTCTTTTTTTCTGTTTAGAGAAGACCCTGTGGATTTGGAGAAAGCATAGTTTGATACTTGAGTATCAAACATTTCACTTATAAGAAGATAGCTGTGGTTGGATGTTCAATATTCTGTGCATCCTGAAATGGAAGTACAAAATCTCTAATGTGGTCCCAAAGGTAAGGAAGGGTAGGTCTACATCTAGTTAGTATGTGATGTGCACTATATAAAGGAACATGTCACCTCCCTTGTCAGAGCTCTTCATATTTTAAGGCATGACATCCCTTACAGGCAATATAGTCTGATATAAAGCCTGCATAGCTGTCAAAGCTGCAAGACTGCTGCCCTGGGTATCTCTGTGCTCTGCCAAGGATTTGATTCCTCCTTTTTTCTCCATTTAAAGATCACTGTCTTTCTTCAAGACATCATAGTGTGGCAACCTAGATATTGATTAGAAAATGACTGGAATAAATGATCTAGTATAAAATTTCTAAGAAGTTGTCTCTTCTTTTTCATTTCTCTACAAGTTCAGTTTCACTCTTCCTAATTGCTTTGCCACTCACCTTACTCTCCTTCCTCTTCTGTTCAGTTTCTTCTTTGCCAGGGCTTTTTTTATTTTTCTGTCGCTGTTCTCTTTCCTAAGTTCACTCAGACATTATCCTCCTTCTGTGCTACATGCCCTGAAACTCAGCATTTGCTAGTTCTCCCCAAGATGTTGTGGTGATCATTGTTTACCATCTTGTGACAGCTTTTTCCTACTGCACTAGGCTTTTCAAGCTAATTCTTCTCTACTCTTTCACATGATTTTTCTTTGCCTCTTATCTTTCCATTTCCTTTCAGACTTCCTTCCAAGTTCTTTCAGACTTACGTTTAAAATGTGCAACTGTTAGGCTTGCTTCAAATAAAAGGGAAATGATTGCAATAGTTGGCTAAGATGAACAGCTCCAAACCCAACTGTACGTACATTTAAACTAGCTGCATGAGCCTGTAGAGAGTATAATGAGGTAAAAAACAGCAGGTATCTACATTCCCCTGGTAGTCTAGAAGTTCTTTATTTTGGCAGAGCACTGACTTCTGTTGAAGAGGAGGTTTAATCTTTAAGTACAAATTTATTTGCAATTCATGAATTCCTTTGTGAAGTGGACATGTGAAATAGCTGGGTGATGATTCACAATGGGGTTGAGGTACTGTAGGTAAAGTTAAGAATAGCCTTGGACCACTTTTAAATAACGAATCTCCTTTTTCCAGAAGCTAGTTTTCTTTTTATGATTCTATTTTATTCCTGTACTGCCCCTTCTGTATCATCTGTGAGGCCAGGTAGTGATTTTAATTGAAAACTGAAGGAGTTAAAGGGAAGGCAGTAAGCAAGACATATGTGCTTTTTTTGTTTGTTTTCTTTCTTCTTCTTTTTTTTTTTTTAATATGTATTATTTTTTAAATGCACAACTTGGCTGGCGTTTTATAAGTCTCTCTTCTGTTAATTTGTTGTTATTATTGTTGCAATTGTTGCTATTATTATCATTGTTTTAGTTTGGTTCAGTTTATTTTTGCTTGTTTTCCTAATTTTTAAGAACACAGAATGAGAAATATTCTGGGAGGTTCATGAAATGGAGTTTGCAATGTCCCAGCATGTATAATAACTTCTAGTAAACTGAAGAGATTTCATCAGAGCTGAGTTGGAAACTTCCATTAGTTAGAAAAGTTGCCTTTTTTGGAATCATCTACAAATTGAGTCTTTTAGTATACAGAAGTGAAGGAAAATGTAGAAAAGAAAGAATGAAGAAGGGTGTAAAAAAAGCAAAAAATGAACTGGAGCTGTTGAAAAACTGTTCTCAGTACTGCCCTGGACCATATGGTATTGTATATGGTTTGTAAAACCAGCATGATTTTTTGTGCAGCTAATGATTGGTTTCAGCAATGTTTCTAGGGCAAACTGTAACTTACACTGCCGTGCTTTTTTTCCTTTTCCCTTACTATTGCCTGGAGGAATTACTTTCTCTTCCTTGGAGGAATCTGGAGAAATATGAAGGATTAAGGGTTTCAGAGCTGTATCCCTGCAGCTGAATGGATGTGTGCAGGACTCACTCTTTCCTTAGCACAATGCAGCAGCTGGGAAGGAACCACTATCTTCTGAATGAGCATAATTTGCTACTTTTGAATGTGCACAGATAAGTGTAACACATCCTTCTTGTCCATGATAAATGTCAGATAAACTGTTCATTGACTTCTCAAATTCAAGCAAAGCATCAAGTTGCTGCATATCAGGTGAGCTGCAGTAACAGACTGTGTGCTTGCTTTAAATGTTGAAATAGTGAGGTGAAAGACCTTTTCTTAAACTTGAACCACAGAGATTTAAATTACCTCACTTATGCAGTGGGTTAAGAGCCAACACACAGTTTAGCACACTAATTCAGCTGATAGAGAATTCATCATGCTATTGCCACTTGATCGTGTACCTGACCCCTTCCATAATGTCTTATGGAGATAAGATGGTTCATAATGGCATTTGATGTAAGCATTATCCAGTATATCCTGGTAAAAGCACCTGAAATCTGAAGGTAGTTCATGGCACAATGGGAAACTTCATTAATGATTATTCTCCACACATGGGTAGGAACAGTATTCCATGTAACAAAGAACTGAACTAGGCTGTGATATCAGAGACTTATTCTATTTTATTTTCACTAGAAAACTCTGAGCAGCTCTTTCTGAGGTTATGGAAACTCTGCAACATATTTGGCCCCAGTTGCTGGTCTAATATATGTATACTTAAAAGTTCCCTAAAGAGAAGCTGATAATGCAGCTTACTAGTTTATAGTCTCACACAGTCACGGGAGATTTTTCCTATTGTCTAGCATCTATGATCAGGCAAAAATAAAAATCCAGCCATTATAAAATTGCTTAGGTTCCAAGAAGACATGGAAACAGATATTCAGGTTTAGGCAAAATAGAGAATGAGAGGGGAAAAAAATGTTTACATGGTTCAACAGTTTGGCCTATAAAATTATGACAATGTAGAGAACAAGAACTAACTACTGACACTCTGACAGATGAAGGAGAATCATGGAATCATAGAATCCTAGAATTGCTTGGGTTGGAAGGGATCCCAGTGATCATCAAATTCCAAATTGCCTTCATGGGCTGGGCCACCAACCCCAGATTTGGTACTAGACCAGATGTGCCCATCCAACCTGGTCTTGAACACATCCAGAGATGGAGCATCCGTAGTCTCTCTGGGCAGCCTGTTTCAGCACCTCACCATGCTCTCTGTGAAGAGCTTTCCCCTGATATCTTAACTAAACCTTCCCTAAAAACCATTCCCCCTTGTCCTCTCACTGTCTACTCTTGTAAAAAGTTGATTCCCCTGCATTTTATAATCCCATCTTAAATACTGGAAGGCTGCAGTGAAGTCTCCTCACAGCCTTCTCTTCTCCAGATGAACAAGCCCAGCTCCCTCAGACTGTCTTCATAGGGGAGGTGCTCCTGCTCTGTGATCATCTCTGTGGCCCTCTTCTGGATCCTGTTCAACAGTTCCACATCTTTCCTGTGCTGGGGACCCCAGACCTAGATGCAGTACTCCAGACGGAATCTCACAAGGGCAGAAAAGTAAGGAACAATCTCTATTAGAATCATAGAATCACCAAGGTTGTAAAAGGCCTACAAGATTATTCAGTCCGACCACACACCTACCACCAATAGTTCTCTCTAAACCATGTCTCTCAACATAATGTCTAAATATTCCTTGAACATCTCCGGGGTTTGTGACTCCACCACCTCTCTGGGCAGCCCATTCCATCATCTGACCACTCTTTTGGAGAAGTAATACTTCCTAATGTCCAGTCTGAATTTCTTCTGGTGCAACTTGAAACCATTTCCTCTAGTCCTATCACTAATTACAAGAGAGAAAAAGCTGACTCCCAGCTCACTACGACCTCCCTTCAGGTAGTTATAGAGAGTAATAAGGTCTCCCCTCAGCCTCCTCTTCTCTAGAACAGTCTCAGCTCCCTCAGACATTCCTCATAGGGCCTATGCTCCAGCCACCTCACCAGCTTTATTGCCCTTCTCTAGACATGCTCCATTTCCTCAATCTTTCTTGCAGTAAGAGGCCCAAAACTGAACACAGTAATTGAGATGTGGCCTCACCAGTGTTGAGTACAGAGGGACAATTAATTCCCTGTTCCTGCTGGCAGCACTATTTCTGATACAAGCCAGGATGCCATTGGCCTTTTTGGCCACCTGGACACACTGCTGGCTCATGTTCAGCTAACATCGACCAATACTCTCGGGTCCATTTCCTCTATACAGTCTTCCAGCCACTCTGCCCCAAGCCTGTAGTGTTGCCTGGGGTTGTCGTGGCCAAAGTGCAGGACCTGGCACTTGGTCTTGTTGAACCTCATCCCATTGGCTTCAGCCCAGCTATCCAGCCTGTCCAGATCCCTCTGTAGGGCCTCCCTACCCTCAGGCAGAATGACACTTCCAGCCAAATTGGTGTGTCATCTGCAAACTTACTTGAGGGTATGTTCAATGCCCTCATTTCAGGTCATCAGTAATGATACTGAAGAGGTAAAGGCCCCAGTACAAACCTCTGGAGAGCAACACTTGTGACCAGTTGCCAGCTGGATACAACTCAATTCACCAACACTCTCTGGGCCCAGCTCTCCAGCCAGTGCCTTATTCAACCAAGAGTGTACCCGTCCAAGCCATGGGCTGCCAGCTTCTGCATAATACTATCGGAGTGTCAAAGGCTTTGCTGAAGTCTAGGTAGACTACATCAACAGCCTTTCCCTCATCCACCAGACGGCTCACTAGATCATCGAAGGAGATCAGGTTTGTCAAATAGGAACTGCCCTTCATAGAGCCCAGGATACCGTTGGACTTCTGAGCTGTAGGAGACCTGATGAGCTGAAAATCTGGGAGCTTCTTGCACGGTTCAAAATTCTACTTAAAAGTGTCTGTGAAGAAGATATTTCACACCTAGGCCTCATCAGGTCTGGAGGTTTGAAAACAAAGTGATGCCAGTGTTGTATTCGAAGTTAAACTAGATATGTACCTAATATCTATTACACAAAATCTGCAGGAAACCTACTTGTAATGGTCACTGCCCAGTGATATTTTTTGGAAGAGATATCTGCACCGACTTAGGAATCTGTAATTCACTGTGTTTAAAATGATCTGAGGAAACACAATATTTAACAAAAAGAAATGACCTAATTTGCAAATTTAGTGTGTTTTGTTTTGTTTATTTGTTTAAATACAAATGTGCAGTTTCAAGCCTGTGAAGTTACCTGTGATCACTGGAATGTTCTACTTTTCTTTATATGTGGCTGTCTCTTTTCTCCTTTGCAGAAGGTTAGGAGTGAAGCTGAATTGGAATTCTCATCTACTATAATCAATGGATCTAATCAGTGTTGCTCTGTTGGTATCACACTTGGAACAGAACAGAATGCCTGGTCAGCACAATGTGGAGGCTGGAGGGAAATGAGAAAGGAAAGGAGAGAGAGGCAGGGAAGAGGTTGGAAACAAACAGGCTTGAAAAAGTAGAAAAAGCAATCTTCTGGTATTTGTTGCAATTCAACAGAAATGTGGTTGGACTGTGCACTTAACTTCAGGCCCCCTGTCTCCCTGAGCACATCATCATTCTTGTTTTATAAGAATCAATGTTAGCAACAGTGTGTGCTTGAACTTAATGCACTCAAGTAGACAGTGACAGTCTGAGGCAAGCTGGTGATGTAGAAGGTAGTTACTGAAGGTGGCTTCTCAGGGAAAAACATTTGAAATTTGATATTGAATTCAGTGTTGGAGGTTGATTTGCAATCATATACTTCTCAGACTATCCTAACAGTGAAAATAATAAGGTGCAAATAAACAACAACAACAACAACAAAATGGATTGGAGGTCCCATACTTTACTAGGAAAATAATTTATATCAAAAGTGTAACTAAGAGGGCTGAGATTTATAGGAAATTATGCTAAAGGAAAGACCAAATTAGAAGCAACACAAGAAGAAAACAGCTTATAAATGAAGTCTTAAAGTAGAAAACGTACATAATAAATATTTGCCTTAAATTTGTATAACAAACTATACTAAAGGTGTATGACAAAACTATACTAAAGGTACAGATTTCCTTTATAAGAGTAGAAGAGTGCAGGTGTCCACATGCTCACTTTGCATGGACTATTAGAGAATTCATGATGTGTAACTAAGTACATAGCTCTCCCAGCCCCTTCACATCACTTTTAGTGAGCTTAAGTAATTCCTCTATGGTATTCTGCTTTGTTCTTTAAATTTCTTACTCAGCAATTCTGCCAACCAGCTGCTTGTTGATACACATAGAAAAGTAAAAGTGTCAGTTTTAAACAAACTTTCATGTAAATCTTTTTTTTTTTTTTTTTGTAGTTCTTTCAATTTCATAGAATCATAGGGGTTGGAAGGGATCTCAAGAGGTCATTGAGTCCAACCCCCCTGCCAAAGCAGGTTCCCTACACCAGGTCACACAGGTAGGTGTCCAGGCGGGTCTTGAATATCTTCAGAGAAGGAGATCCCACACACAACCCCCCTGTGCAGCTGTGCCAGTGCTCCATCACCCTCACCGTAAAGAAGTTCTTGTGCACATTCGTGCAGAACCTCCTGTGCTGCAGTTTCTGTCCGTTCCCCCTTGCCCTGTCTCCACACACTGCTGAAAAGAGTCTAGCCTCCCCACTTTGTACCCCACACCTCAGATATTTATAAACCTGATCAGGTCTCCTCTCAGTCTTCTTTTCTTAAGGCTAAACAGACCCAGTTCATTCAGCCTTTCTTCATAGGGGAGATCCTCCAGGCCCTTCACCATCTTTGTGGCCCTGTGCTGGACTCTTTCCAAGAGATCCCTCCTGTCTTTTTTATACTGGGGAGCCCAGAACTGGACACAGTACTCCAGATGAGGCCTCACCAGGGCAGAGTAGAAGGGGGAGGATCACCTCCCTTGACCTGCTGGCCACGCTCTTTTTAATGCATCCCAGAATGCCATTGGTCCTCTTGGCCACGAAGGCACACTGCTGGCTCATGGTCAACCTGTCGTCCACCAGGACACCCAGGTCCCTCTCTACAGAGCTCCTCTCCTGCAGGCCATCCCCCAGCCTGTACTGGTGCGTTCAATTATTCCTCCCTAAGTGCAAGACTCTACACTTGCTTTTGTTAAACCTCATCCAGTTTCTGACTGCCCAGCTTTCCAGCCTGTCCAGGTCTTGCTGAATGGCAGCACAGCCTTCAGGTGTGTCAGCCAATCCTCCCAACTTCGTATAATGAGCAAACTTGCTGAGGGTGGCCACTATCCCCTCATCAAGGTCATTATGAGGGGTCATTTATGAGGTTCAATAAGACCAAGTGCCAGGTCCTGCACGTTGGCCACAATAACCCCATGCAATGCTATAGGCTTGGGGCAGAATGGCTTGAAGAATGTAGAGAGGAAAAGGAGCTGGGGGTGTTGGTTGATGCTCGGCTTAACATGAGCTGGCATGTGCCCAGGTGGCCAAGAAGGCCAACGGCATCCTGGCCTGTATTAGAAATAGTGTAGCCAGCAGGAGCAGGGAGGTGATCATCCCCTTGTACTCAGCTCTGGTACGGCCGCACCTCGAGTACTGTGTTCAGTTTTGGGCCCCTCACTACAAGAAGGACATTGAGGCCCTAGAGCGTGTCCAGAGAAGGGCAACAAAACTGGTGAGGGGTCTGGAGCACAAGTCTTATGAGGAGCGGCTGAGGGAGCTGGGATTGTTTAGTCTGGAGAAGAGGAGGCTCAGAGGAGATCTTATTGCACTCTACCACTTCCTGAAGGGGGGTTGTGGTGAGGAGGGGGTGGGCCTCTTCTCCCTGATAAATAATGCCAGGACGAGAGGGAATGGCCACAAGTTGTGCCGGGGAAGATTTAGCTTAGACCTGAGGAAACATTTTTTCTCTGAAAGAGTGGTTAGGCACTGGAATGGCCTGCCTAGGGTGGTGGTTGAGGCACCATCCCTAGCACTGTTCTGGAAGCGTTTAGATGAGGTGCTAAGGGATTTGATTTAGTAGTTCAGTGGGTAGGGATGGTGATAGGAGGATGGTTGGATTAGATGATCTTGTAGGTCCTTTCCAACCTTATGAACCTATGAACCTATGAACCTATTGATGAACAAGACTGGACCCAGCATGGACCTCTGGGGGACATCGCTGGTTATAGGCCTCCAACCGGACTCTATACCGCCAATGACAACCCTCCGCACTCTGCCAGTTAGCCATTTCTCAACACACTGCACTGTCCACTCATCTATCCCACACATCCTTAGCTTTTTTTATAAGGATGTCATGGGGGACAGTATCAAATGCCTTGCTGAAATTAAGGTAGACTACATCCACTACCCTCTTCCCATCCACTCAGCCAGTGACAACATCATAGAAGGCCACCAGGTTGGTCAAGCATGACCTCCCCTTGGTGAACACATTCTGGCTACTCCTGATAACCTCCTTCCAGTTGTCTGGAGATGGCATCCAGCACAAGCTGTTACATCACCTTTCCAGAGACAAATGTCATGTTGATAGAATATTTCTTTTTTAGAATATTCTTTTTAGCTTTTCTTTTTTTTTCTTTGGCCATGTTAATATTTCTTGATAAAAATCTAAATTTTTACCCTTTTTGGTTCTATAAAGTGATAATGAGTTAATTTTCTTTTCATGAGCAGTGTTTTCTTTTCTGAATGGATACCAGTTCTCTACAAAACCTTCAGCCCAGCAGCAGATAGGAAAAAGGGTCTCTGTACTGATGTAATGTGCCAAGGAAATATGCATCTTTAAAGAGATATATTGTCTTGCTCTTGTGTGTGGAAAGATGATCCAAAATTATTTTATTATATATCAAAGGCTTTACTCTATCTTTAGATCTTCATCAAATACTTCTGTGATACACCTTCAGAATGTTCTGACTTGGAGAAGGTAATAAGTTGGTTCTCTTTGAAGAAAATCTAAACCCACAAATGAAAGAATATGCACATTTTTATTTCTGTAAGAAGGGTTTTTGTACAGATATATGGGACCTCTCATTAAGAATATTATCTACTAAGAAGCATTTACTATTTAAAAATTTAAACAACAACATTTACAGAAAAACACATTTAAAATATCACTTACACAGTTATTGGGCTATAAAACTTTGACATGATGGAGATCTCACTTCTGAGCTTTAAAGTTCACACCCACAGAAGTCACACTGTGTTTGCAGGGTAAAATGTACTGTTTCAGAAAATCAACTGTATCACAACTTTCTTTCTTTTTCAGAGGACAGATAATATATAAAGTACAAATCTGTTATGTTTCAGCTGTTGTCTAGGAGAAAAAAGAAAGGCAGAACTAGAAATAACAGACACCACTTTTTTCATCCTTCAAATTCCAGTTTAGCTTATAATAGCTTGGATTTGTTTTGGTCCTCTCCAACAGTACAAGGATTATAAGTTATGGCCTAAAGCTTTCTGTAGATTGATTTAGGTTTAAGGACTGCATCTTCAACATTTTCCATGTTAGCTGAGCTAAAGGTTTCAGATAGAAAAACACAGAATGTATTCTTGTCTCTCTTAGCAGAAATACGGCTTAAAGACCTCTTCAGAAGTACTGAGTGAAAACAGTTTGTTTCTATGAGTTTTCATTTTGATTAAGCCATCAGGCAAAACGTTCCAGGTAAAGGGCAGCATAAGAACACAAATATGGGATGCATAGTATTAAAATACGCCAGTGCCTGAATAAAGATTTCCTGCCTCAAGAGGTGATGGCCAACAGAAAAAACAATGTTGCTCATCCTTCAAATAAATTGGAAAGTTTCTGCTGATTGAAAGTGAGATTAACTTAACAGATTTAACCCAGAAAAATAGTTTAGAATTTGTTTCACTTCAGATCAGTGAATAATTTCTTTTATTTTTATGGATCATGATCAAAGAACATTTATGTTGAACTCATTATGAACACAATAGTTATTATGACCTAATTTCCACAGTTAATGGATAGTAGAAATGGTGAACTTCCTACGTTGAATTTTTCCTCCTAAAATGTTGCTGGTTTTACTATCATCTCACCTCCATTTTATACTGTGGGATATCTTTTTCTTTTCTGTTGACAACAATGCTTTAAGACTGTTTACCACACCATCACTTTTGGTATTTTTTATTTTGAACTGATGTCAGTATCCCTCTTAAAGCTTTATTTTGAAATGTGACACAAATGCAATTTGATTCAAACATGTTTGTATGTCAAACCATTACTATCTGGTCTTTCAAACTTGCCTTTTGGTATTAGAAAAAGGTAACCTGAAAAAAAAAAAACCAAAAACAAAACAAAAAAACCCCTTCTCAAATTGTAAAGGAGTAAAATTATTTTAAGGCTCTCCACATAAGTATATATATATAGTGTATATATATATATATATATATATACACACTATATATACATATACATATGTATGACATAAATATATATATTTTTAATACATATAAACAAATACTTCTCTTGCAAATAAAAATGATTGGAAAAAAAGAAGCTTTATGAATAGTTTTCAGGCATCATATTTTATGAAATGCCAATATACTTTTATCAGTCTGGGGACCTTACCATCTGTGCTTCTGAAACATACTTCAGTTTCTCTTAATTATTCCTCTGCTTCATGAATTATGACCTTTCTCATGGACAAAAATAAATTCCAGTTCTTCCAAGAACAAAATGTGCACAGTGGAAATACAGAACCCACATAGTGGTATTAAAGCAACTGAAATCCTGAGATGAGCACAGACACCAGGCAGCAAATACGCTGTTCAATTGGTTTGGCTGTGTATGGTATCAGCTAACTATCCCACTAAGAAGAAATATCTTGACCAGTTCAGATAGAAATAACAGCACAGTTATACTGTGAGGTATCACAGGGAAAGTGACAAGACACCAGCAAGGTGCTTCAGGTTTTTCTTTGGTTACACACTGAAGACTGTCTGGCAGGGTGCTGGTGCCCTCCTTTGGGAGCATCTTCCCAATGGTAGGTTGAAGTCAGGGGCAGGGGCAGGCATGTCCTTTAGAGAAGAAGGTGAATATCTTCTATTTAGGAGGCACAGCCAGACACAAGTCTTGTCTTGCAACAGCCTTGAAAACAGCATGTGAACGCACAGTAGTGATACAGGAGTCTTTTAGGAAATCTTTTCTGTTCCTAGCATAGACATACCCTCTGATTTACTTTGTCTTCTGGTGTCCAACACAGTAGACGTTTTACAGATTACCTTTTCCTGCTGTCATCTCTTTTCCAAAGTAACAGCTCTTGCAGCACTGCACCCCTCATACTGCCTGGTACTTTCCAGCTTTTGGACACGTCTTTGTGTTTCCTAGCATTAGTACCCTGTCTGTTGGGCAGGCTGCAGGGGAAGTGGAGAGACAGCAGGGAATCCAGAAGCCCTGTGGCCCTCTACTGGAAGAGGCAGCTGCACACTTGCAACTGTGCTAAAACTAGGCACACTCATCACCCAGCCTGGTCTCTGGCACCAAGCCATTACTCTGACAACCTCAGCCATTGGCTTTGAGTGACGTCATAGTCAATATTATCTTTCAGTTGATTTAGTACTGCACTTCTGGTTTCCCTACTGACAAACAAGCTAAAAAATGTTGAATTTTAAAGTATCCAGAACCAGAAGTTACATAAATAGACATTTTTGTAAATTTTCAAGATACAAAAGACTAAAAACATTTGATACTTCTCATGTCTTAATTTATGATTCTTTAAAAGTTGGCTAGATTGCTATAAATCCTGTCCTTATTCACTTGTATTCATTGTCTAGTGATGAGGAGAATGTCTTACATGTCTTATCTATGATGAGGGAAATAAGTTTGATGTGGCTTACTCGTTATAACTTTCTTTCTATTCTAACTCTTAGTTCACAATATTGTACGGTCACTTTGTTTTTGCACTCCTTAATCACCTATTTTTGAGACACTTTTCAAATGCCTTAAAAAAATCTAATTGAACGCTGTCCACCCATTACTGCTGTTAATTCTGTTAGAATATAGAATAAAAGAGTTGTCTCAGAAGGTTACCAGCGTGATTTCACTTCTGGACTATGCTTATTTGACCTTGAAGAATTAGTTTTCTCTTGTTCTGTTTTTTTTTTTTTTTTTAGGATACGTTGATTTATCTTATGACTTTAGAGTTTCTATGACACCTTTTGATCCAGTATCAGAAAAAGTCCCTGATTAATTTTCCATTTTCTCTGAGTACTTACTGCTGTTTCTATGGAAGCAGCACATAATGTATGCTTGCCAGTGTCTCCATGGTTTAATACTGTTCTTCTTGTCAAATGACTTCAGTTTCCCACATTTGTCAGTAATTTTCCTCCCAGTGATTTAAATATTTTTCAAGGCAAGATTCCCCAGTTTATCTGGTATTCGTAGCCAGAGATTTCCTTATCTTTTACAGAAAAGTGTGAGTTATGGACAGAAAAAAAAATAATTCTAATTTTAATTCCTATTTTAATGAATTCTCCTACCTGTAATTCCTGACCTAGACCAACAGCTTTAAAAATTCCTCTTTTCAAATGTATTTCTAAAGAAGTTTCTAGTCGATTTTCTGTTTTTTGTTGTTGTTGTTATTTGTTTTCATTTTACAGGGTTACTTTCAATTCTAGCATTATTAACGTAGGTTGCTCCAAAAGTAACACTTCCGATTTATTTCCACTGCAATTATAACATGTACGAGGAGCACAATAACACTGTTTGATAGAGCAAATTCTCAACTACTGAACAGCCTTTTTCAACATTGTCATCATCATTAACTGTGTGTTTTCACCAACCATGTTCAAGAGCCTGTGTGCTAAGCTATAAAATTCTGTACCAGAAGAGGTGAAAATCTGTCACTGTTGCCACTGCTGAAATGCACCACCCATTGCCTCACTGCGCTCACAGACACTGTTTGGTCTCCATAAATGTTCAGCAAGCATCAATGAATGTCAGTGGGTGCCATGCTTTCCACATACAACGATTCAAATATATATCTTTGCTTCATCTGCATCTCTACGTCAGACATTATTCTGCCAGACTGTCCCTTTGCTACCTTCTGTTGCACGGCAACAAAATGTAATTGAGCATTGGTGGGAATATCCAGACTCTACCTCCACACCACAGCTTCCACCTCTGATGACATGGGTCAACATAATGAATTAGGAGGCATTACTTTAGGAGCAGTGTTTGTAAATGTTTCCTGTCATTTCATTTAAGTTCACGGAGTAGTGTTAGAACAACCCTTCTCACTTACATGGTCGTTTTACAATTTCATGCCAACTCAGGCAAAAGATTTTGTACCAGGTACACATCCTTGACTATTTATGAAGTTTAGGAGACCAATGAAGAACTTGACGCAACAATTTGAGCTCTAGAGAGAAGATGTCAAAGTAGAACGGATCCTGCAGAAGTGGAGTTGTGCGCCATTTTGGCCACTTCCTCTTATGGCAACTTACTGACATGGGTGTGCATGACCACCAGAGACCCTCGGCAAAACTCCAGAAAATTCTGGAACACTATCTGCACAGATGTTGGGGAGTTGCCACCTTAAGGATGGCCTCAGTAAACAGACCAACTGAACAGACGCATTTTGGCAGTTCAAGATAATGCTGGATCTGAGGATTGATTAAAAATCTCTTTCTCTAGCATTTTCTCTTTCTTTCCACACTCTTCTCCTTTTCCTTCATGATTTCTTTTCACTCATTTTCTTTAGTGGCTGTTCCCAAAATTTGCCTCAAATTAGTTGACTAAGGAGTAAGACTTGTGCCTAAGTATCCACTATCCATAATGTCTGTTGTTGTTAGAAAGTTGCCTAATTTTGCCTCAAGGTAGTTGACCAATTGTGGTTGGAAAGCTCAGTAAATTTTTTGGATTTTTCCTCTGAATCACTGCCAGACTCCATTACTTTCACAGACTCTGCTGACCAGGGACAGCCCTTTCTGGGCGATTCAAATTATCCATTTTCCTCACAGCCCACTGGGACAACAAGGTTTGCTATTACCTTCCCAAAAAGGAAGATAAGAGAAATTTTCAAAACTGCTGAAATGTTCGTTTGTAAGTTCAGGCCCCAAAATTTAAGATTGCATTCTTAATAATTTAGTAGGTGACCCAAATGTATTAAAGTTATAATAGAAGTGCACTTATTTGAAAATTTTCTGAGAAACTGGGACAAAAGCCTGGACTTCTTGTCATTCTCCTTCAACACCTTTTTTGTGTCCGTGCTATGTAATTTGAACTCTGTCATCTGTTGCCCTTTCTCCATTCTTTCTTGAGAAGCCTTTTTTCTTAATCTCTGTGATCTCAAAATAAAAGACCTCAAAAGATTATTTCAGTTATGAGTTAGGAAACAGCTTCTATTCTGGAGAGGAAAGAATGCAAGGAAGTTATTTATAATGTTCATATCACTCTAGGGAATCAAGATATGAACTATATTTTGATTATTTTTTGTGTAAAGACAGTTTTTGTCTGTTCAACAAAAGGTGAATCTAACATTAAGTGTGTGGTAAAAAGTTAACGTGCTGATTGCCAAAAAAATTTATACAGCTTTGAAGACTAAACCTCCCTTAGGCTTGAGAGAAGAAAGAAAACATCCTGAAACCAACTCTTTAATTTGGATCAGAAATCTATAATTCAAAGCAAGAATGCATAAATTCAGAATAATCTACATAATTTGATTACGCTATTAAGCATATTTTCGTATAGTTTTTCAAGAACTGGTAATATATGTGAAGATTTTTGAAGTAGATATTTCTTGGATAAAATTGCATAAAAATATTTAATGTCACAACCTATATGAACTTAAAAGACCAAAACACAAAAATATCTGGATTTTTTTGGCCATGATCCAGCAGTGTGCCCTTGTGGCCAAGATGGCCAGTGACTTCCTGGAGTGTATCAAGAAGAGCACAGCCAGGAGAACGACTGAAGTTATCCTCTATTCTGCTCTGTCCTAGCGAATCCATGTATAGAATACTGTGTGCAATTCTGGGCTCTCCAGTTCAGAAAGACATGAAACTTCTAGAGAGTCCAGTGAAGGGCCATAGAGATGGTCAAGGTCCTTGAAAATCTCCCGAATGAGAAAAGGCTGAGTAACCTGGGTTTATTCAGATCGGAGAAAGCTGAGAGGATATCTCATCACTGTTTATAAATATTTAAAAGATGGGAGTCAAGTGGATAGGGACGGGCTCTTTTCAGTGGTGTGTAGCAGCAAGTTCCATGATAACAAGAGAAAAACTTTACTGTAAGAATGACAGAACACTGGGACAAGTGGCCTAGAGGGGCTGTGGAGTCTCCTTCTCTATAGATCCTCAAATCCCTCCTGGATGCTTTCCTGTGCAACCTACTGTATGAAACCTGCTTTAGCAGGAGGTTGGACTCAATGACCTCCAGAGGTCCCTTCCAACTACATTTCTGTGATTTGTGATTTTGCAACAATTGTTATTCTATGTCCTTTAAGTTAGCTGGATTAATGACTGATGTAGCAAAACATGGGCCAAGGTGAAATTCAAGGAGCAAGCCAATTTGGGTTGAGAGGAGCTCAGAGTTTGTTTTCACAGGGACTTCCAAAGTGGTGAAAAATATTCCCCTTATTTCCCTTTCTCTAAGGGATGATGGGTAAGTGGCAAAAACTGTTAAGTTTTATTCTCCCACTACACTGGAAAGAGAAAATGTATGCTTCTATACAAGGTGTCACAGAATCACAGAATTGTAGGGGTTGGAAGGGACCTCTAGAGATCATCTTGTCCAACCCCCTTGCCAAGGAAGGATCACTAGACCAGGCTGCACAGGTAGGCATCCAGGTGAGTTTTGAAGGTAGGCATCCAGGTTAGCCTCCAGAGAAGGAGACTCCACCACCTCTCTGTGCAGCTGTGCCAGTGCTCCATCACTGCACTGGGAAGAAGTTCCCATGCATATGTGTGTGGAACCTCCTATGCATCAGTTTGTGTCCATTTCCCCTTGTCCTGTTGTCATGCACTGCAGAGAAGAGTCCAGCCTCACCCCTTAGGTATTGTTCGCTGAAAGCAGAAATAAAATAAATTGAAAAGCAATTATCTGGTCATCAGTAACCCTTATTGTCATTCCTGTTGCTATTATCTTATTATTCTTTCTAGTTTTAAGGCCCATCAAGATGTAGGCATCCTCCTGCTAAGCTTGGAGGATGAAATAAATATCTTCCAAATGGGAGAATTATGATGTGGGCAAGGAAAATTGGTGATAAATAGAGAAGTTTGTGGTTTAAGAAAAATCTGTTAAAATCTTGAAAGAAATTCCAGGACTGTGATCACTCCAGGAGTTGTCTCTGAATCATTGTTATACATGTGCCACATAACAATTATCTAGCATAACATGTAATTAGAAATCTGGGTCTCTGGCAGAAGTTTTACTGTGATTTTAAAAATACCTGTTTCCAATCTGATTTCCTTTACTGGTAAGCACTTTGTTCCAAGTATCTGATCTGGAGATGAATTGCTCATTGACCCCATTGTCAGAATGACAGCATGAAAAGGGAAGCATGTGGGTTGTAATAATAATGTGGTACATGTGTAGTAGGTCAGAGAAGCAACAGATTAACATTCCAGAAGAAGATTTCCCTAGGGACTAGCCCTGAAAGAATCAAAGGTTAAAGATCATGACACTGGTAATATGTCTAGTGTTATTGGTAAAATAGTTGCTTGAATGTGTTAGATATGGGGTAATGCTTTTTTTTTTTTTTTGCTTTTTTTTTTCCACTTTGGTAGTGAAACCTTCTGCTAACATTGAAATATTATTTCCATAAATATTAGTCTAATTATATAGTTACTGACAGAGTTTAAATCAACAAATTGTACCATCTCCAGTATGACTTACATTAAAATTAATGAGAGTAGAACTTGCAGGATAACTGAAGAAATTTGCTTTGTTTTTGTCATGGATATTACTCTGACTTCTCATTTCCAATATTTTGGCATGGAAATGTTCAGGAAAACTGTGCAACTCCTTTTTATTGCAGGTAGTACAAAATGGATACTGTACTTCCGTCACAAGATGGAAGAGTAAAACATGAGAGGATTTGAGCAAAAAATGCACTTAAAAAGTACTGTAGTCTCAAAAGCCATTGGAAAAAATGTATTTCCAGGTTTTAAATCTTGTGGGCCTTGTTGATAAGTAAAAAGACATTTTATCTTTCTGACAGACTTGCCAAACTCAAGTGGAGGTCTGAAATTCAGAATGAATGTTTTAGTAGCAAAATAACATGTTTGAAAATGACTGAAACTAGGAATTGCTAGTACACTTTTAATTAGCTTAAGGTACCAAGATGAAAAAGTCAACCCTGCTCATATGTCTGACTATTTTCACTGTGTGTAGTATTTCCTTCCCCTGTGGATGGAATGTAGGTGTATCTAACCAGTACTTCATTATATAGAAAAAGAAAAACTGATTCTCAATTCATTTCAATATATGACTTATGTGCTGGAGTGAGCAGCACTAACATGCTCATACAGCCTGAAGCAATCAGTTTAATAGATTCCATGACTACTTGATGAGTCTGAGCACAAAAGATGGGCCAGAGGGACTCTGGCAAGATGTAGAAGGAGGAAAATGAAGCATGGACATACAACGAACTGAAGGTTTTCCTCCATTTATTAAAATATTGGTATATTTGCTCTGCTGAATATACTGTTGCTTTTAAAATCTTCTGGAAATACTCTCAGAAAAATTCAAAATACAGCCACAAATCATTTATAGGAGATAAAAAACAATAAGTAGTGTCGGCACAGAGGGATATATCTTATTTGGCTGTGCCAGAAAGAATTATGGTTGGTTGTGGTGAATGGAATATAAAGTAACATAAGTTGCCTGCTGACAACAGGGTTTGAAATTATAAAATGTAAAACCAATATATTTCACTCATGGTATCAAGCAGCTGGGATTTTTTATAGCTTCTAACAGAAAGCCATGTCATTTTTCAAAGCCTCATAATTCTGTAAGGATTTTTAAGTGCATGCTGTTATTTATTTTATATGTAGGGTTTTTTTTTCTTTCAAGTATTACACAGATTGTGAGGCAATAAGATGCAAATACAACAACAGTGATCAGCATTTTGTTCAAAGTTGTAAGTGTAGACATTAGCATAGATTTTCTGGTTTTATTTTTAATTTTTGTAATTAAACGGATTGCACATAATTAGTAAAATTGCCTGCAAAAGCATCACCTTCTTGTGAATCACCACCAAACTAAAAAAACTGCAGAAATCTTTTCTTTTTTTTCATTCTATATAATTATAAAAATAAGTTTATGAGAAAGAAGCAGCAGTTGAGTTCAAATAAGAGCTCTTCAAGTGACAGATGGTAATAAGTAAGTCAGTCAGTTAGATGATGGTTTATGTGCAGGACATTAGAGGTGTTGTAACTATTGACCCTTGTTAATGTGGTTACTCTGGCAAATAAAATACATGAAACAAAGCTACCTCAAATGACTTTTACCCTGGTTGCTGATTAGGAGCAAATATTCCACACAGCAACGGAATCTGGTCAGCTGGCAGATCTTAACCTTTACTACCCTGTCTTTTCCCTCTTGATCCCTCTTTTCCCTGTTTTGCCATGACTGTTGCTGTTCTCTCAGCACGACTGTTATCACTTTGTTGGTGTTTGCTTAGAGCCTGCTTATGATAAGTAGCATTATTAGAATCAAGATGAAGTGGGGTTGTAGGGAAGGTACCTCCTGCAAGAGGTAAAAGAGTCTTTTGTCTACAAGACACTCTAAAGGTCTTTTACTGGATGGGGCAAAAGAAAACAATTTTCAGTGACAGGAAAGGAAGCAGGGACAGTTATCATCTGTGCAAGCTGATCTTACGGCCCAACCCTGGAGGCGCCCAAGGCCAGGCTGGGTGTGGCCCTGCACAGCCTGATCTTGTGGGGAGCAACCAGCCCACAGCAGCAGTTCAAAACTGAAAGGACTTTAAGTTCCCTTCCAGCTGAAGCCTTTTCTTGATAATTGTAATGGTGGGGGCCATTGAATAATCTGTTGTCTGGAAACCTGTGGTTGAAGTGCAAAGGAAGTTTGTTGTATACTGAATATACTGGAAAAAAATCAAGCTTGCTTTCTGATATTCTTTTCTTCAACAATATTTCATAAATTGTAAATTTTATAGTAATAAAACAGTAAATATGGAACAACTATTGTGGTTCTACATGATCCCTTTCTGTCATATTTTTTTCTATTGAATAAAGCTGTCATGGGTTTTGCCAGAGGTATGCTGGTACTGAACTGCAGTGGAGGACTACAGAATTTCCTTTGTAGTTGTGATGGTGTGATTATGTTATTTTCAGGATAATACTTTTCTAGTTAATCTATGTTATTCTCAAAACAAAACCACAAGTGTTGAGGTTCCATTCTTTCCTGAAGAGAAAGAAAATTATGACTGTTTATTAAAGTTAGCCCCATGAAGTGTACTTTTTAAATTGCTACCTCTTGAGGAGCTGTCCTAATGGCTGCTGACAGGGTCCTCTTATGTCATAGGGTGAAAAGAATTCTGGACCAAGAGCTGTCTGGGCTCATTGATATGGCTTTAAACTAGGTTTGAAGGGGGAAGAGGGTGACAGTGAGCCTGCTTGTGACAAGGATATGTAGAATAGCATAAATAAGCTAGAGGGACAAGGTCTAATGGGAGCCCTCAATCTGCTGTACCTTATGATGATGATCAGGCAGCTAGCTTGTGTGGCTCATCACCAGGGCTTTAAACTAGATTTGATGGGGGAAGAGTAAGTATTGCTGATGAACAGTTGTGTCACGGGACATTGTTGCTTCAGGAAACAGAGAAACCTCAGATTTTTCTCAGAAGTTTTGTGAAGAGTTCTCCAAGATAGCAGCATGGTAGCCCAGCTGATATGTCTCTATACCAATGCATATAGCATGAAAAGTAAGCAGGATGAATTGGAAACCCTGGTGCAATTGGAAAACTATTACTTTTGTAAAAACATAGTGGGATGACTCTCATAACTGGATTGGAAGTCTATGAGCTTGAAGTTTATGAGCTTTTTATAAGAGATGTGTGAGGTGGGGGAGTTAAGAAGTGGATAAACTATGAAGAACTGCCCACGGCAAAAAGTCATGAACACATTGAGAGCCTATGGATTAATATTAGGGATTGAACCAATAAAAGAGAACTAGTGGATGGGGTCTTCCTTCTTATGCTGCAGGAAGCATTGCACTTGCAAACTCTCATTTTTATGGAGAATTTCAAACACTCACATGCCTGCTGAGAAAACACACTGAACTACAAGCAGTGCAGGAGATTCCAGGAGTCCACTGATGACAACTTTCTGATTCAGATATTGGACAGACCAACCAGTAGTGAAGTGTTGCTGGACTTGGTTCTGACCAATATGGAAGAGATCATAAAAGAGTTTAAGATCAGAGGCAGATTGGGTGGCAGTGACCATGCACTGATCAAGTTCTTGATCTCAAAGAATGCAGACCTGGCAAAGAATGGAGTCAAGACCCTGCATTTCAGGGTCAAAAGGAGAAAGTGGGAAACATGTTGACAGATTTTGAACCCAGTGAAGTTCTGAGGAAAAGAAAAAAGTTTAGAAGAGCATATGCAGACAGCAGGGGACACACAAAGAAAACAAAGGCATATTTTCCTATAGGGAGTTTTATCTGTCTGCGCAAACCTGGAAAATCATTAAAAGCCTTCTGCTCAGCCTCCACTGCAACAAAAGGCTGCTCTCACTAATACATGCTGCACTAGAAGATGTATATCAGAGGTACTATATGTCTCATCTTTCTCTTATCTCTCTTATACTAAACATGTTAGTGATGCATGTATACTGGGATATCTCCATGTTTTAGTCTTGGATTTCACCCAACAGCACATGTTCTCACACCAAAACACCCAATGACAAAGTTATTTTACATTTTCTGTGTTACTAAACACAGGTACACGCAAGAGCAAGTAATAAGGATGCAAAATGATGCTTCAAAATAAATGCTTCTTCAAGCATTACTTCAGATATGCTGTTAATCTTACCTGGTCTTTTTGCAGAGGACTTTGGTACCTCTGAATCACATGACTTGGATATTCTTCATTTTTCTCCTTAACTCTTCTACTCACATCAAAGTTATTGAGCTTCATGCCCTCAAATTTTTCTTATTTGTAGTCCTGCTTATTACCTGCTGGTAGCTCAAGTATCTGTTTTCCTAATATACCTTAATTATGAGTCACCTAGGACAGGTTTTTTTTCACCTCCTTACAATATCATCATTGCCCATGTGCCAGCTGGCACTAAGTGTTTAGGATCCAACACAGGCTACTGGTGGATCCAAAGTACAGACGATTGTTCCTAATGGGAAACATGGCACTTTCTGGGACCTGGGCTTCTCTGAGTCTTGCGGCAAGAAGAATCACCTTTTTTATTGGTGAGAGCATCCTGACAGATGATTCCTGTGAGTAGAGTGCAGCAAGCAGCCTTCACAGACCATCTAAATTGTGACTAGGAGATAGTAATGGAAGATCTGTTTGTTCCCTGTGAGCTTTTGTGCCAACAACAGTTATCTTTAGTGGCTGAGTGCCAGGAAAGATTGGCAGCATGGAGGACTTTTTGCTGAAGGCAGGTCTCAGCTATTAAACTGATGTTTTGTTGCTCAGATTTCAGATTTTCAATGAGCTTGCTGAGTGCTTGGCATGTGGTCAAAGAAACGCATTTCACCTGCAGTTCACCTGGCACAGTTCACTTTCAGACTGTTACTAATTTACTTTCATTTAGATGCCATGTAACACAATATTGGCTTAAACTTGTTTAGAGTCAGGGACAGGAAGAAGAAGTGGCTGAAGAGCAGAGTGGAACAGGAACAGGATTTAACTACCAGATAGTATGTAGCCTTGATTTGAACAGAACTGCACTGAAATGAAGCAGATTCCACTGAGAGTCAGCCTGAAAAATTCTGTGTTTTAAGCTGTGGTATCTCTCAGTTTCTTTTGCCTTAAGAAACTGGTAAGGATAAGGTCTTCTCAAATAACATCTTGTAAGCTGTCAGCAACACCTGGAGTTGACAATGCCAAAACCCAGTTTTTGCTGGTTCTCAACAGTGATCAGTTGTTGAGTTGAAAAGAGACAAATCATCAGATGTTGCTTTTGAAATCAAATGAAAATATAGTCTTCATGCTCAGCATCTCAAAGAAAACTTGGGTTTTCAATTCTTAGGTATATATATATATATATAAAACTTTTGTTCCTTTGAAGGATGCCAGCAACATAAAATGAATTTTAATCAGGATCAGCCAATATCTATCAGTGCACAGCATTCATATCACAGATATTAAGAGACTGGAGAAAATGGCAGACTGGAGAAAATAAAATCTGGAGGCAAAACACAGTTTCTTGTATCCAGGCCAGACAAAGGGACTGAGTGTCTATCAGGTAACAGCAGTGTCTTCTTACCAAAACATAAAAAGCACAATTCCTTTTCCCTATATCCTTAATATAACACTGCTTTTGATTGTTTTTCTTATTTTTTTTAATTCAATATTAAAAGACAAATGTAATGAACGTGTTTACAAAAGAAATTGAAAAATCAGTAAAACAAGTAGAAACATGGTCTGTAGTAGGGAGGAAAACATTCAGTATTTCCTGATAACTTGATTTAACAACAGAAAAATTATGATAGAAGTTAAAATTAGAAATATAGAAACTTGCTGCATGAATCAGTAACTATCATGGAGAATTAGTTAACATTAGGGAAACAGGAGAGAAGGATTTAAGAAATAATCACTGATTATGTTATCTTTGTTTTTCTTACATTCTGGTAGAATATTTGACTTGTGTTCATTTTTTGTACCACGAAGCTGTGATGAATCTTGTAGGAAGACATTATTATTAAAGACAAATAAATGAATTAAGAATGACTTTGAGACCACCAAAAATAGCTTTTCTGCTTTGGGATGAAATTCTAGCATTAATGTCAGATATCAATGTCTGTACTCTTAATACTGTAGAAAATTTTGCAGGAAATAGCATTCAATTAGACTCTATAAAAAAGAGAAGATAATGGGCAAGATAAAATGGGTAAGGTGCACTTGAGTTTCTATTACTTCATCTGCAGTCCTCTGGAGTCCAAGTCTCCTACTTCTTCTTTCCCAAAGAAAGGACCAGATCTCTGTTTACATGATTCTGCAGTTTGAGACATAAGCCAATTTTCATAAGATATTATATGGATATCTTAGTGGATTTCACTGTCCTCTCTCTGAAACATATCTCCCAGTCACCTGATTAGTTGTAACTTGTGTGCCCTCCGGTGAAGATATTCATGTGTTCCCAAGTTCTTTCAAGTGTCCAACAGTGTCCTGTTTGGCAGCCACTTGTGAGATCAGTCATGTTTACATACTTCATGATGCTGACCATCGTAACAATAAAAATAAAGGCAAAATGAAGGAGGCAGTGTCATACAGATGGGTGGAAGGAAAATGCTTTGAATAATGCCTAATGGGCAGAAACACAATAAGTTGAGTGCCAAGGAGAAAGATTTTTCTCTTTTCAGAAGGTACATACTCACTGCCACAGAGAGAAAACTTGCCTAGCTTGTTTTTTTCTCCTGCTTCCCTTTTCTCATCTTTCTTGTCACTGTGTTAGCTGAAAAAAAAAATGGTAAAAATCACACAGTTAAATCTTGCTACAGTGTGGCAACGAAAGAAGTGCACCAAGATCAAGTTTGGTGCTTGCAGCTTAGGTACATGAGGAACTAAAATGAGTGTGCACAACACCTGCAGTCTTGCACTATGGGAAACTAGTAGGAAAAAACTCAATTTGAAAAAAATACTATTAACACCTAAGATCAGCATACCCGAGCTTGCTTTTGACTCTGCAGAAAAAAGTGCTACAGAAAAGTGAACCTTCACAGAGCATATTAGGATATTCCTCGTCCCATAAAAAGCTTTTTACTTTCTTTCTGTTGTATGTTCTCTCCTTTCCCTTTTCTTCCTTTTTTTCCTTTTCCTTTTCCTTTTCCTTTTCCTTTTCCTTTTCCTTTTCCTTTTCCTTTTCCTTTTCCTTTTCCTTTTCCTTTTCCTTTTCCTTTTCCTTTTCCTTTTCCTTTTCCTTTTCCTTTTCCTTTTCCCTTTTCTTTTTCCTTTCCCTTTCCCTTTCCCTTTCCCTTTCCCTTTCCCTTTCCCTTTCCCTTTCCCTTTCCCTTTCCCTTTCCCTTTCCCTTTCCCTTTCCCTTTCCCTTTCCCTTTCCCTTTCCCTTTCCCTTTCCCTTTCCCTTTCCCTTTCCCTTTCCCTTCTTTCCCTTTCCCTTTTCCTTTCCCCTGTTCCCTGTTCCCTTTTCCTTTTCCCCTTTCCCTTTCTGAAACAACACAGTCATTTTGCTGAATTTTCATCAGACAGTGTTAGAAGTAAAATGTGTGTTTATTGTCTAGTTAAGAATGACTGGACATTCTCAGGACATCTTATGTTTGTGATATGCTTCAGATCTCTGAGGTAAAAGCAAAAAGATACAATGCTCTGATTGGCATGGAATATGTTCACCTCACAGCTGTCTGCAAACACTTTCTAAACTAGAGTAATGACCATTGTGTTCCTTAGAATTTCCCATTACAACTGTTACTGAACACAGCAATTATAAAATGTAGGCTTGTCTGAAATACAGTGATGTGCCTGCATTGTAGAGAGAAAAAGACATACAAGCAATAAATATGAAATCAGGAATACTAAAGTATGGGCCAGATTTACTTCAGAAGGATTTACATATTAATTATAAAAGTTTTTATAATGCCAGTGCTCAAATGAACTGAGCAACTTTTACAACCCAAATTACTTTTCTTGACACACCAATCCTATCCTGCTTTCTTGGCCTATAACAAAACAGAAAACTACTAAACAAGACCTGACAGAACTCCAATCCTTAAATTCTGTCCATTCATTCACAGATCTTTGCATTTCTAAATCAGCCACCTACTTATGTATTAAATTTTGTAGTCTGGGTACTAACAGAGTTTGAAATCAGGTGAGACAGTGGCATCAGGAGTGAACTGAAGAGATTCCTGCCTTCTGAGGTGCTGCAAAAGTCATCTGGGAGTTTGTTATCACCCACACCCAGATACTACATATACAGAGAAGAGTATAGACAGGAGAATGTGATAACAGCTCTGAATTTACAGTCGAAATTCCTGATTGTGCCTCCTTGATTTCCATGCTTATTGTGATATCATAATGAAGTTATGCAATACCATCCATCACTGGATGAACTCTCCAGGCATCCTGTCTGGGAGGTTTTGATTCATTTAATCTTGGTTTTGGTTTGTGGGCAAAGAAGTTTTTAGATCAGATTGAAGCATTAGGCATGGGGGATAAAGAGGAATACTCTGTTTTCATTTGTGCAAAGCTGCTAAACTGGATGACATAGTTCAAGACTGAGTGAAGTAAAAACACAAAAAGAATGTTGCAGTTGGTTCCAATTTTCTTCTCCAAATGTATTCTTTTCTGTTGTTTTTTTTTCCCTATCTTAATGTTGATGGTGGAACAAAATATGATTTGCTTCTTTTATGTTTCTTGCTAGTTTTCCATCAGGAGGGCTGTGCATGCAGATATTGACTGATACCTTTAGGATTAATACAGATTCAGTCAGAATCTGTTCTGCTTTCTGTTTATGGGAGTTGAGCTTTTCTAATTTCACAACCCTGTTACCGTTAATTCCCAGGTATGAAGTTTTTTGCTATTGTTCTTTGAAGACAGGAGAGATAGGAACAAATCTCCACTGAAAATCTGGAAATAGATGGTAAAATGTTCTGTTAGCAGGGAAAAAGAATTGTACCTGTCTTTCTCATGCAAATATCAAGCACAGGAAAAAGCCAGTGTTGAGGTACGTGCCACAGTAGCAAGGAAAAAACTCCTCCTAAATTTTGTTTACCACTTTTGTACAAAAATTATCAATATACAGTATTGGAAATACTCTGGTAATAATCGATACCTAAGTTATGTTCATTTATCTTACATTTCAGCATTTTAACATTTTTCAGTACATGAAAAAATCACTGACATTTTCTTCAGTCTTGTATCTTCTAAAACTAAACAAAGAATGCAATTCCCCCCATATCTCCATCCCACAGCCTTTTCTGTGTCTGAACAGTTTTTCAAATTTCTCTATAACCTTCCATACTGAGCTACCCTCACTCTGTGCCAAAAAATTCCCACAGCATTCTCAACTACTTATGGATCTCTGAGGATGCGTTCAGTAATGAAAAAAACTTCAACTGAAAACACTCTCTGCTATGAAGAACAGAAAAAGATCAAAGTACACAGCATTGTGAAACCAAGAAAGAGAATTTGTTTTGATGTATGTATGTGTATACATGCACAGTGATTTTACTTGCTGCCTTCATTGTTTGCTCTTTATTTTCATACTGTTCTCAGTGGTAACAATAGGTTTGAGTCATGCCCCTGTCTACACAAGTGCATGTAGAACACAGATTCTTATTTAAACTAACAAGCAAAAAAAAATCTATTATTTTGTCATGACTGGAGCTGTCAGAAGGGCAGTTGTGCACACACAACCCCCAAAGAGATTTTGCTGATAGAGACAAGTCCTTTCAAGAAAGAACCTTGAAAACATCTAAATATTCTTGTTTTCAACAGATATTTGCATTTACAGCAGACTCTAAACCTGAAAGGTAATTTGTTTTCAAACAGAAAACAATCTGCACAAATAGTTTTGCTCAGTTTTAGCTACTGTGGTTTCAGTCTTAATATATAATTGAGTGTATTAATAGAGCATACTCTGTTAGCAAGCCTTGTATTTCCAGGTCTTCCTTTTATTGTACAATACTCATTTGAGTTCTCAGGCATATTTTTTTCTCCCAGCTATTTTTCCTTCTGCATTTATGCAAGTAAAATGCAAAATGGATAATAAAAAGAAATTGGAATCTGTTTGTGGAAGCCATAGACTTCTGGTAATACAGTAAGGAACGCACCTGCATGGCATACATATGTACTAGACCAGCCAGTGAGAAAAATAAAATAAAAAATATTATGAGGATATACATTCTCAAAGCATGGGTACAGTAGAAATATAAGGGCTTTTCTATATATTGAGCTTCAGAGATTGCTCAGTGGGTAGAATCAGACTCCTCATGCAGTAATAGCTGATAAGGAGTCAGATGAGCCTGGGTAATAAAATATTCTCATTCGAGGTTAACTGTGGACTCTCTTAAGACTTCTCTTTCCTTCCTAAGTCAAGTTTTCAATGCAGTGTTTGTCAAATATTGTTGCACCTACTCACTGTCTGACACTGAAGAGAGTAAATGGGAGTTCAAGGACTCCACTCCTCATGGTTATGAAGCCATGTAGAAGTATTTTATATCACAGCACCATTCATTTGACAAGTCATTGTTATTCTCACCTTCTTCATAACCTAACAGTGGTTGAAACCATGGAGTGATGTAGCCTGGACATGGAAGTTAAGTCTAGTAGGAAAGTTTTTCCAGAATCCTGGGTTCTCTGCTTCTGGCATTGATGTTTTTGGGTAATATAGCATTTTATTGGCACTGATAAATATTATTATTCCTGGTGGCAAGATTTCTGTTTCTTTGTGACACATTTATTTATATATTTTGAGATTTCATCTTGAGACACTGCAGCTTTGGAAAGCCTAATCCCCATCTTGGGCTATTTAACCAAACAAAATATTTAATGACATTTTTATTATAAGCATTTTAAACTTGCAGGGCTTTCCTTAATGAGGCAAAGGCCTCTTATGGGGAGAGAGGGAACTGGAATGTGTCACATTACTGTTACTAACTTCCCACTTCGTGTCAGAGAAGCTCTGACCCCAAAACACTTTCATTTCCTTTACCTGTGCATTCTCCTGTACCCATCTATAGTATGAGCTGGAGACAATATTGTAATGGAACCAGGTACACATCAGCAGTCATGCATTTCAGCTCCTTCATGAGATGAATGTACATTCATTTTGTGTTTCAAGTGGTATTGGCTGGGTACAATTTTCTGTGTAGATTTAGTTCTGACTCAGATTTTTATGGTTTCCACACACCTATCATTTCTAACAGTGTGCTAGAACTAAACACTTACTGCAAATGAAGCATTCATTGATATAGTTCATGTATCAATTCACTCATAAAGTTCATATTTCTGTTTGCACACTGCTAACAGCATGAAGATGGATTAAAATGCATTTTGATTGCTATGTCAATTGTTCAAGCACTTTATTAATTTAAGGGAAAAAATGTGAATGGGATTATCAGAAAACATAAGAGTTACATGTATGGTATCAGATTGCTTACCTATGTCATGTGGTATTCCTTCTATACCATAGTTTTGTAAATACTTTTATGAGAGGAAGGAAACCAGAAAACTCAGTATGGCCATGGAATATATTTTAACTAAAGACCTCACATTAGGACATGAACTGAAAGAGTAATGACATAAATAATCTACAGATATTACAAAAACATGACTCAAAGATATACAGTCTAAGAAATGGTCTACTCCTCTAGATTTGTATTTTCCTCCAGCTTTTGTTCTTTAAAAATTGATGCAAAGACCTTTCATGTGCTTTTGAATCATTACTCTGCAAAGCAACTTCTTTGTATGCTTGTATATTCCTAATGTAAAGTAGCTGAGCATTTTTTTCAGACTTTATGTTAAAAATAAATTTTTGGTGAAATGTCTTATAAATGCCTTGAAGGTATCTCAGTTTTAGAACTTTTCATGTAGGCAGAGGAATAAAATTACCC
Source organism: Cyrtonyx montezumae (assembly GCF_038088225.1). Taxonomy (NCBI): domain Eukaryota; kingdom Metazoa; phylum Chordata; class Aves; order Galliformes; family Odontophoridae; genus Cyrtonyx; species Cyrtonyx montezumae. The sequence continues at coordinate 14,675,300 of NW_027072035.1, forward strand.
ATTAGGCTTGGTATAGATGTAATTGCCCACTAAAAACCCACAATAACTCATCATGTTATGCACATTATAAGTTCCAGCACTGAGCTCTTAGAATTCACTGTCATCATTTTTGGTAGTGACTTGGAAGCATCATCAGTATCTGTATGTATTTCTTGTGTACACCTGTTAACATGCACAAAAATAACTCCATATTCCTTGCAAAATGCATATATTGATCTGTGTTGGAATATATAAATAGATCGATAAAGACTTGCCTCTAGAAAAAAAGGTCAGTATAAAGTACAAATGCAGAAACACAGTGATGCATCAGCACAAAATGTATGGTTGAACATAGAACCTGAACTGAATACCTCCAGAAGGAGCATTACAATTCTCATGCTGGATTATTCTGTTTCTTCTTGTTTCAGAGAGGAAAAGAAACAGAACTTCTAATATCTACTTTTAATATCTAATATTTGTCATGCTTACCTTTGAGATGCGTTGCAAAAGCACACAGCATCATAATTGCTCTGTAAAAATTGAATTATTTATAAAAAGGAAAGCTAAGTCCTACGGTCTGTGAATCATTCATATTCTAACTATAAAACATATCAAATTAATCTAACATTTCCAAAGGGAGCTATATAACTTAACCAAAGTGGGAGAAAAAAGCTCTCAATGGTTTGATAGAAAATATGTGACACCACATTAAATGAATGGTTTACTACTAAATATCAGGTTCTAATTTATGTAACGATGAAAGAAAAAGACTTAGAGAACTATTTATTTTTTAAAGAGTGGGTACAAGTTGCTGTGTTGGTATCTTTAGCTATTTTATTCCAGATCAGCCAGAAACAATATTAAATGACCTAATAGTTGAATAACCTTGTATCTGAATAGTCTTTTTGGGGAATTGCTCTGGTAAAGGAGGGAAAAAAAAAAAAAAAGGCTTGTTCCTTCAAATTTGTACTACTAGGTGAGTTTTCTTGACTTGGTTGCCTCATGTAATTTTGTCAGCATATGAGGAGCTGTACCTGCTCCAAACTGATGAGAGAGGAGAATTAATGCCCCCATTTTGTTGTTGTTGTTTGTTTGCTGTTTCCTTTCCTTTTTCCTTTTCTTTTTCCTTTTTCCTTTTCAATTTTTCCTTTTTTCTTTTTTTTCTTTTTTTCCTTTTATTCCCTTTTCCCTTTTTTCTTTTTCCTTCTTCCTTTTTTCTACTTTTTTCCTTTTTCCTCCCCTCCCCTCCCTTTCCCTCCTCTATCTTTTTTTTTTTGTTTGTTTGCATTTTCCTTTTTTGTTTTTGTTTTTACTGCCCCCACGAGAGATGAGGGAAGCTAGGGTCATTTATCCCAGCTCAATTTTCTTGCTCTTTCCACAAGTGCTCAGATCTCATTCACTGTCAGTAACTCAGTGATTGCATCCTCAGGCCAGTTTGGGTGGAGGTAAGTTGTGAATCCATAAGATATCTTTAATCGCAATGCCTGAAGAAATCAGAATTTTGTCCATTTCTACTCAGCTGTTCTCCCTTGAATGGCAAAAATTCCTCTAGCAAAGGAGAGTTGAAGTGGAGCAGTAAAGTCTGGGGTGGAGTACTCTGAGGGAGAGAGAAGGAGCATTTGCTCTTCCAACTTCCATAGAGCAAGCTATGACTGACTATACCTCAGGGAAAGCTGTGTGTTACTCCAGGAACTGAAATCTGATAATACTGTTTAGCTTTCACAATAATTGTTGATTATGGAGTCTCTTTTAATTATTTTCTGTCTCTTTTGTAATTCAAACTGAAACAGTTGCAATTTAAATACTCCTTTGGCAATATATTTTTGGAGGGCTGTAATCTGGGTCTCATAATTTGTCATTATTTGCAGCTTTAGCAAAAAATTGCAGAATATGTGCATCCTTCAGCTGGGATCGTATTGATATACATTATACTTACTTCTTTGGATGCATGGAATCACAGTGTGGGTAAGGTCAGAAGAGCCCTCTGTTTTGAACCAGATCCCATCTGAATCAACCTTTCTGCTTAAGCAGCTAATAATCCTGGGGTGTATTAAAAAGAGCATAGCCAACAGATCAAGGGAGGTGATCCTTCCCCTCTATTCTGCCCTGGTGAGTTGTCATCTGGACTATCGTGTTCAGTTCTGGGCTCCCCAGTACAAAAAAGACCAGGGTCTCCTGGAAAGAGTCCAGCAAAGGGCCACAAAGATGATAAAAGGCATGGAACACCTCCCTTATGAGGAAAGGCTGAGACCTGGGTCTGTTCAGCCTTGAAAAAAGAAGATTCAGGGGGGATCTGATCCATGTCTATAAACATTTAACAAGAGGGAGGCAAAGGGACGAGGCTGGACTCTTCTCTGTAGTGTGTGACTACAGGACAAGGGGAAATGGCCACAAACTGATGCATAGGAAGTTTCGCACACGTCTTCCCAGTGCAGTGATGGAGCAGTGGCACAGCTGCACAGAGAGGTGGTGGAGCCTCCTTCTCTGGAGACGTTCCAGACCTTCCTGGACGCCTACCTGTGCAACCTGGGCTAGTGATCCTTCCTTGGAAGGGGGGTTGGACTAGATGATCTCTAGAGGCCCCTTCCAATCCCTACAATTTTGTGATTCTGTGACTCTCGGACAATCTCCCAAGGCCATGGCAATCAAGTCCTGATTGCTGACACCACCTCTGCAAGCAATCTTTGATATGAACTATCAATGCTCCCTTCCATTCCCCTTGCTGGTAGTACTGAGGAGAATATCACCTGTATACTAAGCCCAAAACTGTTTCAACCAGAGCCCTGCAGACATTTTCAATAATCTCTCCACGTCATCCCTGGCAGGGTAATTGGTGCTGGCATGAAGGAATATCAAGGTTAATATTTACATAGTCAGACAAGTCTTATCAGTCTCTACACAACATTCCAAATCTGGGACTCCAGCAAGCAGTGAGCTTCAGTAGGGGACAAGACAGGTCATAGATAGGTGCCTACAACCCCTGCTGGACAGACTTGCCCAAGAATACCATTTGCAGCCTCATCCATGCCATATTCAATGGCTCAGTCTCAAGTGGTCCAGACATACCATTTGAAAGTACATATGGCATTTCCTCATCCTTTTGGGCATTGAACCTGCTTTGTAGTTAGCCCTCAGATGGAGCAGGAGGCAAACGACAGGTTCTTTGTGCCAGAAGTCATCAACTCCCATCCTTCCCCTTCCATATGGGAGGAAGTAGTTACTATTCTGCTGGGCCAGATACTGTCTGCATCTCTACTGATGCAGGGATCTGGGTCTCCTGAAGTTGTTGAACGATCCTGAGAAGAGGCATGACCTGTTTGTTTCTTGACCGATACTGGTAAGAGGAGGACAGCTGCAACAGAGATGACCAGCAATCTGAGTCAAGACAAGCTGACCAAAATTAAGGTTTCATTCCCTGTATCCCCACAGGCTGTTCAGGTCTAGACAATCTTTTTCCGCATGCAGAAGTACAGAGGCAGTCAGTTCTCCTCTTCTATGCAAAGCGAGGTACTGTCAGACAGCTATCCTAGTAGAGGATATTGTCTTTGTTTGGGGTTTTCCGATTGCATTGAGGGCAAAAGTTCTTCACCAACTGCAGTACTGTTAGAGATGAGATCTTGGAGTTACTGATTAACTGCATTCCTGAAACCTTAGGAGACTAATTGTTGCTCAATGTTCTCTGTATGCTATTTCATGCGTCCACGCCAGATGGCCAATTGATCTAATTTGTGTCTGAGGCAGCAGCAGCAGCTTCTTGTGGTCTGGCAGATATTGATATTTTGCAGTGGTGTGATTACAAATCCTTCCCATCCAGACTGCATTTCAATTAGAGAATAAGACAGACAAGATTTTCTGCCCCAGCTCATGGCAAAGAATTAGCTTTGTGACCACTGGCAGCAGATACTTAGCCTGCAAGGAGAATACAATTACACTGTTTTCCATGTCTGACACTATTCCACATTTTGAGAAGAAAGGGTTTATATCTTTTAATAAATATTATTAAAATTTCAGTAATTGTAATAATTTTATCAATATTTGGATTTTAAAACCTGTTGTGATTGAAATCCTTGTTTTGGTTATAAATTTTATATCAGCTTCAAAGTTTATAAAAGCTACTCATGACCAATCTCACTTCAGGATATATGTTGACTCTATGTTCATACGGAGTCTAGTCACAAATGTTGTCCCCCAGGGATTTGTTGTGGGATCAGGACTCTTAAACATCTTTGTCAGTGACATAGATGGTGGGATGTAGTGAATCCACAGCAAGTTTGCAGATGACACCAAGCTGAGTGGTGCAGCTGGCACAGCATAAGGAAGAGATGCCATCCATGGAAATCTGGACACACTCAGAAAGTGGGCAAATGAGGACCAAGGCTAAGTTCTTGTCTGCTGCACTTGGGTTGAGGCAATCTTAGATATGAGTACAAAATGGGAGAAAGGCTTCTGGAGAGCAGCCCTGCAAAGAAGGACTTGGGCTTCTGGTAAGTGGAAAGCTGAGCATGAGCCAGCAGTGTGTGTCTGCAGCACAGATGGCTAGCTGTATCCTGGTCTATGTCAACAGGGGGTGACAGCAGGGCAGGGAGGGGACTGCGCCCACTGCTCTCCTCTTGTGAGGCTCCGTGTGGGGTACTGCATACAGACCTAGGGCCCCCCAGCACAAGGAGGATGTGGAGCTGTTGTAGCAGACCCAGAAGAGGGCCACAAAGATGATCAGATTGCTAAGAACCTCTCCTACAGAGAAAGCCTGAGGGAGCTGGAGTTGTTCAACTTGGAGAAGGGAAGTCCACAGGGAGACTTCACTGTTGCTTTCCAGTACTGTCTGACAAAGATCAGTCTGTACACAGTCTGATAGTAACAAGATGAGGAGAATATCTTTAAAATAAAAGAGAGGAAATCTAAGTTAATATTAGGAAAAAAAAAATTTACTCATAAGGTAGTGAGGTCCTGACACAGGCTAGGCTGAGCAGAGAAGTTGTGGATGACCATGCTGGATGGATTCAGGGCATCCTGGTCTAGTAGTGGCATCTGGCAGCAAGCACATGACGGAGGACTGGAACTGGCTGATCTTGAAGGTCCCTTTCAACCTAAGCAGTTCTATGATTCTATAATTTGAAGGATTTATGTTAGGAAAATCTGATCCTTGTTTATAAAGGCCACGAATTTTAGGTACAGTATTTAAATAAATTTTCCCAGATTTTTTCTTCCCAAAAAAGACGAATCTGAATCTCTTCTCTACTTGTGGAAACATGAATTACAACTATATATATATATATATTTATTTTCTACTTAATATAAACCTTTTTTCCTTTCGTTGCAAAGTATTCTTCTTTTAGAGAACAAATTTCCTCACCCACTGCTATACACAATACATGTATATTTTATTCTTCAATTCTTCTATTAAACATGGCAACTGTATTGGACAGAATCCAAATATCCCTCAAAACTGATTAAAGTTTAATTATAGGTAGAAGAATAGAATTTAAAATCCCTAGCTCTGTGTCCTGATCTTTTTTCTTGTTTGTAGTCAGTAGGAGATAAAAAGACACAATCACTCTTCAACCATGTAATTAATTTAAATATTGGAATAACTTACCACTCCTAAGTGTATCTCTGTTTTATCTCTGTTTTTACATCTTTGTTCATCTTATCATAAAATGTGCAAAGCTTGTTGATGTTTTCTATGTGCAAACCTGCAACTATAAAGGAAGGGAAATCACTTTAATTTCATCATTAGCAAAAAAATTATACTGAAATTTGTATACTTCTGTGGATGAAGGATTTTTTTTTTTAATGGAAATATCAGTGGCTAATGATATTATACCTGTTTGATTTAAAGCAGTGGTGATGTCTTCATTAATCAGAACAAATGATTAATCATTCTCTGCTGCAGCAGCTGTTGTACTTGCTTAACCAGACTGTTTAATTTTAAGGTTGACAACCAGTCAGAAAGAGCACACTGTAAATGATCAGATCTCATGCAAGGCAGGTTTTTCCTCTTAAATGGCCAGTGGAGACCTTCTGAAGCCCAGGGCAAGTTATTAGGGCTTTGATCCTTGGGTCCTTCTGCTGCAGTAGCCTGTGCACAGGCAACTCCTTTTTTCTCTTCCTCTCCTCAATCACTTTGTAAGAGCAACCAGGACCACTGAGAAATGCAGATCTGAGATGAAGGGAGAAAGGGGATTTGGTTTGACTTCAGGCATTCTCCATTTTTCCCTCCACTGTTTTGGGGTTTCTGTCAGGTCACAATGCTCCTCTGCTCTGGGACAGCCTCACCTAGCACTGCAGTTACAGAGTGGTCCCCAGCAGGCCAAACAATGTTCCTCCACTCCAAAACCAAAGCATAGGTCAGGAATTTCTGGGAGCCAAGCACCAACCAGTAGACAGTTTGGGTGCAGCAGTGCAGGGCTCATAGTGCACTTTGGCCTGTCAGTGTAGTTATAGCTTCTGCTGCTTTGTACTGTTGTCATCCATGGGGCACAGACATAGACTACCTACACCTACAAGCTGGTAGAGATTAATCAGTGTTAATAAGTACTAAATATTCTTCTGTGGCCAAAGTTTTATTAGTCTTCAGTAAGACTTTCCGGACATGGACTGGAACTGTAGCAACATAGTGTATTCAAAGTTCACAGCAGTGTGATCAGGAGCTGGAGTAGATACTCAAATAGGGAAGCAGAAGCTTCACAGCCATGCCATGGGGATGCATAGGGGGGCTTTAAACAGGTGGATTAGTTTGTCTAGTCTAGGAAGAAAAGAAATTCTGTCAGGTCCAGACAAAGCTTTTAAAAGTATGAAAAGTTAAAATTCCCCTTCAGGGCGAAACTAATACGTGCGTATATACTTGAATCAGTGTTATATATATTTGTACATACTGCAGGTATGTTTTTTCTTTTAATAAAAAAACAAACAAACATCTTTTCAGTGACCTGTATGTTAAGACAGGCACTTCAAACTGAAAGACAGTTTCAAGCGCTACTCTGTCAGACAGAGCTTCTGTATGGTAACAGTTTTGCATTCCCACAAATTCAAAGTTCTTATTCCCATTTAAGAACTAGAACAGGTCATTCAGAAGCCTTGAAGACTTCTTGTGCGCACAGCACACAGCCAGAGTAAACACTGCTCTTAGTTCAATGTTTTGATATTGCATTTGTTCTGCCTTCCTACCTCAGAAGAAAAGTCGCCTTTCTTTTTAACTGTGGAATCATAGTAATTGTTTATAAGTGTGTCCTAATGTTATTATTAAAGGATATAGAGATGCTTTATCATAAAAAATATATGTCACTGTTAATTGTAAAATCATATATAACATATTATTTTATAATGATATCAGTGTAGTTCTTAGCCAAAAAGAGAACTTGAAGCTTTCTGTAAGCAAGCTGGTTGCTATATATAATTCTTTATTGTGACAGAAAGTTCACATCATTTTCTATTATGTCCCTTTTAATCTTTCACTACAGGACATGAATAACAGAATTACTTCTCTAGCTTTGTTTTCCTCTTCATCCAAACAGACAAACAAACAAACATAAAAGTAGTACTGTTCTCAATTTAGAAGATTAGTTTTCCATTATTGCTGCTTTTCTGATGTCAATGGAAAAAACAATATAGAAATAATACCACTAAATTTTATACTTTATGGATTCTTTTCCCTCAAGAAAATATTCCATGTTTACATCTGTCCACATAACTTCAATTCCTGTATTCTGCTTTTTGCTTATTTTTCCTAAATTTTGGAATGAACTATCTATATGAATTCTCTATACACACCCAGAAATGAATTCTTCAGTTGATTTCAAAGGCAATCAATATCACACAATTTAGATCTGTTCTTCCAAAATTAAGCACTTCCTTCTAACATAAATCTGTCAAGGTACTTCACAGAACACACTGTTTGCAAAAATGTTCATAAATGGAACAAGATGATGAAACAGTTATCTTCTAAATATTTAATGGACTCCTTAGCAAATTTTTGTTTACATAATGGCTTAATGTAGCAATTCCACTTGGCTGCTTTGGTGGTTTCAGCAAGAACTAGAGATAGAAAGCTGCAATAATCTGTGTCACGGGGTATTAAACTCTTCCTCAATCAATTAAAGATCCCTATGTTTTTCTCAGGCAACCTTAGCACAGATGAAAAAGCAAAAGAACATTTGACATTATTTCCTTAGAAATTGAGTCTCATTTTTCTGCCATTTTCAGCCTTTCATCTAATGACAGTGCTTTTGTGAAATGGCTGCTCCTGTGGAAGGAAGCTGGACGATGCTTGTCCCTGGCCAGATAAGGCTGTAAGGGATATGCTCTGGATATTCTCTTACAAGGTTGAACAACGTCCTGCGACAAGAATTAGGAACAGAAGCTTTTTGGGTGCTGGAGTTTTCAGTGAATGTATTGAAGAGATTCTTTATGAATAAAATGTGTATGTAGCCCTTTTCTGCTTGCAGCTTTCCAGACATACTTCTCTGGTCTGGTAGTTTTGGATGGTTATTTTCACCGAAGTGCACCACGTAGAATTTAGTCTTGTTGGTTCCCACACCAACAGATGTGGCTTACTCCAGATCTGTCTAAAAAGCCTTTCTACTCTCTAGCAGATCGACACTGCTGACCAGTTTGATGTCATGTGCAAACTTACTGTGGGTTCACTTGATCTACTCATTGGAATTACTAATAAAATGTTAAACAAAACTGACCTCAACACTGAGCCCTGTGGAACACTGCTTTGGCATCTTTCCTGTGAGCAGTAAATCTCTACACCTTCATGATCTTTGGCTGTAGCGATTAGTTAAAGACTTCCACAGCTTTCATCAAGGATAAGTTACAGTAAAAAAAAGTTTAATGTCACCCAGATGTGTGTATATACTATATCATACTGAAAAGGTATGATCATGCACCATTTCTTCTTCGCCAACTCTTCAGTTAAATTAATGAAACCCAGAAAACTGGGAATTTAAAGATGGAATACAACAAAAGAACGAATAAATACAAATACAATGTTAACTTCATTTGTATTAGAGCACTTCATTTAGGTATAGATCACATGATATTAACTGTAAACATAAAAGTAAATATTATAAGAAAAAGATTGAATGAAATATTAGGGCATGCTGGTTCTCAGGTTTTTCACTTCTCTAGGTACTCAAAACTTCAAAGCACAGTATCAAGATACATGCTTTTCTTATGTCACGCATCAAATTTCCTATTCCAAGATTATCAGTTTCTATTAGTTTCATAGCTCCAGTGTTCCTGTGAACTATCAAATATTTATCTGAAAATTTAAAACTTACCACCATACTTGCTACACTGTTTAGAATATCAATTGACTGATAGGAGTTAGAAAGCACGGGTATTTTTTAGAAGAAAAAAATATGTATTTTTGGTTTTGCATGCAGTCTGATGAGAACGATAAGATGCTACAATTATGCCAAAGTCAAAACAAAGATAAATTCCTAATGGATAAAATATTTGACTTATTATTTGAATAATACGTCAGACAGCAACCTATAACTACCTCAATGAGACACATAAACATATCAAAACTAATAGCAGTTGTGGAAAGAAACAGTGTAAATAGGTAGAGATTACAAGTATTTTAATCACCAGGGCAATTCTGATACCCTCTAAACTGAACAATCATAGAATGGCTCCCCAAGGATCATCATGTTCTAACTCCCCAGCCACAAGCAGGACCACCAACCTCCAAATCTGGTTGACCAGGTTTCCCAGGGCTCCAAGCATCCTGGGAATGGACCACCTCCAGGGATGGAGCATCCACAGCCTTTCTGGTAAGCCTTTTCCAGCACTTCACCACTCTTTCTGCAAAGGAGGCGTTAAAATCTGAACCTTCCCTCCTTGAGCTTAAAAGCATTCCCCCTTGTCCTATCACTGTCTACCCTTGTAAAAAGTTGATTCCCCTCCTTTTTATAATCCTGTCTTAAATACTGAAAGGCTGCAATGAAGTCTCCTTACAGCCTTCTCTTCTCCAGGATGAACAAGCCCAGCTCCCTCAGCCTGTCTTCACAGGGGAGGTGCTCCAACCCTGTGATCACCTTTATGGCCCTCTTCTGTTCCCTCTCCTGCAGCTCCACATCTTTCTTGTACTGGAGGCTACAGACCTGGGTGCAGTACTCCAGATGGGGCCTCATGTGGGCAGAGCAGAGAGGAACAATCCCCTCCCTGTCCCTGCTGGGATCCCTCTTCTGATGGATCCCAGTATACCATTCACCTTCTAAGTTGCAAAAGCATGCTATTGGCTCATGTTCAATTTTTCATTCACCATGACCCCCAGGTCTTCCACAGGGCTGCTCTCAAGGAGTTATTCCTCTAGTCTGTATCTGTATCTGGGATTACTCCAACCTACGTGCAAAACCTTGCATTTTGCTATGTTGAACCTCATTTATGTTCACACAGGCCCAGCTTTCAAGTTTGGCATGGTCCCTCTGGATGGCGTTACTTCTAACATGTCAACTGCACCACTGAGATTGGTGTCATCAGCAAACCTACTGAGGGTGCACTTGAGCCTGTCATCAATGTCACTGATAAAGACATTGAAGAGCACTGGTCCAATGACAGACCCCTGGGAGACACTGCTTGTCACCAGCCTCCACATGAACATACTGCATTACAACCGATTGTCTACAGCCTTCCAACCTATTCCTTACTCCCTGAATAGACCACTCCTCAAATTTGCACCTCTCCAGCTTAGAGATGTGCTGGAGGACCATTTCAGAGACCTCACACAAGTCCAGGTAGATGACATGTCACCTTCCCTTTGTTCACTGATGACATCACTCCATCATAGAGGGTCACAAGTGGTTAGGCATGATCTTCCTTAATACAGCCCTGGTGGCTGTCTTGATTCAGTTAATCTAATATGTCTTCAAGTATCTCCATGGACAGTTAAAACAGAATGATTCTTAGGGAGATTTTTGCATTTTTGTTATGTATGTTCAAGTCAGAAGTCTGAGACTGAAATGTTTAGACCATGTTAAAAGGAAAAAAAGAAATAGTTATTCCACTGGCAAATTTCATAAACTTTGTTTAGGAGCTAATTCCTAGATGCCTTGTTATATTATAAGTCAACTTTATTAGAATCATAGAATCATAGAATCAATTACTTTAGGAATTAACTGGTCCTCATGTTATTCCAGTTTGTTTACTGAAACATAAAATGAGTTGGTAACTAGAGATGCAGAATTACATTTTAAAATATAAATGTTATACTGTGCAAAAATCTTGAGGGCCAGTTTTACAAACAGTGGGACTTCATCAGCCCTCCTTGAAAGCCTAATTTGGCTGACAGAAAAAAGTCTACAAAATAATAGGCTGCATATCCCAGTAAATTTCAGCTCCTGTACTCTAGCATAATGGAGCAAAGAATGTAATCTTACAGGTTATTGATAATGGTGCTTTTTTGAACCTAAGGATTTGCACACAGAATAGTACATCTCTGAAAACAAAAACAATGAGGTCTCTTCAGAGCTTCCTTTTCTCCAGGCAAGACCTATAGACTTTCTTCATAGGAGAGTTGTTCCAGCCCCTCATCATCGTAGAAAAGAGCTGACTTTAAACACCTTGAGAGAAATGAGCATAAAAAAGAAATCCTCTTCATTTTCAGGATTGTGTCACCTACTAGGCACTGCCCTGAAAAAAAAAAACGTATGTATGTGCTTCCAATACAGGGAAGCTTCCATTTTAAGTAGAATTTCTAGTGGAATTTCAGAATAAATATGTGTGGAATTCAGAACAGAGCTCTAAATAACAAATTGTAAACACTTTCATGAACCTGTGTAGAGACAATTGGAGAAAACATATGTTTCAAAGGTTATGGTTTCTTTACTCACTCCAGCAAGGTTTGGTATAGTTTTTGCAACTTAAAAAGCAAACAAGTTATCATAAGTTAAAAGTATATTTTAAGCCAAATACAGAATTTGTGATGCTGAAGTTTCTTTCTTCAGAGGAAATATTCTAGAATTTTCAGTTACTGTTAACGCTTTATGCTGTGTGACAGCCTTTGATCTGACATAGCTTCCATCAGGAGTTACAGGAGAAGGAATGATAACACTGCCTGAGTTTGGATTCTGGATCTGCAATGTAAGCAGAAATCACAGTGCAAAATGAACTGTTAATGTATAGAATTTCTTTATGACATGCATCTCTATAGAAACCTGTGTCTAGATCTTGAATATGGGTTATCTTCCTTTCCATGGAAATAAAAATGATTTGAGGGCAACTGTAATGATAGATTCTCCCTCCTTTCATTACTACTGTAATGACAGTCTTAAAATACGGCTTTCAAATCACTTTAAGGCTAGGCTGTGCTCAAAGCCTGCTGGTTCCAGCTTGACTGAATGAGGTGTTAGAACTGCAGCCAGTTCTTGTATTGTTTATTGGTTTAACTTACACATGACATGGTCCTTTTCCTTGTGGGATTTTGACAGACATTTCTACTTCTCTGTTCACCCCACCAAAGCTAATTTAAGGTTTAGGTTAACAAAGTAATCTCAGATGTGATTTTCTCACAATAGCAGCTTTTATCACAAGACTTACAACCTCTTGGGCTACATCTGGATCAGATTTAGAAATAAAACATTCTGGTTTTGGCCTTGAACCAAATCTTAACTTTTCAACTGAGAACTCTTCATCCTGAAGTGTGTATTGCAGCTGGATTTGAGTTCCCCGTCCATCTATGACATAATAATTGAGCTTTCTCTGAGTTTCACTGACACATTCGTTGTTCCAAGTAATGAATGGTTGACAAACCAGCTTCCCCCTCACAGTTTTCCATGCCAAATTCTAGTTGAATTTTATGTGTAGAAACACATGATTGCTGAAGTATTTTGTGTTGAAATCCTTGTCATTTTGAGATATTTCCAGCGAAGTGAATACTTAGGTACATTTTCCTTGTCTTTCTCTCTCCTACTGTTAAAATGCATCCCTTGATTTCCTTTACAGGAAAGGTATCTTGCTATGCAAAATCAGATTCTGGTTTTACTCAGGCAGATGGAATTTATCTTATATGGGCCATTGTAGAAGGTATGACAAGAATCCTGACTCTGTTTTCCTTGATCAAGTATTTTTGGTGGTTATTTTGCGATAAGAATATCTGGAAAAACCTTTCAATTCAAGATAAAGCTATGAACGTCTATTCAAGCTGTTCTGTTTCTCAGTTTTCAGTGTTAGTTTTTTTTCCTAGATTTGTCTCTTATTCACTTCATGAACTTTGCTTCCCTTTCTCCTTCTCCCAGTTTTCCACATGGATCTAAGATTTTTTTCTCACATGTTGAGATCTACTGATAAAAATCGTTATACTGACCATTTGCCCCACATTCTTTTACCAATATTCACTTAGCATTTTTATCTTCTGTAAAAATACAAATGAAAAATTACTGAAGCAAACTACTAGCTTCGTCAGCTAGAAGTGACATTTGAGTCCTCTCATAAAACCTTGCAGGTAAAATGGCATTGATCTAGGATACTGCAGGAATGTGTTTCTTTAGGTATATTTCCTTTAGGTTACATTTGCTCTGGCAAATAACATAAAATTGCTAAATGTACCAATACTTTTGTGAGGATAAGTTATAGGCACTAAATTCTTACAGGAGTAAAAGTTGTTCTTTGTATCAAAGTGCAGTGATTACACATAAGAAAAATAATCATTAATTGGAGATTTATTTATTTATTTATTTACTTACTTATTTGCTGTATCAAGTTTCCACAGTTATAACATATTGGAAATACTTTTGAATCTGTTGTATTGTGGCATGATTAAAAGCATTTTCTGTAACTTGTAAATTTATGTTCGTCAATATCACAAAATCAATATACATTTCAACACATCTGGTGTTATACGTCCACTGCAATTCCCAGGTTTAAGTGACACCAGTAGCGCAGTACAGGTCTGGTGGATTTTATTTCAATTTCCTATGAGAATCCTGACAGCAACATTTTCATTCATGTCTGTAAGCTCTCAAAAATGTCATAATTTGCTCAAGAAATTAAGTACAGAATGTGAGAATTGGTGTTTTATAGAATAGGATAATGTCTGTGCTGTTGAAAGGTATTTGAGTAAACACTCAATTTTTGACAGAGAGTAGAAAGATTTAATGCAGTGTCATACCACCAAAATGTATGTTTCACATCAGAAAGTGCAGCAGGTTAATTTCACACGTACATTCTTATCTTTGTTGTAGATAGTTTTTTAGTCTACATCAGGTGTTTATAAATGTATTGAAATTGGGTCAACGCTAATCTGTAGATCATAGCAGCTGAGGAGCTTTGACACTAACTGGTAACGGAGAAAAAAAACAGGATAGAGATTGATGATATAATACACCTTGTAACTTCAGTGGGTGGCATGGCAACTAGAGAAATACTAGAGAAAAATCCTGCTGTTGGCTTCACAGAACTGGAAATGTATTTAGTTTTTAACACAGCTTTTATGCTCAGCTTGCAGAACTGCAGAATTTTTCAATTCAGTATTGCTTCAGGTTAAAAAACGTATCAGCTAAAAAATGTGAATTGGAATCATTTGCCATCAGTTCTTAATATAAAGACTGATTTCCCACTCTGTATTCAGTAAGCTGCAGGCAATTGGTTTGAACTGAATCCAGGTGGAAGTAGGCCAGACACGTTAGATTTAAGACCTCTGTTTCACAACTGCCTACAGAAATTGTGCAAATAATGTAGCTGAAGTGCTTTTTACATACTGTGTAACCCAGCTCTCCTGGTATTCTGATTAATTCCTTGCCCTTTTCTGCTTTATGTGCTGCTAAGATGTAAGCTAAAGAAAAGTAAGAAATTGTGATAGGATTCATCAAGTAGTAGATGAAAAAATGTTCTTGTATTCATTTAAAATTTAGATATAAATACTGGGGAGAAAGGCTGAAATTCATATACATATGTGGTAAGTAATGAGGCTTTTCAGCTTAATTGATATTTTAGCAACTATTGTTTAGTTAATACAGCAAGCAATGAAAATGCATAGCAGCAATCCAGTTCACATTCTACGCATACTCTCCTATTTATCTTGAAGTCCAGACTTGAAACTGTATCCCTACTAAATTTTCTTCCTTCTTTCTGAGTACTGTGAGGTGGTAAGTCTCTGACTTCTAGAAACAGAAATAATGAGATAATTTGAATCCAGTTATGTAGTGTCTTGTGGTACTCTTTAGTGCAGTGGAAGTTTCCAATAGGAAATGAAACGCCAAGACTGGCATACTGAATTTTCTACAAGCCAACTGAAAATTCATCTGTGCTAGATGGCACTAACACATTAAATAGACCATTTTATTTCAAATTGAATCATTTTAATGACCATTTCTGTGCTATCTGCTTTTCTGTTTAGATCTTATTAAAAATTTCCTCTCAAATGGCTGAGCCAGTTGAAGATCTTCTTGATGAATGCTAATCTTATCATTTGAAAGACAAGTTAAATATATTAAAAAAGAAAAAATTAGAAGTTCAGATAAAGTGTGCTAAATTCTTAGGAGAACTTATGGGTGGAAATAATGATTCTATAAAAATAAAAAAATTCTTTAAATTTCAAAAAAAGTTCAAAATATGAAATAAGAAATTTGTCAACACCAAGATCCTCATATTTGAGAAATCTCACAGACTTTGATTAATGTTATTAATCTAATTTGTTCTAGCTGAGTAGTCAGCTCTTTGTCTGTCTGACAGCTGTCCATTATGAACAAAAGTATGTCTGAGAAAGTTAGAGGAATGGACTCAAATGCCTGACTTTCTAAGCAGGAGAGAATGTGGCATACCCAATTGCTGTGAGCACGTAAGAAATGTCACTGTTAGGTGATTATTATTCATTCTTGATTTGTTCATTTCATAATTAAGAACCTATGTTCCTTCATTTTGTAAGTTTACTCAAAACCAATTCTCATTCCCTTTGGACCAAAAATAACCTAAGGAAGTTTAACTAATATTTCTAATATAAAATTTTGCATTTTCTTAATTAAAGGTTCGATTTCCACAAAATGAAGAATCAAAACAAATAAGCAAAAACCCCACAAATTGAAGTGTTGTTTTTTTTTCTATTGTTTTCTTTGCCCACATGTACAGTTCCTTTTGTACTTTGAGACTGATCAATACTTGTGTCAAGCAAAGTCTCTGGAACTTAAAAAGCTAGAATTTCACAATAGCATGTCAAATTGAATATAAACTCACAAAGTGAAAACTATAGATAGTTCTATTTGACCTGACATATGGACTCAGTGAAAATGTTGAATATTTGTACTCAACAAATAGATTAGTCAAAGATATCTTATATGAACTTGTATATTGAATACTTTCAAGTAAATTGGAACTAATCTGATATTGCTTCAGTACAAAAATATCGCTTTCCATAAATTAAATATCTGTTGTAAATGGTTTGTCAGATTTCCGTAATATTAATATTACTTCCATTTAATAAGTGGAAAGGTAATGATGAGCTTATCAAGAATGATTTCTCCATAATCCTTCATTTTGTGCATTTGTTTCAAATGAAAATTATTGTGCTTTCCCAAGTAGTCTCAGAAATTAATGTTTGTGTGATCTAGTCAATGAGCTGTGAATAAGAAATAAAGAGGATAGTATGATGAGCTGTGATAGGAACCTGAGCACTGAGACAGAGACACTTGAATATATTGATGCCAATATTTATTTGGGATTTTTTAAGCAGAAAGTAATAGATAGCACTAAAAAAAATGTTGCACTTTCATTTAGTCAGTTCCACAAGGGATCTTTTATTGAAGAATGATCATGCTGTGGAAACATAATACTTTATTTTGTTTCCTTATCATAATTGCTCTTTTCCTCTATATGTCTAAATAGCTACCTTTTCACCTCAAACCTCTTTGGCCTTGTTATACAAAGATCTTTTCTATCTGAAATTACATAGACTCCGAGGTATTCATAAGACCACATTTGCAGTTCCTGTTTTTATTTTCAGTGTTTCCTCCACAGCCTGCACATTACATGCCCATCTCAGAGGGTTGCCTGCTGTTCTGTGAAATAATATCATCTTAGAAACCAGTGTTCATTACTCCACAGTCACTTGTCAAGAAAACAGCAAAAAACAGTGCTGCAGGTGTAAGCTGGCACCCTGCCTGCTCCAGTCCTGATAGCTTCAAAAATCTTGACCCTGTCATAGCCCCACAATTACATTTCATGTCACAAATCCAAGCAGCTTTATTCATTCAATTGCCTGATTTACATTTCCCAAGACAAAAGAACATACTAATAGTATTTCAGAACTCTCTTTGTTTTTCCATATGTCTAAAGGTTAGTTTAAGGTCAAGTACATGAATTCTGGCAAAGGGGATGATGTTGAATAAATTTTAAATGAATTAATGCTAAGTTAAGGGAAATGCAACATTTAGGGTCTCATTGTTCTCATGCCAGAAAAAACTAACATTCAGTGCATATTCTTATATCAGAAACAAGCAGCTGCTCTTCCTTTTGTAGGTCAGAAATAACCATTATACTCCCACTGCCATAGAATCATAGAATCATTGAATAGTTTCTGTTGGAAGGGACCTTTAAGATCACCAAATTCCAAACCCTCTGCTGTAGGCAGAAATAAGAGTAAAACTTTTCATGTGTATAAGTCCTTGGTACCATTTTTGTGCTTAGAACACCTCAAACAAAGAAAAACTCAACATGCTCTGAGAAAAGTACTTTGCTTTGTGACACCAGTATTGTAAAAGAACAGAGATTTACATCACCTCACTGTAGACATCTGCAAAACACAACTGTGCTTATGCTTTGGACCTCCAGTCATTTTCATAACCAAAAGGGGGAAGTAAATACAAAAAAGGCCAAAATTCACATCAGTCATGGATGCTCATGGCTTTCACTACAAAATTTTCTTCAGTTGTTTGCTCAAAAATTCATCAGCTGAATTATGATGAAAGTTGTAACAAAATGAAGATGGGAGTTCAACCTCTCAAAGCTGAATGAAATATAAGAGTTAAAAAGAACAAGGAAAATCTGTGGACAGTTACAGAAAGTCCCTTACATATGTGTGGAGGAGGGAGAGGCTATGCTGCAAGGTGGAGCATTATTCTTTTCACTCACTGAGATAGGGAAATCGCCTTTGCGAACAGCAGCATTTTGTCTTCGTCAGCGTGTTAAGTATTGTTTTGTAATTCTAAACAAAAAAAAGCTGCAATTGTGAAGAAACTGAACAATGAGCTGGAGAAAAAAAAAAGAAGTATAAAATAAAAAGAATTTTTGTGTGGTGATAAAGCGTATTCAGAGGTGCTGCACAGCAGGATTCTGAAACAAACAGGCATGTTCTTGGTGTTTGGAGCCAAGAAGTCCAAGTTATAGATTACATCTTTGTGATATGAATACGATAACATCATCCACAGTAATTGAATAAGAATGTAGCAGAAATGCCTTAGGAAGAAGATGTAACTATTTTGAGCTTCATATGACAGTTATCCACAGGAAGTCAAAGGGACATGCTGAGTGTTCTGCTTGGAAGTCAGGTCTGGAATAAAAGGGCAGATTTGTGGCTTCACAGACAGAAATAGCAAAGGAATTTACAAATAATGTTGTGGATGTGAAGGTCTGAGAGGTAGAAGATTGGAGCTTTGGGGAACTCTGAGCTAAAAATAGGAGATTTGAAAAACATTTGAAAATCCAATACGGAAGGAATGAAAAGGGAACCCAGGGCTTGACCTAGAAGAAAATTGTGTCTGAAATCCAATTATGTCTACTATGTGGCAGAAAAAACTGGAGAAAAAACCTGAAAATAATCTTCTGATTGGGCTGACAGTATCAGGCAAGGGTGAAAACATGCTTCCAGGATATGAAAATATGTAAAAAAGTACAAAACAGAAACAGCTGTTAAAGGCATGAGGAAAGACCTACTAGCAAGCAGAATGCTCATAATATAGGATCTCAGGCTTAATGATCCTGAAACAAGATCTCTTTAGGGCCCATATGCCATATTAATGTCTAAGAGAGTGGATTATTGCTTAGACTTACCATCATTTCAGGTGATTAAGTAGTTAAAGTAGAAAAATTGTAATTTGAATATAATTGACTGTGCTTTTATTTTTCAATACTTCTCCAACTATCTAAAGAACTTGTTTTGAAATGCATTCCACTTCTGACTGGGAGGAACATGCCCATCCTTAAAATCAATTGAATGTCTATTTGAGTGAGCATCCTCAAGTGTTTGGAATGCAGAGAATACCATGAGAAACAAATCATGACATTACAGTAATAGTTAACAGAATTAGGATTCACAGATTTTCTTGTAATGTATGGAGTGCTGCCATCTTGTAGCTTTTCCGATATCCTTGCAATTTTAAGAATAAAATATTCAATTAAAAGAACTAGTGAAAATAAACAAAACATAGTATTACTTTTACAATGGACAAATGGTTGTCTTCTCAAGCAATGGAGGCAGGAGCAGTTCTCTTCCCATGTAAGAGCATGTTTTAAAAAATTAGGAAAATACCTGTCATTTCCTACTCCAGCACATTTATGAAGCTTCCTTTACAGATCCACTTTACTATTTTAAACAGGTTTTTTTTTGTACATTTTGACTCTTCCCATGATTTAGCATAGGGTTCATTTCAGTTGAAAAAGAGCAATCCAGTCTAGAGTTAGTTTGTTTAAGAGTTCTCTTGGAAAGTGAGGACAGGTTAAACTTTTGCAAATTCCTTACATCTTGGATGTGCCAGAATTTTACAGCTGCATTCTTAGTTTTAAACTTATAAAAAACTTTAAGTGATGTCTTTCAGCGAAGTTGTGAATTATTTATTTCTTTGGGTTTGTATGTTTTTACAAATATCAATGTAGCTTCAGTGTGCAATGAAGTCTGGCTTTTAGCTGTCCCCCGTTATGTAAAATAACTGCATCTTTTTTGTGGACATGATTGATACAGAAGTGAACGAGCCATGAAATCTAGGTGTGAATCCCTTGCCTCCCTTCCCCCTTCTCCATTTAGAAGTTTCAATGGAATCAAATTCTTGATAAAAAAATTCTAATGACTTCACAAAAAGGGCAACTTGTTTCTCAATATTTCATTATCCTTTAGTTAAGAGAAATGGAGTTTATGTCTATCTTAGACTTTATAAAAGACAACCTTGGCCCGAAATGAAGTGTGATAAACGACACCTCTGAATTCATATTGCATGTGCTTTAATTCTCTGTCATTTTGAAAAAAAGGAAAAAATGAATTTGCTAACTTAAAAAATCTACTTTGCAACCATCTCCTTTCAAGGAAACTGGGAAAAGAGATGTTGTTTCTGCTTTTCCTTCAGAAGTGTTCTATCTTGTTTTATTTTATTGACAAGTGAGTTTTAGGTTTCTGAAACTGGGCTGTGTTTTTGCATGTCAAACAGGAGAGAGAGTAATCTACAGCAGCTCAACAAGGGAAATAAGAGGAACGGTGTACTGATAACTAATCTGTATAAGGAAACTCCAGAGTAGCACTGTATACAAAAATTCTGAAAACCTTCTTCAAGATCTTGATCTTATTTTCCAAAATATACTGCATTTCTTGCTATCAACATGCATCAAAATTTGCAAGCTAGTCAGTTATTTCCTTTTATTTGATTCTGGTCACTAGTTATTAATCATAAAAACTGTCTAGGCAATTATATTCTTAGACGTGTGGATTTCAATGTGCATTGTAGAGCTGTCTTTTATCACTCCCACTTCAGCACAGAAAGCATTATACGGAATGCAGTTGTTAGTTTTTATCTTGATGCTAAAGAAAGCGTTAAACTCTCTTCTACGTCACCCTAAAAAGCAAGCAATTTTTTATTCAGAAAAGATTTACTTGTGAGAAGTAAGACTGCACTACTTCCAGTTATCCTGATCCAATGTAGTTCCCAGACTGTTTGCTGAGTTGCTTATTGTGGCTGTGCTACAGAATGACGGGAATATGCATACCTGCCTTAGGGCTAGGTGATTTGCTGAGTTCCCCTCTGGACTGACATTGTCAAGATTGTACAATATTCTGACAAATTTCATGAAATGGCTTTTAGTGTTCTACTTTCTCATACAATAAATACAATTTAGATGACAGTATTGCAACAAACCACGTATAAAGAGGAGCTTCCTTTTGAAGAACACTGGAGTTCTCATTGTACTGATAGTAATTTTGTGTGCCTGTTAAAGAGTGTGTTACTCTTGAACTCTAAAGAAATGGCAGATGAAATATGCATATCTCAGACAACTGAGATCCATAGCACTGATTTAAAGACTGAAGTGTCATATTGCTTAGCTTAGTGTACATATCTTTTTCAGTGCAGTTGTACCAAGTCAAGGGAGCAGAGTTCATGGCTGGCCCACTTTTTACTGCTACTTTCCTCTGCTGCTGGGATTGATGTAAGTCTACTTTCTGACTTCATTGATTGAATTAGGAATATATTTCCTTTTCTAAAATTTTTATCTATAACTGCGATCTGTCTCACATATGTTTACAAATTACCCACCTGATGGTACAGTGTTCAAGTTTAGGGAGAAGTTGTTGTTTTATCATTGCCAAATTTATTACAGGTCCTGGGGGCAAAGCTCTGTGAAAGATGTTGTACAAGCCATGAGAGTCACTGTCACCTAAAGAGAAGAAAACTTGTAGTTTGCCACATTCCTCATCTTACTTTCCTAAGCAATTCTTTCTTCTTTGCTAAGATTTTGTTGGCAAAGTTATACTGAACAAGGCTTGCAATGTCCTTTGATAAACATTTCTTCTGGCATCTGTCCAAGATCCTGAGACTGTTCCAATTCCCAGTGCAAACAGGTAAATCACTGACCTGTATTGGAAAGCTGTCTTTAGCTTAAAAATACTTTGCAAGGAGTCACCTAGGCCAAATCTCCAGTCTGGTCTGCAGTATGAGCCCACATTTGAATGAATATCTGACTTTACCACTGGATGTAGCAGATGGATCCAGCATTTTCTGTTGTCAGCATTTACAGGACACCATTTCCAGGTAGGCACAGCTGACACAGACACAGCTTAGTGTGTCAAGACATGAATTCATTCACATTAAGCTTTCTTGTTTATAGATATCTCATGGGTTCTTCCCCTTATCTTTGGACAAAATGTCATTGTAATGAGCAATGAACTGTAATGAACAACTGTTGGATGATTGCATTAATGTCTCCATTGTTTTTATTATCTTAGGACTTAGGATGTCATAAACAATTTTTAAATTTTTTTTTTTTGAAGACCACCTCCACTCTTTCCTTAGTAAAATATAAGTTTATTACTATTAAAAAAATAATAATGTTTTAAGCCTTTATGTGTGTACATTTTGGGGCTATGTTTTCCAAACTACCAGCATGGCATTTGCTCCAAAGTCCTCTGGAGTGAATGAGAACGTCATCATTGATTTGACTAGGAACTATACTTTCAGTCATTCCCCAAATGCAGAGAACTGCTAGAAAGATTTATAAATTTGCTATTAATTCCCTAGAGTGTACAGGTGAGTGAATTAAAGAAATCTACTTGTGATTCATCATGTTACTATTTATACTCAACAGCACTTCTGCTCAGAACAGGAAGAATTACACAGAATCACCATGAGCAGGAAGATAATAGATAAATTCCTGCCATTAAAGTTATGATGAAAAATTTCCTCTCCTGCTTGATCTCAGTGCTTTCCTATGGGGAAACTTACAGTTAAAGGAAAAACTTTACAGTTTTTCCATTTTCATAGTTCCCACTTGGAAGATTATTTTACTTTAATATACATACTTTTTTTTCAAGCTGCTCACTTTTCTTTCTTTGTAATTTTCCAAAGTATTCTGGTGCTTGCCGAGCCCTACATTAAAATATCTTCCTTAACCTTCATGCCTGTGTAGTGCTTTTCTTACAACAAAAGCCTTTTAAGTAAAGTAATATATCAATAAACCAGAAAGTTTTTGACCTATCAAGGTGAAATATTATTTCAAAATGTCTTCAAATATGTCAAATCAGAAAAACATATGTAACAAAATTCCACAAACATGTGAACTGTAGGCTTTCTTTTTGAAACTTCTGTCTCTGGAAAGAGTTGACCAAACTCTACATATGTGGCACTAATACAACATTTCTTCCTCAGTCTTTTACTAAAGACTTGTCATAGAAAATAAGTAGGTCTCCATGAAAGTAATTCCTCCTATTTATTTTTCATGAAAACTACGACAGATCACAGTGGCACTATTTGAGAGAGCAAATTCTCAGCTACAGAACACTACTTTTCAGCATACTCGTCAACATTAGCGATGTATTTTAACCAGCATTGCAAAGGAGTCTGCATCTTGCACCTGTAAACATCTGCAGGGCCTTCCAGACTGACTTGTCTTTCACACTGCTGTTGTCACTGCTCCAGTATACCACAGCCTCACTGTGCCCACATTCATTGTTATGTCCCCATGAATGTTCTTCAAGCATTAATGAATGCCATTGGGTGCCATAGTTTCCTCATGGAGGACTTCAGTTCCACATCTTTGCTTCCAATGCTCTTTCACATCTGACCCATTCTGTCAGACTGCCCCTCTGCTGCTGTATGTGACATGGCAACAAAATGCAGTGGGATATTGATGGTCCTGCACTGTTGATAATCTGAGCTAAAATTGTTAAGTTTAAAGTCAACAGCTTCTACTGTCATACCACTAACACCCATCTCTGATGTTGTGGGCCAGTGTGAAAGAAGGAGAAATTACTTTCGAAGTGGCCCTCATTTTGTACAGTTTAATGAATTTGTTCTTGGACAAGTTAGTCCATGTACGTAAACCACATACAAAGTATGTAATTTGTGATTATCATAGAATCACCCTGTTGTTATAAGTCCTTATAAAAAGTCCCTCCCCACCTTCCTTATAGGTCCCCTTCAGGTACTGGAGTCTTCTCATCTCCAGGGCAAAAAACCCTCCAGGGCAAAAAAAGCTCTCTCATCCTGTCCCTGTTGGAGAGGCACTTCAGTCCTCCGATCATCTTTGTGGCCCTCCTCTGGGCCTTCTTCAGCAGCTTGATGTCATTCTTGTATTGGGGGACCCAGAATTTGATACAGTTCTCCAGGTGGGTTCTCATGAGAGCAGAGTAGAGGGGAGGAATCACCTCCCTCAATCTGTTGATCATGCTTCTCTTGATGTAGCCCAGGATGGTGATAGGAGGATGGTTGGACTAGATGATCTTGTGGGTTCTTTCCAACCTAATGTACCTATGAACCTATGAACCTATACCATTGGCCTTCTGGGCTGCAAGTGCACACTGCAGGCTCATGTTGAGACTTTCATCATCTGACATCCCCAAATCCTTCCCTTCAGGGGTGCTTGCAAGCCATTCACCATCCAGCCTGTGTTTGTGTTAGAGACTGCCCCAACCCTGGTGCTGTACTCTGCACTAGGCCTTGATGGACTTCAGGAGGTTGAGACAGACTTCTCAAGCCTGTCCATGTCCCTCCAGCTATCACGGCTTCCCTTTTGCATGTCAACTGCACCACTCAGCTTAGCATCATCTGCAAACTTGCTGAGGGTGCACTTCATCCCACAGCCCATGCTGTCTACTAAGATGTTAAACAGCACCAGTCCCTGCACTGATCCCTGGCGAACATTTCTTGTCACCCATCTCCACTTGGACATGGTGCTATTGACTGCAACTCTGACCGAAACCATTCAGCCAGTTCCTTATCCAGCAAATGGTCCTTCTATCAAATCCTTTTTTGTCCAATATTGAGACCAGGACGTAATATGTGACAGTATCAAATGCTCTGCACAAGTCCAGGTTGGTGGTGTCAGCTACTCTATATCCACTGGTGCTGCAACTCCATCATAAAAGATGACCAAGTTCGTCAGGCATGATTTGCATTTGGTGAAGTTGTACTGGCTATTACCAATCATTTAATCTTTCTCATCTTTGTATGAGATATTATACAACCCTAAGGAAAAGATGTATAGTGGTCTACTACCAACTTGCAATATTATAAAATCAGTAATTACATATATTACATATAATGAACTTAGATTTATGTATGACCATGTAGCACACATTAGTGCCTCTTATCAACAAGACTATTGAAAAGGAATAATTTTAATTGGGATTTTTTTCTACAGTTATTTCTACTAGTGCAGTTTTTAAAAAATTCAGGTGGAATGTTTCCCTTCTCAAGCTACCAAGAGACTGACAGTGGCTGTCTGCAGATTTGGCTGTTCTAGGCAAAGTATGGCAAAGTTTGGTTCCCTGTAATATTGTCTTGTCATGCTCAGCTCATTCAAGGCTGAGACAAGTCCCAGACCACCGGGTCTTCTGAGAGAAAGGCAATCTGTGGAAACTAAATATTAGTTCTGTATTTGAATAAGGCCTAAAAACAGAGTAGAGGGCCTTACTGCACCCTTCTGCATTCCTGGTACAACCCGTCCATAAGCTAATTGCTGCCAGGGCTGATCATGCTCAAAGGGAAGAGAGGCTCTTTCTGAGCTACATATGTGAGGTAGAGGGGCTGGGAAGGAAAGATTGTACAAAAATAAATTGCAGGCAGAAGAGTAGTAATGCAGACTATTTCTAGCTAATGACTGAGAAATCCAGGCAAACCTTACAAAAATGTACTGAGGATTTAAAATGATTTTCCTTCTTATCACTTTTATGTTGGGTATTTTTACAAAGAGCTTTAAGGGTACAGCTTAATAGTTTGTTAGTGCCTTACATCCTATCTAACACAAATGACAGCAGATAGACTACATCTTCCAGAAACAGCTGAGCAGCTTCCAGATTTGCATAATAAGCTCTGAATTTGTCATTGCTGTTCTGAGGAATCATGTTTAGGCACTTCCCTGTTTACCTGCATTACTTCACTGAGGAGATCTCTCACAATTATAGTCACAGAAGAATCTGAGATAGAAATCTTCAAATTTTACTCTTTAAAAATGAGCAACATTCTGAGAGTTGGCATCTCCTGCCTTGCCTGAAATTGCTGACTTTAAACTTAACAGTTTAACTCAGATTATCAACAGTGAAGGACCATCTTATCAGAAGAGCTCAACTTTATCCATCAGAGTGCATTCCAGGGAAAAAGGATGGCCCATCAGAAGTGCATTCCAGTGGAAAAGGATGAACCAAAACAACGAGAGAAGGAAGACCCATAAGAATTGCACTGAGGGGGAAAGGGAACTAAAACAAAAAGAGAAGAATGAAAGGCTGAGCATTGGAAATTTTAAGGCAAAGGAAGGAGAAACAGAGATGGGGGAAGATTTTCCTTTTGCAAAAAATGCTGGTTGTGTAACTAGTGATGCAACCAAAAGAGTTGAGAAAGTGAGTACCTCCTGGGGTGTGTCATGGTTTTATTATCAGTGCTTCACCTCATAATATCATGAAAGGCACTGGGAGTTAAAGAGTTAATGCTCCAGTTCCGTGGACTGATGAATTTCCATGTACCTGGTTCTTAGAAGAGATATCCCAGAGGACTTTTTGTTCCCATTTTCCACTCAGAGGGAAAGATGAGACTGCATGCAAGTTCTGAGACTTCCTCTTTTTGATGCACGTCTTGGCAGTGTGAGCTCCCTAGCCATCTCGCCTTCAGCTTTAGAGTAAGGCCTTTGGTTTCTGACACTCTCTCATTTTATTTGATTTATTAACCTCAATTCCAATTAAGTTATGTTTGTTATGTTATGTTATGTTATGTTATGTTATGTTATGTTATGTTATGTTATGTTATGTTATGTTATGTTATGTTATGTTATGTTATTTGGTATTTTGATATATCATTTAGTAAATTAACTTTCCTCCTCAGATAGTTAGCACTGTTTTGTTTTTAGTCTCATTTCCCTACTCTTTCCCTTTTCCTCCCTTCTACTTCCCCAGGGTGTGGGTTTGTAGGTCCCCCAACCCAATAGTCACGAACGCAGGCTGTACTAGCCCATAAACCAATGATAGGTGGCTACTATTGCTCTTTTTTCAGAACTAGATTGACATATCTGTCTGTGCTGCATGAATTGGTGTACAGGCACTTCAGCATGGGTTTTGGTAGTGTTGCTTTCTTTGAGGAGGTTTTTCTTGGCTCCTACCTGAATTTAAAATACTTCTCAGCCCCTCTCTGTCATCTCTGTCATCCTTCCCCATCCCAGATCATATCTAGTCTAAATCTCTGCTGATCAGTCCAGCCAGCTTGCTGCCCAGAATATTCCTGCCCCTTTTGGCCAGTTGTGTCTCATCCAAAGACAACATGGCAAGTTTTTCAAATACCCGTCCAGGATCATAGAACCCAAAGCCCTGGGAATTTTATGATCCACGCCAATCATTCAACTGTCCTGTTCTCCGACTTCCCAGATCCCAGCCTCCAAATGAGAGCACAGAGGAAAACATTACTTGCAGTCCTGATCATTTTGACCTCCTTTCAAGAGATGAAAAGTCTTTTTTGATATTTTGTAGTTTCCTTGTTAAAGCTTCCTACAACTCAACTTGTATGAGTAGAAGCACAGTGTTGTTGCCTGGCTTTATTAAATCCAGTACAGTTTTCTTGATGTCACAAATGTGGCCCCCCAATAGACAAAAAATCTCTCTGCAGAGATTATGTGGGAGGCAAATGGGGAACTCAGTGCCTGTCAGCAAGGAGTTGCAAGGAGATTGCTAAGACTCTTTGCCTTTTTTTCAGAAGCACTGGTTCTAGTGTTGTTCCTTTATTGGACCAGCTTAGTATGATTGTTCCTTCCTGGATTTGATCTTTTCCAATTCCCATATCCTCTTTCCATCTCTGTTGCTTAGAGGCACTTTGGGGAATGAGAGTATGTAGAAGGCAATTTTAGAATTGACAAGCACACAAGAAAAACATAAGATGCTTGATACAGACTTAATAAGGAATAAGGGAGAAGCCTGAAGGCTTGTCAGAAATTCCAAAATCTTCCGGACAAAATCAAGCAAAAATGTATCATTACTGGTTTGGGGAATTAAAAAAATATATAAACTTGTTTTAGAAACAAGTATTAATTTGATAACATAAGGAAAACTGTATTTGCTATAATTAACACTATACAAATTATTTTTTAAGGCAAGGTATTTGCTTTGCTTCTATTATGAAGAGAAGGTGGTATGCCACAGGCCTTTCCCCATTACAACACTTCCTGAAAATGGTGGATCTGCTTAGTCATGTGCTTAATCTCAAATACTAAGAATCGCATACCAAGAAGCACTGGACCTGCTGCATAGTTCTGCACTACCTTTCTCTCTTCCCTCATAAAAAATTGGATACTCTCAGAAGAAGACTCATTTTCTTCATGCTAACTTAATTCTGTGCGAATGTCGTGTATGCAACAGATTTGAGAACATGCAGCACTGTTGCACTGGAAGTGTCTGTAGGTAACAGAGGATAACAACATTTAATTGTCATTGCCCTAAATCTCTCCAACTCTGTGGAAAGGATAACAGTGAGAACAAGTAATGAGAATGATGGGGCTGCTTAGGTGGCCAAAGTGCATCAA
Organism: Cyrtonyx montezumae; assembly: GCF_038088225.1. Lineage (NCBI taxonomy): Eukaryota > Metazoa > Chordata > Aves > Galliformes > Odontophoridae > Cyrtonyx > Cyrtonyx montezumae. Next base: position 14,703,689 of record NW_027072035.1, read on the forward strand.
GAATTTATCTGTGATTATTTATATTCAAAAATAATAACCTTACAAAAAATGTACTGATCTCTCAGGCCAGTGTTTTTTATATGTTAAGTACAGCATAATGTTTTCTAATGATGAGTCCTATTGGTTGTATATAGTAACTTATAGTGAGGTAGGAGTTTTATCTCCAAAAAATGATGCTGAAATACCCCCATAAAACTTGAAGAATTAGATCCTTATTCTGCATTTAGGAGAGGAAGGTATATTTTATCTATTAGCTTGGCAGTATTAATTTTTCTGTAACAATGATGTCGGTTTTTTAATACTTCTGTTACTATGTTTTATCTTGGGAGAGAAGATATGACAATGAGGAGAAAAAGTGGGAGGAAAACAGCATGGCTGTGGGACAGTCTAAATTGCTGTTGCAGGGGGAGGAGAAGCAGGCATAGAGCAGATCACATCTCTACAAGCACTTGAGACACTAGTTTTTCAATGTATGCCACAGCTGCATCTCTCACCGAAATCTCATGAATATTTCTGGACTGGAGCTGGCAAATCCCTGCCTTCTCATTGCAGCCTTCATGGAAAGAAATCCTTGCTCTCAACTTGAGATATCTGCTCAAGCTGATGCAGACATCCTGCTTGCTTTTTTTGGAAGACTAGAACATTTTTCTGGTGCTCAGTGGTGCCCAAAATTTACTCCAATTAAAATAAAGATGCAATAGAAGAAGCACTGTATGATGTCCAGGTACACACTGTAGATAAGTATTTTTCCCTTAGTTAAAGATATAATTAGAATGGCCAGACATTCACCAAGATTATCTGTGTTAAAAACAGTACTTGTGATGCTGTGGCTGAGCACATTTATATTTTCCAAGCCTGAAGGCTGTCAGAGCGTTTACCTCTTCATCTGGTTAATGTTTATCCAATGATTTGTATTTAATAAAAACGATGCACATTTTATCCCAAGGGGAAAGACAACCAGCAGACATATCTAAAAAAACAGTAATAATAAGAAGAAGTCATTAGCCATTTAGGATGTTTTGGCATTGTGCTAAAGATTACTTAATTATCAGTGAAATTAAATTGTTTTACATGCCTGGCAACCAAGATTATATAGAGAATGCTATTACTATTACAAATATTCTGTGAAATGTGTGCTTGAGATGTTGATATATAGATGCTCTTGTAATGAAAAACTGTATGAGTGGGAGGAACTAAGCGCAGAGATGTACTTAAGGCTATTCCCATGCTCACTGAGAAAAGCTATTCAGACAAAACATAACTTCAGAATATCTTTTCTTTAGGTTTAGCACTGTCAGGATATAATTTAAATGTACGTTTTGGATGAAATTATCAGACAATACACACTTCTTTAATTTTCTTATAAAATTTCTGCAAATATTTTTACTCAAAGTTTTAATCTTCAAATTATTAGATCAAAAACTGATTTCATAATAGAAACATTCATAATAAAAACATTCATAGTAAAAACATAATAAAAACATAGAATCTGTTTATACAGCTTATTCAGATTACATGTTCCTAATGATGGATTTCTTTGGGAATAAAAACCCCAACTTTTTACCATTCAAGGCAGTTTTTAGGGTAACACAGAGAGGAATTTGTCAGCCTCCTGAAAGATACTTTCATTTAATGAGACAACTAGGAAATCAATGCTTTGACTCCACTGTATGAAAATTGTAAGGTATATTGAAAAATTGGATTTGATTTCTGTCCTTGCATAAAAAATAGCAATATCAAGCATTAAGTTCTGACATGGGAAGTGTAAGCTCACCACTAAATTACAAGTGGAAAATACAAAGACAATAAAATTTAATAACTAAGAATTTAGTTGACAAGAAGAGTGTTGTCCCAGCTCCTTCACAAGTGCTCATACCACCAGATGGTGGATTGCCTTATGACAGCTCCTCTTTCTTGCTTGTTTTATCCTGAAATTATCTCCTTGGCCCTAGTGCTCCGTCCAACTACGTGCTACAACCAGTGAAAATGATGTTATCTGAAACATATCATGCAACTGTAGTAAATATCTGTATCCAAACATTTCAATTAAAGATGTAAAACTTGATGAAACATGCTACCTAAAAAAGACATCTGAATAAACAAACAAAACAAACAAACAAATAAACAAAAACTAATTATGTTTTAGAATCTTTTGAAATACAGTTTTCTCTACTTTTTGAAAAATTCCTGACATCTTCCAGTGAATGCATTTCAGTTCATTGCTTTTTTTGGATGCCAGTGCATCTGAAACACCCTTCTGAGATCCCACCTGAAGTACTACAGCCAGGTGTGGGGCTCTCAGCACAAGAAGGATGTGGAGCTGTTGAAGCTGGCTCAGAGGATGGCCATGAAGATGATCAGAAGTCCGAGCATGTCTCCCTTGGAGGAAAGCTAAGGGAGCTGGGCTTGTTCAGTCTGGAGAAGGGAAGCTCTGAGGAGACCTCATTATGGCCTTCCAGTGCTTAAATAGAAACTCATAAACAAGCAGGAAACATCCTTTTGCATGGTCTGATAGTGGCATTATGTCGAGGTTTGGTTAATCACATGACACCTCTTCTTCCCCTCAGGAGAAAGGGAGAGGGAAAGGAAGACAGAAAAATCCAATTGAGATAGGAGACACTAATTTATTAAAAGCAATGTGAGATAATGCAGAATAATTAAGACTTATAAATCAAAACAAATAAAAAATGAAACTGGAGAAGAGAGAGAATTCATCAAATTTTTTATTGGCAGGCCCTCCACTGTTTGCCTTCCAGAAAAGAAAACAGAGAGCTCTTCCCTCACCACCCAAAATTTGAAATCATATGGAGACTTCTGGAAAATAAAGTACATCCCAGAGTACCTTCCCCTTGGATAGTTAGAACACAAGAGAAACTGCCAGAAATAAGCAGGAAACACAGCTCTGCAGTACACTGTATTTTCTGCATCTATCAGCCGGTTGTATGGTGTTATGATACAAAATACTGATAAAACCAAGACAACGTTCACCCCTTATTCCATAACATTACATCATGCCTAGGGTGTACAACACAAATATATACTATACAAATCATAGCAACAATAATTAACATTGCATACATGTATACATATAACTTCTGCCTGATTTTTCCCAGCATTAAGTTCCCTTGAGGTATACACTGAATGGTCCCATTTTCTTGCATTACCCACCAAGTGAATCCAGGTGCCTGAGCAAAAGCAACCCCACAAATAGGTTTTCCATTGCCTGAAGCTGGGATAACCCAAACTGTTTTCCACAGTATGTTCTTTGCATGCACTATGGTGACCTTGTTCTCTTGTACCGTATGTACAGGGCTGTATTAGTTGGGGCCATCTCAACTCGCAGACCCTTCACTATTGACTAACCAAGTGGTTTCTGCTAGCTCTTTGTCCCAGATTTTGAATGTTCCACCATCCATTGCTTTTGGCATAGTTTTAAACAGTCCACTGTATTGCTCCATTTTCCCTGAAGCTGGTACACAATGCAAGACCTGATGCATCCATTCAATGCAAGGGTCTTTGGCCCAAGTGCTCATAATGGTATTTTTAAAATGAGCTCCATTATCTGACTCAGTTCTACCTGGGGTTCCATGCTGCTGTATGACTCATTTTTTGAGACCTAGTATAATATTACAGGCAGTGGTATAGGGCACAGGATATGCTTCAAGGAACCTGATGGTCGTTTCCACCATAGTAAGTGCATACGGCTTGTTATCACGAGTTCATGGTAAAGTTTTATAGTCAAGTTGCCAAGCCTCTCCATATTTATACTTCTGCCATCACCCTTCATGGCAGAGATTTTTCATTCTCTTGGCTTGTTTAATTGTAGCACATTTCTCCTTCATCGCTTGTGTGATTGCATCTACAGTTAAGTCCACCTCTCAATCTTAAGCCCATTTATATGTTGCGTCTCCTCCCTGATTACTTCACTCTACAATGAAATCAGCTTGTAGAAGGATTTGTATTATGTTCTCTACTTTCTTGAACACTTCCTCTGTGGTATTTCCCCACATGACAATGTCATCGATGTATTCCAGATGTTCAAAAGCTCCACCCTGTTCTAGGGTAGCTTGAGTCAGCCTGTGGCAAATGGTTGGTCTGTGTTTCCATCCCTGGGGCAAATGGCTTCGAGTACACTGAATACCTCTCTGTGTGAAGGCCTTCACTCTACAGCCAAGGGGATGAAACAGAATGCACTGGCAATGGCGGTTGTGGCATACCTCTTGGCTGCCTTTGAGTCTATTTCACACTGGAGCTCTATCATATCTGGTATAGCAGTACTTAACAGTGACATGACTTAATTCAGGACAGAGATGAATCTTCTGAAAGGCATGGTAAAGACAGACAGCCTTTTAGTATTCTCTGTATCTAAAGCAAACATTCCAAAAGCCCATTGATATCCCTTTGGGTCCTTAAAATAACCCCTCTTAAGATAGCCAGTATCAAGGACATATGGAGCCCCTGGGCCAGTCACAATAGGGTGATTTTGACAGTTTCTCCCTGTGATGCTTACTTCAGCTTCCAATACAGCCAATCCTTGAGAATCCCATCACTACAGAAATGCAGATGGATTCTTCTTTTTCATGACTCAATGAGATCAGGGTGCACTGCGTACCAGTGTCTACCAGAGCCTCATATTTCCATGTTTCTGATGTACCAGGCCATCAAATCCACACAGTCCAAAATACTTGATTGCCCTTTTTCTCCTCCTGGTTGGACAAAGGGCCCCTATGGTTATTGTATCCATCATTTATTTCTTCTAGGTCAGGATCAGAACATTTAAAGTATTTGCAGTGTTCAGTAGCAACTGGAGTGGCTATTGTCTTAGAGGAACCCTCATTCATAGATTACTTTTTTTATAACTCTTTTACCCATGCTCCTAGTACCAAGGTGCATTTTCTATCATATCCCCTCCTCATATCCCCTCCATGATCACATGGGTAAGATCATACGGTAGTATACCATGTGGAGCCAGTATTATCCCTAGCTTGAACAAGAAAATGTATTTTATAGTGGAGACACTGGATTGTATAGGTGAGAAGTGGAATTAATAATTTTTGGATGATTGTACCAGTGTTTCCTCGAATCTATCAATTTTTTCTGATATTGATGAAATGGCTGAGGTGGTTTTCTTTGAATTCTTGGAGAATATGAATCCAGTCATGTAGTATAGATCTTCCTTCTCTATATTGCATTCCTGCCAGTGCACTGGCATATATTTCTGATGTGGTTTTTGTGAATTTCTGCCATGTAACTGGTGTGTACCTAATTCTCTTGCGATCATGGTCTGCATTTGTGTTATCAAACACAAGGTTGTATAGCAACTCCACCATGGCTAACTCCTTTTGATACTGGATACCTCTACTCCTAGTGGTCCATTTACTTGTACGAGGCACCACGTCTTTCTTGAAGGGGTATTAAAATGTGTTTCCAGAGGGTGTTTTCTACTAATTCCTCTGTCAGTGGTTGGATCCCTAGCAATACCTGCCAGCTGGCAGGCTTCTTTACCATCTATATCCACATTACTGGCCTCAGTGTCCCAACACTGGAGCATCCATGTGACACTGTTCTCATTTGGGTATTGCACATAGTATTTTCACGTCTCAAATCTCACCAGTTTTTAGATGTCAAATGGTAGTGATGGTCTCCTCATCTTGTTTCTTATTCTCCTTCTATTCATTCCAAGGTGCTATTTCTTTCCCTGTACAGGAGCAACTAGCCCTGACATTGATTTTTCCTCTGACTAAGCTGGTTGACTCACTGTTATAAGGTCAGAGACTCCCTCTTGATTAGAAGACTCAGCTCAGAGACCTTCTCTCTGTTTGGTCTTTCTCTCCTTCAGAAAATAAGCCATTTCAGCTTGGAGAGTTTCTTGGCTTGGAGTCCTTCTCTCTCAGTTTGGAAATTTTCTTCTTCAGTTTGAGATAGTCTTTCTCAGTTTGAACTTTCTCTCCCGCAGCCCAGAGACTTTTCCCTTCAGTTTGGAGGATTTCTTTCTCATCTCAGAGTCACTCTTGCTCAGTTTCTGAGACTCTCTCTCTTTCTGGAATATTATTGAATAAAGCTCAGTAGACACAAGCTAAGCCCTAGAAAATTTCTGCCTTTTTAGATCTTCCAAGGCTGCAGCTGTCCTCCCTTAAATACCTGCCTATATTTTCATGGTTCTGCAGGTGGAAGGAGTGAAGTTCCATGACACAGAGGATGCCCACTTCTCTAAGGTCTCTCCCAAGTGTTTCTGGGGAACAAGGGGAAACATTTTAAAACTGAAATAGGAGAGACTTAGGTGATATGTTAAAAGGAAAAATTTCACTTAGAGGTAGGTGAGGCACTGGCACAGGCAGCCGACGGAAACTGTGGGTGCGCTGTCTCTGAAGGCCTTCACAGCCTGGTTGGTTGGGCTCTAGACAGCCTGGTCTGGCTGGTAGCAACCATACCCATGGCACGGGAGTTGGAATTTGACTACCTCTAAGGTCCTTTCCAATCCAAGTCATTCTATGATTCTACAATTCTATGGTTCTACAATTCTATTCCAAAGAGGAATTCAACTATGTAAGTTTCCATCATTCTTTTAGTCTTTTGACTTTATCCTTAGTATAAAATTGTTTCCTTTTTTCCTAAATCTATTGCTTGTTTGAGCCTACAGACTAGTGTTTGACAAGAAGAATATATATGTATTTTAATATTCCAATGTATTTTTAATTGATTTTTAATGTAAATTTTTTGAGGCTTCTCTTCCTTTCCAAGTATCTGCGAAAGATAGCATGAAATCTTGAAACTTTGACCCAAGTGTTGTACATGTAGTTCAGTTATGCTTTTTTTATTTTTGAATGGAGCTGATAACATACTTGTGTAGATTACTAACCTAGGACTGCAAGCTAAAAGCACCTCTGGAATTGAGCTAGTGTCTCTATACTACAAAGGAAGAAAGAAAATAATTGGCTAATCTCTTAACAACAAATGTCTGTTCTTGCAAAGCAACAACAAACACCTTACATTTGTGCATAAGGCAGACATTCTTGTGACTCTACCCTTGGCAGACAAGAAAGCTTACTTTTGGTTTGCTTCTGCAGACTGAAGTGGTCTGTAGAGATCTCTTCAGATGCAAACATGTCATACCTTTGTACCTGTGACTGTGAGAATCTATATCTGTTAGCAAAGATGCAGAGAATTTCTTCAGTGAATCCAGAGGGATGTAAAGGTCATAATAGTTCTACATTATTACCTACTTTGAACCTTGTGGACTGGACAGGAGTAACACAGTTCTCATGTCCTTTACGTAAGTGATGGACCTTGTATTGCTCCTTTTACTGGATTTCAAAATTCTCCATGACTGTGAACAGAGACTATAGTTCCAATTTTTAAATGGCAATACACAAAGGTATACTGACTTCATTCTGGCTAGAGACTGCTTGGTAGTCATGATTATGACGCAGCCAGCAGCCATATGTACTCTTGTTCTATCCATGAAACTTTGTGTCAACATTAGCAATGAAATGATTTCACATAGAAGAATGAATATTTGCTGTTTCTTCCAAGTTCTTAATAGCTGACGTGGAAAATTGCTAAGTTTGGTCATCCCAGCTGATTCTTGCACATTCCTACCATTCTATACTTTCCAGACAGCTAGTGTCTTGAAAGTGCTGCCCTATATAAGCAAATTCACAGTGCAATGAAATAAATAAAAAGTTTAATACTTCTTAAGATTACAGCACAAAGTACATTAGCATTCATTACACTGTATTTTTCCTAGTCTCTGTTATTATGCAATATTGACTCTATTGAAATTTTATGTGAAAACTGTAGGTTGAGATATTTTACTGCCCTCCTTTTATTTAGTGTGACATTTTACTCACAAAATCTACTCATAGAAAACATTACCTTCCAAAACAAATGCACACAAGATTACAAATCAAGTATACGAAGAAGAAATAACAACTTCCTAGGTTTTAAATGGAGACTGGTATATTTTAAATTCTTCATGATTACTGCTTTGTCTCATTTTGAATGCATGACTCTGTCTTAGTTTGACTGCTTTGAAATTCAAATTAAATCTTTAAAGTTGTTCTGCTTCACTTGTGGCCTGACACAAAACCAAATCAGCTAAGTCTTGAAAGCAGAAAAAAGGAATCCTGAGCTGTGAACTCAGCTTTTGATATTTTTTGGAAACCAGATTTCATAATATGCACGTTGCTCCAAAATTAATGCCTCCTATTTATGTTCATGGAAACTACATCTGAGAGCACAGTAACACTATTTGATAGAGTAAATTTTCAGCTACAGACTACTGTTTTTCAACACAGTCACCACCATTAGCTGTGTGTTTTCACTAGTGATGAATAATAACCTGCATGCTATGTTCATATAAACCTGCACAAGTAGAGGTGACCCACTGACTCTATCACCAGTGCTGACATGCACCACCCATCACCTCACTGTGCTGACATCGAATCTTTGGTGTCCAAAAACATTCAGTAAGCATCAATGGATATAAATGGATACAATATTTTCCACATGAAGGAATTCAATGATACACTTATGCTTCACCCACACTTCCATGTCAGATGCCATCCTGTTATTCTTCCCCTCCAGTGGCACCTGTTGCATGTCAATAACATGTAATAGAATATAGTTGGGAAGGTTCAACCTCTCCTACAATATAGACGTCCCCTAACCTCATCTGCTGACATTATGCAATAAGAGGTATAACTTCCAGAGCAGCCCTCTTATAATGTGCTGGTGTTTTTGCTCTGATACTCTGGGAGATTTGGTGAGAAGAACTGAGACTAGACTAACCTAAATAGAGGAAGGTATGGGGGAGCAAATTGAATAGGAAGAATGTCTTTCTGGTTACATGACTGAGGTCAGGGGCAGTTTCTTCTTCTATAACTCAAAGATAGCCCCCAGCATGTTTGTAAACATAATCACAAAAAGGAATGGGAAAATTCAGGTAACAGTGTGAAATCCTAAAAATTGTAAAATTGTCCCTAGGAAGAAGATAGAAATGACCAAATACTACAGGGCAGATCTGTATTTAGTGCTAAAAAAATAGCTTTTTCTGCTTTTTATGATGTTCATTAAGCAACACCAGAGCTTTTGCTGTGCAGAAATTAAGGCTTTAGGGAAAGGTGTCCTTTTCTGGACTGGTTGGTCATTTGTGCTGTGCTATTATTGCTGTGGTTTGATTAAGCCCAAACTGGGCATCCCTGTTTTTCACTTCTACGACTAGTGCAGAGGCACTTTTTATGTTCCTGCACTGGATCTGTACCATCCTGCTTGAAGGAAGAAGGTACATTTATAATTACTGCAGGCCCTAAGCTGCCTTCTGCTGCCAGGGATAAGCCTGGATATACTGGGTCTGTAGTGACACAATCTCTCTTCTCCTGTCCACAGTGTCAATAAACTAGATGTTCTAAACCTTTACAAGTGCAAGTTTTTATCTCTAATCAGAAGAAGCTGAAAATAAGGGCAGCTCTCCCCCTGTTCTCTTTACCTGACTCATGCTTATCAGAAAGATGAAGCTGCAAGGAAAGGCATAGTATGAGAAGGGTATATCGTAAATATGATAGAATTATTCTTGAAACATTGTAATTAGCAGATGAGAAAGATATAAACTACAATTAGGTCTGTTTCAGTGTTTAAAATCCACTTGCTATATTTTTAGGAAGAAAGAAAATAAAGAGTCTGCCTAGTTGTTTTAGACTATTTTTGAGGGAAACAAGCTGCAGGACATTGAAGAGCTGTACACAGTATGAGTACAGCTTTCAGCTTCTATGTTTTCCAATTCTCAAATGGTCATGAAGAGCTGTAAAAGACTATGTGAACATCACATAACTGTAGGGTTTCCTTCTCCTTTTCAGGTGAGAGTGACTCTGTGAAATCCAGTCAAAGTAAGCAGAGACAAGAAGGTCAGGCATAGAATGATTTTTGATGGACTATTGCCTTCTGCCAGCACTCTCCCATCTGCATTGTTGTATGAATCCCACAGCAGTTCTTTCTAATAGCTAGCTTACTACAGTCCTGGTCAGTGTTTCTTCTCCGAGCAGAAACTGAGCATACTAAATGAGATAAGCAGTGACTTTTGCTGCTTATTATATTATGCACATGTAGTTAACCTCAGAACCCACGAGCTTTGTTGTTTTGAGCACAGACTTCTCTTCAGAGGCTAGACTAATATAGTTCTTACTTATCATTTTCAAATATGCTTTCTTTTAATTCTAGAGATACTTGTGAGAATATACAGCTCTAAAAAGCAAGGTTTCTTAAAAGGCAGTTCCACACATGTGCATGCACAGATTTTTAATTGCTTGCTTTTTCTTAAATAAATGTTTCATAAGATCAAATTCTGCAGGAAAATGAAGCTGCTATGTATCTCTTGCTGTGCGTCCAGAGACTTTTTCTGACAGTGTATCATTTACAGAATCCTGAGTCCTCATTACTGTGCTCAGCAGGGAATAGGAAACCACTGTATTGATAGCAATCCTGTTATCTGTTTTAATAAAATCTTAATTTCCTTTCCTTTTCTCTACATTTATGGACTTTTTAATATATATATATATATTTTTTTTTTTCTGAGTGCTACTGGTCATAAAACAAGCATCCAAATGGTGTTGCCTTTTGAGAGAGTAATAGAGCAATTGTACAATGAAACTAAGCCTAGACAAAATGAGTAGGATGTCTCTAAATCTTTGACAGTTTAATTTGACAGAGAAGATATACTTGGGGCATCCTCGGATTGTACAGGTCTGTCAAATGTTTCACTGTGCATTTGGAAAATGCTAATCAAAGACACTGTATTAAATGAGAATGAAACATATTGTCAAGATTGTTAGGTTTTTTCCTTCTTTTATTTGTTTATTTATTTTCAAGTAACATATACTGAGAAACTGCATTTTATAGAATGGTTTAATGGTTTACTTTTAAAACACTCCTGAAAGGATATGCAGATGTTGTAACCATGTTAGAGTCTTTCATACATGTTTTTATGTTGAATGAAGTGGCCCACTTCCAAAAATAAATCAAAACAGGCTCCTTAAGTGTTTATTTCCTAAACTATAATTTGAGGGGTGCCAGCCTTGAGGAAACAGTTGGAAATCAGTAATTCATTTCTGAGGCTTGAAGCATAATGTGGAACTCTTTACATGGAAAGAAAGGCAAATCTTTATTTTGAAAGCCACATGCTTTTTCAGTCTGTGAATATATAATGTAAAGCACAGTACTCAGTAGCACCCCAGATGCTCTCATTTGCTCATTCCGATCTTAATTTTGTTTTTCACATTTATGTATTTTTTCAATCTCAACACTATTTACTTTTGGTTTATACTGGTAAATCCACCATGCTGGCTGCTCACAGTCCACATGTTACTAATGAAATATACAGTGTGACTGTATTCATTGAATTTTAGAATTCTGGAAAAAAAAGACACTCTTGAACACTGATCAGGTCCAGGAATTCATCTCGCAGCTTATCCCAAACCACTTTAAAACGTTCAAATCTCTTGATGATTTACAACAAACACAAAAACCTCATTAAAAGGAACCTACAGTTTTCAGTGGGTGAGATTATTGCAAAACTGATGTTTTTGGAGCAATTCATCTGTACCCCATCTATACATAGAAACAGAGGTGAGAATATACAAAGAAATTTAAAACAAATAAAAAAACCATACTTTTTTTAATTTCTGAAGGAAGGTCTGGACAGCATTTTTCCTTTTGTCCAAATACTCCGTATGTTCCTTTTCCTAACATAGCTGAACACCAGGTAGTAATGATGTACCTAATCTCCTTAATGTCTTAATTCGGTTGCAGAGACTGAAGAAGTCATTTCAGATCCCAGGACCTAAATTCTGCCTTCCACTATATTACCTTGAGTTTTGCTGCATTCACTACTGGTTGCTTAAAACTATATATGCCTAACGATCAGTATTGCTTTAGAGGGTACTTCCTACTATATTGCCAACATCTTTTCAGTAATTTCTGCTATGTAACTGCCATTATGCTTTGAAAAAATGCAAAACATTTCTGGTGTTGGCGTTTAAAGATAGAATCTTAGAGCTGAATGGAAGAAATGTGATATGGATATTTTAAAAAATATCAGAGTCCATTACAAAGCAGAGACATTATTCCTTTGACTACATCAGGGCTTAATGAATGAATTTGTTTCATTTATTTTGTTGCAAGACTTTTGGCATATCAGGTTACACTATTGACTGAATATGCTGAGGGACTCTATCCTTCTTTATTACAAATGTTTAATAAAAAGGTTTCATCAACTCTGGTGGAGTTTCCTCTTTAATATATGTATATCTCTTCTCTGTAGCTGTATCACTTCTCAGTCAGACACCAGTAAAGCTGCAATCAAAGAAGCATCTGGCCATGTCTGTGAAAATAGATATCAATAGATTTATAAAAATGCTTCCATGTTTTGTCTATCTAAAAAGCATAAATAAAAATAGTCTTTATCTCAATTCTTTTTTTTGTTGTTGTTGTTTAAGAGTTCTTATGCTTTTTAATACATTAATTTCTAGCAATTTCTAGTATCAAAAATTCTTGCTAGATCAGGGAGGATATTTCATTTCCAATAACTGAAAGCACATTCAAAAGAGAGCAGAAGGTAAATACACTGTTTTGTTTTATTGGAACAATCCCATATTCACTGTCCACTTATCAGAACCACAGGAAGAGTGAAAAGTCCTAACATCACCTGCCTCCAGAAAGAGATGGGAGAGAATATGCAGACAACCTTATTTGAAACAAAACAAAATGTTGGTCATTAAAAGTATACTGACTCCTAAGAAATCATCAGATAGAATACATTAAACTTTCACTTTAAATCTTTCTTCTAAGGTGGCAGAGGACAGTAGGAGCAGATCATAAATGAAGACTTGAAAGAAAGCCTTTGCAGCTGTTGTGCCACTAGTCAGTTGGAAGGCACTATTATTATTCTGTGCTAATGCTCAGAAATGGTCTTAGCCTTGTATAGAGAGGTAATTATGAGGCAAGAAAAGAAACTTCTAAAAAGTCCAGCAAGAAGACTGAAGTTTTTTTATATGTGTTCAGGCACTGGAGAATTTCTTTTTTTCAGCTAAAGGATAGAGAGGGCGTCCTCAGAGTTTTAGCCCAAAGAAATTGCCCAGGCTTTAAGAAATGTCCTTTTAAAGCTGTCTTATTAATGATAACAGTCTACAGATAATACATTTCAATGACTTCAGCTTAGACTGTTGGGATTTGAATGTTCCAGGGCTGCATGTCCTTTTAAAGCAAACCATTCGGATAATACAGCTTCCTCCTTTTTTTTTTTCCCTTTTTTTTTTTCTTTTTGGATTTAGGAAGCACTATCAAACAGAGGCCTCTTAATTTAAAAGGATTCTTCTTTTCTTTCTATTTCTAAACCTTGCCAAGGAGTATGGGAATAACACAATATGAAACCGATATCCCCTAAAGATAGAACAGCAATGTACTGAAAATGAAGTGGTGGTGTTACAGATTGTAATCCTTACGAAGGATAAAAAAAAACAGAGCTAAAATGTAAACGGTGGCATATGTTGTATAAGATGAAAGCAGGTAGAATAGGTATTGATATTTTGACCTAATGGAAAATGTAAAGAGAATACTGCGGTTATATGACCTCATGCTAGTTTATAAATCACTTCTTTTTTAAAGAAGCTATTTGTTTTCAGCAGCTATCTACCAACTATACTATCTAATGGAATAATCTCCCTTCACCCCTTCCCTAAACTCCAAGACTAGTCGTCTCTCTTCTGCTCCATTTTTACACTAAAAATGGTATCAGTAGAGAGACCACATTTTAACTTCTCATATTTTTTAGATAGATTTAAAGCAAGTTAATTTTAAATGACTGTGAACAATCCTCCACCATTTAGCCACTGGTTTTACATTTCTCTGTAAATACTGTTGAATAAGCTTATTTTTAAGCATGCCTAATGCATGTTTTTTTCCTTCCTTTACTACTTTATACAATAGAAAAAGATGACATTTCTCTAAGGAAACCTTAAGCCACTATTCTCTGCCTTTAGGGACCTGTTGAAGGAGACCTGAGAATTGTTCAGGTATTGTAAGTGCCATCCAGTGTAGATTTTCACTAGAAGGAAGGAAGATGAGACATAGCGGCACTTGTACAAGGACAGGGCATGTCGCCTCGTGTTGTGGTCATAAAGCACACAGTATGTACTCTGCTTTATTTCCACATTATTACTCTATTGCTTCTTGATGTATGACCTAGTCTGTCAGTAAAAGTAAGGAGTCATGCTGCTCATTTTTCTAAGGCACTTAGGGGTCGTTAGTCTAGCAGCGCTGCAAATGTATTATTTATGTTGCCACAGCCTGGCTTCTCTGCTTTTTGTATTTTGTAGCAAAATGCTGCACAGCTTAGCAGAGTTGATTGAGTAAGCAAGAAGCAGTAGAATTTAGGCATCCTGACAAAGTTTTCTCAGAGCCTGCTTGGTTAACATCAGCTAGTTTTGTTTAGTTAGTAAGATGTGAATACTAACTAGACAATTTCAGCCACTGGAGAACAATGAATGATAGAACTTTTAGGTTAATATTACTTGAACGTTTCATTCTTGAATATTTTACACCTGTTAATGAGTGTTGACCTCCTAACAATTGGATTTTTCAGTCTAGCAGAGGTTTTGTCCTTGCTGGGTGGACTGGATAGACACAGAAAGACAGATGTGGTCCTCCAGGTGTGCTCACAACCATTAGGAAAGACAGACTTTGGGTGAGAACATGGCTGTGCCACTAGGTCTGACACGTTGAACTGAGAAATTCACTTCGCCAGCAGAAGTAAATCTGCCCTTGATTGGAGGGCACAGCTGCACTGCTCTGAGTTGGCTATTGCCCTCCTGCAGGGATGCCCAGACTGATAAATCAACAGAAATTTGGTATAACAGAGATCAGTTAATTTCCATGAAACTATTGTTCCAATGAGCACCTATCTGCAGATGGCCAGAGCACAGGGTTCACATCTGCTGCTTTTGTGTCTATATACTCTATAGATTCATAGGTGTTCCAGGCAACTTACAGGAATATTTTTATATCCTGTTTTTAACTGGATTGTAATACTGTTTATCTTTACTGGACTGAAACATTCTAATTCTAGCAAACTTCATAAAGGATAATGTGATATAATTTGGATCAAATTTTCTCTGGGCCCCTTTAAGTGCACTTGAGCCAAACAGAATTGATTTGTATTGGACATATATGTAAAATTACATAATGGACTGTCCTTTGTAACAGAAATGTACGGAGTGCAGATTTCTTGTTTATAATATATGTTTAAAAATAAAATGGGGTGGAAAAATAGCTAGATCACATCAGTTATAAAGGTTGAACTTATCCAGGAATGTGTCAGTCTGAATTTTCTTCTTTTCAGAGACAACCTATATTATCAGCAAAAGGGAATACCTATTACCATTACATATACATTTCTACATGATATAAAAGAGACAGAAAGAAAAAATCATTTATGATAAAGTTGGTTGAAAGTCTTCATCGGACCAGAAATAGTTTTCTTCACCTTGTGAAACTCAATCACTTCTAAAGAGCTACATTCAAGCAGCAGTTACCAGTCTAGCCTTCAGGAAAATATTTAATGGCACTTAGGAGGGAATGTATTTGTTTGCTGTAAAGAGCTATTCAGAGGGCTTGTTCTAGTGACAGCAGACTCCTATACTCATTGGCTGGGTCTCATAAACTCATACATTTATCAAGGTGAGGTGCAGGGAGAATTTGCTGCTTCCACAGCAACAGGGCTATGAGCTCCTGCTGTTTGCAGCCAGATATTGATGCTCTGTGCAGTGAGATGGAGGTGCCTGGGGGAGTGGCTGGGTAGGCAGAGAAGCTCTGTGAGGACATCAAGTCTAAAGTTATGGTAGGCACACAAAGGAATGGCTAACTTAGATCTGCATGGTAAAAGTAAAATAATAGGCTCCTGAGGGAAGCCATAGAATAGTGTGTATATGTGTACAATTTCCAAAGAGAGGAAAGTAATTTAAATGAGAGTAAATAATTCAATTTTTATTACTAGTTTTACTCTCATTCTTATTAAAATTTTGTTGTTGTTGTTGTTGTTTAATAATGTCACTGCAACATTAATATACACATGCCATATAATCACTGAATATCCTGAGGTGGAAGTGAGCCACAAGGACCTGGCCCCACACAGCAGCATCCAAGCCTGCATCCTGTGTCTAAATGATGTTTCAGCATTCCCTGAGCTCCTGCAGCTCAGGGCCATGCCCACTGCTCCAGAAAACATGGAAGTGCATGTGAAGCAAGGGTACAGATCTAAATTCCTCCATGGGGAAAAAATGGCACCCTTTGATGTCCGTAGATACTTGCTGAATGTTTGTGGAAACAAAAGGGATATCAGCACAAGCAAAGTGGTAGGTGGTGCATTTCAGCAGTGCCAACAGCGACATGAAAAATGAGACACATTCTGGACAGCCATGAAGATTTTTATGAGTGCAACATGCAGATTGTTCATTGCTCGTGCTAGTGCATAGCTAATGGTGGTGATTATGGTGTAGTTTCCATTGAAATAAATAGGAGGAATTATTTTCAGAGCAAACTTTGTACTGAAATACTGTAGAATTGCAATAGGGAAGATTCAGAGTAAGTCAGAGGACGCAGGAGAATCAAAAGTTAGATTGCTTTAAGTCAGCATATTGCCAATGACATTATTATCACAACACCAGTTCTCCCAGATGCTGTCCACAAAATGTCAGGGACCTGTCTGTATCATCGGAAGTGAACTGTCACATTTTTATTGTTTTTGTTATTGGTATTCCACATCATTACATTGTGTAAAACATTGGGAATTGAAGAGTTAATGCTCCAGTTCTGTGGACTGATGAATTTCCGTGTACCTGGTTCTCAGAAGAAAAGATGTACTACATACCCCATAGGACTTTGCATTTCTATTTTCCATTCAGAGGTAAAGATAAAACTGCATGCAGGTACTGAGCCTTCCTCTTTTTGCTGCAAGTCTTGGCAGTGTGAGCTCTCTAGCCATCTCGCCTTTGGCTTTAGAGTAAGGCCTTTGGTTTCAAACACTCCCCCATTTTATTTGATTTATTAACCTCAATTCCAATTATATTGTATTATATTGTGTTATTTTGTATTCCAATATTTTATTTAGTAAATCAGCTTTCTTCCTCTGATTGTTGCCGTTGTTTTATTTTTAGGCCCATCTCCCTTCCCTTTCCCTTTTCTCCTTCCCTTTTCCCAGGGTGTGGGTCTGTAGGTCCCCCCACCCCATTTGTCATGGAACTGGGCCAAACTGGCCCATAAACAATTGACAGAAACTTATAGCAAAGAAGCTCATCAATAGTTCAACAAGGTCTGAGCTGTTGACAGAAGAAAATAAAGTCTAAATCACTTTTATCTTAAGTGGTAATGAAAACGGTAATGAAGGAGTTTTCCTTCTTTATTTTTTACCTCTTGCTGCTTTAGAATACTCCCATTTCTTCTTAAATTGAGACTAGCTAACTCATAATTCAGACTGGCAAGGAGTGTCACATGCCCACATGATGTAAAAAGTTTTAAACTTTACATTATAGTCTCTATTACAACTGACAGATGTCTAAAGTAACACATAGCTAGGTAGATCCCTTTCAACTTTACATCTGAGATGGATCAAGAGTGAACTTCATTGCACTTTATTGCATTCTCATTAGCATAAACTCATAAAAATTGTCTCCAGATCCAAATGCTTCAGTCTATTATGTAGGAGTGTTACTGGCTGCCACTTTCATTCTCTGCAGTGTAAGAGTTCTCCTTTTGTCCTGGTTGATCTCAAATAAATAGAAACTGATAGATTAGCAATCTCTTTTTTAGTATCTCCATACTTTCTTTTCTTTTTTCTAGTGTTTACTGAGAAACAGGAAAATGCCTGCACATCTCAAAAAGCAAGAACTTTTCAGGCTAGCAGATACGCAAATATGGGCACATAGCAAAAATCAGGAACATGTTACTCAGTGTTGGTGGCAAACTTAGATATTACAGTCTGCTTGTCAAGTTAAAATATTCTTTAACACCTGAGAAATATACAATGATGGACCTTTACAAGCAGATATTATTCACATGGCCATGCAAGCACACTCATGCTATGTACACATATGCATATACAAGCTATTTCTGTAGAGTCAAACAGACTTTGGATCAAGAATTTGAATCATCAAAACCAACAAATTCACATCTTAGCAGAAAAATAACCTTTTCACAAGTTAAACATACATCTTTAAATGACAGTTCATGTAATGAGAGGCAGCAGACTTGAGAAACTTGCAGACAAATGCCATCCTTGTTTAATTTCAAGGATCTAGGGCAAAGGGTATACTGGAAATTATTAGGCCAGAAAAAAAGTGACATGCCACACAGACAAGAACTTTAGCTTTACAAAGGTCTTTTAGGAACATTTAATTCCCTTATTAGAGTTAAATTCTGCAGCTTTTATACGTAATAATTTCTTAAGCTATTGCCATTGAGTTTCAGTATACTATGCACTGATTCTGAATGCAGGAGAATCCTGTTAACTGTAGCAGCCTGAAGATTGGACTGTCATTCTGATTAAGAAAAGACATCCCTTATAAAAAATCTCTCAAAATTGCTCTCTGAAGATTTCCTTGGCAGAATTGATTAATTTTCTACCTAAGAACATCTACTGACATAATAGCTGAACAGAATCTCAGAAGTCAATGAAATAGTGTTTTTTGTATCTAATAAAGACTTTGCAAAAACTGAGTTAAATTGAATTTCAAAAGCAAGAAATTGTAAACAATTCCACCTTTCTTAAGTTAACCATAGAGACAATTGAATGTTCTCAAATAACAATATCTGTTTCAAAATTTTGAAAAAAGGTAATCTGGAATTGCAAAGAAGTTTCCACTTTCTATCATACACAACAGTAGTATACTGATGTCACATGACCATTGTGTTGCATGCTATACAGTGCTTATGTTTGTTTCTTGGGATTTTTTTTTGTGTGTGTGTGTGTGGAATAACTTGTTCATTAACTTGTTAGGGATTATCTATTTCTATCTGCTGGGCAGAGTGATTTAAGTCCTGAATCTTGAGGTTTGATATTCCTACTAAGGTTTTCAATGTTATACTTACTTTCTCGATTCAGCATATATTAATGTAACTATAAATATATAATTTGTTTCTGTATCCCCATTTGCTTCATTGATATGCTGTGGCAGCAAGTGCCAGGGACTGACTTTGCATTAGGGAATTATCTTCAGTCATTTGAGTACTGTATGGAGAGCAGAAAAGATTGGCTTTGATCTCTATCTTTACCAAAGGCTGTATGAAGTGAATCAAGTAGTTTATAGATATTTATAAAAAGATGGCTAGGAAGGTTAAGAATTTTTTTAGACATACCTAACTCTCATTATAATTTAGGGGAACTAATCTGGATACATCTCTAGACTCCCAGATATTTCCTTTGCGAAGCTCTCTTTTTCTCTGTGCAATTCTTACCGTGGAACAGATTAGGGTCCACATTCTTTTTAAGTTTGTGCAGCACAGCCCATATAGGATCTCAATGCTACATCAGGAGTATATCTCTTGGCATGGCACTGCATCTGAGCTCACTGTCCCAAACTGATCCCCAAAGTGGATTGTATTGCAGAGGCAGTCATGGTGCTGATGGGTACCCCAAATCCCCAGCTGCTGGAAGAGAGCAGCTCATCCAGGCAAGACTAAGCCAGTCCAGCTTCTGCTGTTGCTCTGGCTCTGTGTCCTCTGAAGCATTCTTCTCCATGTCTGCTTCCAAGCTTTACTGGAGATGTTCCCTCCTCAGCTCTCATGGCATCCAGACCACCTTTGTGGGGGGACTCCTGTGTCCTTGTTGCAGCATTTTGTTGAAGAGCTCCACTGGCTTGTATGTGACAGTGTTTAACTGCCTGTTTTGCATGTGGGGCCTGAAGTAGTAACAGCTTTATTCAGAAAGAAATAGTTCAGAATTCCCCCTCCTCCACAGGGTAATTAGGTGGCACTGAAGATTTTCCATTTTCAAAATTTCTTATTAATGAAGCTGCAGAGTTATAGTAAATAAATATAAAAGTAAAATCCCCAAAAGTACTTGGCATAATTTATTTATTTCTCTTTTAAAACTCCATTGTCAACACACCACTTCTTTTTTATTAGCTTCCATGGTGACATCCTCTATGCCCTTTCTTGGCCTTCTGCCAGTTTTTACAAGTCTACTTTCACAAAATGGGCAAAAAAAAATGTTAATGATGGAAAGTCTGAAGTGCCCTTAATAGCATCCAAGCAGTAATAGTAACATGAATCTTGTCTCAAGAACTAGCAATGTACCTTGCCTCTGTGGTAATGACATGAAGCACTTAGTTTGAGACAGTCAAATTTCTGGGAATCAAAGGATTTTAAGCAGGTGACCTAGTGTAAATGTGTTATTCTGCATGGAGCACTTATGTGAGTTTCTTCGAAATTAGTAATAGGAGTTGGGGAGAATGCAGTCACAAGCATTTCAAGCCTCGTTTAGCTTGAACAGTCACAAAGGACTTTTTGTACTTGGTGTCCAATAGGCTTTTCTCTGAAACTCTTTATCCATTACTGTGCCAAATATCCTTCTCCTTCTGCCATATGTTATGTTCAGCAATTGCATTAGCTATTAAACTCCGTGTTCCCTTGAAAGCCCCTCACTCAGAAGTTTGCAGCAATTTGGACTACAAAATTTTCCCCAAGAATCTCAGTACTATTTTTAAAAAATATGTGGAACTGTGGAAACTGGCCTCTGGAGCCTTGTAACCTCCTTCTGTATTATCCTAGTCAGCAGGAATGATGGATACCTCTTTCTTTTGTTCAGTAAAATCAGGGAATGACAACTCACAGAAAACCCAACTGTTCTTTGATTATTCTCTTACTGATTAAAAAGTCTGTCCTGCTTCATTTAAAAAGAGAAGTCTGAAATGCATGAAAAATACAGAATTTCAAAATACAAGAAGCAAAAATGTACATATCAAAACAAGAGGACCAGCAGGCTGCATCTCACACGCAAAACTGGAAATGCTGAGGACAGCCAGAAAGGCAAAGTCTTCCTTCTGTGTTTGCTGTGCTTTTATAATTTGTAATGAAAATCTGTGTGGTGGTTTTGTCTCCCTTGAATTTATTCAGGTGGAGGTATAAAACTGATGGGAACTGAAGAAGGTCAAAGTTACATATTCATTTTGTTTTCAATAATTGATAATGTTTCCTGTTTCTACTTACGTTAATTGCTCTCAGGTGCTGGAGGACTGCTCAGTGAGTTCCATTTTAATTTGTTTCTTTAGAAAAGCAGCATGCTTCTTTTTTGGTACACTGTAAGTAATGCATTCCAGGCGGTACTTTTTAACTGGAGGTTAATAAGGGTTCACTGTCTGCTTGGATGCTCTTGCCTTTATGTGTGTGTGTTGTTCTTTCAAAGTGTAATTCATGTTGCTCTAATGTTTAGGGTAGTGAATATTAAGGCCCTGGTTCAGAAAAGTACAGCTGTTATCTGTAAAGACCTGGATCATAGATTACACAGTTTTGATGTTTTTATAAGATGTAGGCCTAGCTGCATTGTGTCATTTACCTGTTTTTCCTTGGAACCCAGATATAAATGAGGTCTACAAGCCCACATCTCTTGAATCTCATGTAAAATTGTTTAATGTGTATCATGAAAAAAAAAAAACCCTATTAATTTTTCCTTTCATACTCTTCTAAATGCAGATAGAGTTTTGTAACTGACATACCACTGATGTTCAAAATGTGCTAGAGTCTGTGAATGGAATTATATGTCACGATTCGGTTAAAGCAATGGCATCTTGTCATATTACTGTCTGAGGTCTGAATTTCCACTGAATCTAAACTTCCTGTCTGTCCAGAGGTCCTTGCATTTTGAGTGTAGCCTAGAGTGATATAAACTAACTGCTCTGTCTGGCAATGAGATTCAAGTGTGGGTTTAGGATGGCTAGAAATCCAGTGCTGTCTCTTCAGGCAGTCTGGATGGGTGCTTTTCAGATTTATCTGAGTTCCACGAGGACAAGGTAAGCCCTCGCATTTGAGGCCTACTGACTGCACTGTCTGAAACTGACATTACTGCTTGCTCTTCTACGGTAGAGATTATTGGCTCATGACCTTTGCAAATATTTCATGACTTTCAGAGGTTCAAATTGGATCCATCCTAAGGTTTTTATTTTTCTGTAGAGGCAAATAATTTATCTTCTGGCTTTCCATTTCCTTATTGTGTCATTGCAGCATGATGTGATTGGCCATATCTTTCTGTTTTCCTACAGGAATAAATATATTTCTCATTTCTAAGTTTTCTGTCATTTCCTGTTGATCTATCTATATATTTTTAGTAGCCTTTAATGATTTTATTTCTGAGTCTCCTGTCTGAAAATGATGCTAGCTTGGACCAAGAAAAGCAGGTTGAAATATCTGATGAGTCAGGCACCATATATATATAAATGCTGTCAAATCAACCCTGGTGGCCTATCATGTCCTGTTATATCCCACAAGCAGCCTCTGTATATCTAATTACAGATGTTTCCCTTGGATAGGCCACAGATTGGAGTATTAATGTCATTTTGGGCTCCAGCTTTGCTAAAAAAATCTCAGCTGTCAGGCAAATGCCTGTTGTGATAGGCCGTGGAGGTCCAGAAAAAATTTATTTATCAATGGGTGATGGGAACATCAGTTTTCCTGGACAAATATGGCAGTGAAATAGAAAGATCCCTGTCTTTCTTAACTGAGGAGCCCAGCACTGGTCACAGTATTCCAGATGTATCCTCTCCAGGATACAATAGATGGGGAGAGTCATCTACTTCAACCTGCTGGCCATGGTCTTCTCGATGCACCCAGGGACACTGTTGGCCTTCTTAGCCACAAGGGAATGCTACTGGCTCATGGCTAACCTGTTATCCACCAGAACACATCAAGTTCACATCAGAGTTCATTTCCAGTAGGTCATTCCCTGTTCCTTAATAGTGCATATTGTTATTCCTCCCAAGGTCCAGAACACTAAACTTGCCCTTGATGAATTTCATCAGGATCCTCCCCACCCAACTTGTCTGTTTGTTCAAGCATTGCTGAATTGCAGCACAGCCTTCTGGTGTGTCAGCCAATACTCCCAGCTACATATTATCAACAAACTTTCTGAGAGTGGACTCTGTCTTTTCGTCCAGACCTCTGAGCTCTACCAGTCAGTCAGTTCTCAATCCACATCACTGTCTGCTTACCTGTCCTTCATTGTTTAAGCTTCATTGCAAGGATGTTGTGGGATACAGTGTGAAATGCCTTGCTAAAGTCAGGGTACACAATATCCATCATTTTCTGCTCAACTACTCAGCTGGTGATGGCATCATAGAAGGCTATCAGGCTGGTCATGCATGACTTCCTCTTGGTGAATCTTTGTTGACTACACTTGATAACCTTATTTTCTTCCAATTGCATGGAGATAGCATCCTGACCAAGTTAATTCTACCACCTTTCTGGGGACAGAGCTGAGGATGAGTTTTCTATTCTTGCGCAGGTCCTCCTTGCCCTTTCTGAGGACTGGAGTGTCTCTGGCTTTCCTCCAGTCCTCAGTCACCTGTCCTGCTCTCCATGATCTTTCAGAGATGTTAGAGAGTGATTCAACAACCATTTCTGCCAGCTTCCTCAGCACTCATGGGTGAATTCCACTGGGGCACATGGATTCATATATTGGGTTTCCTGGGTGATTTCTGACAAGTTTATTTTCAATAAAAAGGAAGTCTTCCTGTTTTGAGACTCTCCCACTTTCCTCCAGTATCTGCAGTTTCCTAGAGGCAGTCTTAGCAGTAAGGACTGAAGAAAATAGGGTGGTCAGCATGTGGCCAAAGTGCAGGACCTGGCACTTGGTCTTATTGAACCTCAACCCATTGAGCTCAGCCCAGCTATTCAGCCTATCCAAATCCCTCTGAAGGGCCTCCCTACCCTCTGGCAGATTGACACATCCTCCCAACTTGCTGTCATCTGCAAACTTACTGAGGGTACACTCAGTTCCCTCGTCTAGGTCATCAATGAAGATATTAAACAAGATGGGCCCCGATACCAACCCTTGGGGGACACCACTCATAATGGGATTCCAGCTGGACTTAACTCCATTAACCACTACCTGCTGGGCACGGCCCTCTAGCCAGTTCTCCACCCAGAGAAGAGTGAACCTGTCAGCACCACGGGCTGCCAGTTTCCTCAGGAGAATACTGTGGGATACCTATATCTTTCCCTAGTATCCAGGCTCTTTGTTCATATTTCATGAACTCTGTTCTTCCTTTTGAGTTTATTCTTTATCTCCTTGCTCATCCATGCAGTTCTTCTGCCCATTTTTGCTTGATTTCTAACTCTTAGAGATGTACCAACCCTGAGCATGGAATAACGATTCTAAGATTCTACGAATTCTAAGATTCTACTAAAATGCTTAGCAACAGTCATAGACCTTCTTTCCTTCCAACACTCTAGACCTTGGAATACTACCAAATAAGTCCTCAAAGAGGACAAAAGTTACTGACGTAAAGCCCAGAGTTTCAATCCTACTCATCACCTTGCTTCTTCCAATTCTGAACTCCATTATCTTATGGTCACTGAATCCTAAGCTGCCCCCAGCTGCCTCCAAACAGTCCTTCATTAAAGTTCACTGTAGTAGCGGCAGCAGATGCAGGGAGAGAAGTTGTGTGTGGAATCCAGTAGCACTGTAACTAGTGGAGGAGAATGGAGTTGCCACAGAGTTTTCTGGATGCCGTGAAACATGCATGGAGACAGTAGGTGAGTATGGAGAAAGGCACACCATATGACAAAGGCATGGAATAACCAGAATACCTGGTTTGGTCTTGAAAACTCTTGTTGCAGTTGCACAAATTAGCTAGCATGTAACTTGTATTTTAAATTTCATTTATAATGAAGTCTTTCCTCTCTATCTTCAAAAAATAGCTCTTTTCATGTCAAGGAATGAAGTAGTAATATTTTGACACAATCTCATTTCCCTGATGCAACAGAAATACTTATGTTTGGTCCAACTACTGAAATCTGCTCTTCCAGCACAAGTCCCAGCAGAGGAGAGCTTTGAACTTGTACATTTTGGTCAACATGTACATATGTACATTTTCCATATACTTCTCCTAACAGGGATGTCCCTGACTGCTGGCAAATGCATTGGTTCAGTTTCTGTGCCACCCCTGCCAGTATGTTGGAAAGTCCTGAAAATGGTGTCAGTAGCAATACCACCTGCCCAACCGTGGGAGGGAAGTTGTAGACAGCCCAGATGCTCTCACAGGCTATGGGTCACATCTCCTTTCCCTGCAATGGAAATTCTGTCCCCTTCAGGTCTGAGAGGAACATTGAGGGTCTTGATGAGTGCTATCTATTTTTATATCTGTATCAACTACTGTGTCTCAATATCCACTCAAACACAGAAAATAAGTCAATAAGCCCAGCTGTTTGATATTATTTACATTATGCTTGCATTTTTGTTGATCTAAATAGCAAAAGAAAACAACAGGGCATATTTGAGGCTCAACAGAACGTTACAATAGGGAGTCCTTTGTAAGCTGTTAAAAGCATTTGCTGGAAGTGCATTTGTTGATTTAACAAACTAGTTAGGACAAATTTTTAGCGTGCTGCTTTAATGATATTCAGATGCTTTTCTTCATATTTGTTGATCTGCAAAAATGTGTCCTTGCCCAATTGCGCTAGAGAGTGGGATGAAATAAATAAATAAGTGCAATGTGATGCGTTTGCACAAAAGTGGAGCTGTGGCTGCCCCTGACAGATGGAAAAAATGTCGATATGATGTCTGAGACAGCCCAGACTCTGCACTGCAGAATAAATTACATGATTCGCTGAATGCCTAGGCTTCACACAGACATACACAAAATTGGAAAGATAAAAGCTTGCATTGGCTTCAGATGATATTTACTGCTTGATGGATTTACTAGCAGCCCCAGTACAGTCATACTGTATTGAATTATTGGCCTCTATTTAGCTGTGTGTCCATCAAAGCTGGAGTGTCCATTTAAGCGTAAGTGAGCTGGAGCCTTGCCAAGGCTTTTTGAAGCTTTGTGTACAGGCGAAGATGCTGGGTAGTGTCTACTAGCTTGAATAACAGGGAACTAAAAGATGCTAGGGGTAGACAACAGAGGGTAGACAACAGAGAATAAAGTACACTCTTATTAATATTAATGCCAACATAAATATTAATGCAGGCTTCCCAACGCATCATTTTTGAATGATTCTTGTTTTCTTTGTATTTTAACACAAATGGCTGGTGAAGACTATGATTTCTCTTTCTTCTCTCTCTCAGAATGGGGAGTTTAAGAAAGTCCATTAGCTTTACAGCTATCTATTTTCACTGCAGTAGGATTTCTACAAGGCTAAGGAGTCAAATGAAATGCTAGCTTTAAGAAGTATACTACTGCCAATAAAATATTTTATTAGGATAGTAACATACTGTACAAAGCTATTGTTATAGATTCATTATTATATTGTACTAGAGCATTTCAGTTAAGAAGCAGCAGATCATTTACAGGGAGCCCCATGAGGCGTTGCTGTAGCTACAGCACAGCCAAGGCAGGCTGAGTGCTTAACTGCTTAATGCATTGGCTAGCACTTCAAGAGGCCTGGGGCTCGTTTTTTGGTCTGGCCCTCGCACATGATGAGTTTAGCTAGTGTAATGGTTCAGCACCCTGAGGGAGGCCAGTGCCTAGGAGAAACGGCTGTCAATTGCAATGCTGCTGGCAGAGGGTTTACCCAGTTAACTATACTCCAGTAAAAGGAAAATAGCCATGCAACTGTATTGTGTTGATCAGCTGGATCAGCAACAAAAATTAGCAGGGTTTTGCTGCAGGTGATTTAGTTGCAGTGTCAGACAAAGAAATGAAATGATGAAGAAAGTTGTGCCTCTGGGAGCAAGGAAGCACATGGACTGAAGAGAAAAGAGGTTCTATTTTGAGACAAGAGTTAAATACATTGCAAAACTTCCATCATCTTGTATATATCATGTTCATGCCAAGGACTGACTTCATATCTAACAGGCATATTTACAAGGTTATCTGTTTTTGGCACTGGCTCAAAGGTTACTGCCCTAAAAGAGTCATGGCAGATGTGATATGAACTGGTACTTCAGCTGCCGCAGTTCAAAGCCCATGAGTCAGCACAAGACACAGCATCAGAAAATGCCTCAACTGAGGCCAACATATTCTGTCAGAACCCACAGTTTTGTCTACATGTAAGCACAGAATTAAGCAGCTATTTTCTCTGAGTTTTCAGAAAGAATGGTAATAGACCTACAATCTTCTGTGCTTGTTTAGCTTTGAAAGAGAAATGAATCCAACTGTTACTTGATAAAGTGAGACTGAGAGTTTTAGGCTGGGAGATCTGTTGATCTAGCGTTCTGATAGTTTTCTTATTATCTCCCCATTCCCACTTTTTTCAGAAGTCATTCCTTGCTATAAGTGCAACTGGGCTAACTGGTAATGGAGGGAACGATCCCTCTAGACCCTGGTGCACTTTGATCATATGCTGAGGACAAAATCAAAGGCTTATCAAGACTCAGGTAAGACAAGAAAATCAGTTGTTTTGGAAAAGGTTTTGAAACATTTTTTTTTTTTTTTGTATAAGAAAGGGACAAATTACAGTAGTAACTGCCTCTCTGATATTGTTCCTTTCAGCACTGAGTGATACCACAGTTTCTGCCATTTCCTCTACTTCCCATTGAAAAGCTCTGATTTAATTGATGCCATTGTACTAGATAAAAGTATGTTACCACGGCAGATGATGTGTGAACAGGCCCTCTGGCTTTAGATGATGTGAAGTTGTATTGCTGTGGAGACCAGTTTCAAGGCAGGTTTGACTGTACTGGGCAAGGGAACTAAAGCAAAAAAGGTCGACCAAAAAGCAATTTTTAGGGCTTTTTCTTGTTTTTGTTTTTTCTTTGAAACCAGAAAAGCACAGCGTCTGTGCTGGGGCTGGTAGCTTGTGGGCGGGCTGCTGAGCTAGCAGGGGTGGAGATGGCACTGCTCACCCCTTGACTTTGACCTTTGGCTCCTAGGCTAAAATTAGCCCTAGAGATAGTTCTCACACCAGGTGAGAAAAGGATGTTGCTTCACATGGTCAACAGGAGGAAGAAGTCAGTGTGAACACAGCTCACACTGCCCATCCGGTACTGCAGCAGCTGTTGCGTGAGTTGATTCAAACAGCATGGTGTATAAATGCTGTTCCTCTTTGCTCAGCAGAGCAGCTCTCTTACTAGTAGAGATTACTCTAAGATTGCGGGTTTAACCATGGTCTCCACCAGACAGTGGGCTTGCCCCAAGATGACTGTGGCACTCATACAGAGGGCTTGCCCAGGAATATGGTGGTCCAGGTCTCTGGCTGCAGGATGTGCATGAGTCTGCTGCTGCCAGGAGAGGGTGCCCAGGATTCTACCTGCATGAGTTGTGAGCAGGTGGAAGAGTGCCTGGTGCTAGAGTCCAGGGAGGAGGTGGAGAGGCTGAGAGCCATCAGGGAGTGTGAGCAGGAGATGGCTGGAGTGACAGTGGTGGGCCATTGGGAAGGGTGCCAGGGAGATAACCTAAGAAAAGCGTTGGACCCCCTGCTCTCTCACTGATCTGACACATGAGAAAGGCTGGAAAAGAGGTTTTGCATCGAGGGCACACCCACTGCCTGACTACTCCACTTCCCAGGTCCTCCTAAGCAATAGGTTCAGGGTACTGGAAACTGATGAGAAGGTGACTGGAGATGTGAGAGAGGATCCACTAAGAGGGGGAATAGGGTGAAGCAGTCATCCCCATGCCTTGAGATTGCCTCTGCCAGGAAAGACAGAAAGGTAATTGTGATAGGCGATTCCCTTCTCAGGGGAAAAGAGGACCCCATATACAGACCAGACCCGACCTGTATGGGGGTGTGCTGCATTCCTGGGGCCTGAGTCAGCATCATCACCAAAAAACTCCTGCATTTCATTTGTTCCTCTGATTGTTATCTGTTATTGATAGTTTAGGCAGGTAGTTCCTCAGCTCAGGGAAACCTGTGAGCTATCAAAAGACATTTCATGTGTTTAGGGAAGTTGGCTTAGAGAGTGGGAGTGCAAGTTGTATTTTCCTCTCTCCCTTCTGGGGTGGTGAGGGATACAGAGTGGTCTAGGAAAATTCAGGCTCTGAATAAGTGGCTGAAAGGCTGGCACTACCAGAAGAACATTTGGTTCCTTGATCACGGTTTACTCAGCTCCAGGCCTGATGGCTGACAATGGGTCTTGCCTGTCTCTGATGGGAAAGCAAATACTAGGCCAGGAGCTGGCAGCGCTCGCTGAGTGTGCTTTAAACTAGATATGAAGGGGGAAGGGGAGAAAATGTCATGCACTAGGGTGGAATGAATAGTTCAGAGATGTCAACTAGATTTGATGGGGGGAAGAGGGTGGTGGCCAGTGGATCAGAGAAGGGCTTGGGGATGTTGCTGTTGTAGGAGATTGCAGGAAAAAAAAACTCTGGATTGTCCTGTAGGATCTTGTGGGGACTCCCAGAAGAGGTACTATTGTGAATTCCTCACCTGAAATACTCTTGCATCCTTTTAGGGATACCTGCACCTGCTGCTTCCCTAAAGTGTCTGTATAGTAATCATGCAGCATAGGAAATGAACAGGAGGAGTTAGAAGTCTGTGTGTGGTCACAAGGTCTCGATCTCATAGCGATCACAGAGATGTGGTGGGATGGCTCACATGACTGGAATACTGTCATGGATAGCTACATGCTTTTTGGGAAAGACAGGCTGGCAAGGCAGGAAGGTGGAGTTGCTCTTCATGTGAGAGAGCAGCTAGAATGTATTGAAGTTCACCCTGAGGAGGGTCTTGTGATCACAAGATCACCAGTGGAGATCTTGTGAGTGAGAATTAAGGGGCAAGCTAGTATGGGGGATGTTGTTGTGGGTTTATATTATAGGCCCCCTGATCAGGACGAGGAAGTTGAAGAGGCCTTCTACAAGCAGCCAGAAGAAGCCTCACAATCCCAGGCACTGGTTCTTATGGGGGACTTCAGTTATCCAGACATTTGTTGGGAAAGCAACATGGTCAGACACATGCACTCCATGGTTCCTGCAATGTGTTAAAAATAACTTTCTGATGCAGGTGGTGGAGGAGCCAACGAGGAGTGGGGTGTTACTGGGGCTTGTTCTTACTAATAAAGATGGGAAGTGAAGGCTGGGGGCAGCTTGGGATGTAGCAATCACCAGATGGTGGAGTCCAAGATCCTGAGTGGAAGAAGCAAACTGAAAAGTAGAATTTCTACCCTGGACTTCGGGAGAGCCAACTTCATTCTCTTCCAGGACCTTCTTGCAGCTATCCCATGGGCTAGGGTGTTAGAAGGGGACCTGTGAGAGCTGGGAAGCATTGAAACAGCACTTCTTCCAAGCTCAGGATTGATGCATCACTGTAAGTAAGAAATCTGGCAAGGGGGACAGGAGAACTGTGTGGATGAGCAGGGAGCTCATGCATAAACTCAAAGGGAAGAGGAAGCTCCATGAAATGTGAAAAAAGGGTCTGACCACTAGGGAAGAATATAGGAATGCGTCAGGTCCTGCAGGGATGTGACAAGGAAGGCCAAAGGCAATCTGGAATTGGATCTGGCAAAGGAGATAAAGAATGAAAAGAAAGTATTTTTTTTAAGTATGTCAATACTAAAAGAAAGAAAGACTAGGGAAAATGTGGGTTTCCCACAAAATGAGGATTGTATTCTGGTCATGATTGAGCAACCTGATAGCTTTCTATGATGTTATTACCAGCTGGGTGGATTGGGGAGGGCAGTGGTTGTAGTCTACCTTGATTTCAGCAAGGCACTTGACATTGTCTCCCATAGCATCCTTATAACAAAGCTGAGAAAAGAAAGACTCAGAGGGGATCTGATCTATGTCTATAAATATCTAAGGTATGAGAGGCAAAGGCTGAACTCTTCTCAGTGGTGCACAGTGATAGGATGAGGGAAAATCACCACAGACTGAAGCATAGGAAATCCTGCACAAATGTGCGTGTGGGTGACAGAGCACTGGCACAGGCAGCCCAAAGGAGTTGTGGAGTCTCCTTCTCTGGTGATGTTAAAGACATGCCTGGATGCCTACCTGTGCAACCTGACCTAGGGAGCCTGTTATGGCAGAGGGATTGGACTGGATGATCTTTAGCAGTTTCTTCCAACCCCTACAAATCTGTGATTCTGGGAAGCATCATCCATGCTTGTGCACTGCAGCTTGAAGTTCAGTATGATCTTTTCAACTGGCTGATATGAAATGCCATCACATCCATGCCATCTGTCATACCAAGTCTCATTAACAGATTCCAAGAAGAATCAGTCAAAACAGAATGAAAACTTCTGAATTTCACCTCAAAAAATACATTTCTCAAATATTTAGCTAATGGTAAGACTCTTGAATATGTCTGTTTAATTCATTTATAGGAATGGAATATATAATATCTGGTAACATAAATAATAAAGAAATTACCAAATTATACATTATTATGCTGGCAAATCATATCTAATTCTTATTTATGTCAGGCTAATTATATTTTTCTGCAGGAGTAAAGATTAAAATTTAGTAAATGTTGCAGTTAAGGTTTTCTTTCTTAGAAAGTGTCAAGTTCATCCCTTTGTAGTATGAATGAAGGCAGAATTTCGGTTCTTGTGCATTGGTCCAAACATCTCTGAGACTTCAAGGTTAATTATCAGTCTTCTGGCTTTTGGAGTGCCTAACTGTAGATCTTGGAACACTTTCCTAGGAGGACAGGCTGTGAGCTGGGGCTGTCCAGCCTGGAGAAGGCTCCAGGAATAACTGAGAGTAGCTGTTCATTATCTAAAAGGGGCTATAAGGAAGAAGGGGACAGGCTCTTCAGCAGGGTCTGCTGTGATAGAATGGGGAAATGATTTCAAACTTAAAGTGTGAAGATTTAGGTTGGGTATAAGGATTTTACAAATAGCTATTAAGGGTCCCTTCCAACTCAAGCAATTCAATTATTCTATGTTCTCAGTTTTACTACAAGCTGTCTTTTTTTTTAATTATCTGTTAACATTTTTCAAAATATAGTTCACTTATGAGGGAAAAAAAGAATAAGTTGAAAATAAAAGATTGAAGCAGAAATCTAATAAAGCAAGGCAATTCATTAAGCAGTTGACAAATCATTACAGCTGTTTAGAGCGAAAACATCTGTTTTTCTTGGATGGACCTTCTTTTAGCTCTGTGAAATATAGACCAATGTTTTTTGCTGTTGTTATTTTTTATGGAGAAAGAAAAACATATATTGCTTTCCCTCTGAGAAATCATTACTCCACAAGTCATTGGGCATAACTAATGTAGATTTTTGATGAGAAAAATATATTCTACCACTCCTATGAAGAATGAACATTAGACCTTCTAACAGCACCTTATCCTAAGACCGAACAGGAGTTTCCAAGAAATACTACGCATGCACGCATGTTTTAAAGTAGCGCAAGAAATCTTATTCATTCTTTCATGAAACTTTATCTTATGGACTATGGGAAAGAAAGTTGCCAAATTTGAATGCAATCACAGTCAGAGTTTTCCACAGCACCTAACAGTATTTCTTGTTATCACTCGCACACAACATTCAGTTTTTTAGGAAAAAAATTCCCAAGGTCATACTGGCAGGCCTATTAAAGTTATTTTCATCTTCCTCTGTGCATAATCTGTCTTCTATAAATCACCTGGTAGTTTCCACATTTCCTGCTACTTTGTGGAATTAGACCATTAAATGTGTCCTTGTTCTTTTCTGCTTCCTTTCCTGTGACACTTTATAACTTCTGTGGCTTTGGTTTTGTACTAAAGTTTTAATATTACTGTGGAATATTGGTAGTATTTTATGCCTTGTGGAACATGTGGAGGATGTGAGGCATAAGCTCTGGGTAGCAGGATAGCCAGCTACTCACATGGCTGCCTGCCTCTGCAGCAGGCTGAACATGGCTCCTCATGCATCCCTTTGAACCCCACACTTCAGGACTGATTCCCAAGATTTCCCTTGAGGTCTTCTCAGGAACCACAGTGTCTTTCTTAATCCCTGACCCTTCTCCGTCATCTTCCCACTTTTCTGCCTGTAACCTGACATAACCCTGTCTCCATCCAACTCCCCTCATAACAGTCAATAAAATGCAAGGTTTACAATGAATGCAAGTCTCCATCAGATTTCCCAAGTGACACTGCTATCTAAAGATCTCTCCTCAAGAAATATATTTGATGATACAAAGAAGGAATACTGCAGGCTAATAAGTCCCTGATGTATGCTTAGGGAAAAAGAAAAGAAAAAAAAGGTGTTAAACTGAGCTATTTCCTAGGTAGACTAGAGTTAGGATAATTGTGAAGGTTTTCTATGAATTGGGAATTGAATAATATACTGCAGAAGTAGGAATCTCCTGTTAAATGTGATTATAATCTGTTCTATTGACAAATATACCATTAAAAAAAAAGATATTTTCAGTTTTCAGAACATCTAATTTATGTAGCACTTCACTAAGACTTTACAGTTAGATATTCAGATATGACTGAAATAATAAATATTATGTATTGCCACATAGTTTCAATTGAGTGTACCTTATATTGCATATTCAGAACGTATCAGCTGAAGTCCTGTTATGTAAGTGTTGTGAGTCCTGGAATAGGAAGGTAAGAAGATGACTTTAGTTACTCTCGACTGGCAAAAAGCTATGGCAACACTCAGGCTGTTTATTACTAAGCTGACAGAGGATATAAATACTGTGGTAGAAGTAAGTACACATAGCAGATGACAAAAATACTGAAATACAGTAGTGAAGGGGACTGCAGAGATCTTCATAAATCCCTTACAAAACTAGACAACATCAGATGAAATGCAAGAGAACCATGTACAGTGTAAAGAGTGTTTATACTTCTAATAGGTTCTGAATTAGCTGTTATTTCAGAAAAAACTGTGGGCATTGCTTTGAGCAGCTCTGTGAAGATGTCTATTCATAGTACCCACTTGTGGTAACAAAATGAATAAGAGTTCCGTCTGGACTAAATTTGCTGCCATGGGTATTAGCCCAAAGAGTCTGCCTGAGACCAGTGAACTATGCAACCACAGAAATTGCTGACTGAACTGAAGCATTATATCCCCTTCAGAAGGGTCTAGAATAATGCTTTGGTATGTAAGGGACACCCTGTCTTTGCCCCTATGTCATAAACTATGTCAGAATATATTGCAATCAATTTTCTGGTGTTGGCAAAAGCTATTCCTGAACACTTTAATCCATAACATCGTAACACTGGGAACAGATTGTCACAAGCTAATCACAAGCTCTTCTAGCAAGTTGTGTCCACAGGAAAGTTGCCTTTTAAGACGCTCATGTTTATAAAGGATTAATATCTAGATTGTCTAAGTCTGCATCCTAAACAACTATGCTATAACAGCAAAAGGAAAGATGTGTGAGTGAGATCAGATAGAAAGCCAAAAGGATATGTCTTTTTAAGCTACTGGGCAGGCTCTGCTGCTGATGGAGGGAGAGCAAAGGGCAAGGCTGACATGGAGGGATATTTACACCTGGTCAGATACAGGACTCTAGTACTGGCAGATCCAGTATCATTTTGTGAACACATCCTATAACAAACACCTCAAAATGGAGCATGGAAAAAAATGCTGGGCAGCTGCAGTTGCAGAAGCCATGGGAAACATATCTTCTGCCAGAGCTCATCACAGGCAATTTTCACCAGGCCTCCACACAAACCTCTGTGGCCAGGGGACAGGCTTCCTGCCAATGTCAAATTCCTATATTCTCCACATGCTAATTCTGATTCAGAAAAATCTTCAGCAGTGGAATAAAAATGATGAAAATATTTTTTTTTGACTGTGTGGTTCGTTTTTGGCCAACTTTACTAGAGCTCCTGAAAAAGTTTTTCCTTTAAATATACCTTCAGGATACAGGCTGCCTTCAGCTTCTGCTGTCCATGCTGCTTAACAATTTTCCTTATGATTATTTTAGTCACAAAACACAGAGGGTAGGCATATAAAAAGCAAATGAATTAATTCATTCTGTGTTTTTTGAATAGGTTATTCAGTGTGGAATATTTTTTATAGAGTAGATTCCTTTATAATGTAATTGCAGTAATATTTTTATAAGTAATGAAATGTATCACCACGGAGAAAATAATAAATTCATTAGTTCAAAGCAAAAACAATTTTTAATATGTATAGAAAAGAAATATGAACAAAAGAAATACATCATTGTATCACCAACGTTTTCAACTGAATCATATCCAAAGTAAATCAAAACTC
The DNA here is from genome assembly GCF_038088225.1 of Cyrtonyx montezumae. Lineage (NCBI taxonomy): Eukaryota > Metazoa > Chordata > Aves > Galliformes > Odontophoridae > Cyrtonyx > Cyrtonyx montezumae. The sequence continues at coordinate 14,738,981 of NW_027072035.1, forward strand.
TTATTGAAATTGTTTCTAGTTATCATGATCTCACTAGGAAATGAAAGGATTTTCTTCAATAGCCTGTTGTAACTCAGTCATTATGCTATAGTGAGGTAATTTGCTGAAACAACTGCCTCAAGTGAGCAAACCTTTCCATCTGGCAGATCCCAAACAGACACAAACAAATTCATGTCAGTTTTCCGTACCAAAGCATAAAATCATAATAAGCTCCTTCTGCTCTGATGGAAAGTGTCTCTGAACTGCAGGAACCATTTCTATTTTGATGTCTTTTCTATTACTTTCCCACCCACAGACACATCCCTGGTTGCAGGGGTGTTGATGTCATGCTACCTTTGAGACTGGTTATAGGACAACTGAGAATGTGTTTGCAATATATGCCTTCAACAAAGGACCCAAACAAATAACAGTTGTTGGAACTTGTTAGGTAGAGAGATAGTTCTTGTAGATAATTTGTTTTCATGACAGTTTTTCTTATTCTTTTTATTCTTTGTTAATATGTTAAGAAAACTTCCACTATATCTTAGTGAAGCCAAGGTACTGCTTACACGCACAAATCCCTAGCTATATAGACTACACTTTTCTCAAAAGATTAGTAAAGGACTGACATAACTTCTGCAATCTCAGAGAAGTCCATAGAGTTCTAATCTCTTATTATGGGCTGTAACCTGATTTATTTATTTATTTATTTATTTATGGTCAGTTGTTTCTCCCTAAACCTTACAGATATTACCGGTTCTTTTTTCCATAAATATTTAGGCATAGATAGAAAAAAATTCTTTGTACTTATTTTAAACAACACATATTTTTTGAATCTCATGAGTGTGAGTGTAATAAATGAACATTTATATTTCAAATGAGTATTTTAATACCTGAAAAGACTGCAAATATATTGCCCAGACAGACAGAATACATATTCAAAAAGGCATTCTGCATTGTTAGTTTTTCTTAATGAAAAAATTAAAAACATGTATAGAAAAAATTGGATGAATTCCTATTTCTCAGCCAAGAACCTGATGTATTTTGAGTGAAGTCAGTGGAAAATATCCCATTGGCTTCAATAAAAATTACATCAAGCACCAAAAAGAATTTGGATCCATGAGTAGGTCTGGATCCAAATAATGCACTTAGGTCTCCTTTCTGTTATAAGTGGTGCCATAATGCAAATACTAGAAAGTCTTAAACTCTTAAGAAGTTCATCTTGGCATTCATATCTATATTTGTGCACTTTTAATTCTCTGAGAAGGAGAGCTAGACCTACAGAAGTTTTTGTCATAGTAACTAGATGTATCAGTGTATTTAAAATGCTCTTATTCTTACTTGCAGCCTAGTGAATATAAGAAGATCCCTGGATGCTCCATTGATGAAAACACAGGGTCCATGAGGCAAAAAAGATCCAAGTACTTAAGGGAAAATCCAGCCTGCAATAATGTGATGTGCACTTTGTTCTGAAAACTTTCCTCTGTAGTCAACTCTGTAGTCAGTTGTCCATAGTCCATGAATTTTGCCCGGCAGAGTACATGCAAACTCAGATATTTAGTAAGTGATCCTGTACAAAGTTACTGTTCTGTCTGAAATTGCACAAATCCTTGTATTGTAATATCATATCAGCCCTTGGGGAGAAGGGATATTATGAACTTGTAGAATAAAAATATTCAATGTTCTTGACTGCTGGGCATAGTGCACAATATGGCAAGTTGTTGTTGTCTGAAACTTGGTGTTGTCTGAAAGTATTTGTTGCCACTTGTGTCTCATGCCCGTATGCTGCGTATTACTGTTAATGGGAAGACATGACCGTAAACAAACTTATCTGTCAATGGTGTTAGCCTGGCACTAGCTGTAGTTAATGAGAAAGTTTATTTTGACTTCAAGAGGAAAAGAACCATTGTCAAATAGAGGAAACAGAACACAACTTGTTGTCTTCCACTGTTCAGAGAGCTAGCAGAGCACTGAGGGGAGTGGTGAGCAATTGCTTGTATATCACCCATTATTTACATTCATCACATAGCTTCATAGGTTCATAGGTTCATTAGGTTGGAAAGGACCTACAAGATCATCTAGTCCAACCATCTCTCTCTCCCTATATATATATATATTTGTCCTAATAATTGTCCTTTTCTATATCTTAGTAAACAGTTTTATCTCAACCCACAAGTTCTATTTTTTTTTTTTCTGATTCCCTACCTCTTCCTACTGGGCAGGAGAGGAGCAAGCGAAGGAGTGTGGTGCTAAGCCACTTACCGAGTCCAACCATGTGTGCACCTGAATGTCAAGTTTGTTTCAGTAGAAGTACTTATGTTCAGATTGAGCTGCTCTGTATTCTTTTCACTGGGTCTTACGTTTACACAAAGAGCGTTCTGCTTACTCTTTGGTAAATCATAGCGAGAAAAAATAAGTTTGCATCATAAGTTTTATAAAGATCTTTGTGTAAACAGCAGACCTATAGGGCAAATTGAGATCACAATTTGAAGGAAAAATGGTCTGTGCTATAATAGTTTTGTGATTCTTAAGGGTGCTTATTTTAAATGGCAAAGTGAATTTAAAAGCTCTTAGATTTAATTACTCTTACACAAAGCACAATCATGGCACTGGACAATGTTCTCTGATAATATTTAATGCTCTGACTTACATTAGCTGCCATGAATTTCAACCTCCACAATGCCACTTAATTTTGCTTTGAACTTTCTAAGTACTTGTGCGGGGAAGCTTAAGGGAACTGTTTTGTAGTAGATTTCTTGGATAGGTGAAAAGAAAGCTTTTGACACGATCCCTCATCATGTCTGTCTCTAAATTGGAGAGATATGGACTTGAAAGGACTGTATGAAGAGCTGGTTGGCAGGTAACAGCCAAAGGGTTGTGATCAATGGTTCTACCACTGGGTGGAGGCTGGTCACAAATGGCATCCCCCAAGGGTCAGCGCTGGGTCTGGTGCTCTTCAGTATCTTCATCAGTGATGTCAGCAATGGAATCAAGTGCATCCTCAGCAAGTTTGCAGATGATATTAAGTAGAGTGGTGCAGCCAATACACTGGAGGGAAGGAAAGCCATCCAAAGGGACCTGGACAAGCTGGAGAACTAGGCTTGTGTGGACCTACTGAGGCTCAACAAGGCCAAGTGCAAGGTGTTGCACTTGGACTGGGGCAATCTCAGGTATTTATACAGACTGGGGGAAGAACTCCTGGAGGGCAGCCCTGTGGAGAAGGACTTGGGGGTCCTTGTAGACAAGAAGATGGACATGAGCCAGCAGTGTGTGCTTGCAGCCCTGTGTGCCAACTATACCTTGGGCTGCACTAAAAAAGGGGTGGCCAGCTGGGAGAGGGAGGTGATTGTCCCTCTCTATTCAGCTCTTGTGACACCCTATCTGGAGTACTGAGATCAGGCCTGGGGGCCCCAGCACAAGACACAGAGCTCTTGAAATTGGTCCAGAGGAGGGCCACTAAGATGATCAGAAGGCTGGAGCATCTCTCCTGTGAAGAAAAAGTTGAGGAAACTGGGCTTGTTTAGTTTGAAGAAGATAAGCTTCCAGGGAGACCTCACTGTGTCTCTCCAACAATTGAAAGGAGCATATAAACAGGAGGTGGAACAACTGTTTACATGGGTTGATAGTGACAGAACAAGGGGGAATGGTTTTAAACTAAGACGAGGGAGATTTAGATAAGATGTTAGCAGGAATTTTTTCATTGAGAGGGTGGTGACACACTGGAACAGGTTGCTCAGAGAGGTTGTGGATACCCCGCCCATGGAGGCATTCAAGGCAAGGCTGGATGTGGCTCTGGGCAGCCTGGCCTAGTGTTTGGTGACCCTACCCATGGCAGGGGGATTGAAACTAGGTGATCTCAGAGGTCCTTTTCAATGCAGGCCATTCTATCATTCTATCATTCTGTGAAATATTTCAACAGTAGCAATATTATAGCTACTGCATGCATACCTGTATGCTTTTTATGAATATGTGTTTGATTTCATATTTTTACAGTAGATAGCCTGGAGCTCCTATATTTTTTTCTGTGAAAAGAAGTTTATCTTTGCCCCCAGATGCTGGTAAGCAAGAGAGAATATAGTCTGCTAGTATTAATATGTTTCAGAAAGATGCCCACTTTGGGAATAGGGTTGATTTCATTCAGCTCTAGATAACAGTTACACTGTCCATCCTTTGCCTAATGTGGTACAAGATTGTTTTGGATGAAAGTAAGTTTCAACAAAAGAGTAACATGCATAATACCTAGCTCATGTATGACTGACATGGTGGAACTTGTTTCTGTGTTCCTAGCTTCATCAAAATCAGATAGGTTGCTAGTCATTATTTATCAGAAGAGGGATGAGAATCTATATGCCATTATTGCTTACTCTCCGATACATGCCCTCCATGACAGCCACACATAAGGCTCACTTAAACTAGGTGGGCCTGGTGGGAGAAATAGAAACGGTGAGCACAGGTTCATTTGTGTCTTGATTGGGTCACCTTGACCATTGGGGTGCCAGCTATCAAACCTAGCAGCAGCAGTAGCTGCAGGGGTGAACCCAGAGGCTTCCAAACCTGCTTTCCAGAAAAGGGTAGCCTGCTCCTTTATATGATTTTGAATATTTCAGCCCTACTTTTCAGGATGGCCTTGAATCAGCTGTTTAAATCTCTAACCTTCGATTTTATCATCTCTAAAACTGGAAATAACTTACTTTCTGAGGCAAGTGGATTATGATATATTTAAAATGCTTTGTTTTTCTAAGAATATATATGTTTATGATACAGATTTTAGGAGAACATTATACTAAAAAACAAACAAAAAAACAAACAAACAAAAAACACAAGGGAAAATCCATTGGGAAAAGTTTAAAATTCTATATTCAATGATACAAACTCACAACTGTGTTTTGTTTTTAATCTCTTTACTCTTCAATATCTATATCGCAATGTTTACTTTTATTTATTTATTTATTTATTCAACATTAGAAATGAGTTCAGAAATTCCATTTTGAATACAGATTTGAGGCATCCCAAATTTTTTTGAGGCTTTGGTTTCCAAGGTGCTAAATACTTCAGAGAACTTACTGTTTACAGTATTAATAATTTGATCCATAAGTTATTGTGCAATGAGAGGGAAGAAATCAATTCTTCATTTTGCATTTATATGATATCCAGAAATATTTAGCAGACTCTGTGAAGACATAGTTATGTTTTAATAAAAATGGTTTTTATGCAATTCAGCTTTTAAATTCCAAACTTGTAGCTTTCATGCAGAGAAAATTACTCTGGAATTTTGGTTGCAATTGTACAGTTTCTCTGCTGTTCAGCATAGTAGTGTCTGAGTGGACACATCAGATAATATGCAGGGTTAGGAGATGTACTATATTTTTCAGTAAGTCCTCATAATAGGATCTGTCAATGATCACCAGGCTGGGAACTAAACCGTCTAGAAGCCTACTTTCCATTTCCCACAATATCTAAGATCACCTGCTGTAGATCTCAGTCCTAAAAAAAATGTAATCTGGTATGGTGCAGAGGTGCACATACATATAGAAAAAACTTGTAACATCTTTTTCTAGTGCCAAAAGATTAACCAGCTGATGTAGAGGTCGACAATGGATATGTGGTAATCTATAAGTAATCTACAGAACTTTGAGCTGTAACTTCAAGACCAAAAATTACTTGGCAAAGTGAGCTATTTCATTGGCTGTCAAAATATTTTGAAAAGGTAGAATAATAGATAAGGCTTGCTCTGTTACACAATACTACTGATGGTCAGCTTTCTTTTAATTAGATTCTATAATATTAATTTTCTCAAGAATAATACTAATTAATTATAAAAGCTTCAGTAAACTAAATCTGTTGGTTCTATATGTCTTGGGATAATCAAATTCTCAGGGGGTAGTGAGGTATTTTGCTTCTGCTTCATAATTATCTATGATTGTGATTATCATATAACTGCACCTCCCACTAGGCTGCACTGCTTAATTAATGCATCTTTTCTAAAGAACTTACCAACCTGTGAGAAGGCTGTAGCCAGATCTTAAGTTTTTACTGCTGAAATCATTTAACACGTAGAAAAGTGTTGATTTTCCACTCCTGAAATAAAACAGAGAAAATTGATTTTCCTCTCTCTCTCTGCTTAGCTGCTCTCCATCATATTTGAAAAATCCTGGCTGTCTGGTGAAGTCCCCAGAGACTGGAAAAAGGGAAATATTACTCCCATTTTTAAGAAGGGAAGAAAGGAAGACCTGGGGAACTACAGGCCAGTGAGCCTCACCTCTGTGCCTGGGAAGATCATGGAGCAGATCCTCCTAGAAACTATGCTAAGGCACATACAAGACAAAGAAGTGATGAGAGACAGTCAGCATGGCTTCACCAAGGGCAGATCTTGCCTGAGCAATCTGGTGGCCTTCTATGATGGAGTGGCAGCTTTGGTGGATGGGGGAAGGGCAATGGATGTCATCTACCTGGGATGGGCTGTTTGATGGATTAGGAATTGGCTGGCTGGATGCAGCCAAAGGGTTGTGATTAATGACTGTGTGTCAGGGTGGAGTCTGGTCATGAGCGGGGTCCCTCAGGGGTTGGTCCTGGGGCCAGTGCTCTTCAACATCTTCATCAATGACATAGACAATGGCATCGAATGCACCCTCAGCAAGTTTGCAGAAGATACCAAGCTGAGTGGTGCAGTCAATACATTGGAAGGAAGGGAATCCATCCAGAGAGGCCTGGACAGGGTGGAGAAGTGGGCCTATGAAGACCTAATGAGGTTAAATAAGGCCAAGTGCAGGGTACTGCACTTGGGTTGGGGCAACCCCAGGTATTTATGCAAGCTTGGGGAAGATCTTGAGAACAACCTGGAGGAGAAGGATGTGGGGGGTCCTGGTGGACGAGAAGCTGGACATGAGCCGGCAGTGTGCACTTGCAGCCTGGAAGGCCAACTGTGTTGTGGGCTGCATTAAAAAATGGGTCACCAGCAGGGAGAGGGAGGTGATTATCCCCCTCTATTCAGCTCTTGCGAGGCCCCATCTGGAGTATTGTGTCCAGGCCTGGTGGCTCCAATACTAGAAGGACGTGGAGCTCTCGGAGCAGGTCCAGAGTAGGGCTACTAAGATGACCAGAGGGCTAAAGCACCTCTCCTTTGAAGAAAGGTTGAGGGAATTGGTCTTGTTCAGCTCAGAGAAGAGAAGGGTCCAGGGAGACCTCATTGTGGTCTTTCAGCACTTGAAGGGAGCATATAAAGAGGAGGAGGAATGGCTATTTATGAGGGTGGATAGTGATAGGAGAAAGGGGAATGGTTTTAAACTGAGACAGGGGAGGTTTAGTTTAGAGATTAGGAGGAATTTTTTCACACAGGAGGTGGTACACTGGAACAGGTTGCCCAGGGAGGTCTTGGATACTCCATCCCTGGAGGCATTCAAGGCAAGGCTGGATGTGGTGCTGGGAAGCCTGGTCTAGTGGTTGGTGGCCCTGCACATTGCGGGGCGGTTGAAACTAGATGATCATTATGGTCACTTTCAACCCAGGCCATTCTATGATTCTCTCTGTCTTATGTTTCTTGCTGTACAGTTTCAATCATTGATTACAGAAATGAAAAAGGCAGCATTTTTATTTTGCTGTATTTAATGCCTACCATGATACAGCAAGACAGAAAAACTCAGTTCTCAGCTCTCATATGTCTCAGAAAAAGACATGAAAATGTCAGAGTTTGCAGTTTTAGTCTTCAAAGACTAACTCTGGGGAAGGGAGTGAGAGTATCACAGTTGATTTTCTGTGTCAAGTTGATCTTTGAGCTAGCTCTTGGAAACTGCTAGTCTGAGTGCTGTGTAGGATTTTGGCCTTAGGGAGCCAACTGGAACCTCCATAGATGTCCACAACACATCACCCTATTGACCTGCTCTTGGTTTGAGATGCTAACCTGGAAGGAGGCTAGATGTTCCACAACAGTACTTCCCATTAGTTCACTCAGTGGGTTTTGCATTAATAAAGCCAATCTCTACTATATGAAATGCCAGATTGTTAGCTGATTGACTCCCACTTCCCAAAGGATTAACTCAATACATGTTGCTACCGTGAGATTCTGCACGGTCAGTGAGGCTTCACAAATTCTGATCATTGCTTGCCTGATGTTCTTGAGCAAGATGAGTATGGTGCAAAGACAAAAGCAAACCTGTGAGAAGTAAATTTCCATGATATTCTGCACTGATGCAACAACAATAAATTTAGAGTTTTTGCACTTCTGAAAATGAAATGTTTTGACCTGCTGTTAGATTGATTGAAGGCTTCTTTGAACGAACTTCAATTTATAAGTATTATATTGCAAAAGCACCGATACCATCAGTGATAGCTGCACCCACTGAAATAGAAATCCCCTACATCAAGCACATTTTGAAAATAATGTTACCACCTAAAAGCTTCTCCCCTGCAGAAAATGGATTGTACAATAGCTTATCAGTCAAAGAAGAGTGCACAGGAGAAAAAGGGAGAAATAAAAATAATAAAACCCACTCCTGTGTGGAACATTAGAAGTGTGGCAATAACAAAGACTTCCCATTCCTCACAGAATTAGTGCTGACAGAGGCAGCGTGCAGGGTTGCGGGTGTACTCAGCTGTGCAGAGCTGATTATGGAAGATGAAAGAGTCCGGCAATTTATTTCATCTCATGCTGAAGCACTGCTGACAACTGAAAACGAGGACAGAAGTATTCATTTGTTCAACTTGTGTTTTAGAAACCATGCTTCAAATGATATCACAGAGAAAGTGAAGGAAAATTCTGTGGTGTAATAAAGTATCTATTTTTTATTTCACTGATGCTGAGGTATAAGTTTTCATCTGCTGGGGATTTTTCTGATGGAGAGCTGATATTTGAAATGCCTGTGACACCAGGTTACCAGTGAAAAAGTAGGTGGTGCTGATGTAAATTAATATATGTAATCCCTTCCTATATACAAATGCAAGCTTGCTAATGGGGAAGCTATAGACAGATATGCATACATGTTTATTTACAATAAAAATAAATATACGTAATCCTCTTATTTTCATTCTATTGTATTGCGGCCCCAGGAGCTTCATAATCTCTATCAGTGCTGACATGTTTGAAACAGCGTATTTAACTGCTGTCTATGTGACTATGACTCACTGTGACTGAGCCTATGACTCAGCAGTCATAATTATGTATAATTCTTGGCAAATTGGACAGTAAATATTTTCCTCTTAATGCATATTTCCTGCAGCCCTTAAAGAGCTGATATGTGCATGTAAACCCTCTAAGAAACATGTAGGGTATAAAGGCTCATTTTGGAGAAGTCAGCCTTGCTTTTCATGTACGTGCACAGGGCAGGGGAACTAGAAATAGTGACCTTGAACTGCATGTGGAAAAAGTCACATTAAACATTAGGAGAACTTTCAAAGGACAGCAGAGCTCAAGAAAAAGTGCCTAGAAGCCCCATCAAAGAAGGTCTTTAGGAACAAGTCAGACTAACATCTGTCAAGACTGACAATAGTATAATTGCTCCTGCCTTCAGGCACTAAGAAAACTAAATGATGTCTTGACGTTCCCATAGTTCATTTTATATGTTAGTTTATATGTTATTTTTAAATTCTGGTTAAACTAGAATGTTATTTCCCTCAGTTTGAAAACAAGTTTACAAGTAAAAGTAGCCTTGAAAGTCAGAAAAAAGTCCACTGAAATACTTGTTACAGTGGAATGTTGCTAACACTGAATGAGCATACTAAGCATATCCTAAATGCTACCAGTGGAATCTCAGAGAACTAAATGCCGGTCCCCTAAGAATGTGTGATCTGAAACGCCCCTAAAAAGGCATCCCTCCTAAGAAGTGGCACATTGATCTGTTATAACACACATAAAGACCAAGTTATTTTCCTTTAAATTCCAGACTTCCATGTCTTTATTTTCATAACTAAAGACTATTGGCTCAGAAGCACATCCAAACTACCAACCTAAAGTGTAAGCTCTATGGACATATACATATATATAGAGAGAGAGAGAGAATATTTTTTGTCTAGGATGAAGATAGAAAAATATAGCTTTGAAGTTATCAGGAACAAAATAATGATAACTTTTCTCATGAAATCAATATTTATTCAGATTATTATTATATCAAAAGGTACATTCTACTGAAGAAGTTTAACATTTTTTATAAGGTACTATCAATGTCATTTTATAGCATTTAAAGTTTTTATTCTTCCCGTTTTCTTTGTCAAGATTACGCAAAAAGACTTTTTTTTTTTTTAATGTAACTCCTTCATTTATGCCTTTCATGCAGGTTTTCTGTTATGTACAAATTTAATTCTCCAGTTCTTATTACTCCACTTTTTATTTTTTTATTTTCAGGGATGACAACTATTTCTGGAACATCCTCCCTTGCACAAAAAGTACAGTCACTTTAGTCACAGAGCGTGCAGCAACTGCTTCTGAGAGTGATTTCTCAGCCTTGCATGATTAGAAAGAAAAAAATATACTAGTAGTATTTCTCATTGCAAGTTGCCAGGTGTACAACAATTAGGCTTTTATTATTTCATCATACAGTAATTAATCTTACATAGGAAACACCCAAATATTCTCAGCTGCTGTTTTCAGGACCTTCTGTACGTAATGCAGCAGTATAGCAGAAAAAAACTCTGAGGAAATCTGCTTAGGAAACATCACTAACTGATCAAAATTAGTTCTACTTTGTAAAGCATGGAACATCAGACCAAATAGAGGCATGGACTAAGAGGACTATCTATAGGTCTGTCTGTCTGTCTATCTATCTATCTATCTATCTATCTATCTATCTATCTATCTATCTATCTATCTATCTATCTATGTCTATCCATCTACTTATAGAACAAGCTATTTGTGTAAATTTTAATACTGTAAAATTTGTTGCTGTGATGCTGTGTCCTTCCAAATCAGAGTACCTTGTTCTTCCAACTCTCTTCTTAAAGTAACACCTAGGCAAACTGAAAATTAAAGCACATCTTCTATCTTTCCTTTGCCTCATTAACAAAGAGGAATGGATTTACCAATACAAAATGTGAAGGAGAGGTGACCTACATATCATTAACAAACACAGAAGCTTAGAGTGCACAAGCTCTGCTATTCACCTGACCACTCAGTTTTCAAGAAATCCTGTAATAAAGCATCCTGGTTGTGCCCCAGATCATTATCTCTGTAACATAGTTTGCTCCATTTTTTCTTTGTAATTCTTCATTGAAACTGAGAGGACTTAGCTACCTATATGCTCCCACTGCTTCAGAGTGTTGCCTGGTACAGTACTGTGCAGCTGATCTACACACTGGGGAGATGTGCTCTTTTTTTTATAAGTTGAGCATTTGATATCTACATGTGAATTTGCTGATGTCTCCACTGCGTTAAGCCATCAGTAACTATCTCAGTGTCCCATAGAAGAATTTACATAATGATGTCTCCTACTGCTTGCTTCTAGGTTAATCAATTTCACTTCTAAGTAAATATTTGAGGAATAGGACTGTAGAATATGGAGCCTTGGCAAATGAATAGTGAGAACAGTGAGAATAGTTTTTGATTATAATCCAAATTGTGAATCTGGATTATAATAAACCATTTGTAGATACAGCACAATTGACACATTTTGTTTGTACCTGATGTATCTGGACAAGTGTGGAAGGTGATAGTTTTGCTATCACTTGCCTTGTTTCCATCACACTATAAAATACATTATTAAACAAAAAAACAAAAAACCCTCAAGATGCTAAGATATAATTTACATCAAAATAATATTCAGTTTTAATGATTGTTTCCTAAAGAAGTGCAATTTTGATTGCCTTTAGAATATTTCTATGTTTATGTCAAGCAATAATATACTAGTAGTAACTGTTTTTGAAGAATTTCAGTTTTTCAGTTACAAAATTATTTTTATAACATTATTTTTGAAAGATTACTTTTCCGAAATCAGAAAACAAGCTGTATATATTGCACTTACCTACTGACAACAGCTACTGAGATCATCTTTTTTGCAGAAGATCAAGCTATATATTAGGTAATATTAATGTGAGTCACAGTGGACAAATATTCATGTTTCAAAACACTAGCACCACTGCTGACACAGTGTGGTGCTCTCTATGATAGGAGATGGTATATTTCATAAGAAAAACAGGAAAAAAGATGATCAGAAAGCTATTCTTCTTCTATATGCAATTATATTTCACCCAGTTAGAACCATGTTTGTAGGAATTTATTGGGAATTTTTTCTGTCAAGATGATCAAATGAAAGCAAGAACTTAAACTACCATGAGCTGGGGAAAGATTCTTTAATCTCTATGTGCAGCAACTAATCCTCAACCTGCAAGAAGGTGTGATAAGAAAGTAGTAAGGAGATTTTGTCCTTGCCCTTGCTCCTACTGCCTAATTTTTACTATCACGTTTCACATCAAGTATCACATCATTTAATATCACATCAAGTTGTTGACCATAGAGAAGAGAATAACAGACTTAAAAACTCAGTGTTCAGTGCATATCATACAGAATGAAAGATCATGCTCGATTTTATCTGTGAATTATGTATTCTGAGTGAATTATAGGGAAAGAACTATACTGGCAGTTATTTTCACCACTTTTAAGACAACATTATCAAAGAAAGAAGAAGATAACCAAGTCTTGTGAGTTACAGAGAAGGGTTGTTTGAAAGACAGTCACAGACAATCTTCCTGGTTGGAGGGCAGCAGGAACCTGTGCAGTCTTTGAAAAGATTTGGAAATGTAGATAAGAGAAGATGTACAACAAAATAATACACGAGATGGAGGTGATCAAGTAGTAAAATAGCAACTTCATTAATATTGAATCTTTTCTATAGTTTGATATCCTGAGCCTGCTTGTGAAAGACTCCAGACTGACAAGTCTAAATGACATCTGTGTTAGAGATTCGTTTAGAAAGCAAACATAACATGCTGCAAAGCAGTTAGAAAATGCTCCAGCCTCTCAAAACACATAGGAAACATGAAAAGGAGAAAAGAGTGCTATTTTATTCATTATGGCATTGACTTTGAAAGGAAAAGGTGCCCTGAACAAATCATGGAGTGGTATTCATATAGTGGAACCATTTCTCAATGTAACAGTAAATGACTAAATGTGTTTGTGCCGTCACCAGCCATTATAATTCCCAATCAGTCTATGTCTCTAGGTTTGAACCAAATATGCTTTGTTTTATTTCCACTGTAATAGCTATTTGAGTCATATGTTAGCTTAATGAATGTACACTGGAAGTGCAGAAGCATGAGATGAGTGCAATTTATTGGTACATTTTATCTCCCTACTTAAAAATCTTACTCCATATTTTCTGAAGAAGAGTTCTGTCAAAAACTGTGGTATTGTTCAAGTTACTACCTGCCATAATGCAAGCATGCTGAGGCCTCAACATGCTTAGATACCAAAGAATGCTAAGAGTGTTGATACAACACCGAGGGAAAAAAACACAGTCATCAAACTTTGCAGTTCAAACTGTGTTCCTCAAACCACTAGTTAACATTGACTTGAAGAACTGTTAAAAAAAAAAAAAAAAAAAAAAAAAAAAAGGTCTGTTTCAAGAAAAACTGATGATGGTTTGGATATTTCAACAAATGTCTGAATGATACATATTAAGTTTTTGCCCTTCCAATCCATTTCAATTCAGTTACAGGAATGCAACACTGGAAACTAAAGCAAATTTTTTGCTTAAGGAATAGAGTTTGTTACAGGTTAAGAAATAGAGTACTGGCCAGTTAATGTGAAAAACTGTGTGGCAGAGAAAGGTCTGTGCTCTTTTAAGTAGGGAATTATCCACAAAATTTAAAAATGTCAATGGAAAAGAGGTACTTTCAGATTTCTTAGGGTCTGGTCTTGCCACAAGCCAAGTAGTTTCATGAGGAGATTATGTCTGGCAATATTTTCTGTGCAGATGTGAGATACCTTCCAGGATTTAGCTCTTCAACACTCCCACAGATTAGTAAATCATGAAAGAACAAGGAAAAGGCAAGTGGATAGGATTCTATGTAAGGATTCAGCTTCATCTGAGACTTTGGCCTAATTCCTAGTTCTGTTAAAGACAGCCTTGTAGAAACCCTTCAATTATTTATTGACTTTTTTTTTTTGTTTTGTCTTTTTATTTTTTCTATTTTTTTTTCTTATAAAAGCATCATCTCTGAAGCATCAAATTCTGTTAACTGCTAGAAAGGGAATGCCTTGTGTTCTATGGTGTCAGGTCTGATGAGAGTCCTTGATAAGTAAGTGATAAGACCTTGATAAAATAGTTAGCCAAGCTGATCCGTCCTTTTAACTCTCTACCCATGAACATTAATCTACAAGCCACCTTCTACATTGTGATATACAAGTACTCTGAATGGTGCCTGGGGGTGCTATTGGGTCCTAACACATTCTCATTCATACCATGAAGCTGTCATGAGGCTCTCAATCATCTCTTTAAGCCATGGAAAATAGCACCATACCAAACAACTCCCAGCCATTTCTGTGGAGCTAGGCTGTCCTGTGGACCACTCTAGGAGGCACCTTGCATCTTCTCCTCCAGATGCTGTAGAGCTCAGAGGCACAGATACTGTTGGTGCTGGGCTGCCTAGGCCTGACATTCAACAGCAGTCCTTAACTAGACATCACTGACTAGATAGATGTAGTCTTTATAGCATATATTGGTGGTTTGGAGTGTAATACTGTGCTTTCATGACTCAGATATATAGATTCATAAAACTATTTATTCAATAATTGAGTCTGGACAATCTTGAACCTCCTAACCAAAGTGGCTCTGGGAAGAATTTTATGTGATATCACAGGCAGGAATTAAAATTTACAGGATTCTTCTCTGTTTGCCTAACTTTCTTCTCTGATTCTTTCCCAAAACTAGTGGTCTTATTTCCAGTTACCAAGACACTCCTGTACAACTGCAAGGAAGAAGGAAAATGTGTTTCCTTCATTCACATAATTAAGGAAAATGTGTTTACTTCATTCATGCAATTAAGGTGATCTTCTAAATTCCTTGAGCCAGACTAATGTGAATGACTCTAAATGGGAAGCTGGAGGGAAGGAACCCATGAAGAGAATCTGATCCTTGTTAGTATTACTTACACGCAGTAGCAGTTCCCTTACAATATAACTCTGGAATAGCATTGCATACTCAAAGTGACTCCAAATCATTTAGAAGTACTTGAAAATGAGTGCCAAATATCCAATTGCTTTCTATACATTAGCCTCCATATCACCCCAAATGGCTAATTTACCTGCCACAATAAAGACAGAAAAACGTTAAGTGTAAGCTTTGCCTTTCTTTTACCAGAATTTTAGAGTTTTTTATTCAGTGTGGGTTGATGTAGCTGCCTGCTTATGTCTTATTCTTTTATAGTGCTTTGTCCTTACGCAAATAATCATGAAAGCACATCAAATAATAACAGCAGGGGAATTGCAATACTGCCAAAAGGTTTCCATCAAGCAGCTAGAGTGTAGTCATCATTATTATCATTTTGAGATGTGGAATATAGTTAAACTGGCTAGCTCAGCTCCTCTGAAATCCCTGAAGCTTTTCTCTTAGGAGTAAAGAAGGATGAATAAGGATCAGTAAATTATAACCAAAAATCAAAATCAAAAACAAAAACAAAAAAACCTATCTATCTATCTATCTATCTATCTATCTATCTATCTATCTATCTATCTGCTATCTATATGTATCCATCACTGTTCCTACATGCATATATGTATACATGAATGTGTAGAACAGCCATGAAATATTTTTTTTTAACTGGTATAAATATTTCAGTGTTTTTTTTATTCCTCTTCAAGATTTTTGCTCTGTTTCAAGGTAGAAATGTGGAATGTAACAAGAAAGGGACATGTACCTCAGATTTTCCCCTTATTTTTTGTGACTTCTGTTAATAGAGTTCATTGTACAAACATTGTAATTTAACAGAGGATGTTAAGCACTGCAGAAGATACCTGCAGTTAGCTGAATTAGTGTAGTACACTGTGTCACGGTGTTGTCCGTGACAGTAACCCAAAGGAAACCGAGAAGGGAGAGGGGAGAGAAAAAAAAAAGAAACTGCGTCAGTGGCCGCGCGGCCGCCCGAGCAGAGCCGCGCTCCGGGAGGGGGAGGGGGAAACGGCGGGAAGAGATGGGTCTACAAGAAAACAACGGCACGATCTGAGAAGGAACGGTAACTTTTACTAAATCTAATAAAATTGAACAATTGAAAGAGAGAGATAAAATTTCCAAACCAAAAGCTGTGAGCTTACGCTAAGGAGGACCCGCAGGGGAAGCACACGTGCTGAGCCTCCACGGCAGCCCAGAGCAACGCGCCCAGACCGAGCGCCGCCTGCATCCGGTGCGGAGCTCCGCCCCTCCCCTCTGCTGCTCCCCCAGCATTAACTCCTTCACTGCTGCATGATGCTCTGATGTGGAATACCGGCATCAAAACCACAAAACCACAACATTCCACCCCTTATTCCACATCATCACATCATGCTTAACACACATCTATACATAACCAAACAGTAATAACATGAGTTACATAGAAACATAGTTACATAGAAACATATATATATATACATACATACACACGTAATTACAGACTGCATTCCCCCAGCATCAAATTCCCTTGTGGGACACACTGGACGTCCCCATTTTTATCCATTACCCACCAGGTGCACCCAGGTCCCTGCGCAAAAACGGTTCCACGGAGGGGTTTGCCCTTTCCAGAGGCTGGAAGGACCCACACCGCTTTTCCCAACATGCTCCTCACATGTACCACAGGGACCTTATCTCCCTCTATGGTCTGTAGGGAGCTGGACTGTGTAGGACCCTCTCGGTTGACTGATCCCCTAGTGTTGACCAGCCAGGTGGCTTCTGCCAGATGCTTCTCCCAGTGCTTGAATGTCCCACCACCCATTGCTCTCAACGTGGTTTTTAACAACCCGTTGTAGCGCTCGATCTTACCAGCAGCTGGTGCATGGTAGGGGATATGGTAGATCCATTCAATGCCGTGTTCTTTGGCCCAGGTATCCACAAGAGAATTTTTGAAATGAGTCCCATTATCGGACTCAATTCTCTCTGGAGTGCCATGTCGCCATAGGACTTGTCTCTCGAGCCCTAAGATGGTGTTTCGGGCGGTAGCATGGGGTACTGCGTATGTCTCAAGCCACCCAGTGGTCGCCTCCACCATGGTGAGCACGTAACGCTTACCATCGCGAGTTCGTGGCAAGGTGATATAATCAACCTGCCACGCCTCCCCATATTTATACTTTTCCCATCGCCCTTCCTGCCAGAGGGGTTTCATCCTCTTGGCCTGTTTAATTATGGCACATGTGTCACAGTCATGGATAACCTGTGCAACGGCATCCATAGTTAAGTCCACCCCTCGGTCTCTAGCCCACTTATAGGTCGCATCCCTTCCTTGATGGCCTGAGGTCTCATGGGCCCACCGAGCTAAAAATAGCTCTCCTTTGTTCTGCCAGTCCAAATCGATCTGAGACACCTCAATTCTGGCAGCTCGATCTACCTGATGGTTATTTTTCTGCTCTTCAGTAGCTCGATTCTTGGGCACATGAGCATCTACATGGCGCACCTTTACACCCAACCTTTTTGTTCGGGCAGCAATGTCTTTCCACAGTTCAGCAGCCCAAATAGGTTTACCCTTCCGTTGCCAGT
Source organism: Cyrtonyx montezumae (assembly GCF_038088225.1). Taxonomy (NCBI): domain Eukaryota; kingdom Metazoa; phylum Chordata; class Aves; order Galliformes; family Odontophoridae; genus Cyrtonyx; species Cyrtonyx montezumae. The sequence continues at coordinate 14,756,602 of NW_027072035.1, forward strand.
TGTCCTGTTCCCACTGCTGCAACCACCCCCATAAAGCATTTGCCACCATCCAAGAGTCAGTATAAAGATATAGCATGGGCCACCTCTCCCGTTCAGCCACATCTAAGGCCAGCTGGACGGCCTTTACCTCCGCAAATTGGCTTGACTCTCCTTCTCCTTCGGTGGCCTCTGCAACTCGTCGTGTGGGGCTCCACACAGCAGCCTTCCATCTGCGATGCTTCCCAACAATACGACACGATCCATCAGTGAAGAGGGCATACGTCTTTTCATTCTCTAGTAGTTCGTTATATGGTGGGGCCTCTTTAGCACGTGGTATCTCCTCTGATGGGGGTGTTCCAAATTTCTTGCCTTCAGGCCAGTCCATGATCACCTCCAGGATTCCTGGACGGTTGAGGTTCCCCATCCGAGCTCGCTGTGTAATCAGTGCAATCCACTTACTCCAGGTGGCATCGGTAGCATGATGGGTGGGGGGAACCTTTCCTTTGAACATCCAATTCAGCACTGGCAGTCGAGGTGCCAGGAGGAGCTGTGTCTCAGTACCAATTACTTCAGAGGCAGCCCGAACCCCCTCGTATGCTGCCAAAATCTCCTTCTCAGTTGGAGTGTAGCACTCCTCTGAACCCCTGTACGCTCTGCTCCAAAATCCAAGGGGTCGGCCTCGGGTCTCCCCAGAGGCTCTTTGCCACAGACTCCAAGTGGGACCTTTCTCTCCAGCAGCAGTGTAGAGGATGTTTTTCACATCCTGTCCCAACCGAACTGGCCCCAGGGCCACAGCACGGGCTATCTCCTGCTTGATTTGCTCAAAGGCCTGCTGCTGTTCAGGACCCCATGCAAAATTATTCTTTTTCCGAGTCACTTGATAGAGGGGGCTTACTATGAGGCTGTAGTTTGGGATGTGCATCCTCCAAAAACCTACTACACCCAGAAAAGACTGTGTCTCTTTCTTGCTGGTGGGTGGTGACATACTGGTGATTTTGTCAATCACATCTCCTGGAATGTGACGACGTCCATCTTGCCATTTTACTCCAAGGAATTGAATTTCTTGGGCAGGTCCCTTCACTTTGTTCCGTTTAATAGCAAAACCAGCACCCAGAAGAATTCGGATTATTTGCTCTCCTTTTTTAAAAACTTCCTCTGCTGTATCACCCCACACAACAATGTCATCAATATACTGGAGGTGCTCAGGTGCCCCACCCTGTTCCAGTGTGGTTTGAATCAGCCCATGGCAGATGGTTGGGCTGTGTTTCCACCCCTGGGGCAAACGGTTCCAGGTGTACTGAACGCCCCTCCAGGTGAAAGCAAACTGTGGTCTGCACTCTGTGGCCAAAGGAACAGAAAAGAATGCATTGGCAATGTCTATAGTGGCATACCACTTGGCTGCTTTTGACTCCAGTTCATACTGCAGCTCCAACATATCTGGCACAGCAGCACTCAGTGGGGGTGTGACTTCATTCAGGCCACGGTAATCTACCGTCAGCCTCCATTCTCCACTGGCTTTACGCACTGGCCATATGGGGCTGTTAAAAGGTGAGTGAGTCTTGCTGATCACTCCCTGGCTCTCTAGCTGACGGATCAAGTTATGAATGGGGAGCAAGGAATCCCTGTTGGTGCGGTACTGCCGTCTGTGCACTGTTTTTGTAGCGATAGGTACCTGCTGCTCTTTCACTTTCAGTACCCCCACAACAGACGGATCTTCTGACAGGCCAGGTAAAACAGACAGCTGCTGAATGTTGTCTGCATCTACAGCAGCTATTCCAAAAGCCCATCGGTACCCCTTGGGATCCTTGAAATGTCCCCTTCTGAGATAGTCAATACCGAGTATGCATGGAGCCCCCTGTCCAGTCACTATGGGATGCTTCTGCCAGGTTTTACCAGTGAGGCTTATTTCTGCCTCCAACACAGACAGTTCCTGAGAACCCCCAGTCACTACAGAAATATGAATCAACTCTGTCCCTTTATAACTCGAGGGCATCAGAGTGCACTGTGCACCAGTGTCCACCAGTGCCTTATATCTTTGTGGCTCTAATGTGCCAGGCCATCTAATCCACACAGTCCAATACACTCTGTTATCCCTTTCCCTCCCCTGGCTGAGGGCAGGGCCCCTCTATTGGTTACCTGCAGTGACGGGAGCAATTTCATTGGTGGCTGATCTCTGCTGTAGTTCTCTCACCCGTGCTCGCAGTACAGGAGTGGGTTTTTTATGCCACTTCCTCATGTCCTCTCCGTTTTCTCGTAAGAAGCTCCACATGGCCACACGTGACATGATGTTACTGCCGTCATTTGCTCGTGCAGAGGGGCGGTTGCCTTTCGTGGCCGAGACTTTCAACAGTTTGATAAATTGCTTCATCAGATTCTTTGCGTCATGCTCGTCTTCATCAGGTGTTTCCAATACTGACACAGGTTCATCCCTATTCATCAGTAATGACAGTTCGTCCAGTATAGTTTTCTGTGTCTCCTTAATCTCACCTACTTCTTCTGCTACTATAGCTGCAATGGAAGCACGTGATGGTGGAAACTGCTGTTCAAAGTTTTGGAGTGTAATAGTCAATTCATAAACTGGGAGTCTCCTGTCTTGACCCTCGAATCTATGGAACATTGCTACCAGTGTACTTGCGTACCTCTCTGGTGCTGTTTTTGAGAGCTTGCGATATACATCAGGTGTGCACCTTACTCTATCAGGATCACGGTCCTGGTGTGGATTGTTAGGGACGAAATTGGGATCATACAGCATCTCTACTATGGCTGTTTCTCTCAAAAATTGGATGCCTTTCTCCACGGTGTTCCATCTTTCCACCTTAGGCTCCAGATCATCTTTGTAAGGGTATCTATCCTTTACAGCCACTAGTACTCGTTCCCAGAGGGTAGCGACTCCATTCAGACATCTGCCAATTCCTCTGTCGATAGCTGGGTCTCGGGCAATGCTTGCCAGTTGGCGGGCTTCACTGCCATCTAGGGACACGCTGCTGGCACCGCTGTCCCAACACCGCAGCAACCAGGTGACAATAGATTCACCCGAGCGCCGTACAAACTCCTTTCTTGAACCTTGTATTTCAGTCATCTTTAGGGGCCGACGAGTAGTGGTAACAGTGACTCCATCATCATCGCTGTCTTCTCCATGTCTCTCACTTTTCTTAGTGACCTTTTTAGGTGGTGGTGGTGGTGGTGGTGGTGCTGAGGAGGGCCCCTCGCCTGGATCTTCCTTTTTTTTCTCTGCTTCTTCTTCTTTCCGTTCTAGGCGCGAGGACGGCCGTGTCCATTTCTGGCCTTCCACAGGGGCAACCGACACTGATACCGGTGCTTCCTGTGATTGGTCAGGTCTAACTTCGAGGTTTTCATTTTTGCTTTGGACCTTGGTTTGGAAACCATTTCTCTCCAGAATATCAATTATGGCTCGATAAGCACAAGCCAGACCCCAAACAATACATTCCTTCTCAGATCGTCCTGAGTCCCATGACTCCTTACCTAAACACTCACTGAATTTCTCAGGGTCCCACAGGTGCTCAAGATCAAAATTGCATAACACCGGGGGTCCCCACGCTTCTAATTTCTTTCCTAATTTTTTCCACCTTCCCTGCCATTCAACACTCTCTGTTTTTGAGGAAAGCTTCCTCCACATGATGTAAATTACTATTGCCAAGAGTGCATTCAGAAAAACAGATAACACAGCTGCCACAACTGCCGGGCTGACATCCTGAATATAGGTAAAGACCTGAAAAGAGTAATTGGAAACCGTTCCAAATGCCGCATAATCTGTCACGTTAGCCAGGGTGTTTAGGTAGGAGGCATGTAACCCCCTCAGCACACTAAAGTAGCTGTATATCCACACTACTCCGGTGCTGAACGCGAGGAGCTTAAAAAGACGCCAGCATGCTGTAAGGTACATGAAAAACCTTAGTCCACTCTGCACCAGATTTACAATGGAGAGCCAATACTGCACTGCCCGCATTCTCCACCAATAATTGTCACGGTGTTGTCCGTGACAGTAACCCAAAGGAAACCGAGAAGGGAGAGGGGAGAGAAAAAAAAAAGAAACTGCGTCAGTGGCCGCGCGGCCGCCCGAGCAGAGCCGCGCTCCGGGAGGGGGAGGGGGAAACGGCGGGAAGAGATGGGTCTACAAGAAAACAACGGCACGATCTGAGAAGGAACGGTAACTTTTACTAAATCTAATAAAATTGAACAATTGAAAGAGAGAGATAAAATTTCCAAACCAAAAGCTGTGAGCTTACGCTAAGGAGGACCCGCAGGGGAAGCACACGTGCTGAGCCTCCACGGCAGCCCAGAGCAACGCGCCCAGACCGAGCGCCGCCTGCATCCGGTGCGGAGCTCCGCCCCTCCCCTCTGCTGCTCCCCCAGCATTAACTCCTTCACTGCTGCATGATGCTCTGATGTGGAATACCGGCATCAAAACCACAAAACCACAACACACTGTCTTCCTGCTTTATGCCTTGTTGCAGCCATTTCTAAAGTGCAGTTATATGAATCTATTTCACAGAAATGCAGTGAGATTGAAAATAAAATTTTGACTCACTCTAAAGAAGAGAAATTACCTAGAGGTGCCAAGTGTTATGCCAGAGCTGATCTTACTACTATTTGCCTTCGGCCCCTGATTCCTAATGTTATTTGTAGAGACAGCGGCACTTGTCAATCTCTTCCAGAAGAGTCATTTCATATTCTTTATTTCTGTTTTGAGGAAACTTGATCTGTAGCTCTCATTTTCCAATAATCATTCCTTTTCATTATTTTCTTTATTTTTACCTATGTCTCTGCTTGTTGGATACAACTACTGTTTTATTTTATTTTATTTTATTTTATTTTATTTTATTTTATTTTATTTTATTTTATTCTATTTTATTCTATTCTATTCTATTCTATTCTATTCTATTCTATTCTATTCTATTCTATTCTATTCTATTCTATTCTATTCTATTCTATTCTATTCTATTCTATTCTATTCTATTCTATTTATTTTTCAAGCTCCTTTTTCCGACTACCCAGGTTACTTTCTCCAAAACTCTGCTCACATTTCAGGAAACATTTTGTATCTAAGGGTATTCCACTTCTTCAGGTCTCTCTGACCTTCCAACAGCAGTCTTGCAGACTTACATCTGGCTGATTTCCTCAAGTTCTCCACACTTCTGATTCTACACAGATGGGAATTGTGTGTTGGGGAAATGGAAGCTTTGTGCAATATGTCAGATGCATTTTAAAAATACCTAAGGTAGATAGCATTTACACAAAGGCACTGTGAAAATGCCCAGAGTTCAGACACAGTGACTCTAAAACTGTTGTTTGTTCTCCAGTAAAGACTTGTCATTTATATATTAGCAGAGCTGCAGATATACGAACATATATATTTTTTATATTCCTTCCAAGTCCTATATAGTTTGTTTAGTGATTGAAACATAGAATGGGAAGAAATTTGTAGTAGGAGGATAAGCCTTTGCTGCCTATGCTTCACTGTAATACATCTGGCACAGCTGTTTTCATCTCTTAGAAGATGTTTTGTGAGCTGTATATTTTAAAAAAAAGTACCATAAAATATTTTCTGTTAAATATTATTATAAGGCATTAAACAGCCATGATAAGTGAATGAGCATAAGCACACAGTGACTCATTCTTAATTTCTGTTTTATTAATACAACTGAAAGTTTATAAAAAGTGTTATATTTGCAAATATACATTATAATAGCACCTCTCTAGCAGAACTCAGCTGCTTCAGTAAAAAGTATTTTCTGAATTTGTAGTCACAGTGGTATGCAACTTGGTTGCTCCTCGTTCTGATTCACAGCTGTGAAATCACAATAAATGCAGAAGTGACACAAGTGCTGGGAGATAAATAATTTGTGACTGCATCTAGGTTGCATAGCACTTAATATATTGTCACAGACATCTAAAAGTGAAGAAGAAGGAAATAAAGGAAAACAACTTTGATTTTGTAACTCTTCCAATCCCTACCTGACTGAGTTACACTAATCCTTGTGGTGTACTTGCTGACCAGAAAATGTCATTTTCCAGAGAATTGTCAAGGTCATATTCTTCTGTTGACCAAGTGAGGTGCTTATTATTTTTATTTCCCTTTTCTTTGTTAGGCACAGGAAGAGTTTGTTCCAGTCATCTTCAAGCATTTAGTGTTATACATTAAGGTTAGGATCAAAATTGTCCTTAAATAGTACCTTGTTTAGGAAAGAATAAATATGCAGGTATACTGTTATCCAGAACTACACCATGTTGTTTAGTACTTTGGAGGTGACCATCACACTGCACTGACACTGAGGGTATCCCAGAGTAAGTGATGTTCCTGACTTTGGTGTCTCAGACAGGTGTTCATGGTTAAACTGTGTCAGTCAACACCTCATGTATCTTCTTCTTCCTTTCCTGGAAACATCAGATATTCTTTTGTTCATTTGAATAGAAGTAAAAACAGCTCTGTTTCTGCAATACAGATTAACATTTTTAAACCTTGATTCTAACAAGTATGAACTCCAGATCCATGGAACTATTGCTTTAGAAATAAGTCTTTCTTATTTTTTGAGATCTCATCAGTAACATTCTGAATCACTCTATTTACAAAATCTTTCCTGTTACCCACTGAAAAAAAATGATGCCTCCTTTAGAATACTTGCAGGCTGAGCTTTGCAGACACCATTAGATGTCAAAAGCAGTTTCCAAGATGTGTGCCTGTCTTCAAGCCCTCACTTCACAGTGTGTTGTCCCTAGATCTTCAGATTTCTGAGATACACCAAAAAATAAAGGAAAAGGATTATCCTAATTTGAAATAGGTCAGCGTAAGGGTGAAATCCTAAGACTGATTATTTTAACTCACTAGTGCACCCAACAAAGTTCAGGAGGGTTGAGAATTTAATGCAGGAAAAAAATGGGCTGAAATACAGAAAAGATTAAGTGAGTGAACCACACAATCTTGACCTCTATATAAAATAAAAACGTTCTCTAGGCAAAGTTAAGACTGCTTCTACGTGTACATGTACAGATTGACTGCAGAAATATACAGCAGTCTAATTTTTGTCCACTCTGACTTTTCTACTGCTTGATTAAAAGACTAGACATTTCCCCTTGAGATTCAGTCCTCCGCCTAATGTGCTGTAATTGCTACAGAGTACTTGGTACAGCAGCAATGAGCACTGTTCTATAATAAATTTAGGTCACTGCAGAGTTCATCATGTAGTCCATGGCAACAGAAGATAAAGCACCGGTTAGTTCATCTCCAGCTCTTAGCTGCAGTGTTAGTGTTTCTCCTATTTAATGATATTAGTAGAGCTAAATGTAGGCAAATTGTCTGAGTCCCAAGGTCTCTTCCTTCCTACTGTGTATGTAATATTTCAGCTAGAAGAAACATAATGAAGCATTATAACAGAAGTGTGAACCAGAAGAGTTCTTCACCAAGAAATCACATTTTACCTTGGAGCATTTCTTATTACTTCAGATCAATATTTTTGAAACCATTTTGTTTTTACAAGCCCTTACTCTCATTTCCTATTTCTCTGGTGAAAAACATATAGAAGTTGCGCAAGGTTTTCAGAAATGCTGATTGCATTTGCTAGGTATTTGGAATGAGTGAGAGAACCACTTTAATACCAGAAGAGTTTTTTTCTGTTTACTTACTTGACCTTGTGCTTGACAATATTTTATTCATTGAGCTTATTTGAAAAGTAGCCATTCAGATTAAATCCTAGCTGCAGGCCGTTTTTTCACTTCAAGGTATTTTAACCCTTATTGCTTTACCATATGATGGACTAAAACACTAATAAAACCTATTTCTGCTCTCAGACTGTATAGCAAGTATCAGTAGGACTGAAGTATTTTAACCTGGCTTGCATAAAACTCCACACAACAAGCTATTTCTTCATTTAGTAGTGTTGCTGCTGATGACAATTATTGATTGTCAGGTCTCCTGTGAAAAGACAGATTCTAAGCATTGAATCATAACCATAAAGAAGTGAAATTAAAAAAAAAAAAAGTATGCACATGGGATATGATCTGAGCTTAGCTTTAACATGTTTGTATTTAGAAGTGGGAACAATGAATTATAGTGGAAAGCTAGACATATTTTTTTCAGCTTTGATGACCGTAGGCTTAAGTATCTCAAATATTTTTTAAGGATTTAGTGATAATTGCATGCCGTGTCATAAATCTCTTGTAGTTGTAGATGTCAAGAATGGTGACATAAAGAACATTTTATGAAATCTTAAAAGAATATGAAAAGGATAAAAAGGCACTTAAATTATTTCTACAAAAAAAAAAAAGGTGTTGTGTTGCGCCAGCCAGTCTTATCTGTGTCAAACAAAAATGTAGTGAGTTTGCATGGCTAGGGTGAATGTTTTGGAGGGCGCGTATGAATGCTAATAGTTTCTTACCTATATCCTCTATGTTCATGAGCATTCATAGTCACATCTGGAATTTCATTTCATTGTACATTTTTTCCCATGCATGTTTCCTATCATTATTGTTTTTAATCATTGAATTGATTTTTGTTCGTATATCTATGCAGACACTTCAATTATAATGTTCGAACTACTACATGTGTGCTGTTATATATGACAAGCAGTTGACATGATTAAGATTTTCCCTGCAGGTTTCTTTGAATCTTCATTAGTTTCAGGTCTTTTTGTTTGTTTGTTTGTTTTTTGTTTTGGTTTGACTATGGCAGAGTATTTCTGAAATGTATGTGTGTGTCCTAAAATGCATTGTATAGGGGCTGCTTCGAAAGTAATACCTCCTATTTTACTATGTTGGCACATGAGGTGGATGCTGGCATGGCAGTAGAGACGGAACTTTCCCGTTAATATTCTGTTGCATGTTGTTGCCTGAAGCAGATGAGCACTCTGACAAACTAGTGTCTGACATGGAAGCCCAGATGAAGCAAAGGTGTGAATTCTTTTGTGCAGACATTTGTTGAATCTTGCTGAACATTTATGGAGACCAAACTGTCCATAAGCAGAATGAGGAGATGGTTGATGCATTTCAGCATTAACAACAGCAACATGAAGGACAAGCCACATTTCAGACAATGCACTGCTGTTACATCTCAAATTGAAGATTATCTTGATCAGCTCATCCACGTTTTGGCAGATTATGACCAAGAAATTGTATATGGAGCTGAATATTGATGTCAATACCTTGGAAATGGTGGTGAAAATGTTGGAATATCACAAAGTTTGTGCCAAGTGATTTCCATGAATGCTCACACATGAACAGAAAGAGCACCATCTGCAAGTTAGTCAGGACTTATGGAACACAAGGATGGAGGTGACAGTTTTCAGAACAAATATGCTGTGTGCAAGCATAATGGGAAAGCCAGTAGTTAGTATTGTTTTGTTTACAATACAATTGTTTTTTGTGTACAATACAATAGTATTGTTTTGTTTACAATACAATTGTACCTTAAACACAGTCTTGTTTAAGGTGGTCCTGTGTCCCAACCCCCATGACCAAAATGCTCCATGACCACCATGCAACGTGAGACCCATGGCCAGTATGGAATACTCACAGTGCATGATACTGGACACCCTCCACCTGCAACTGCTCGAGGCTCAATTGGAAAGGATCATTGTATGGCATAAAAGTCATGGCCAACGCTGCAGCCAGAGGTGCTTGCCCTGCCATGTCCTCAGCCATGCTGGAAGTGGAAGGAGGACAGCCGCTCTGGAGTCACAGGATCCACAGTGGTGATTTGCTTTTCTTTGCTTTCCTTTAATTTTTAATTTTTAAGCCTCTCCTTTTCATCTCTTTTGTTTTTCCTCTCTCATTTTTCCTTCTTTTAATACATAAAAACACATTCTTGCCTGAACAACAATTTGCTTCCATTCTGAGTCTTAATTTGGAGTGACTGGGATTAACATAATGAGCCCCCCAAACCTCCTTAGCTTGCAGTGCATATGAATTCTCCATCAAAAAAAAAATTCAAGTCACAGTTTTCAGATAGTAAAGTGATGTGCAAAGAAAGGGATGATCCTTCCAGACAAACTGACAGCTATATCATGATTGACTGTGCTAAGGTTCAGAATTCCAGAGTCAGGACAGAGAAGAAGATAATCTAACTCTTGAAATATGATAACACCAGGTTCCAAACCAGCCTCCAGACCATGGAGCATACTGCCAGTCTTGACTGGACTGTTCTACCACATCCACAGGTAGTCCAGGTTTGATTCCTCCTGTTTTTCATCTGCCTGGGCTGAAGGATGGACAGGTTGGACAACATTTTCGTAGCAAAAATGCAATTATATCAGCTGTGACATAATGGGTCACCTCTACTGGTTTGGATTTATATGAGCTCAGCATGCAGAGTCTTGTTCTTCACTGGTGAAAATGTACAGCTAATGCTAGTATGTTGAAAAGCAGTGTTTTTAGATGAGAATTTGCTCAATCACATGGTGCTATTGTAATCGTTGCATCTTTTGTATTTTCAATACCAGGAAACATTACTTACAGAGTGGTTGGCATATATATATTTATCTTTATTCTTGTAAAGATTGTGGAACTACAAGAACTGAACCCATTCACACGTTATACAGTTCTTGCTGTGGAAAAGATGAACGTGTTTCTGATATTATAAGCCTATTAGTTAGCCTATGAGGCAGTATTTAATTTGTTTGTCTGAGAAAAATGAATTTTTGAAAGAGAGATAATCACATTTCTGCTTATTCATTATTTAAATTGTATGTTGCAGAAAAGAGAGACAAGAGAAAAATTAAAAGATCTTTTAAACCTCTACATTTTCAGACTTACAAAATATTTATACAAAATCTAGCTCTGACCTGAGTCTGCAGCTGTATGATTCAAGTATCTCCTCCTTAAACCAAGACTGAACTGAATATGACTTCTGAATTGATTCCATTTTGGTGATATGTCAATAACTCTGAGTGAAGTTGGCGTAAGGTACTAAGATATTCCTGAGATAGTCTCAGATCACAGGTTTTCCATGTCACATCACTTCTGTATTACACTTAAAAGAGCACAGAATAACTCTTTTTGTATAAAAAAACTCTTTTACATCCCTACTTTATATGCTCTCCTTATTTTTCTAGAACATTTATAAGATCTTTGTTTCAGGACTGATTTACCTCACAGTCCAACTGTGCTTACAGTTCTGTCTTGAGTTTCTCTGTTTCCAGATGTCCCTGCTGAAAATGTACTTCTGTTTTCACTCACTTAGTCTTTTCCCTAATTAATAATATCATTACAGGCCTCAAGATCTTTTTTTTGAAAATTTTGTCTGGAGCAGTCGTGACAATTCCAGTCTTGTTTTTGTTCTGAAGCTAAGTCCAAAACACATTTTTTTTTGAAACATTTTTGTTTCAATTGTAATTTTATTATTCCACAGTTTTCTTGACCATCTCTGATCTGCTGGAATTTGTTTCTCACATCAGGCAAGTTGTTTTAGTGCCAGACAGCAAGGCCCTAATGACCATCTGCATATTTCTAATCTCATGTCAGATTGTGAATATTTAAGATGCTAGCAATATAATCCTCAAAAAAACCCTAAAATTGAAGGTCTTTAAATACATAGACTTTCGTGATAGTCATTCAATATAGATTTTTAGGGATTCCTAATTTTTAAAGAAAATTTTACTTTTTTGGTGCAAAGCATTTGGAAATTGGAAAGTTGGAGACAGTCACATATAAAAATTCTCTGTAAGGTATACAAGAATATATAATATTAAATGGCAAACTTTGGAATGTAATATCTGAATGCTTTATCCATTGTCATGATAGAATAAAAAGAGATTACCACTGGACAAACAGTGCTGAATAGTCAGTTTGTGGCATTATTGTAATTGGAAAAAGTAGTTGATTTTTAATAAATATTTTATTGCTGATGGAAGTTAAGATTTTAGGGAGAATAAAACCTTCACTTAAGACAGGCAGTCTTGCAAAAAATCATCTAGGAAATTTAGATGTCTGACATAGTTTAGCCTGTTTCCTGGTTTGAATTTGAATAGGATTCAAAATGTTCAGAAAAATGAGCAAAGACTTCTCGTGCTCTTCTGTGTTACAAAGCAAAGATTCTGAAGTCTTTTGGTTTTACATAGCTGAGATATTTCAGGAAGCGTAAAGTGAAATTATGACATGGAGAGAGCTTGTTGGTTTTGTGTTTAGCAACTTTAATGATGGCCAGAATCCAGCTCTCCAAACTAGCTGTCTAAAGAGTGACAAGGTTACATAATGGTTCTCACCAGACTGTGAGGAATAGAGGAAAAATTAAACACCTGATGATCAAATGTTGTCTTCAGAACCTGCAGCGATTTCAGGATTTTTATACATACTGGGAATAACTGAAATAAGAGTGATGAAGGGTAATGGAGTATTACTAAACCTATATTCTTTTTCTTTCTATTTTCCCAATGTAGTCTGACTTCTGTTAAAGTAAAATTTTCATTGGTATTAGCTGAAAAAAAAAAAAAAAGCCTGAGTTAGTAAACACTTTGTTTACATTTCCTCTAAGATAAACTCTGATTTTCAGAGAATTATGGATGTTAATGGGAAACAAATGGTATTAATATAATGTTAGATGACACATCCTTATTTTTGAACTTAAACTACATTAATAATTGAAACATAAAAGAAACTTTCTTCTCTTATGGCATTTTTTGCTTCTGCCTTTTTTATTCTCTCCAATGGCTGTATCACATCCTAAACAGTAAGTACCAGGAACCGTCCAGTAGCAAAAGGTCTGATCATCTAGTCACTGGCTTTTAGAATATACTGAACTTGGGTAGTAGAAATATACGTAGGCTGATAATAATATCTTTTTCTACCAGTGTTTCTCATGGGATTTTTATGAACGTGTTTTTATTTCTCTTTGTATTCTAACTTTGCCTTCTGTTTTGATCAGTTAGCACTTTTGAACAATGAGCACATGCTTAGGATTAAAACCTGAGGCTTAGTAGCATATTTGGAAAGAGAGCACGTGAATTGGAGTTTATACCTTCTAGGTAAAAAATATGGGTATTGTTAGTGACAAAATTGTATGTCTGTGTCACACCTCTGGCAGGACCAGAGGATTCCTTGTTTGCTGTCTACACACTGTAAACTGATAGACCGGATCTCAAAGATCACTCAGTAAAATCTACTTTTCTGAGAGTTCTGGGTTCAGTAGTTTTCCATAACTCCTACAGCATATGCTGACAAATCATGACAGATGCATCTTTCTTTTCCTGCCTCTCCTCTGCCCTGCATAATACCAACCAGGCTAAGTATTACCTACAGGCAAAAAAAAGGAACCTACTACAAATATTTTGATGATTCATCAGTGTGGGCCCTATCAGATTGCTTGTTCACTTAAAAAGTAACACTTGGTGACCTTGAAATATGAGCAATAAAGACAAGATATCGTATCTTGCTGCATGCCACAGTCATCAAGCAAAACTTCTATTATGAGTGCTTTGAAATGAACTGATGAAAGAAAAGAACCACCACTGTTAAACCTACTTAGCACAATGTCTGTGTTATTTATTTACAATGTTACATGAATCATCTGCACTTTTTCTGATAAGCCCAGGGCTGTGTATCTTTTCATTTCACTGACATTTTGCTGCCATTTGCCAGGCTAAGTAACTGCTGTGCAATCATTCTAAGCTGGTTCATGATCAAGGTTTTTCACAAAATGGATATTTAAGTCAACTATAAGACTGTTTTGAAGAATATAATTTGACAGAGTAGATTTTTGCTTATATAAGAGAAATCAAGTAGGTCTGTACCAAATACAAATTTTGAGATAGCTAAAGGGATTTCTGCAGAATATTTGATGAAGTAAATTATTGCTGTGCATAAAATAAAAAAAAAAAAAAGTGATTATTTTGGAACAAATAGAGATTTCTCAGGGCACAGAAAGGCTTTTATTTAGAACTGGATATATTTTTATCCTTGCTTGATGAGGTGTTTGAAAGTTGTATCTTTGTAAAGACAAACATCTTTTCAGTCACATATTCTTTGAGTGTGTTAAAAAAGATCAAATACACTAACATTTTTCTCCATCTTCTATTTGTCTTTCATTGGTGTTCTTTTTCCCCTAGAGATTTGATTCTGAATCACACTTCTGGTTCATGGTAAGCCTAATGTGTTGCATGATTCTTTATCTTTCTTGATCATGCTCTGAAATGGTAGAATCACTGGATATGTCATGCACAGAATAACTGAGATTTTTTTGTCTCTCTAACTGTGAGAGCCAGAAAATTCAGCACAATTCAAGTATAAGAAATTTTACCTCTAGTTGTTTAGCTGCTGAGAAAATTTGCTGACAGGTTTGCTTGAATACTTATGCTCCTTTGTGAGCCAAAAAATAAAAATAAAATTGCAAGCCTTACAACAGTGGCCTGGTTACTGCTAGTTAGAGATTTAGAGACTACAGATTAATAATTTATGAGTTTCTTATGTAGTGCACTATTTGACTTTCATTTTCTTGTTCATGGAGCATAACAAAAGCAACGTGTTATTTGTAGGTTTGGGCAGGTTTTCACATTTTTTAAAATTCAGATATTAGTTAAATATCTGATACGCTATTTGGAATCGAGAGGAGAAAGTCAATTAAGTATAGACTGAGAAAATGTCATCATGGTGTTCATCATCATTGTGTGACATTTGCTGTCCTTTCATTAAACTCCTTGGCATTTCCAGAAATTTGCCCAGACTAATTGTACTTTCATAAACTCTCATTTACCCTTCCAGTATGTGGTTTGATAGTGTCTTCCATACAGGCATGTCAACATGTTTAACAAACTCTAAGGATTAAATCTTTGAAACTGCTCCTCATGTAACATAGAAAGACTCTTATCTGTCCCCATTTCTGTACAGAGCAGTTGTTAATGACCAGACTATGGTCAAACTATTCGTTCAAAAAATGTTCAGTTCTGTAAATTTTTACTTGTACAGTTATTTTATACTCTTCTACTCAAAGTTAATCTAATGCACTTCTCCTTGTCATAAACTGCAAATCTGGGCAACCTGTCTAACTAATATGCGGAGACTTACCCTTTTCCAAACCAACAGAGGACTGGAAGAGTTCAAAAGTGGCATTAAAACTATGTTTACTTTAATCAATATTTAAGACATAGGTGGCAATTCCTGAAATACAAGAATCTGGAATGTTACCACCTGTTATTTCTGTAATTGTGCTTTTTTTTTTTTTTCATCTAGAGTATGTAAGACACAGTCTTATACATTATTTCTGTTTTTTAATATATTTTATATAAAATGCAGGATAAACTTCGGTGTGGTCACTTTGACACTAAATAGGTATTATGCTACAACACTTCTGCAAAGTGCTGCCGTTTTATATTTTAAACCTTACAGTATGGTGCATTGCACATGGATGTGTCTTGGAAGTCCAGGAAATTCAGGGGGCACATTTCCTCACCACAACCTGCAAGACAAAAAACAAACAAACAAACAAAAAAAACACCTAAAAGAGCAACAACAACCAAAAAAACCTAAAACAAAACAAAACAAAAAAAACTAAAACAAAGAACACACAAACAAAAAGGAAAAAAAATGAAAAAAGAAAAAAAACCCAAAGGATATGACTTTTCCATTTCTTTGCATTGCCACCTTCTTTCACTGTTTATTATTTTCAGGTAAAATACTCTAACCTAGTGAGTTACTGTTCTGGAAGTTGTTCTCAGATTCACTTTGGGAAGTAAGTTCTCAACAGAGCAATGTCTGTCTTGTTCCACTCACATTAACTCTTCTACTCCTTTGGGTGCTAGGAGAGCATGTGTCTTCAATAAACACAACAAAAATTAATCCCATTTCTAAAGCTTTAGTCTGTTTTTACAATTTAATATTCTGCCATGAGAAATGTACTGTCACCGGAAACATGTGCTCTGTTTAAGCAAAATGTTGGTGTAAAGTGTCCTGTTGGGAGTGATAATAAGACTTGTAGCCTTTACATCATCTGTTTCTTGAGTTAGAGTTGAGGTCTTCCAGTGAAGTCAGTATAATTCATTTTTATGGGAAATTTAGAGAGGCTGTGTGAATGTTGTAGTCAATGATCCTTATTAAGCTAGTAGATTAACTTCAAATAGAAGAGTATAAAATAATTGTAGAAGTAAAAATTTACAGAAAGGAACATTTTATGTTACGTGCTCTCAATATTTCCATGCAGAGCAAAATTGTCTTCCATTTTCAAAGATGTGCTTTAATTTAGGATTATTTCTGCACATTTTGCCATTCCATTTAGGCAGTTTCTCACAACTGCTAACCTTTCAGCAGTTTATAATCAGTCATAGATTACTGAAAAATGAATATTTTTGAAAATTATATTTTATAGAGATAAATACATTGATAACTATATAGCAATTTGGCTATGTGGGGACTCAGATAGATTTAAAAGTCTCTATCACAGCTCTTTGAGGTTTGATTCCCTCACATTTCCTCAAATGTAGATACAGATTATCCACCCTTTTTTTGAATGTGCACTTGTTCAGAAAAGAATAAAGTCAAACTGAGAAAAATATAATTTATTTGAAATAGCCTTCAATACCTATAACGTTTACAGCAAAATTTTTTGCACATAAATAAAAATTGATGTAGTATCTTTCTGATACATCAGTTAAAGAAAAGTAGTGAAAAATACTTCTACCAGCAACATTTCACAGCTTCTATTTGCTGGAAAAAGCTAATTTATTAGCAAAAGTTGCCTCAACCTGTGAGACTATCAAACTGTTTACCACCTATGTATTGCCAGTTTTACTATAATTATTTATTTGTGTTTCTGTGTAATACAGAAGCCACTTGTCTTTTTCTTTGTGGAGAACTGTGTAAATATATTTCATTTCTTCACTCCTTGCAAATAACCTCTGATGTGAAGCACAATTTGTTAGTTTGTTTTATGGTTATTCTTGTATTACTCCTTAATCTAAGAGTCTTTCTGTTCATATTAATCATCACAGATACAAATAATACCTGGTAGCCTTTCTAAAAACTGAGTTCAAACTTGCTAACTCAGAAAGAAGCTAATGAAACTTTTTTCATATACTGAGGTAGTATCAACATCTTAGACAAATTCTACCCATTCTAAATTTTCTAAGTCCATAGTTCTTTCTCCTCATCAAAACACAAAGGTGTACTCTTGTGAAGTGACAGTGATTGCCTATCTATATTGTTGTTGTGAATAGCAAAACCTTTAAGAATGTCCAGAGATGGCTGAAAATGTGAGCACTGGACATCTTGTTTTATTTACAATGACATGTAGACAGCAGACAGGGAGCCAACATGTTAGTTTCTGTTCATATATATTACTACATGCTGAAGCACTTCTTCTGATGGCTGAAACTCCTGGTATTTTGCATAGAACAGATTCTGGGTACAGTAAGTGAATCACTTCATATTCACTCATGACAGCAGCCCCACCAAGAAAATTCATCAGCCCCACCTGATGAACAAAAAGCTGGACCTGAGACAGCAGTGTGTGCTTGCAGCCCAGAAGGGCAATAGTATCCTGAGCTGAGTCAACGCAGGGGTTGCAGCAGGGCAGGGAGGCAATTGTACCCCTCTGCTCTGCTCTTGAGATGCTTCATCTGGGGTATTTCATTCCAAACTGGGGCCCACAGCTCCAGGAGAATGTGGAGCTGATATTTTGCAAGCTCAGAGGTCAGCCACAAAGATGATCAAAGGGCTGGAGCAGCTCTCCTATGATGGAAAGTTGAGAGATTTGAGTTTGTTTAGCCTCAAGAAGAGAAGGCCTCACTGAGATTTTCTATCACTCAAAAGGAGCTTACAAACAAAAGGGGGACTGATTTTTCCACAGGTAGGCACACACAAGACAAGGGGAAACAGATTTAAACTGAAATAAGAAAGATTTCAGTTAGATATTATGAAGAAATTATTCAATAAGGGGGTGGTAAGGCATTGGAGTAGTCTGCCCATATTAGTTACGGATACCTCAACCTTTGTGGTGTTCAAGGTCATGCTTGATAGGTTTTTGAGTAGCCCTATCTAGTAAATGACAATCTTACCCATGGCAGAGGGAGTTAAAACTAGATAGTATCTGAGGTCCCTTCCAACCCAAACTATTCTGTGATTCACTAATATTATAGAACATTTTTTTGATGTTCATTACTTAAATGTGCTCTAGAAAACAGTAAACATTGGGATGGTAGAATTCTTTGTGGTCTGTCCTTTCATTCCGTAGAATCAATATCCCTGCCATGGGTAGGGTCACCAAACACTAGGCCAGGCTGCCCAGAGCCACATCCAGCCTTGCCTTGAATGCCTCCAGTGACGGGGCATTCACAACCTCTCTGGGCAACCTGTTCCAGTGTGTCACCACCCTCTCAATGCAAACAATCCTACTAACATCTTACCTAAGTCTCCCTTGTCTTAGTTTAAAATCATTCTCCCTTGTCCTGTCACTATCAACCCCTGTAAACAGTTGTTCCTCCTCCTGTTTATACGCTCCTTTCAAGTGTTGGAAAGCCACAATGAGGTCTCCCTGGAGCATTCCCTTTTCCAAGCTAAAGAAGCCCAGTTTCCTCAACTTATCTTCACAGGAGAGATGCTCCGGCCCTCTGATCATCTTAGTGGCCCTCCTCTGGACCAATTTCAAGAGCTCTGTGTCTTGTGCTGGTGTCCCCAGGCCTGGACTCAGTATTCCAGATAGGGTGTCACAAGAGCTGTCTCTCTCAGAATTCTTGGATACGTATAATCACTGCCCATGGACACATACATTCAGTTTCATGAGGAGGTCTCAGCCTTGTTCCACTGTTACAGTGAGACAAAGTCTGCTCCTCTCACTGACACCTATAGGTTCAGAGTCTGGGCAGTCATGGGGAACCTGACCAATAGAGTGAGGCAAAGCACTTATTGAGCACCTCAGCTTTTTCTATGTCTGAGGAAGCCAGTTCTCCATCTCCATCAGAGGGGGAACACTCTCCTTGGTCTGCCTCTTGCTTCCTATGTACCTGTAGAACCCCTTGTTATTTTTCAAATCCCTCATCAAGTTCAGCTCCATCTGTGTTTTGGCTTTCCTGATCTTATCTCTACACGTGTGGATGACATCCCTGTACTCTTCCCAGGCTAAAGAACCCTGCTTCTACTTCCTGTACATCTCTTTCTTTTCCCTCCATTGAAACTGCAGGTCCTTGCTCAGTCACACTGGTCACCTGCTTCCTCTGCTAGCTTTCTTCTGCAAAGGGATGGAGAGCTCTTGCGCTCACAGAAGGATGTCCTTAAAGAACTGCCAGCTCTGTTCTGTTCCTATGCCCTTAAGGACAGTTTTCCAGGAGATCCCATCCAGCAGTTCCTTGAGTAGCTGGAATTATTCTCTCCTGAAGTTTAGGGTCCAAACTCTACTTATTGCCAGGCATGCAGATCTCAAACTGCACAAAGGCATGATCATTGCAGCACAGACTGCCTCCAATCTTAACCCCTCTAATGCTCTCTTTTGCACTGGTAAGCACCAGATCCAGTAAGGCTTCACTTCAGGTTGGTCCATCTTGTACCTGGACTGGGAAGTTATCCTCAACAGATTCCAGGTATCTCCTGGATTGTCTGCCACCTGCAGTGACACTATCTGAGCAGATATCCCAGTGGCTGAAATCCTCCATCAGGACAAGAGACTGTGAGTGTGACACCTCCCACAGTTGAAGCAAGAAGGCCTCATCAACAGGCTCCCCCTGATCAGGTAGCTTGTATTAAACCCCAACCACTAGATGCCCCTTACTGGACTGATCCCTGATTTTAACCCATACACTCTCAACCTGGTCATTATTGTTAATAAGGCACAGTTCTTCACAATCCACTATCCACTTCCTAATATACAAGGCAACTACTTCTCCCCTCCTACCCTGCTTATCCCTTGTGAAGAGCCTGTAGATCTTAATCACAGTGTGCCAGTCATGAGATTCACCCACCACATTTCTATGATAGTATCCAAATAATAATTTTCCAAGCACATCATGGGTTCCAACTCCTCCTGCTTATTTCCCATTCTGGGTGCATTGGGGTAAAGACACTTCTATGGGCTTTCTGATACATTACCTTTCTAGAGGGGCCCTCCCTCAAACTTCCAAAAGATATCTGCAGTTTTCCTCCACTGCTTCCTAGAGGGATACAAGAAGGTGTTGGACAAGGAGTCAGCAACATTACCTGCCCTGAGGAGTTCGCAGAATATTTTACAGGACAGTTCAGAGATTTTTACCCTCAGTCTCCTGGGATGACAGCAACCCAAGCCTTTCTTTGTCCTTCCACCTTTGAGTCTCCTTACCCATTGGATCTAGTATAAAATTCCAGACTGCTTGCACTGTCCTAACATGCCTCACTGCATCCCCTTCCTCCTTTCTAAGTAGTTTAAAGCCCTCTCGATAAGCCCTGCTAACTCCTGGGCTGGGATCTCTTTCCCTCTTAGATTAGTGATAGCCATCTGAAGTCATTAGACTAGGTGCCAATAAATTACCACATGGAAGAAAAACCCAAAGTCTACATCAGCCCAAACCTCTCTCTAACAAAAACACTACGTAAAGTTGCTTAAGGCATTGCCTTGTCTCTGCTATCTTCCAGATTATTTTTCTTGCAACAGACATCCATATGTAGCCCTCTCATCTGTACTGGTCTGTCCTTTTTTTAAAGAGTTTATGTTCACCTGATGTGATATTGCTAAAAGAAAAAGATGTGCATACTGACATGCGGACACGGGTTCCAAGGTTTATAGTCTTGTGCCACTAATGGTACAATCACTACCTCTTCCCCTGCTGTGCCAATTGCTATTCAGCTGCCAGCCTACAGAAATAATAATGTTTCTCACTCAACATTCACTCTGCTTCCACCCGTTATATAGTTTCTACTCAAGAACCAAGATGAAAAATAAAACACTATTTAATGAATTTTAATTGAATTTTTCTACCCATCATTAAATGATTCACATCACTTCTGGTGGAAATTCTAAAATTTCTCTCTTAGTCACTGCTCTTTCTCTCTTAGTCACTGCAGAGGAATCCATCTGATCCCTTTAAGTGTGACTTATTCACTTAAGAACATTTTCAGCCCTAAATATGTCCATCATTCAGCTATTTCCACATCTTATCTCTGCTGCTCTTACTTTGTGATAGCTTTTAATCAATGTCTCTGTAAGTAAAGGATAGTATTTGCATTCTGTAAAAACAGATTTTAAAGCTGAAATAGATGTTTCATTAAAGTGCATACATGAGAAGGTACAATCTCAAAGAGAAACTAGAGGACTGAGCCCAGCCTCTCACCAATGGTCATAAGTTGGAAATATTTTGTTAAACCTGGCAGAAAAAGATCTGAATTCTGTGGACTTTTCAGAATGAGATATCTCCTTGAGCATCTCTAGGGGAACACCTATGGGGATCCTATGATCCCGAGGCTAAATTTACTCATGAAAAAGGATATTAACTTTTGCTTACTGGTCTCTTCCATGATATTGATGTGACTGGGGTCCCAGAAAAATGTAAATGACACCAGCTATTGCCTTTGTGGGAATGGAAAAGAAGATTGAATGAATAGGCTAAAGCATTTTTAGCTCTAAAATTATGCTGGGCTGCAAACAGAAGACTATAAAGGCTGTAACTTCTGCTAAGGGCAAATATACATAACACATAAGATTCTCTCCCAAAAACAGAGACTTTTGTCCTCTGTTTTTACTTGCAAATGATCACCATATTTTCCATATGAAGTTGGAATTAGATTTTTAGACAAGACGAAAATCTAAAGTGTGCTGCCATCAAATATGGTGGCAAAATTTCTACTTCTGACACTACCAAGAATTCAAATTTCTCTGAGAATTATGAAAATCTTACCTTTAGCCTTTTGTCCTATTGGGATTATAATGTTTGTTGCTCCCTACTTGAAAATAATAGAAAAATAATATTATCTTTTCTTGCTATTATTTTTAGCAATAAATGTTGATTAGTGGAGTACTTATAGTATGTCATACTTTTTCAAACCTCGTCAGAAGTCAGGTAATTAGCCTTTTAAAAAAAGAATGTCATTGTGCAATTATCTTTTTTTTTCTTTTATATGTCTTATGGTACTGTTAAGTATCTTATAGAAAAAAATGATCACCTATTCTTCACATAATGTATTAATTCTGTGAATCAGCTATTTACAGTTCAAACCCAGAGTATAATGATATTCCTGACTATCTACAGTGCTGTTGTTCTAGTGTCTTAATAAAGATGATCAGTGTTTAACTGTCAGCCATTAGAGATCTCTTTGTTTTAATTAGTAAGGGTGTTTTCCTATCACTTCATTCAGGAAAAAAAATACATCCTGGAAGATTGCTTACTTTGTTCCCCACTGTTTTTAATCTTTGGTGAATTAAAGGAAACACTGTAGTAGGTTAATAACATGAGAAAAAAAATAAGGTCTAGCATTAAAAACAATAGCTGTTTCAGCCTTTTGCTCTATCAAACCTTAGGGCAATGTCTTTTCAATGTCATGCTTTAGTAAAAGTTCTTTTAGCCCAGAAATATCTTTCCAAACAAGACAGACAAAAGCTTTTATTTTAAAAGCTAAGTGACTTGCTGTACATTTGACATGAATAGTAAAGAGTAGATTTGAAGCATGCTACTCTTTTTGATTAGCACATTGCTTTAAACTGTCTACTGTTTTTGCTGTATGAATGAGTACTGTCTTGTTACTACATATCTAGAACCTGCCACTTGAAGCAGTTCAAACAACAAGCTAGAAAAACAATACCATAGAGTATTCTTGGGATTGGTATGAAATTCTTTGGTTTTACTCAGTACTTTGTGGGAAGAATTGGCTCTTAAGGATGAAAACAAACCTGTTTGTAGGTATTTTGTTGCATAAGAATAATTTTAAAATAGATATTTATTGGGAGAGTGTAATTATCCAAATATGGAACGTATCTATGGAAATATGGTGTTTAACAAACAAAATAAAAAATACAGTGTTTAATGAAATAAAAATAAAAATTATAACAACAAAAACTATGAATAGACTCAGTTCTGTTGTTAGAAACTACTTCCGTGTGCCCTAAGCATAATGAAATACATAGTATGTAGAAGTTCATTGTTGAATAAGATGGAGAACTTCTAAAAAGTCATATATTTGATAATTTTATCTGATCTAGTGTTTTAAAAGCTTATCAATATTCTTCCAGCAGTTCCAAGAAAAGCAGAATTTAAACATAGAGTGCTTATATTATGTGAGAGGTTTCAGGAAATGAAAGAACAAAACCAAACAAAATAAAATAAAAAATGATCTTTGCAAAAAGGAATGTGTTTTTCATGGTCACAGCCGAACTTTTAATGGAAAATTCCAGTGATCCAGAATAATATTGTCTCTGAGATAAGAAATATCTTATTAAATTAACTTTTTAAATAAACAAACCATTAAAAAGATATAAATTTTTTTAAAATAATGGCTGAAATGATTGCAATTTCCTTCTGCTATTGTAGAATTCAGAGAAATTCTGTCTGGAGACTTTTAAAATCCCAGATTTCATTAAAGTTTTAAGGTTTCTTCCCAACATTTGTCTTTATAGGCTTTGAGGACACCTGTCCCCTCTGAGGATTTTTGCCCCAAGAGTTTCCTTTCCCATGCCCTGTTGAAGACAGGCATTGATGTGAATCTAAGTATACCTTGCTGAACCTGGGAAAAGGGAAATACAAATCCTATTTGATGGGTTTACTTTTCTGTAAAGTTTTTACTTAAAAGGTGAATAAGACAGCCCTGTTACTGCACAATTAATGTGATGTCCTGAGTTATGACTGACCTAAGAGAGAAGACAGTCTCTTAATGGAAATTCCTATGAAAACATAGTATCATAGAATCACAGAATCATAGAAACATAGAATCATAGAGTGGCCCAGGGTGTAAAGGACCACAATTGTCATCTAGTTTCATCCTTCCCTGTCTATGTGCAGTGTCACCAGACACTAGACCAGGCTGCACAGAGCCACATCCATCCTGGTTTTGAATGCCTCCAGGGATGGGGCATCGATAACCTCCTAAGGCAATCCAGGCTGTCGCCACCCTCTGTGTGAAAAACTTCCTCCTAATATCTAACCTAAACCTCCCCTGTCTTAGTTTAAGACCATTTCCCCTTATTCTATCTTTATCCACCCTTGTAAACAGTCATTCCCCCTCCTTTTTATATGCTCCCTTCAATCATCAGGAATGTTCAGATATCTAGTGTCCTGAATACTGTCCAGAATAAAAAGAAATGAAGCTGTCTTGTGAGATAAGCTCTCTAAATCATGGTTATATATTAAAAACAAAACAAAACAAAACAAAACAAAACAAAAAAAACAATTTTCAATACTTCTGTCAATACAAGCAGTATGGAAAGATGCTTAACTCTTATTTATTTATGTGTTTGCTTGCTTGCTTGTTTATTTTCTCCTGAATTCCTGTTCTCTGAAGTGATTCAGTGAATTCCAACAAGTTCCATAATAGCATTATGATGTAATCGCTGTATTATTACAAACTAGGAAATATATATATATATTATTTATATAATAATTTAAATATTTATATATGTGTGAATATATATATGTGTGAATATCTCAGTGAGACAAATTGGGAATATACACTTAAAAGGAATCTGTGGAATGTGATGATTGGTAAGTCAAAGCTAAGCCTCACAAACTCTTCTGAAGAATCTTTCTGTAACTATAAGAAGTCCAAGCACACAATGCTTTCTTGAGACATGACTGTATAGATGGCACTAACAAACACAAAAATATGATGGCAATTAAGTTTTCACATTGTTTTGTAAACATGGTTGAGCCTTATTTTTATTTAACATCTGTGTGCATGCAGATGTACAGATTTCTTTTGAAGGGAAGTAATAATTTTGCACTCTACATTCTGAAGTGGTTGGATGTTGAGGTGATAGAATTCTGGTCACTCGCACTGCAACATTCAGGTCACTAAATCCTGTATTGCTTTTGAACACCTTGTTTAAACATACAGTAATAAATGAAGGATATTATTGTATTTTCTGCAGAGCCACTTCCACTCATTCGTAGTGAGGCACTGACTGAATTTGCAAAATGTGAGCAATGAAATGGCCCTATACCATTTGATATTCTAATATTTAGATTTGACATTTACACTGTAGAAACTACCTGTCCTAATGCATTAAGACCACTACGTCTGATCATCTGCAAAAAACAATAGTCTAAAAATGCTTCCCAAGAAAGAGCTGAGAGGAATTTATTAAATTATCTTGTGAATTAACAACTGTAAAATACAGATTTATATATATATATACATATATCACAAATATATTTATACAGTATTTATACTTATTTTTATTAATAAATCTTTAAATATTTATACAGAATAAATTTATGTGTACAGTTATTTGTAGTTATCTGTCAATATTATGATTACAAGTTTGTTTTCCAGCATCGTCCTAAGGTTACAGTATTTGAGACAAATCTGGTTTCTCATAGGATAAGGTGGATGTTTCTAATGCTTCAAGAGTGAAAAATGTTGATATTTAAGCTGTCATTGCAGCAAATTTCCTTTGACCCAGGACAAATGTTATCCAAAGGTGATCATGCAGGTGGACAAGAGGTTAGAAAATGTTCTGTACTTGGGAAAAAATAAGGAAAAAAATAGATTACCTGACTGATTCAAAAATAAAAGTAAATAAAAATAAAATATAATAACAAAGGAAACATTCTGATGTATATTGAAGTTCTCAAACAAACACCATAGAAGGAAAATGAAGAGAAAGTGGACTGTGTGGTCAAGTGGAAATGTAAGTAAGTATTTTACACATATATGACCCTGCCATATACTATGCATTCATATAATTTGTCTGTATAACTAAAGAATAAAGCAGCCTTAGTGAAGTTTAAAAGTGTCTTCTCCACAACTATGTCTGAATGCTTAAGCACAGCCAGCATAATGTGCCTGAATTTCTTCCAGAACTTGCTTTCCATAACACTTCCCATACAGCTGCAGTTGATAGTACACCATAGTGGTGTGACATTTTCCTGCAAGATCTTTTGTGGAATACATCTGCTCTACATTGGGGGAGCAAAATATGAGTCTTGACTGAATCTTGAGGTGGAAAGGATTGAAACTGGGAAATGGTTCAACACAATTTGCATATTATGTAGATGAAAACCTAATGACAAAAGATTGTATTGGCAAACTCTGCCTTGTTATCTGGCAATAATGTGTACAGCAGCACAGAGTAGCTGGAAATAATGTCTTCTAATGTTATTTTGCAATTAAAAATATGAAATCAGAGAAATGCAATGAGATACATGCAAATAAGGTGCACTTGTGATAAACCACGCAATCCTCTGCAATCCAAGCAGACCAGTTCATTCTGGGACACAGTTTTCATGATTGCACGTTATTAATCCTGAATGGTGGAAGAGGGAAAGCAGCCAACTGCTTACAGAATCCTCATTTCTGGTTTAAGCGGCTGTGTCTTCATCCTTGCTTGCCAGTTTTGAGTGTTTTTCAAGGAACATTGCTGAGAACAAAATTGAACACCATCAATATTAATGATCTGAACTAGGAAGATAGCTTTTAGTGTGCAAATTAATTACCCTAATCACAGGGTTTTTTGTATCCATTTTAATGAAATAACTATTTATTTCACTGAGTCCTGAGCTTTTCTTTTGCAAATAAGGCACATTTACATGATAAATACACAAAATGTAAATGGATGACTAAATTAAATTGAAGAGGAAAAAAGACCTTTTTAAATAAAATTTTCATAGGAAAAACAGCTAGATTAATGGCTTGGTTAGCTGACTGGCATCTGTGATTAAATCTTTTTAATGTATGTCAAATAGAATTTAATGGACCTCAAGAATTGTCTACATAGTCAGTAATATTCAGGGTTTATTGAAGATGCATTTTATCTCCTATTGCTGAAGCATAGACAGCTGAAGTTATATTTCCTGTTGCTGCCCAGTAGAGCACAAGGACATTACAGCTGAAAATAATAGTAATATATATTTACATTTCACCTTTCCTTTGTCTTTTTATTCTGAAAAAAAAAAAAAATTCTACCTAAAGGAATGTAAAACAAGGAGATCCACTTTAAAATGGATTCTAAATATGTGCATAGTCTTCTGATTTCATCATTGTATGCACATTAGCTTCATGCTGTTGTTTTCTAATAATAACAAGAAAGGAAAATGCTTAGTTAAGATTTTTAAATGTATCTTTTAGATTCTATGTTTTAAAGACTTTATTTACTGTGGTGAAGCTTTGAAGGGCTCCAGATTAAGCAGAGACAAGATTGGAAACATTCCAGCACTTTTTTTTTTTTATAAGAGACCTGCAGAACAGAGCTTCTTTCCCTACTTTTTAATTATTATTATTATTATTATTATTATTATTATTTGCAGTAAAGCCACCAGAGATATCTCTAACTTCTTTTGATTTGAAATGATCAATGGCAGCTGCAGCAAGCAGGCAGGGTGCCCCAGGCACAATGCAAACAAGCCTCTTTCCCAGCTCACCAGGATTTACATTTCAATTGCTGCCACATTTTTAAAGATAATTATAACCTATTTATATTAATATTTTTCGGTGGCCTCTCTGATATTTTAACAACATAAATATTAATTTAGAACACCAAGAAAACCTTCTTCCTGCAGTGTAATAACTCAAACAAAAATCTGCCCAAAACACAGGGCATCAAACATGGTATCTGCAATCTCTGAGCAGCAGTCAGAGGAAGGGAGGGCTTTGGCTGGATTTAATTTTGCCTTGCCATGAACTGTTTTACAGGTTATCTGAGAATAACCTTTCCTTTCAACTTTAGACCAAACTGTCCTGCTGCAGAGGAGAATTTCTTCATGAGCAAACATCTGTGACTTACATGCCTGCAAACAGTCTTTATGATGGTGAAAAATATTAACTAGATAAAACTGATTTTCTTGGAAAGAGAAAGAGGAAATTGCAGTTCCTGATGCATAGAATTTCTGATAAGTTTTGTATTTCATTACTGCAGATATTTTCCTGTACTTATTACACATCCAACCATTTATATCCTTTTCTCTCTGGCTTTTTCATCAGGAAAAGCCATTACAATGTACAAGTAGATTTTACTGTACCTACCCACATCATATATTCCATCTTAATAAATTTTTGCAACCTCCTTCCTTTCCTTCCTTCCTTCCTTTCTTCCTTTTCCTTCTTTTCCTTTCCTTCCTTCCCTTCCTCTCCTTCCCTCCCTCTCCCCTCCTTTCTTTCTTCATGCTTACACAGTTTCTTTTGCAATTACAACATTCCTAACTACCCTCCAGTAATAGACATCGTTCACTATTCCTACATTCTTTGCATGGGTGGGGGGGATTATGCATTTTCCATAAAAAATGATAAATTAGAGATGTCAGTGCACATTGCAAAGAAAATACCAGTACCCATCAGATGTTACAAGGAGGTAATACAGTTGCTCTTCTTGATAAAGGGCAGAGTTACAGTCATTGACTTGGAGTCTTCTTATGGAGAAGACCTTCATTTCCTACACACCATAGCCACAAACTTGAGCATTGCCTGAAGCTGTCTGGGGGAATAAAACTGCTCATGGAAAATTCATGATGAACACATATGCTGACAGGGAAACTTAGTGTATTATGTATGACCCTTCCGTAATTTTAAGGAAATGATATTCACTTAAATGGATGTTTATCACAGTTAAAGGTACACCTAATGAGACGAAGGTCATATGCCTAAAAACAGAGGGCTAACCCACTGTTTCTGCCATGTATGAAAAAGCAATGCCTTCACATTATTGTTTCTTCAGAACATTTACTTATTCAGCTTGAAAGAGTCCCTGTCCTCAGCAATTGGATGCCAAATGCACTATTAAAGTAAATGCAATTCTAATATTATATGCATACATCTGGAAAGTATCTGGACAGCATATTAAAATTCACATCAAACCTAACTGTTTCATCTGATGTTATTTGGAGGAACCGCAGCTTGTTTTACACTATTATTATTATTATCATCATCATTATTATTATTAAACAAACAGAAAACAGCCCAAATATCTTAAAGGAAATAGTTGTTTTCAGCTTAGGAAATAGATGTAACTTTATTTCAATCAGTAATCCTCCATGCAAAGCACGAATCAAGGAAAATATTTTACTTCACTTCTTCCTCAGTGGCAAAATTTTTGTAAGACATACTTGGCTTTGTCTTTGCATGAACACAGTTCAGAGAGATCTTACACAGAACATTACACTGCATCCTTCAGCAAAATACAGATTCAGTGCAATAAACAAACCTTTTAATTATCTCTGCAGATCTTTACCAGAAAATCCTCTCTCAGTCAATGGTGCTCACAGAGAGCACTCAAGTTTTTTGCAGTGCTCATGAGAGTGACTCTCCAGACCAACAAAACTTCTAAATAAATAAATAAATAAACCAATAGATACATTAATTAATAAATGAGCAATTTACCACAGTTCAAATTGGTGATAAGAAAACTGAAAAATTACAGGAAACTGTCTGCTCCAGTACTGAAACTGTCTGAATATTGTTACACTCAAGATAGTAGGCTAAGTTCATGTTGATCTGATGCTACTGATTTAATACTTTATCATCAACAAAACTGAAAGCCGCTGATGACGAAAAAAAAAATCACAGTGAACACCTGATCTTCCTTCAGGCCAAGAGAATATTAACCTACATAGTACTGCTGCTGAACTTCAGTGGGCTAGAAGCCAGACTATCTTGGGAAGAAGAAAGAACTGCAGGTATTTCAGAGGCTCTCTTTGTATTATATCCATGAGAAGATGGTTTTAAAAAGACAGGACGAGTCAGATGTCAGAAAGCTCAAAAGAATCAACCCTGTGCTCTCTCCATGCCCTGAATTTATGAGGAAACACAGGATTGGAAGTTTTGAGATAGCCTTTTGTTTTCAGGATAGTGTTCAGACCTCCACTTCTGCTCATTCTCCTCAGCATGTTGCCCTTTCAGCATTTCTGACAGGTTTTTTTGAAGTTCTTGAATAACTTGTACATAGATGTGCATATAATATCTGTGAAACTCTGATGTCAAAATACTTATCTTTTGTTTTCATGGTTCAGTAATAAAGGAGTGACATTACAGGGCAGAAGCAGATTCAGTGTGGTTATTTTTCTGCTGATAGAAGAGTTCTCAATCAGTCAGTTGATGTTTGCTTAGGAAAAAAAAATAATAGTAATAATAATAATAATATTCTCCAGTGTAAAGGAAAGACTTTTCCACAAGGACTGAACTCCTTGTGCTTTTATTTTACTCTGTGAACTACGAGAAAACTAGAGGAATGATAAGAAAGAAAAGAAAATAGAGTACTCAGCATGATTCTGAAATATCTTATCAAACAATTTTGCCTGAACAGTATGTGCAAAGAAAGATAGTAGCTCTGTGCACATTTTATCTACTCCTATACAGATACACAACATTTGTGTATCATAATGCTCAGAGAGTAAGTATTGTGTACTTGCTGTCTCACTATGCTAACTGGAGGGGTATTCCTGAGATCGCCATCACTGAGTCTGATATTTTTTCTTCAGATCAGTAAAGAAACAAGTCCTTTTGTTCTGAGACTTTTTCTTTTGTATTGTTTTTTGTTTGTTTGTTTGTTTATTTGTTTGTTTGTATATTTTTTACCTTGTAATAACTCTAGATCTTTCCTTGCCCCTGTTCTATAGCAGTGGTGAAAAATTCATGTGAGATAAAACTCTCTGCAGTACAATCCAGAAAACTGTATGCACTGTTAAAATTGCAGTAATATTACCTACCCTAAGGTCTTAATTAGGTGACTAAAATTACCTTGCAATGCTTTTGTCTTAGGAACACTTACATAAGAGGACCAAATATCCCCAATCCTTGTTGGACATTTCTAGTCTTAACTATAAAGCATTTTGAATAAAAAAGCCTTGTTTATCCTAAACCAAATAGAACTGAATGGAACACTTGGAAAGACAGGGAACAGAAATGTAAAGGACAGCCCCAGTCAGAAGCATACAGCAACAGATCTGATCAAGGGTCTGGAGCATAGGCCTTATGAGGAATGGCTGAGAGAGCTGGGATTGTTCAGTCTGGAGAAGAGAAGGCTCAGGGGAGACATTATTACTCCCTATAACTACCTGAAAGGAGGTTGTAGTGAGCTGGGGGTCAGCCTCTTCACTCTTATAACTAGTGATAGGATTTGAGAGAGCAGCTTCAAGTTGCTCCAGGGGGAATTCAGACTGGTTGCTAGAAAATACTTTTTCTCTGCTAGCGGGGTCTGGTACTGTAATGGTGTCATGCTCAAATATAAATGAGGGAGATGGAGTTCTTAGATTATGTGTATACCTGGTGTGAGATTAAGAAGCAACGGTTCAAATGTTAGTCTGACCAGTTTATTACCAATATTGACCAGGGAGATGGGGAAGGCGAAGGCGGACACTGTTACCAATAAGGGTGATGGGAAAGGGAAGGTCGGTGATAGGAAAGATAGGAAAGAAGCAAGGATTTGTACAACACAGGGATATTCACCAGCCAGGATCCTAGGGGCGGTCCAGTTGCAAGCGGCTCTGATGGTCCAAGGCAGAAGAGCAGGGGTGGCAGAAGCAGGGAGAACAGCAGCAGCGATGGGCAGCCAGGAAGAAGCAGCAGGGTCCAGAGGAAAGCAGTAGGTCCCAGGTAGCAGGCCCAGGAGAGAGTTTGTCAGCATGCAGGGATCAGCTCATGAGGGTTCAGATGGCAGAACACCTATCCTCATGGTGGTTGATCCCTCTTTTATCCTTCATTTTTCCTGCCTACATGACAAATCCCCCATGCTAGGGTGTCAGGCAAGTATCTCCTGAGATGACTATCTCCCCCTGGAGATGAATACCACACAAAAGAGTGTTCTTCGGCCACTAAGTCAAAATACTATTAAATAAACCATCCACATATTTTGCAGAGAATCTTTGCAGTGAAAATATTCTGTTGGTCCAAATCATGATGGTAGGTAAGAGGTAAACTTGAATTAATATTTAATTTTATTTCAGAATCATTCTTTCAAAGTAAATCTTCTGATCTAACTAGATTATGACTCCCATAGTGAAGCAGTGCTAAGTACATTAGGTAGATTTGAACTAGGCATTTAATGCACTCCCATTCACAGAATCATAGAATGACTTAGGTTGGAATAGGCCTTAAAGATCATTTCAGTCCAACTCCCATGTGTTCTGTCCAACTTGGCAATGATTTTTTGTGAACATTAAATACACTGGAGCATACTGCAGGAAATCTTATTGAACGGGATAGAGAGTACTCTTTTCCTTTTACAGCACTCTTTACAGCCCAAGAATCATCTAGTTTTTGTATAAATTTGCTCTGAAGGAGTGTCATTCCTTACTAAGTTAGACATGGTTTGAAATGCCATGATCAGCAAGAGAGCATCAATATTATTCTCATGGAACAGATGGCAAAAATTCTAATGAACTATGTAAAATGAGTAGTCTGTGATTATTTGCATCCTTGGTTATTGAAATAAAAATTCTGACAGTGGAAAATTAGGTTTTGTTTTTATTTTATTAACTGTTTTCCATTTCATATTGTGCAGATTTATAGATTACCACTTCATTAGATGCCTAGATTTGACATTGTTGCTTTTGTAAACATCTCCTGAAATAATTATCTTCTTCCCTTTTCTAAAGACAAAACAAAACTAAAAATATTTATTGTACATTTACATAGCAATTTCTAATTATCAACATAATTTTAATTATTAACAGACTTTAACTCACAGAGTTGGTGACTCCTTTACATGAGTCCTTTAAATTACATCTTTAAATATTTTCTTCAATAATTGGATTTTCACAAGTTCTTCTTAGTCTTCTCTTCATTTAGTAATGATCTTCAGATTATACAACTCTATTTTTTGCCTATCATAACTGCTCACTTATTCATATGATTCCATCAGAACAGCTAGAGTGAAAAAGAACAATCTCAAAGTCATTTTTAAAAAGTAGTATTAGACAACAAGTTGGAACAGACTATTATTACTTAGAGCCATGTGTGGAGGAGTAACAAAGAAATCACAACAATGTACAGAAGTGCTATTGCACATAAAGTCTGCGGGAGATCTTGAACAGTGAGAATTATTTCTCTGGAGTTAAATATCCCTAAAATAATGATAGGAAGAAGAGAACAAAAAAATCTGCTAATTGGAAAGAGTTCATTATTTCATACCTGTCTGCATTTTACTGGGCTACAGAGAGCCAAGAGTTTTTTAATCTTCCTGAAATATACTTTGAGAACTTAGCAAACAATCATTAGAGTGTTGCAGGAAATGAGGAAAGTGTTTGTATATGTGTTTGGTGAATGTGGAAAAAGGAAACTGCAGATTCAAGCTGCTATGAAGTGTGTGTACGTATAGGTTGTCTAAAAGGTGGATTTGTTACCAATGTGCAATAAGCCAGTTTTCACAAACTCAGGAAAAATATTACTTTTTATTCAGGCCAGGGTGCTAGTGGAAGTTTCAACAGATCAAGCACAATATTCCAAGTTTCTTCACCGTGTTTATTCATTAGATTCTCATGTTATTCACCTATCTAATACAGAAAAAAACACCCACCATCTATATATTCATAAGATTAATAATCATGATACTCCATCCCCTTTTGGCTAGATTCCCAGCTGTCTGCTTGTCTAGAGTTGCTAAGGAGTCATTAGGGGGTGCTCCCCTTACTCTATTTAACCATATATGGTCACTTGCCACCTATGGACAAGCTGGACAGTTCTCTAGCCAACTTTCCAAGTAGAACAATTATCCTTAATTAAATAGATAATATAAGTAGCCTAGACATCTATACTATTGTAAAAACTGTACCTGATCAAAGGATTCTACATTCCTATTAGTTAAACACAGACAATACCCCCATTTTTGGTTTTTTTTTTTCCAAGAGATCATTTTTTTCCATTAAGTATATCTCTCCTATTACAAAGTTTCATAATATCTTTTTGGTACCATATACATATTGTTAACATCCAGAAAATCAGGCAATAATTAACATTAACACTGAAAATCATAACCTAGACTTCTACTTCAGTATAGGTGCATGAAGTTGAATGACAGTTTTGGCATGACCTAATAAGTCTTCTAAATGGTTTTTTCCTTGCTATATTTTCCCTACACGCACACTCTTTGCAAACACACGGCTATGTATACCTGTGTAACCTTATTATACATGGAACTAGTTCCTTCCAGAGCTGCATTACCTGGGCACAAGGGGTACTAGTGTAGCTTCACCCACTTACACATCTCAGAGGTTTTACTCAGTAGGAATTCTTCCTTGGGGATAGGCTCCCAAGCAGGCTCTAACAACATTGTAATTGTTCATTGGGTGTATATTTTTCCCTTTCATCCTGGTCGCTGTTCTGGAGTTTAGACAACCATGCTCTTAATGTCGCCTGCCTCTGAATCAATTCTCTGGTACAGAGAACTTGAAGTATCTGTGATATTCAGAAGCACTGCAGCAATTCCTGCAGCGGATTTTCTCACAGGGCTTGTGAAACAAAAGGAGTTTCTCAAGCAAGCTTATCTGCATTAGCAGCATTTAATTCAAGATAGCTGTAGTGCAACAACAATTCATACTAAAAGAATAACAGTGGCTGAGCAGAACAAACTTCCCACTGTGAAGCAATTATAGTGCTGTTGAATGGCTGATTGCTTATGTGTGGTCTCCTCAGCTCCCTGATGTGGTTTGCTTATAATCCTGCAATTGGATAAAATAGATTGGAATGAATGCTGTCGCACAGAATTGATGGCAGTTCCACTATTAATAAAGATACAATTAGCTACTATACATCCATATCTTCTCTGATGTGCTCATTCAAAACAAAATACCTCTGTAGATAGGGTGTGACTGCACCTGTTCTGGTTTCAGGAATCCATGGCCTGTGTGAGATCCCTTGATATTCTTAAACACCACCACTGCCCTCCAACCAGAGGTCTGAACAAGAATCAGATGGAAACGTCTTACTTTTCTTACAGATCAAGCAGACAAGGCTCTAAAAATATACAGACTTTGGTGACAGCATCTTACTGCCAAGGCGTATGCTTTCATTTATAAACCAGCTAGTTTGGTTTTAGTGTGGAGGTACTTTATCAGCTCTCAAATTTTAATTTTTAGAATTTTACAGGAGCAAAGAATAAATTGTCAATATTTTTATACAGAATTTAAGGGGATTGATTATGTCATTTTTTGTATATGATACAATGGACAGTCAAGAAAGATTTCATTTCTTACACTGTGAGGGAAAGAAAGAGGGAGTCCAAGTTTTCTTCTAAAATATTTTTCTTTTAAGATGATCAAAGATATCAGAATGCCACTTAAAAGGATTTATATTTAGAATACATAGAATAACTCCCAGTGCCATATTTTATTATGCTAGTAGAATAGCACTTATGCTAAACCTAGCTTAAAAACAAAAACAAAAGAGCCATACTAGAATACACTCCAAAATGACATTTCATAAATCTGCAGTGATATATGTTTAGTGCTTGTTTAACATGTCAAGATACTTAGAAGCAAATGAAGCTTGCAGGTGGGTTGTGGTAATCCTAGATCCTTCATTTGGCTCAACTAATGACTTCCAATCTAAACTTTGGGAAGACCTTTTCTCCACAGAAAAAAGCATTCCTATTACAGTCCTGTTCAAACATGGTGAAAGTTCACTATAACTGCTGCTGGTAGTTACCTAAGGTGCAGACAGCAAGCAGAGTCTGCTGTCCTTCCTTCCTCCTGAGTTGTGTCAGAGACAAGTACCATGAAAATCCCTTGCCTTCTTTAGGCAGTGAGCTTGGAATAGAATGAGAAACTAGTTTTCTAATATAATACCATTTCAAAAGCTAATTTGTAGCATATTAAAGCAAATGATTCTATTAATTTTACTTAATGAGTAATCCTGTGTAATATAATAACAGCAGTCTAAACATCAGTCCAGACCTTGGAACTGCAACTGGATGTGATAAAGAGTGTGAAAGGACCTATTTTTGACTTCATGTCATATCTTAAAATGGAAAAGATTTAATTGCTAAAAATGTTAACACTTTTTTAGATAACACTGCTAAGGTATTTTGCTCATTTGCTCATTTTCTTTCATTTCTGAAATCATTCAAACAGGTTAAAATATACTTGTATGGAGATAATGGTTGTTGATTATACTTTTTATTTAAGCCTAGTGTCCAGTTTGAAATGCAAGATTAGATATTCTAATCCCCAGAGACAAATTCTCTTAATGCAAGTACCTTCCATATAACCACATAGTCAAAGAGAATCACAGAATCATATGATCACAGAATCACCATGGTTGGAAAAGACCTCCAAGATCTTCCAGTTCAACCATCCACCTACCACCAGTATTTCCCTTCTAAACTGTGTCCCTTTGTAGAACATCTAAACATTTCTTGATCACCTCTAGAGATGGAGACTCAATCACTTTCCTGGGCAGACCATTCCAGTTCCTGGCCTCTCTTTTGGAGTATAATTTTTTTTCTAATATCCAACCTGAACCTCCCCTGGCACAACTTCAGGCCATTCCCTCTCATCATATCGTTAGTTACATGGGAATCAAGGTTGACCCCCACCTCGCCACCACCTCCCTTCAGGTAGCTGTAGACAGCAATAAGGTCACCCTGAACCTCCTCTTCTGTGAGTAAACAATCCCAGCTCCCTCAGCCACTCCTCATAAGACTTTTGCTCCAGACCCCTAACCAGCTTTCTTGCCCTTCTCTGAACGTGTTCTAGAGCCTCAGAGTCTTTTCTGTAGTGAGGGGCCCAAAACTGAACATAGTACTGGAGGTGTGGCCTCACCAGTACAGGGCTATAATCACTTCCCTGTTCCTACTGGAACACTATTTCAGATACAAGGCAGGATGCCATTGGCCTTTTTGGCCACCTGGGCACACTGCTGGGTTATATTCGGCTGAGTCAACCAAAACTCCCACATTCTTTTCCTCTGTTCAGCTTACTAGCCACTCTGCCCCAAGACTGTAGCATTGCCTGGATTTGTGATCAAAGTGCAGGACTCAGCTCTTGGACTTGCTGAGCTTCATCCCATCCAGCCATCCTGCCTGTCCAGATCCCTCTGCAGCGTCTTCCTATTATCTTGCAGATCAACACTTCCTCCCAACTTGGTGTCATCTGCAAACTTACAGAAAACTCAACGCCAATGCTCAGATCAAGAAAGATATTAAACAGGGCAGGTCCCAGTACTGGCTCAATACTTGTGACCAGCTGCCAGATGATGGGATACTACCAAGAAGAAATATATACGTTTTCTAGTTCACTTTTAACTACAGCTAACAGTATGTTTTTTAAAGCTGCAAGTTCACAGAAGCAGCAAAATTTGTTGGGCTTGCTTTGAGTCAATTAT
This sequence comes from Cyrtonyx montezumae, assembly GCF_038088225.1. Lineage (NCBI taxonomy): Eukaryota > Metazoa > Chordata > Aves > Galliformes > Odontophoridae > Cyrtonyx > Cyrtonyx montezumae. The sequence continues at coordinate 14,793,928 of NW_027072035.1, forward strand.
TTTGAAATTTTCATATGGTGATTTGATATTATTTTAATGTACTGTTTAAGAACTGACAAGGAAAAACATGACAGGGAAAATATATCTGCAGTACTTGCCTGCTATGGAATTTTCAACACGTAGAATCAACTGTTTCTGAGCCCTATAGCTCTGGCAAGCTTTCAGTTTATCCATTAGCTAGCTAAATCACTAGTGACTAACCAGGCAAACAGGCAAGTTGAATTTTAGTAAGAAACTTTTTATTTTCTTAGATTGACTGCAATTTTAAAGGGGGTGTTATTGTGAGAATTGTATGGTATCTTGGTGAAGGTGGCCACAGTTCTCTCTAGTCACTGTTGCACTGTGGGTGGGGACATGGCAACACTGACTGAAGCTCCAGACACTGTCACACAGTATCTGAAGAAACTTAAGGAAAGTATCTCCCCACTAGAGCACCACTACCCATTCCTCTCTAAAGGCAATAAGCCTGAAAAGGCAAACCTGTTTATTTCTTTCATCTATCTTCACTTTTTAGGCAAGAGGCTCTCCGGGCTGGAGTCTTTTCCTTACTTACAATGATAAGTGTAATGAATAATTGTTTACTTTCCAGTTCCTTGTGTCAAGACAAGTAAATAGATAATAAAATAGATGATAAAATATCCTAAATGCCCAGAATTATCTCTTCTGGAAGAAAAATAATTCAAAATAATATGCCTAGAAAATTATCTTGTCTTCCTCGACTTTGCTTTAGACTCAGTGGGAATGTAAACAGCAAATGCAGTACTTTGCAGACTGTAAAAAAAGAGAAGGAAAAAAAAAAAAAAAGGAAAGGATACTGGGGAGCAAATGAAAAATTATCTAGATAAAAATCTATAGCATGAGCTTCCTTTTCCTGCTGAGGAAAAGGCACTTGAATTTGTCCATCAATTTATTTCAATGCTTCACTGTTACTGATAACATGTATCAACTTACTTACGGTGGTTTACATTATTGATGTGCTTTTTCATTAAACTAAGCCAGTTACATTTTTAAATGAAGACGTTTTGTAATACAAATAAACAGAAAACAAAATGAATCTGTAGTGACTTGTGAGGTTTACATTAAATACACTTATTCGCATATACTACTTATATGTGAGTGTCACAGTATGAATCTGGAATCAGTTCTGCTCTTGTTAGTTTTACCATGATATAAAAGCTTTGACTTCTTTGAGTTACTCCTAATTCGTAGCAATGCAAGCAAGGAGAGATCGTGGTATGAGTGTTTTTCCTATTTCTGCAGCTTGTCAAAAGATAATGGCTAAATAATATTATCTCTAAGGGACTGAAGTAAATATTTGCAAATGTTAATACCTTGAGAGAAGATGAGATTTTATTTTTCCTAGAGGCATTTATTTATAACACTGACACATAATTGATAAACCCCACTGTGCATGATAAAATGACAAATACGGGTTCTAACTTTCTGAATGTTTGTTTGCAGAATTAGCAATGAGGTGATAGATAAACCACCATTTATAAAAACATCTGGAATTAATCTTTAAAAAAAAAAAAGACTCTAAACCTGTTCCATGTTACACTGTTGCAAAACTTTTGATTACTTTGACTAAAAGACTGGACCACACTGTAGTGTTTCCATTTTTGTGCAAGCATAGTTATAAAATCTTCAGTGGATTTTAATGGTCTTAATCTATGCTCTTATGTAAACTGCAAAACTCAAGCTGTGATGTTTATCCCCTCATACTGCATTGCTTGGAACACAGTGACTGGCTCCAGATTAACCAAATGGAATGAAGTTCAGTAAAACAACATCAAATTCCAGCAAAAAGAACAGTGCTGTTACTTTGGGTAAGGTAGTTTCATTTATCTTTAACTTGACTTTTTTTCTCTGCTATGGGATGTGACAAAAGGAGATCATGAACATGCTCCTTTATTTGTTTGCTATTCTAAGTTTGGCATTTTAATGGTAGACTTGTCCTATTAACAGTAAGAATTTCAAACAACGCTTTGTTATTAGAGAATCATAGGATGGCTTGGGCTGAGGGGGGCATTAAAAGCCCATCCAGTTTCACTTTCCGTGCTATGGGGTTGCCATCCACCTGACTGGGCTATTCAAGGACCATCTCACCTGGCTTTGAATGCCTCCAGAGATGGAGCATCCATAGCTTCAGTGGGCAGACTATGCCACAGCCTCACTATCATAGAATCTTAGAATCATAAAATAATAGAATCATAGAATGGCTTGTGTTGGATGAGACCTCAAAGATCATCAGGTTCCAACCTGTCTGACACAGGTAGCACTGCCAGCTGCTAGACCAAGCACTATATCAGATTGCAGAGGTCCCATCCAACCTAGCCTTGAAAACCTCCAGGGACAGGGCATCTCCAGCCATTCTGGGCAACCTGTTCCAGCATCTCACCACTCTCTTAGTAAAGAATCTCCTCCAACGTGTAATCTATATCCACCTTCCTTTGGTTTAAAACCATTCACCTCTTGTACTGTCTACTATCTACTCACTTAAAAGGCTGATTACCCTTATGTCTATCACTCCTTTTAAATGTTGGAAAGCTGTAATGAGGTCATCCTACAGTCTTCTCATCTCCAGACTGAACAACCACAGCTCCATCAGTCTATTTCTGTAAGAGTGAATCTCCAGCCCTCTGATCATCCTTGTGGCCATCTTCTGAAACATCTCCAAAAGCTTTTATTACAGAGTTAGAGGCCCCAGTCTTGAATGAAGTACTTCAGCTGAGGTCTCATGAAGGCAGAATAGAGTGGAATAATCACCTTCATCATCCTGCTGACCATCTCTCTTTTGAAGAAACCCACTGGCCTTCTGGGCTCAAGCACAAACTGATTGCTGATGCTGAGCTTTTCATTCACCACCACTCCTAAGTCCTTGGAAGGACTACTCTATAGTGGCTTTTCTTCCAGCTTACGTTCTTATCTAGAATTACCTCGACTCAAGTACAAAACCCTGTGCTTTGCTTTGGGGAACCCATTATGTTCACAAGGGCCCACCTTTCATATTTATCAAAGTCTCTTCAGACAGCATCCTTTCCTTGTGCTGTATCAAGCACACCACTAAACTTGGTGTCATCAGTAAACTTGCTGTCTATGACATTATCAGTGTCACTGATGAAGATGTTAAAGAGTACTAGATTCAAGACAGACCCCTGTCAGACACCAGTCTTTACTGTCCTCCACCAGGACATAGAACCATTGACCATAACCCTCTGGCTGTGATCTCCCAGCCAATTCCTTATCCACTGAATAGTCCACCTTTCAAATCAATATCTCTCCAATTTAGAGATAAGGATGTGCTGGGAGACCATGTCAAAGGCCTTACACAAGCCCAGGTAGACTGTGTCAGTTGCCTTCCCTTTGTCCACTGATGCCATTGTTCGCTCATAGAAGGCCACCAGGTTGGTAAGGCAAACGTCTTCCAGAAGGATCTGTTCCATGATGAGGCTAATTGGCCTGTAGTTCCCCGAGTCCTGCTTTATCTCTTTCATATAAATAAGGGTAAAGTTTCCCCTATTCCAGAATTTCTCCTGATAGCCACAATTTTTCATTTATGATGGAAAACAGCTCAGCAACCACCTCATCCAGTTCTCTTAGGACTTTGTGATGCATTGTCCTGGTCTGCCAAAGTGATATCTTTTTCAGAAGGCTTCAGTGACACAGACGACAGAGAGCAACTTCTAAAACTTCCTAAAAATGCTTCTAAAAAGCATTTACAAATCTAATTTAATCCCTGCTAAGGGATTTGATTTAGTAGTTGGGTAGGGATAGTGATAGGAGGATGGTTGGACTAGATGATCTGCTAGGTCCTTTACAACCTTATGAACCTATGAACCTAATTCAGGACTTCATGATTCCTGTTTCTCGTTGACTCCATTCTTGCAGATTGGACCGCTGAGGGCTAGTGATTTTCCATGCTAGGGTCACTTCCACATAGACACCAATATGGAGAAGTAGAAAATGGCATTTAATAAGGCACAGCAGCTCCTTATATGCATATATCTATCATCATCTATGCCCCTAAGCATGTGTCATTAATCAATCTCAGAGCCAGGGAGGTCCTGTTGCGTAACATCCCAAAGTCCCAGCCTCATCTACTACAACAGTTTCTATACAGGATCTATCTTTAATTCTATTTCTCACTTCAGAATAGCACTTGAGAGCAAATATCAGCTTTTATTTTTGTCTACTCTTCATAATTTATGGTCCATGTTTTTAATTCCTAGGAAAAGGAGTGGAGAACTGCTCATATACAGTATGCATTTATATGTGTCATTTGCTACACCTATGTTTAGTTACATCATTTCTGAGCTATAGTTTTTGAAATCTTTTGAAAAGAGAGCAAATTCTAGAAGTCACTGGAGTTTGCATCTCCCAAGCAAAGGACAGGGAGCATTTGACAAAAGTTAAAATTATTCGGACAAGGAAAATATAACAGATTTAAGATATTCTTCTCATGTCTTCCTTTTGGCGGTTTTCTTGAAATCTACTTATAAAACATGTGGGCACATTGCAGATCAAGGGAAAGAGGAAGAAATAAGCCTAATTTATTGACTGCCTAGAAGACTTCACTTTCAATTTTCCCTTGTCACATTGCCAATGAGTTACTGGCCATCTTAAACATAGAAAGAACATGTAGGCACTTTCAGCATCTGTGTGTTTGCTTGTATGATAAAGACAAAGATTATAGGTAAATATTCTGTAAATATTCTTCCTTTTGCATTTATATAAGATATATTAAATTAAAATTTTCTACTCAAGGTATCATAATAATAATAATAATAATAATAATAATAATTTGGAAAAGAAAAAGTAAAATTAGCTGGAGTACCCAAACATTCTGGATTCTAATCTGATTTTTCCTCTCTGCATTACTCCAGTTCTTTCATTTAAGTATTTCAGGATTTATCAATTTTTCTTTTTCCCTTGCCATCATTAATTACCACCACCTTATTAACCAAATTTTGTAGCATTCTATATTCCCTCAATTTTCAACCCCCTCACAGACTTAAATTGTATATATATATACACATATCTATTTAATCTGATATTTTGACCCTTTTGGCTTTTCCACTCACTTTTGCCATTTTTCTTACTTTCCTGCCTTTCCATTGAAGTTTTCCTCTCATCCTTTGTGTTCTGATTTTTACTGTCCTTTTTCATATATTTTGCTGGTTCTGCTTTATATTTGATCTTCAAAATTCATATTGTACTCATTTAATAACATTGAAACCATTGTTAGGACAGAATATAGCTGCAAAGTGCAGGCTACTCCTGTCTCCAAGTTCTCCCAGAGCATTTCCTCCCTCCCTTTCTCAAATTTCTGTATATCACCACATCTTTTCTCCTTGTACTCCTATCTCTCTTTATTCCAAAGTCCTCAATTAAATAATATTCATCTCTGCTCCCTGCTTCTTGAGACCACCGATTTTCAAAAAATGGTCACTCAGAAGAAAAACCAAAAAGAAACAACCAACCAATAAATAAATAAATAAATAAAACTTGATAGAAGCAGTATGTTCTCATCATTTTCTATCAACTACTGCAAAATAATAAAATTTCACTTGGACTACTGTTGCTGTGTTGTGTATATTATATGTGAAATGTGGAGAAGAATAACACAACCTCATCAGGGTGCATTAATTATATATCTTCTTCAGTGCTCACTGTAATTGACTGCTCTCAAGAAAACGTAATGCTGAGGAATCAAAATTCTTTGATAGTTGTTAACTTTATATTTGTTTAGCAGTTACATTCTTCTGCTGTACCAAGGAGTTTCTTTATGTTGTGCTATGCTGTTGCCAAACTGCTTCCATTTGCAGCTTATTCACATGAAGCAAAATCTTTTAAATACGTTTAACAAGAGAACATTTTTAGTGAAGTCATTAAGATTAGAGAGCTCTACAGGGGTAGAAGTTATTGGGATTATACTCAGAACCACTTGTGTACATGTAGTAAGACTTTTTTCTTCTTTCTTCTCTGTCTCCTCCCTTTCCTTCTAACAGTTCCCATTTTTGTTTGTTTGTTTTTGTTTCTGCTTTTGTTTTGGGGATTGTGTGGGGAGGAATGGAGGACTGGGGTGGTAAATGTTCTATCAGCTAAATGCAAAATAATGCAGTAAGTCAACACACTCCTGTAAGTGAGAGATGTTTCCATTTTTTTTCAAAGCAGTTCCACTCATGGGGTTATAAAACACTAAAAACGAAAATGTCACCCAAAGAAAAGCTTTGCATTCTGAGATCAAAAGTAATCTTATAGACAGTGGATATTAAAGAAACAACATACCATTCCTTCCCCTAGAAAAAGACAAGCAAGGTTAGAAGGCATCAAGTCACTGAGGAATCTGTCTACAAAGAATAGGTATGTTAAAATAGAGAGAGGTATGCTGCTGCCATTATCTTAACGATTTCCTGTCATTGAAGTTCAGGCCAGTAGCATGTGTTACAGCTGTGTCTGGAGTGGCATAAAAAAATAAAAATAAATATAGTAAAAGAAAAAGAACAAAGGACTGAATAAGCCTCTTTTTCTCCTCCCTCTATCAGACCACAGTTATGGGGGGGAAAATAAACAAACAAACAAAAAAAACCCACATTTCTCTTCTCCTTTTTCAAGGCCTTATTAAAACAGGCTTATGTGTCCCAAACTAACAGTTCTCCAAATCTGATCATCAGAGTCACAATTCCTTACTGAGGCTTCCAGTTTAGAATGAATTCTCATTTCCAAGACAAGTGAAAAACATCTGGCAGTGTACTGTCTTTCCAGATCTGGACTTGCTAAATCAGATTGTTTTTCAAGACAGTATTCTATCAGTGGATTTATTTCACTTGTCACACTAAGTATTTATTATTCAAATAGCCACTGTGCAAGTAATAGGTAACAATTAAAACCATCTAGTATTCTAAATATTCACTGGGATGATTGTCCATATTGCTTGTTTTACAAGTAGATTAATTCCTACTAGTGAAATATGTATTTTGAGTGTAACATAAATAAGTGTAATCTACTAAATGTTTAGCAAAGAAGTCAGCATTCAACATTATGTGAGATACAGCTGAATCTGCAAGTGCTTGCAACAAGTGCTATTTCAGATGTATAATCAGTTCTAGAATGTATTGTCTTTTACAAAGACTAACTGGTTAAGTCAAGTCTGATTTCTGTTATGTCAGCAAACTGCACATACAATATCTGCACACTGTTCTCATGGCAGTTTAAATGGTGCTTCCTCCACTTATGAACGTGTGTAGTGGTGACAAAACCTGGTGCAGGTATAATCATGTTGCTGTTAGCAGGGCCATGAGCTGACCATTGGATATGAGTCTAGTATCAGCGGAAGCAAGGGAATCTGATGAAAAGCAGCATGGTGTAGGGGGGCTCAAGACTCTGTCCTATCTTTACATGTCTGCCACAGGCAGATTTTGCACAACTGTTTGCTTCTGGATCTGCTCACATTCTGCTGTTCATGTAGGGCTTCTTTAAACTGTGGCAGCCCAGAGCCTGGTGATGATCCATCTGGCCCTGCTTGCTCACAGCCAGCCTGAGGCCTGGACCCATACTGTGTTTCCTGACAACTCTGCAGCTCCCTGGAAGGCACATTTGAGATTACTTGTGCTAGCCATGATCATAGACATGAAGGCAAAGGAATCAGGAGACAGCAGCAAAAAGGGCTCAAGTTGCTGGCTAATAGCTTAAAGCAGACCTAATAACATGGCTTGAAAAGGGTTGTGTCCTTAATTTTAAACCAATAAGCACTATTGTTCCTGATACAGTTCACAGTTATAATAAGATGTGATAGTTTCTATTTATCAGTTGTTAGTACTGTAGATTTGTACTGTTGAAGATAGGAGTCACACAGCTTGAAACCTTGTACTTTCACCTGTTGTTTTCTCTATGTTATGATAAATTTTCAGCAACACTTGGTTAAAGCTGACAATTTTTCAGGTATAAAGAAAATCTCTTGACACTACCAGGACTAATTACATTGTCCTTGCCAAAGGGGTGGTTGAATAATTGCATGAAATTATTGCACAGCTATGGTTCTTTTCATGTCAGTGACAATGCAATGAAGATTGATTCATTTCAATTAATCATTCAAAAATAACTCCTCATATCACTCCCCAGTAGGAGCAAACATGTTCCTACATCTCTCTTCCAAAAGTCTCCTGGTTTTGGCTCTCTGACAAGATAGCATTGCAGCACATGTGTGTATGTCTTACATAGAAAGGCCTGCTTTGTAATTATTTGGTGACCTAACTCTCCTTATTCTTTCCTCTTATGTTTGAACATGCTTTATAACTCCGATAGCCATAAGCACAAGAGCATGGCAGGAAAACTTATATTACCTGATTGAACTCTAGATTTCAAGAGAGATTGTCACCAACTCTGATTTTATTTATCTACTATTTCCCTGTCCTTTTGAATCAAGTGGTCTCATGTAATCATGCAGCATTACATTCTAAAATTCGTTATTGTAAGAAAATCTTACCTTCATAAAATAATTGTTAGTGAATCACACTAACTGCTGCTTAACTTCAACTCTCATTCAGTATCTATACTTGTGACAGAAGTTAACCACTTTTATCTTCTATATATTCATATACACTTTTATTTTCTGAAATCTTTCATATCCTTTTGTAAGAAAATCAATTCTTCATTTAATTCTGCTTCTCTAGCATAATAAAATTTCATAAAGACTAACAGGATGGCAATCTTTTAAATGGCTCAACCACTCACACTATATGATACTGAAGAATATTTATTTTTATTCCAACAATAGTTTTACAAGAGTTCTTTTTCTACTGTGAAGTTGTTTCAGAGAATGCATCACTTTGATTTAAATACATAAAGGACAAAGGAAACAAGCATGTAGATTTAGGGGTACAATTCATATTAATTTTTTTATTAAAGTTTAATATGATCTGAATAAGTCACATTGTTACATGAACAATGAATATATTTTTATTTGATTAAAATATTTGTATAAATTCTGCATTATAAAACTGGATGAAAGAGAATAATAAATAAAACTACATACAATAATATTTACAGAAGATTTAAATTGTTCTGACATATTTTGTAATTTGAGATTCGAAGAAAAAGGTTAGCAAGTTCTCCACATTATAATTGTAGTGTCTGCCTTCATCAAAGCTTACAAACTAGAAGTTTCCACAGTATTCTATTGAAAGGCTCATGTTTATATGTAATTAAAATAGACTACAGCAGCTAGGCTGCTGCTAAACTACAGGACACATGTGTGCAGCAGATGCATCAAGAATATTCAGTGTCCATGGCTCCAGCAAGGAAAGTGAGTTGCGGATTTGTGAAGTCACAACAATTTGATTTAATAGGAGCTGCTGGGATAAGGGTGTAAGTTCAGGGCAAGTCACTTCTGCATCCTAGATGAATCCTGCTTATGGAGGAACACAGTTCAGTGGGATTCAAAGTTCCTCCACTGCCATTACAGGCTATAGATAAATAGAGTAACAGATAACCCTTCAAGCAACTGCTGAAAGCGCAAACCCTCTGTCCCTGTGAATATAGCAGGCCAAGAAAAACATGCTTGCACTTCTGTGTGCAGTCTCCTTTCAGTCTCTGTCAGGCAGGGGCTAGTTTGTCTGAGGGAGATTATTGCTGTATTAGAAACTTGAAAATGCCCCTTCCTTTGCTTCTGGTTGAGATATCACAGGTACAGCACAGCGCCTGTGAGTACCATGAGCATTCTGTCCAGATGGGACTCCTCTGTAATGACTTCTGCTCTGGACAAAATGTAGTAGTCTATCTCTTTATGAACAGCAAGAATAATTTAGCCATAATATAATGTATCAAATATGTTACTGGAGACAAGGGCACAGACATTATCCATATCATGTCATAAAGGAGAATAATATTTTTACCTCTGTACTTTCTAGTTTCCCAAACCATTTCTCTAGGGAACATACCTAGTGGAAGGAAGCACACAAAAAGAGGCAGCAGTGAATGTAGATGTTATGAATTCCTCTGGGGTTTAAGAGGTGCAATCATCTATTTCATTCTTGCAAAAGCTGGTTTCTCTACATGCTGACTGCACATTCATTTTTTAATATTTATATATTTAGAGCTTAAAAAAAAAAGAAATAAAATTTATCTTGTAAATTGTTGAACATTTACAACCGATACAGAAAATCACAGTTGGAAATCTGCTAACACTGTGAAAAAATAAATGGAACCACTGCAGGAAATAAACTTTATGTGTAAAGACTTGAAAGCCCACCAGAATTCAAGAGTATATTTTGTACTAAAAGACAGTGTGCTGCTTTTAGAATAGATCCTTAAGTGTACTAATGCATTAGCAGCAATTGACATAAAATTATTTTAGTTTATGAAACAGAACTACATATTTTCATCCAGATTTCCTGGTGAATAGGGCTTATGAGCATCAGTTGCTGATTAGGTGAAATATAAAGATTTCTGGGTTTTTTGAGTATCTTGCACAAAGGACAATTATGGTCAAAGATTTCACTCTTTGTCCCTGCCTGCCAAATGAATGTTTGAGGTAAAACAAAAATCAAGCAGCGCCATTTAATTAGTTATGTATTTCCAGTGGAAAGAATAATCATCCCTACAGCTGCAGTTCCCTTCAGCATGATGTTTTTGAGTCTTTAACAAGATAATAACATCAACACTGTGACATAAGATCATACCAGTGAATGAACTGATGCAAATTTATCTGCAAATTTTTACTTGTATGCAAAATTCCAAATTGTATTTACTTTGTTTCTGATAATCAAGATTGCTAGTGTACCTGTAATACGGAAATTCATATTTGTGACTAAATAATAACAGGTATGCATGCCAAAGCATAATAAAAGTTACATCCATTACTGTAGGATGAAAAATGGCAAATGAAACCATACAAGAAATGTTTTATCTTTTTTTGTGTAGGATACTCTAATGTTGTTTTCATTTTGAAGGATCATTCCAATGAAACTGCAATCCCTACTGCTCACATCCTACTGGATGTAAGTGCTCCATATCTGCTGTGACAGTTATTTTCATCTTGCTAGCAGGAGAAAGGCAGAAGTACCCTTTTCTGTATTCTACAGTTGGGCAAATGTTGACCAGAAAGATAATTACATGCTTTAGGTCATTTAATAAAGCTTTGTTCTGGATCAGCTTTTCATTGAGAAGTGAAAGTAGAGTTCCTCTGATGAGTCTGTCTTTATCAGTAAGCTGCAAAAAGACCTCTTTCCTTTTTTTTTTTATTTTTTTTATTTTTTTTTTTTTTTTTGTGGTCTCGCAGATTTTAGAGCTTTCAGCCTGTCAGTAGCCCAGTGTTCAAGTAAGTGGCAGTGAGCACTTCTAACCATGCTATTCTTTTCCACCTGAACGGCAATATCTTTGTCAATGGAAATGACTGAAATGAGAATGGGATCATGCTCCCATTTTGTCCCTTGGTGATGTTTTAACAATCTGGTTACTCTATGATACGATTGTAGTGCTGAGGCAATGAAGGTGCTGAGATTTTCCAGCCAAGGTTAGATATCTACCAATTTAATCTCCAGGTCATGACAGAGAAAAACAGAAACCAAGTACTTATACTTTCACAGACTGAGATGCCTTTCTGTATTGTCACTTACTTTAAACATCCAAGAAAGTTACAGAATAAATAAGAAAAAGACTGGTGAATTAATATATGAAATACAAACTTATCTTTGGAGAAAGATGCATCTTAATTATTACTAGAATGCATTCTAAGTCCAAAGTCAAATGCACCTGAATGGAAGAAAATTCAGTTAAAAAACAAAAACAACAGCAACATCATCAACAACAACAAACTGGCTACTTCATCGATCATCTACTTCTATTAAGAGAAAGTAAAATAATTCCATATTGGCCATTGCAGAGAACTTGGAAGCTTTCTCCAAAAGGTATTTTGAAGTCAATTAGATTAACATTTTACTTTAGAAAGAGTGTCTGATAAGGACATAAAGTACCCATCTTTTAGCTGTTTATTTGCAACATTGTGCCAAGTTCTAAACGTGATATACCTATTAACTTCTGGTACTAGTGGTGGACTGACCCTCAAGCAAGATTTGTCTCTGAGTTTGCCATGCTAGTGCATCTACACTGGCTTCAGTGAAATTATTTGTGGCTTATATTCACATGGGAGATTAGTATTGAGACAGTAGTTCAAGTGAAAAAAATATTAATGATGGCTGAGATGAAGCTGTGCAATATATTGTGGTGCAAACGCTTTACAGGGAATTTATATATGTACATATAAATGTATATATGTTCAGGGCTTAAAGATACAGCTGTTTCACATGAGTACAGCCAGCTGCCTGCGTTCTGAGAACACTATCTTTAATTTCTGTAGAACTGAAGTTCTAAATGCACAATGCTTGCCCTTATCTTTCATCACTGACGTCTGCCTGATGAGACATCGTTTGTAACCACCAGACAATGCTTGGTTGTACTGTCTCAAATTCTGTCAAGACAAAATTTCATTGTACTACCAAATTCGTGTCTCCTGTTTTTTTCTCTTTAATTTGACATCTTTTGTTTTACACTAGATGAAGCTAAATACAAAGTGAAAGAGATGTTACTTGACAAGTAAACCTTGTGAAGGTTATAGAACTGGCCATAATTAGTATTATGGAATAATAAAGTAATGGGATGGGATTATGATAGCAGCAGTGTTTTTTTCTTGTTTGTTTGTTTATCTGACATGACGTTTTGATTACTCAGGAGAGAGAACTTCAGGCTGTTTCAGGAAGTATTGGATGAAATTCCCTGGTAAACTGTTGTCATGGTTTCATGATTTTTTTGGTATTGGTATTCCACATCATAACATCATGTAGTGCATTCAGAATTAAGGAGTTAATGCTTCAGTTATGTTATGGGTATACCCATAACATATGTTCAGTTAGTTATGGGTATATCTGTCTCAGAAGAGAGGAAGAACTACACTCCCCAGAGGACTTTGTATTTGTATGTTTTTCCACTCAGAGGGAAAGATAAAAACTGTTTGCATGTCACGAGATGTTCTCTTTCCTTTGGGATCAACCCAGCAGTGGATGCTCGCTGCTGTCTTGCCTTCAGCATTTAGCGTAAGGCCTTCGGTTTATCAGACACTCTCTCTTGCTCATTTTATTTTATTTATTAGCTTTAATTCCAATTATATTGTATTATATTGTGTTATTTTACTTTCCAATATCTTATTTAGTAAATTACTTTTCCTCCTCAGATCGTTGCTTCTGTTTTGTTTTTAGACCCGTCTCCCTTTTCCCTTTTCCCCCTTCTCCTTTCCCAGGGAGAAGGTCTGCGGGTCCCCCACACCAATTGTCATGGAACTGGGCTGAACCAGCCCGTAAAATGTTGACAACTGCCCTGAGAATAAAGGAACAGAACACAGGTGGCAACACTTTAAGGGTGCCTTTCTGAAAGAAAGCTAGCCATCCCCCAGCAGAAAAAATCAGACAGAAGAGGTAGGAAATCAGCATGACTGAGTGATGACCTGCTGATCAGATAAAGGGAAAAAAAGGAGGAGTATAAGCAGTGAAAGCAGAGATGAGCAAACTGGGAGAAATATACCATTACTGTCTGGATGAGCAGAGATGGAGTCAGGAAAGCCAGTGTGCAGATGGAATTAATCTTGGTGAGGGAAGTGAAAAATAACTAGAAGGGATTCATTAGATACACGGATCATAAGAGACAGACAAAGAGGAATATATCCTCTCTGATAAATGTGAAGGGAGAACTTGCTATAATAGACACAGAGAATGCTGAGCTACTTAATGAGATCATTGCCTCAGTCTTCACTGCCAATCAGGCTTCCCATGCGCCTGAACTTTTAGGCAGGGGTAGAGTGAGCAAAATCACTTCCATTTTAAGACTTGAGTAAGTTTGAGACCATGTCATGAGGCTTAAAGCATATAAGTCTATGGAGCTGGCTGGCATGCACCCCAGGGTTCAAGAGGAACTGCCAAGTACAGTTATCAAGCTGTTCACCATCACATTTGAAAAATCATGGCTGTTATATGAGGCCCAGTGACAGGAAAAAGGGAAATATCACTCCCAGTTCCAAGGAAGGGAGAAAGAAGGACCCTGGGAACTACAGGCCAATAAGCCTCACATCTGTGCATGGGAAGATACTGGAATAGATCCTCCTGGAAGACATGTTATGATGAGCAAGATGAGCGGGTGATCCAAGACAGCCATCAGGGCTTCACCAAGGGCAAATATTGCCTGATAATCTGGTGACCTTCTAAGATGGAGTTGTGGCATTGGTGGACAAAGAAAGTGCAGGTGATGTCATCTACATGTTCTTGTGCACAGCCTTTGACATGGTCTTACATTACACTCTTATCTCCAAATTGGAGAGATGTGGTTATGAACAATGGACTATTCTCTGGATAAAGAATTTGTTGGAAAGTCATAGCCAGAGGGTTGTCACTGATGCTTCTATGTCCAGGTGGAGGCTGGTTATGAGTGGTGCTCCCCAGGGGTCTGTCTTGAGATATCCTTCAACATCTTTATCAATGGCATAAATGATGGGATCAGGTGCACACACTCAGCAAGTTTGCAGATGACATTCAGCTGAATGGTGCAGTTGACACCACAGATGGAAGGAATGCCATTCAATGGAACCTGGACAGGCTTGAGAAATGGGCCTGTGAGAACTCAACAACATTTGACAAGGCCAAATGCAGAGTGTTGGACTTGGATCAGTGCAATCCTAGATATGTAAACAGACTGAGAGAACTCCTTGAGAGCAGACATGACAAGAAAAATGTAGAGATCTTGGTGGCAGAAGACTGGGCATGATCCAGCAGTGTGTACTTGCTTCACACTCGGCTCGTTGTATCCTGAGCTGCATCAACAGGGGTCTGCCAGTAGGGCAGACAAAGGACTGTCCCTCTCTGCTCTGTCCTTGTGAAGCTCCATATGGGGTATTACATTCAGGCCTCGGGCACCCAACACAAGTAGGATGTGGAGATGTTGGAGTGGGCCTTGAGGAGGACCACAAAGATGACTGGAGGGCTGAAGAATCTCTCCTGTGATGAAAGTGTGAGGCAGCCTGGAGAAGAAAAGGCTCTGTAGAGAGTCACTGTTGCCTTCCAGTATTTGAGAGGAGCTTATAAGCAGGAAGGGAAACAGCTTTTTATACAGTCTAAAAGTTACAGTAAAAAGGGGAATGGCATTTAGACTGAAAGAGGAGAGATTTAGCCTAGATGTTAGGAAGAAATTTTTTGTTCATCAGGGGGTGAGGCCCTGGCACAGGATATCCAGAGAAAAATTGAATGTCTCATCTCTGGAAGTGTTCAAGACCGGGCTAGGTGGTGTCCTGGGAAGCTTGATCTGGTGAGTGAGAACGCACTGCAAAGAGGGTGCAGTTCAATGATCTTTAAGGTTTCTTCCAACACAAGTCTTTCCATGATTCTATAATTCTTGAATTCTATATTGCCTTTTTGAGAAAGAGCAGACTAGACCAAAATAAAATTTAGTTATTTGCCTGACATTTCATAGTGACACAAATAAGAGATAGACGTAGCAGCTACCATTATTGGCTCTCCATAAGGTCATAGGTATCTGATACATACTACAGGAACTCATGGCACAAAGTTGACATTGCCAAGGGCCTCATTACTATGTCACAAGTCTGCATGTGACTTTGACCTAACAGATCATTTTCACCGTATGAATTCTTACATTATTGTGTTGAGTAGAAGTGACATTATTTTCATGTTGAGAAATAAAATACTGTGAATAGACAAAAATTTTCATAATGAGACATGAACAGTAAATATACTGCACAATTGTAGTGGGTTGTGTAATATGGCTACAAAAACAGAATAAGCTGATGTCAGTGTTTTGCGGGACGGTTTGACCTGGTACCATGACAACTGAGGCAGGGACCCACAGGCCCACACCCCAGGGAAGGGGAAGGGGGAAAGGGAAAAAAGGAGAAGGGAGACGGGAGACGGGCCTAGGAACAAAATAGCGGCAATGATCTGAGGAGGAAAGCTAATTTACTAAATAAGATATCGGAAAGCAAAAAAACACAATATAATACAATATAATTGGAGTTGAGGCTTATGAATCAAATAAAATGAGCAAGAGAGAGTGTCCAATAAACCAAAGGCCTTACGCTAACGCTGACACCCACTGCTGAGTCCATCCCCAAGGGAAGAGGGACAATCTCGTGACCACAGACAGTTTTTATCTTTCCCTCTGAGCGGAAACACGTAAAAATACAAAGCATCGCACAGTCCTCTGGGGAATGCAGTTCTTCTATTCTGAGACTGGTATACCCAGAACTATTGATGATCCACACAGCTAGAGCATTAACTCTTTAACTTCCAATACACTACATGATGTTATGATGTGGAATATCAATAATATAACAAAAATCATAAAACCATGACAGCTGAATAAGGAAAAATATTATTTGGGAGCAATAAAGACTTGTTATATATTCTACAGAGCACTATTTTCCAGAATTCAGAAGGAAAATATCTGACAGCAATTCTTCAATAGATTGTCGTATAACTATTTGAAACTTAGAATACAATTAAATGTAAATGAACATTACCATATACTGCATGATTAAAATGATCCCATTTCTGGCTGAGAGTATAATTGTGAAATATCCTATCTATTTACCACCTGCATCTATCCACCTATATAAAATCAGAATCCAGCATTGCATACTGATTTCATATTGATGAGTATCATCTATGCTTTAATAAAATGACAGTCTTTCAAGATTCTACTAGAGAGACTTCTGTAATACATGACATGATTTAACTATATTTTATTTTATGCCAGAGAGAATTTTCACTTCATCTCTCAGCCTCTTACAAAACTGTTGTAAACGATTTAGCTCAGCTGTTAGATTTAAGAATAATTTCATTTCAATTTGGGCTCACTCTTGTGTAATTCCTAGGTTTTGTTCAACCAGATGTAGAATTCCGACACTTAGCATGTGGACTAACATGTCAAAAATACGTGATGTTTAAATTCATAGCTTGTGGATGCAGTAAAGATGGGAAATAAAGTATTTGATGCATGCTAAAGTCACACTAAAATGTAAGTGAAACTGAATTGTAAAATGTAAATCAGGCTTAACTCTATACCATGCACTCATAGTTGAAATGCTGCTCTGTAATATACGGCAGAGCATTTTCAGACTATATTACAGCTCCAAAATAAAGTCCAAGGCAGGTTAGCTGTGAGAAATACCCTGATTATACATGGGTCAAGCGGAGAGAGCATTTCAGATGAAGAAATGATTCTTCTCTACTAGAAATCTGAAAATAATCCTAGAGAAGTTAGAATACATTAGTTGTGACAAAACCCATAAACAAATAAAATGCATACCCATTATTTATTTTTATAAGGGCGTGTAGTGACAGAACAAGAGGAAATGGCTTTGAAATGGAAGAGGGTAAATTTAGACAAGATATTAGGAAGAAATTCTTTACTATGAGTGTGAGACAATGGAACAGGTTGCTCAGTGTTGCTGTGAGTGCCCCCTCTCTGAAAGTGTTCAAGACCAGGCTGGATGCGGCAGTGAGCAGTCTGGTCTACTGGGAGGTGTTCCTGCCTGTAGCATTATATGAATTCTTTTTTACATGGCATCTAGCTTCAAAGGGAAATAATTAGGTGATGTATTAATTAAACATAAAATTACAAAAAAGTAAAAATAAAAAATAATTTAAAAAAATCACACAGGATTAAAGACAGTGAGATTCTTCAGTTTTCTCCCAATCTAGAAGTGTTTATTGAGCATAATTTTTAGTCTGACAAATCCTGAATATTCTCTGGCTTTGTTGGTTGCAGATGTGAAAGAAAATTTACTGATACGAATGCTGTTGGACTCTGCTCTATTGCCAAGTGAAAAATTATCTATTAAGACACCAAAATACTTTGTCTTCATACCTGTTTTGTTTGTTTGTTTGTTTGTTTGTTCCCAAACATTCCCAAATACCTGAATTGTCAAGAACTGTCTGGGTCAGCCTTCCCTTGAAAATGAGAAACATGAGCACATTCATTGATTTGATGTTATGATTTAAGCTGGCATGTGGCTCAGCACCATACAGCTGTTTGCTCTCTCCTCCCCTTCTCAGTGGAACAGGGAAGAGAATATAAAGGAAAAAAAAACAAAGTAGACCCTGTAGGTTGAGATAAAACTACTTACAAAAACAGAGAAAAAGAAAAATAATTATGACAATTTATATATAATATATTATATACATGTGTGTCTGTATGTCTGTGTGTCAATGTATATAACAAATAGTATATAAACAGTTGATCACCACCTCCTGACCAATGCCCAGCTAGCCCCTGAGCAGTAGTAGAAGAATGAGAGATGAACCCCCACACTTATCAAAAACTCTCCTTCCACTTTATGTTATAGAGTATAGAATTTCCCTTTGGTCAGTTTGAGTCAGCTGTCTTGATACTGTCACCTCCCAGCTCCTCATTAGTAGGAGCTGAAACTGGGTTGGCCTCGACTCTGTACTACACTGCTTAGCAACTACGGAAAACATTGGTGGGTTATCAGCATTGTTTTTCTCTTAAAATGAAAACATAGCATCACACCAGGCAGCCTGAAGTAAAAGAACTCTGTCCCAGGTAAAAATAATACATTTGATTATACACAGAATGGCTAGGAATTCTTTTCTCCTAAAATGTTTTCTTTGGGAAGGCTGAGTTCTATTTCATTTTTTGAAGTTCACCTGTAGAACTCATATACATTCTACATGTTTCAATTCTTCTGCCTAGCATGCAGACTAGGACTAAGCCTCTTCAGGTTGAATAGGAAAGGTCGTTATGGGTCGTGACGTAATGTGACTTGGCATACAGAAGCACAGGGTGATTGTTAAGGTAGTAGAACTAATATTGGTGTAAACCCCGATTAGTGGAAACAATAAATACAATATAAAAATGTTTCCACTGCCGTATTTGTTTCTTTGTAGTCATACGTACATATAAATGCCACAAGTGAATGCTTAAAAGTGTTACTTGCAATTCTCTCTCTCTTATTACAAGATGTTGCTAAAACATATTTAACTAAATCAGAACTTCAGTCTGGGCATCTAAAGAAACAGCTTTTCAATCCTCTGAACAGACACGAAGCACTTAATGAAGGGATCATTTTCTCACTCCACAGGTGTCCCTGAACATGTGGGTTGCCCAGTGAGAGCGCCAGACCTCAGAATTTTGATGTTATATACACTCCACTCCTGTCCTGGGCAAAATATTCTCAGCTTTAAAAGCTTTAATTTAATTTAATTTAATTTAATATCCATTAACACATTTCTAATAAATGCTTTGGGCACTGAGAAAAAGAAAATGTAAACAAATAAACCAGTACTTAGATGAACTGCAGGAAAAGGGGATGAAAAGTGTTGACTTAAAACAAACACTTCCCCATGTCCCCATTCCTCCAGTGAAACAACAGGATAACCCTGCAGGATTCATGCAGTATCCCTGAAGGATGAGGTCAGTACAAAATGATCCTGGAATATCGGTCTCTTTCTGCAGCTCTTTTCTTTTGAACTGATATTCCCCTTTTCCAGCACAGACATCCACATGCTGCAGTCACTCAGGGTGTGCCCACCATGGTGTGGATGTACCAAGGTCACAGTCCTCCTTTGGCATGGAGGTCCTTTTTCCTAAAGCATGTTCCCAACTGCCTTTTCAGCAGTGTGCCTCCAGCAACTTATCTCCCAGTATTTCCTTTCCTCAAGGCCAGATCTTTCAATAAATAGATGAAAACCATAGCATAAAAGTCACAGCTTAGTGAGGATATGGTACAATTGTGGCAGTGCTACAGAGAGCTGAAATCATCTGAAATGGGCATAGGAAAATGTCAGCCACCCTCTTGACCATTTCAAGTAATTCCAAAATTCTGTAGATTTCAAGAGAAGAAATGAAATTTGTTTGGCTTCAAATATTAAAGTGGTTGTAAAGCTTAAAGATAATTTTTTCCTTCTGCTTTCTGGAGCAAATAAAAGGTGAGCAGATGTCAGGTTAATCTTCACCATGGTGACATCCCCTTGAGACAAAGACAGTGAATGAAAGACTACTCTGTGAAGAGGTGAAAGACGACAAGACAGCGCAGGCTATTTTCCCCAGGAAGAGTCCAGAAGTTATCAATCTGCTACAAACAGGGATCTGTAACGGACTTCAGGTGAAAAACAGGTCCAGACACATGACATCTCAGTCACAGGCATGTTATTTCTGGGATTTTTACCTTGTATCATTCTCTTTCACTCCTTTGGCTCTTTTTTTTTTTTTTTTTTTGTCTTGTGGTTTTCAAAATAAACAAAGTGAAACTGCAAGGAGTCCTAAATGTTTTGCAGTCCTCATGCCTAGGTATTCCCCTCAATCTAGTCAGTACTTTCATTTTTTTACTATTTTTATTTTAAAGGTGATTAGTCATTATTACCGGAATTATTATTGCTCTTGATTTATATTTCTTTCTATGTCTTGTCATCTGGATATGTATGAATCAGACTTTTATGTCATCTAGAATATTCTCCTTACAGCTATTTTTTTAATGGCCAATAGAATTGTAACTATAACTGAGCCTCCCCAAAAAAATGCTCAGTGAACTACTCTGTCAGTAATACTAACTACAGCCTAAGCACATACACTTCTGCTTCTGTGCTAAGCCTACACCATAAAACAATTAATAACCCATGTCACTGGAAAAACTAAAGTTTTCCTTTTTAGAGTAGCTTTTCTACTATTTTCATTAATACTAAAATTTGGATTTAATAAAGAACAACTAGAGTGGGTTAAATATAGCAAAAAAATACAGTTTTAAGAATTTTACATAAGTATTTTTAATTGCACTAATTTTTGTGATTTTTTTTTAATTTACATCAGTTGTAATATAATACTAAATTATTCATTTGTGAACAACAGTATTCAATTACTAATTACTGTTTCTGACTCATTCTTTCCTTGCTCTCAGAAGTTTCAGGCATCCAATCAGGATACAGAAATGATACTTAAAACACTCAGGTAATTAATTAGAGATCACAAATAATGAACAGCAAGTAAAGTGAATGTTGTCTAAATAATCCATTGGTTTAAAATACTCCATCTAAGCTATTCATCAGATTCTTACAAATAAGAAAAGCATAAAAATCAGGCCTGTGTCACAACAGATTTGGGTAAGATAAAGGCCTAAGTTCTTCAGCTCATTTATCTGTGAAGAATGACTCATGCAAACCTTGTCAAAAAGGATTAGATTAATCAGTTCTCTCATCCCTGAAAAACCTTGTCAATGCTGAAAGCCATATTTACAAGCTGTTATTACTAAATTCTTTTACCTCATGTGCCTAAAAACTGAGGCAGGCTTTAAGGTGTCAAACCCATTAATTTGTTTATACAAAGTTCCACTTGCATTCAAAATACAAATACAAGAGATTCATGTCAGATGATTACTGTTTCTATGTAAGGTTGTAAAAATAACTGAGTTTTTCTATAGGAGATCCACTTTAGTGATTTTCTGCTTTTGGATCTAAAAAGCCTAGATAGAGGGAAGGGTAGAGTGGGGGTGCTTTTCTATTCCATTTTTGTGCCAATAAAATCTCTGTTTTAAACAAATAGAAAAAATAAAAAACATTTGTTTGTTGCTTTTTATTTTCATTTTATATACAAATTTAATATATTAGCTGCACATCCCAGAGGAAAAGAAAACCGAAAATATTCATACTCTCAACACAAAGTTTTAATATTTCCTTTTAATTTTTCCCTGGCCAATACAATTTCCAAAATTTCATCCAAATTCACAAGTATGTTTCTGAATACCAAATATGTTTCAGTTGATCCAGATTCGTATTTGTGGTGAATACCATATACATTTGAGTAATATTCCCCAAATCTAACATAGATATGTGCATTTTAAATTGGAAAATGTTATAGATAGATAAATTTTTATTTATATCTTTACATACTTAAAAGAATTGCATCTTTTTAGCTGGAAGTAGTATTCTTCATTTTTGATATGAGCTTTTGTGCAGTGACAGTGTCTCACCCAAGGGGTGACTGACATAACATCAAGTGCTTATGTTATATATGTCCGTAAAGTGTGATTTACAGGATTTTGTAGCTGTCAGAATTCTAGTACTCTACTAATCTATTTGTCTTCATTCTGAGCTCTTCCTGAAGTATGAAAGGAATTCTTTTCTGGGAGATAACACTGTTTTACAAAAATCTTGTTTTATCCATATTAATCAGGTCTTCGGCATTTTGGGGTGATTATAAATCTCCATTTTCAGTTTAGCTTTGTCTTCAATTCATTTTTAATCTAGGATCAACACTTTGACTCTAATTCCTTTTGCAAGTAAAATATTAAGTTTTAAATTAAGAGAAGGGATGGAAACATTTAATCAACAAATCTAACTTTTAAGATGACAAGCAGCATTATTTCATAGGCTGTGCATCTCTCAATAATTTAATAGCATATAAAACTACTCCCACAAATATATGTATACAAGATCATAAAAGCACTTCTGCATTTTCTTAATTATAAGCATGTGAGTGGCGCCATTGATTTGAATAGGACTATTCACATACTCAAATTTAAGCGTTTGTTTAAGTGCTGTGCTTAGGATTGGAGTCATAGAAATAAGGATAAAAACCACAGAGCTTCACTCAACCCCTAATATATCCAATAGAACTCTTTCCTATTCAAAATTGCCTATATTGAGGGCTGGATCAGGTCCAATTTTGGATGAAGTGCTCAGCGTGAAAAAGCCACTGCAAGGCATTTGTAACTGAAAACATATCTGAAGGAAGATTACATTTCCTGACATATAAGCATGAGGCTGTGGTGAATCTGTGACAAAGGCTATTACCTATATTCATGTATTATCTGAGGAAAGAAAGCTAGCAGCCATCATGAATCTGAGGCTTCCAAGGTTGGGTGGAAGAGAAAAAACGTTAAAAATGAGGCTATGTGTTTCATTTAAGGAGTCATAATAACATGAGAAATCTACTTTCCCTTAAATCACCCTGCATCAAGTGTATGTCTGAGGTGTTTTGTTTTGCTTTCTTCTGCCCGTTCAGCAATTTTTGATCTATTTGTGAATACTGAATAGTATGACATTCAAGCACTAAATGTGAAGTCATATTTTTTTCAAGTGTAACACCCTTAGGTGGCTGTTAGCTGTCTTTGGAAAATGAAACTATTTTGCAGCCTGCTCCTTGAGGAATGCCTATAAACAAATTGGTTATTTCAGCAAGCTTGTTTTCTGCTTGTGGACTGCTAGGAATGACCATACTCGTCATATAATGAAGTAATCTGAAAAAAATAAATAAAAAAAATTGTCCTTTATATGGAATTCATGAGCAAGGGCTCATCTGTGTCTCTCTTTTGAAAGCTTATCTTCATACTTCATCCTCTCTTGTCATGTCTGGTCAGTTTTTATCCAAGTAAGTTTTATAATCTGCCACTTGAAGGCAGATTGTCCTTCAAGGCAAATGTATCTCATGAAGTGTGCTATTTTCCTGGAGTTGTACTATCAATAAGAAGAAAAGAAAATAAATCTTAATTCAGCACTAGACGTAAACAACACACAATTGCATGGAATTGATGTACATCACTACAAGTTTTGTACTACAAGCATATAAATGTCTACAATAAAGCAATTTGGAAGTACTATATGTACTACATGGTCACTGAGCATTGAACATGGCTATATTTTTATAAATTAGTTAGTCTTAGAATATATCTTTGCCCCAAAGAAAATTCAACCCATTTCAGTAACGCTAAACAAATACCATAATACAAATGCTCTAGATACCAAAATGATCTCAGAAATGGCCTAGCCTACATGAAATGAAGTACGACTAATTCATGAACATTTGACAAAGTTATTTCTATTTATTGGACTCTTAGTCTCAGAAGAAAAAAAGTCATTTCATATAGTTGTAGAATATATAGACCAGGCATGTTCAATGCATACCCTGCAAGCAGCCCAGGACAAGACAGCTTCACATCAACTTCAAGATGTGAGCATTTTCCCAAGCAGCTCAGCCCAGCCCCAGGTGCGCACATACAGCTCAGAGACAACTGCATATTGTTTTGCAATTGGCACTGTCTGAGCTGGAACTGGGATATGGAGAGGGTGTAGTGCAGTGATTATTCAAGTTAAGGCAAACAATTTTACATATTTTGATGCAGTCCTGCAGTGAAAAATATGCAACATTGCTTCCCATTTTGAAAAAGGAACTTCAGAGTAAATTTCAAGATTGCAGAAAATAAATATATGTTTAGTAAATTCTAATAAATTACCTGCATATTTTCAAACGGAATGTATAGAATTGCAATCAGATATTGAACTAAAAAAATTGATCACATCTTTCTACTAAACCTCTGTAAGATCTGTATTACCAGAGAAAAATAGCCCTGTATCACAATCACACCTCATTCATGTCATCATTTTATGGCAATTCATGTACTTAATGCTGTTTTCAAGAAGGAAGCATAGGAAGAATAAAATTTCATCAAAAATATCTGATGAACAAGTTGAGAATGCAGTAAGTGATGCAACCACTGCCATCACACCAGGCTGATGCCTTAGTTTCACAAAAACAAGGTCAAATACCCCATTAGTTCTGTTTATATTGTTTTGAGATTTTTTCTCTTGTAAGTAAAAAATATTAAAACAATGAAATAAGTTATATTTCTTATAAACATAAATTGTATTTTATATTTTATATGTGGCCCAAGAATTTTCCTCTTCA
This sequence comes from Cyrtonyx montezumae, assembly GCF_038088225.1. Classification (NCBI taxonomy): domain Eukaryota; kingdom Metazoa; phylum Chordata; class Aves; order Galliformes; family Odontophoridae; genus Cyrtonyx; species Cyrtonyx montezumae. The sequence goes on from NW_027072035.1 coordinate 14,818,678, forward strand.
CTCAGTGTGGCACAGGAAACCAAAAGATTGGACATCCATAGACCCTAATGTTCTTATTTTCTTTAGATGTATCACAGTCTTATTAGTCATTAGTAATCCAAATTGCCAAATAATATTATGTCTTCTCAGATTAATATGCATGGGTAATATTTATTTAATAATAATATAAGTTGTGGATACAGGTGAAGATTTAAATTCCTTTTAGAAGGTGCTATCCATACATTAGATGTCAAGTCTGGATGAGAAATGTGATGACAGCTCCATTTGTACTTCCATTGTATTTTTTAACTTGGAGTTATGTCTAAATTATTCACTGCATTTGAAGGGAAAAACTGTTATTCGATAATAACTTGTTTTGTTGTCTAGGAACATAAAAAAATGAACTTTTTTTTAAGGAATGGACTCCTAACTTCTTTAACTGAGATGCATTCTTTGGGAATTTTGCCCCAGTTGAGCCAGGTAGTGCCAAAACAGTGAATTCTCAAGCAGGACATTTGTTTATAGGAACCACACTCTGAGGATGCATGGTTCATCCTAAGTGTTAAGTCCTGAGCAGTGAACAGGCTCACAAAATCTTCATCCAAATAGCTGACACTTGCAAAGAGGCTTGAATCAGTTGTCCAGTCAGAATGAGTAGCAGAGCCTAATTGAAAGAAATGAGTGAAGGCTGGGCCGACAATAATGGCCCAGAAGTGAGTTTTGCAGAGCTCATCCAGCTAAAAAATTGTGTCCTGTGACCTGTTTTGAAAACTGCCTCTCATCTCGTTTCTAGTATGGGCAAAATAAAAAGAAAACCTCATGGGTTTATTCACCTGCAGAGCAACCTTGAGGGTGGGAGGAACTCAAGGAGGGCATGCTTTGAGGCAATATGATTAAGCAAATGTAATCCACATTAATGAAATGTAAATCTCAGAGGAAGTTTGCACATTTCATTCAGGACTGTGGGGCCAGTTTTACGAGTAGTTTTTATGCTAGCTGGACTCTTTAAGTTCCTGTACAAATAAAGGGTCTCAAATGTAAAATCCACATGGAGATATTTAGTTTTGCAACCAACCTCTGTGAGGTTATTCCTAAGATTGAAGAGCCATGTGTGCTAAGAAAGGAAGAATGAATTCAGAGTGCCTTCTCCTTATAGTAGGTTTCAGTTATGCCAAGTTCCAGTACCCATTTGATGATGCAAACATATTTATTCAGAAATAAAATATTCATACAGGTTGAGAGAGAGAAGAAGGCAAAAGTAAAATGTACCTTCATTCTGTATCATCATTCTGGTCCTCATGATTTACAGTCAGGACTAGTTTTAACCTTTATATTATTCACTTTAAAAATATACCAGGTATACTGTCCTACAATGCCTTGCTGTTCTTAGAAGAAGCTAATTCTACATTCCAGCCACTAATGAAGGGAAGAGTTACTCTCCCTCTCATCACTTACAGAGTTTTTCACTTCTAGCAAAAATTTATCTGATAAATAAAGCTACTGTTCTGTTTTTCATCTAAAAGATAATAATTACTGTTCTCACCATGGCTTCCTTCTGCTTCCCCTGAATGGCCTATGCCCAAGGAAACAGGCTTGTTTATAATTAATAGAAGAAAAGGATGACTTGTTTTTAAAGATGTCTTTCCCTTGCTAATAATCTGTTTTTCATGAACTGCAGCTGCTCCAGCTTTAGAATCATTAATCTGTCACATGCACAGTCCCTTCCACAAAAAGCACATAAAACGATAAAGCAATAAAATAATTTCCTTTTGGAAACATGATCCATGGTCTTAGAATTGCTCATGAGCAATCTCAGGTAGAATTGCTCAGGCGAACTCTCAAATAAATTGGCTTTTACTCTGTTTAGCACAGACAGTAATTCCTTTTCAAGGTACTTCATTTTTGTTTAGTCTCTAGTTCTATGCTGACACTTTGGATTAACTCAGGCATGTGTTAATTGAACATAAACCATGATATAAATGCAACATTTTTGTCTGGATTTAATAACCATCATTTGTAGATCACATCATGTATTTTACTGTAAGAATAATTTACTGATAAGGTATTTTATGCTTAGCCGTGATTAAGAAACTGTGTAATTTACAACAGAACCAAACAGAGCCATATATGTGTTCACATATATAAATTTGTTTATGTGAAGCACAAATTAAAAATTTAAATGCTCCTGTAATGTAAGACAAAGTGGAAAGAGCTTTTCATATTATTATCCTTCAAATTTATATGCAACCAAATAAAAGATTCAGATTTACAGGGGGATTTGCTTTATATAAAAACAAACCCGTTCACTAGAAGGAAGCATCTGTTTCAGCCATTAATAACACATGTAATGTATACGCTGCTTTGAACTGAACATTTCCATTAAAACTGAAAGCCCATTTACAGAGACAGAAGCAGTGCTTGAATGTGATCAGTCATAGTGTCACACTAGCATACAATTGCTGCTGCAGAGCTAAGAGCTAGAGCATATGCTTCCCCAAAAGCCTCTAATGTGACTCTCAAGCAGTAAAGGGGAAACATTAAGTGCATCCTGCCTCCATTAGCCTGGAAAGGAGCATAAGTCCCCATGATTTGCTTGGCAAGTTGCATTTAGTGCTAAAATATCTTTATAAAAGTTAAACTTCTCCATTGTAACTAATGAAAAACCTTTTTCTTGTTTTATGGTTTATGAGCAGCTCTGTTTTCTCCTAACATAAAAAAAAAACAGACCATCCTCCCAATTCTCCGTACTAGCCCTCATTCCTCATCACCATAGCCCAGTAATTTCTCTGTTAAAAAGTTTGAGAAAAAGACACTTTTTAGTAGACTTTTAGAAAGAGGTCTAAAAAGATTAAGTTTTCACAATGCAACTTAAACAGGAGGAAACCTGCACCTGCGTTATTGACCTTAAATACTGTTAGCTAATGTAGCACAAAGGCATTCCACAAATTTTTCACACCAAAGTTTTCTGGGCAGCCTTCCAAAGCATAGCAGCAGTTTAAAATGACCCCATCTTTGTGAATGTGAATGGAGCCATTATAGGGTAATCATCTTTCCCCGCTTTAAGTTACATTACATTTTGTGGCTTAGTCTTAACTAATTTTTTTTTCTAAATGACAAGCTTTAATTTCTTATAAAGTAAATTCTTCTGCAGGTATTTTTTGTTTGTTTGTTTGTTTGTTTGTTTCAGTAATGCACTGTGAATTCATTCCTGGTTTGCTAGAAAAATCTGCACAATGTATTGATTCTTTTGATGAATAATAGGAGATCATTTCAGTGCTTAGGATTTCTTCACCACTTCTACACCTTTAAATATAAGTTCTGTGCTTGGTCTTGCTGGTGCCCTGCAGTAGTTCATCAAAAAAATGTGTTGAGCATGGAAAACTAAAGCAGGTAAGGCTGGAGGGAGGGAAGTAATTTAATCAAAAATGTCTCTACATAAAATCCTTCGAACTATTTCCTGGAACCTGTGTAGAGCTTTGTTGGCTGTTATTTAAACTCCTCGTCTGCAGGATAGCCACTCACCTCCAGAAGTGCTGAGAACAACCCTTCAGCATGATTCACATGACAAAGCTACCTTGATAATTTTGTATTTTGGAGCCATACCAGGCCCTAGCTCTACAGCTGGTAAGCTCACAGGACTCGGCAGAGTCATGCAGAAATCTTGTCATCATGTCACAGAAATGGTTATTCTGTGAAATATATTAGTATAATCAGTTCAATGACTTCCCATGATTAAGCAGTCTCAGCACAGTTGATCGTCAATCACACTGTACTGTTTAATCAAAGACAAAGAAAATAATCTCTTTTTTAGAATAAACATATGTTTGTTTGAATACTAGAATTTTTGCTTGTGAATAAATTAAGTGACCCATTGAGGGGGAAGATGAAAGGAGATTTTTGTATGCTCCATGGGAAAGTCACAACAGACTTAAGAAAACCAGAGATGTGTAAGATTCTGTGGGTAGCCTAATCAGAGGAAACTCTATTCTTTGACCTCTGAGATGCCTAAGTACTGTTCATGTTCTTCTGAGATCATTAAGACAATAGTGTTTAGTTTTGCTTTAATTTCTGCAGATCGCACTATTAGTATTTTACGTAAAATAATACAATGCTTCTCAGAATAAAATATATATTATTGCTTAGTAAGATTGAATGCATTTTATTCTTCTAGCTGAAAATCAGAAATCAATATTAGTTAAGTTGCTAAAACAGCCATATTTGTCCAGAAGTGCTGAGGGAGTTTGGTAGCCCAGTAAGAGAAGGGTGCCTCTGTCACAATACGTGTGAGGCTCTCATCCTGTCAAGCAATTAAGTGGACCTGAATAATCCCATGTAATTAAGCTTCTTACTGCATAATTATCTTTATTTTAAACGTGTCTTTTGATGGAACATCTGTTCCTTGCTCTAGATTTGAAAAGATACATCCCTGCACATGATCAGAATGGTGCTTATGAGGCCACTGCACATGGTGCTGCTGCTCAGTTCCTTGGCGACAAATGCTGTAATTTGCTCAGTCTTTGCATGAAAGAGGCAGGTGCTTCTGCATCCATGGCCTGCTTTGCCTGACCTCCATGCTTGCTGCAGCTGCCTTTCATATTGTTACCCAGATAAATAATTGTGTTTGACAACCAGACTGAAGATTGCTTTGTGGAGTAGTGGCGAAGGGGTGCACAGAGTGGAGATACTGTCAGAGTTCTTGAAGATAGCTATGCCAACCCACTAGGCAGTAAGTAGGGCAAAGTAGAAAATTGAGCCCTAATAATAGGATTACATTTTTCTCTGTCTAAAATCAAACACAAATTGACTGCTGCTTCAAAGAAGGCTGGTCCATTTCTGTTAAATGTATTGTCTTTCCCAAGGTAGTATCAATTTGCAAAATGCTGTATGCTTTATTACACAAGCCATAGTCTCTATTAAACAGAATTACCTTATACTGATTTCTAATGCAAGGAAAGCTTCTTTTAAATATAAGAATTATTTTCCTCTTGGGCATATATGGTAGATGTATTAGTGAAAAATGATTTATACTGATGAATAGTTTGTTTTATTAAAAAATAAAATAAAACAAGTGGAATATTGGTGTTGTTTTCACTTAGGCTATCAATTGTGCTTAGCAACGCATGTTAAGGCCACATAGTGGCAGATTGTTTCTGCACTACTTCATTCTAGAATGCCCAGGAATGTGTCCTTAGGCTTTTCAGAACTATGCATGGCCAAAAATGATACTTGTGTAGATCTCCAGAGGTAGAGATATCTGTGTCTCTCTTATTATCTTCCCTTCTTTATGAGGTATTTATGCCCCAGGTATTACAGGAGGAAATGCACAATCATTATAGCAGTCTATACTACACTCATATAGTGCCCAGATGCAGAAAAGTAAGATTAACCACTGTCTGGATGAACACACAAGACAGTTATAGTTCCATAGCATGGTTCACTGTCATGTTCAAGATCCTTAAATGTGGCCGTATCTGGTAAAAAATGATCAAAGTTACAGCAATCAACTTATCTGGGAGCTCGGCTAAGTCCTTACTATTTTCAGCACTACTATAGTAAGCGTTGTTCTCTTTTTCTTTTGAATGTGTAGCTTACCACTGTCCTTACAGTTGTAGAAAGAGGCGATGGCTGAATCCAGTATGTAACTTATGTGCTCCATGGCTACACAAAGATTTGTGACGTTTATTTTCCACATGAACGGATTAAATGCAAAATAATCCACACTGTCTAGTCACTCAAAGTTGTTTTTCTTTTTTTGTTTTGTTTTGTTCTGTTTTTTGTTTGTTTACTTGTTTTTTTCCTCAATAAAACATGCCAAATAGTTGAGGCGTCCTGAAAATGTGCATAGTATTTGTTGGTCAGCACAGCTGAATGAGCTATTGAAAACAGCCCAGGGAGGTTTGCATAAACAGGCTGGCATGCTGCAGTATTTAGAGATTTCCGACTGGCCTTGACTACACTTTGAAACATTTTGGAAGGGAAAAGCAGTTTACTGTCAACATCCCTAATTACTGTCATGTAACCAATGTTTACACCAATCTCCCACACACCATTCTTCAGGATTCCTGAGGAAAAGCATTTGACTGGGTCCTTTGAAGAGTTCCTGGACCTTTGTCATGGTAATGCCTACTAAGATCACTGTGCACAAATCTATGCCTACCATTCAAGGAATAGTAAGGGACAGAGTTGTGGGATTGTCACAATGTCTTATAACCTGGAGCCACTGTCACAGGAAGCCATTCTGGGATATTTATCCTGTTCTAACAGGAGAACTTGCCTCAGCTTCCAGGGGCCCTGAAACCTTCTGCCGGCACACTTTCTGGTTACTACTTGTCCACTTGTCACCTTGCTTTGCTGGTCTGGCAACAAGTCCCTTCATACTCAGGCATCCAACATTTGCACTTGAAAAACATATAATTCAGATGAAAGTGATAATAATGCCAATGGCAACATGTCATGCTGCCTTCTATACCCCACTTTGATCATTGCATCCATCATCACAATATGCTGTTGTAAAAATCATTGCCCAATTTAAATCATGTTTCCAGTGCAATTTGCCCTAATTGTTCATGATAAGCATAGAATTCTTCTTAAAACTGGTGAAAGTGTACAGAAAACTTTTGAGAACACAGCAGAGAGACCTAAATAAGCTGGAGGAATGGGCCCAGTAGAACTAAATAAAATTGAACAAAGGTAAAAGCAAACTTCATAGATGAAGCAGTGCTGTCAACACCAACCAACACCCTGGTGCTGAAGGTCAAGGTCCTTCTCAGTAGAGCACAGCAGTAGGACATGCCACAGGAGTCATCCCTGTCTTTCTGTTCTGTGACTCTTCTTGGATTCTAGATAGTTAAAGGTTGGTCTGAAAATGCCCTGAAAATAATATTAAAACTGCTAAGCAATCTGGGCTTCATTTGCAGGATGAAATGTTGATAAAGAGATACTGTGGTACTGCATTACAACATGTTTCTGTTTTAGAGATTTCTTGTCAGTTTTAGTAACTTTCCAAGCTCCATTCAGTCTCAATTTGCCAAGTGTTTGTAGTGAGATGGATCTTTCATAACTAGGAATGGAGATAGGGAATGTTTAAGCCCCTTCTTACACCTTTTCCTTTATAAATGTGAAATTTAGAGAAACAGACTCTAAAACATCTGAGGACAAGTTCTTGTTTCATAGCTGTGCATTTTTCTGTCATCGTATGAGCTTTCCTAAATTTTTACACATATAAGAGTGTTCCTAAATTTATACACATGTATGTGTTGACAATGGGAGTTCCATATAGTTAATCAAGTCTGTTTAAGATGTGAGCCACCAAGATGAAAAGCTACTACTCAAGGCTGAGAACATCCCTACTGCTGTTGTCTTCCACATGGCTTGCTTACCCCTCTTCTGCATTGTGATACAGTCTGGTCCCACACCAGATTAAGGAGAAAACAGCCTGAGTGGAAAGCAGATAGAGGTTTCAAATAAGTTAAGATCCAGGGAGAAAAAAATAATGATTAGGACATGAATGTTGAGTTGGTAGGAAGATTGCCCATGTAAGAGCATTTGAAAGATGACCTGAAAAAAGTGAAAATGAAAGAGTAAAGTACTATGATAGAGAAGGAATGAGAAATTGGAGATTGAGGTCATTAATAAATCCCTACAAATATGATGTTGT